>NC_067472.1:46996321-47607155 GCF_947179515.1 Apodemus sylvaticus | reverse complement strand
TTGTCTCCCTCTTATGTGGAAAGGCTTCTCACAGCCCAAGTGTGCCTGCACTGCTGTTCTGAAAACTCAAACTCATGGCCAACTGCTGATGGGATGTAAAATTCCTTCCTAAGTTATTTATTAATGTGTTTGAAATAGATATAATCAAAAAGAAAGAAAAAAGAAAGAAAGAAAAAAGAAAGGAAGGAAGAAAGAAAGAAAGAAAGATAATTTTCAAGTTTTACACTGTGCAGATTAATTCTCCCTCAATTTTTCACATTTTACTTAGAACAAAGTTTCATTTTTGTTACAGAAGTTTTAAATGCTGACTTGGGGTCAAATTTGTCACTTTTCTAATATTTTCTTTTTATATTTTGAAACTCATTTGAGAATCCTTCATAAACTCAAATTCACAATCACAATCCGTGAATTTTATTCTGGAAGTTTTAAAGTTATATATACCTGTATCTATTTAAAAGAAACAACTTTACTAGTTCCCTTTACTAAGTATATACTTAGAAAATTAGTCTTCTAATGATGCTATCCAAATTATATCATTTTATGTGCTCTCTCAGGTTCCTATAAAAGGTATACTAGACTTTTCTAATGTTGGGAGTTCATTTCATCAATTTGGCCGGGCATGTGCTATGTATAGTTGTGTTGAAAGGTATGTATTACTTAATGAGTTTTGCCTATTCTGGAGGGGGTGGGGTGGGCATCTTCTTTGTGGAGATCTGTGGTTTTAGTTTATCCCCAGCATACATTTGCAAAGTCCTGTGGCTCTATCCATCCTCTTTTGGTTAAGGGTTGCTTGTCGTATTTTGTTTTCTTTGGTTGCATTCTCTTTTGTGATTTATTTTTATGTGCATTTGTGTGTGTGTGTGTGTGTGTGTGCTTTAATGAGTAGTTGTTGGTTAATTATGCAACATAGAGTCTCTTACATGACTCACAAGAATTCATGAAATTTTTATTAACTTTTAAATGCACTTTTCAGTGTCATGTAGGTTTATTATATTTCCTCAGTTCAGTACATGGCTCTATCTTATAATAAGAGATGAATATTATCTCTTCACTGATATGTGATGCTGATGTTTTGGGGGTCCTGCTATTAACAAACGATTCTGTATTGTCTATGCTCTTTTTCTTTATTGTTGGCTTTTATTCGATCAATATGTTGGTTTTTACTCTCTTCTAGTGTAAGTTTTTCCAATGCCATGACTTTTAAGTTCTTGATTTAACTCTTCAGGGTATATGTGAAAGATTGCAGAGTAGAACCATTCTCTACATCTGTAAGTTTACTTGTGCCATAATTTTCTTTTCTTCTGAAGTTGATACTTAACCTTATCCACACCCTACCCTGTGATGCCTCCCTCCTTGTACTGATGCTGCCCTATCCATCCTATCTTGTGGTCTTCAATGTCTTTGCAAACTTGAAGTCAAAAGTCAGTATGAGGAAGTAGTCTGACTTCCAAAACTTCTTAACAACTGTTCTCAGTGTGATTATGCTAAGCTATGGAGCCTGGTGACAGGAAAGAGCAAGGGTGGCTTAGGTGGAATAGCTGGGTGAAGGGATTTGGTCCATGTTCATACAAAAGCACATCATCAAAAGGTGACTCATTTACCCTTGCAGTGAATGAGTAATTTTATGCCTTAATAAATTTTCTAATCAGGTTGTTTGAGAGTAGATTTTGAATTTAAAAGACAACAAGGAGGGGTAAAAGAAACGGTTGAGGAAAGGAAGGGGGAAATAGTGAAATTGTATTATAATCTCAAAAAGTAAAGAAGTAAAAACAATAAATGGTTTTAGAAAATAAAATATATAATAGAAAAAACCCTTCCATATTGGGTCTTTATAGAATATTTCACATACTTAAATAACTATTTTGGTTTTCATTTTTTCCAAATAGATATTTAAAATTTGTGCATATATATGTATACATATACAATAAACATATACATGTATATAAAGAGAGATATATGTGGCTTTGGCAATAAACAAAAAATTATTATTTTCTGACTTGTCTGAATGTATCATACCTATCTTTCTGAATTTATAACTGAAAGAATCACATATTTAATAAATGTTCATGCATATAATTTGAGATATTTCTTCCCCAGAGTTCAAGTTGAAGCACATTGTCGAAGTATGCCCACTGTGACACTTTATAGTTATTTTTTCACTGAAAATAAAATATTAAAAATAACCTTTTTATACATAATCTTTTATATATAATTATAAATATTAGCATGGATATAGTTGACACTGTAACACTTCTAAAAAAATGTCTGCATTGTGTGTATCTATTTTTCTGTTGACCACTTAGCATCTCTCATCCTTGTCTTGATGTGTGTGGTATCTTTTGTTATTCTGTTGTAAAGAACATAGGCTTGGCCTGTATTGGGCCTTTATAGCATGTATAATATATTTTATTTTTCATTTGCTCAAGATTATATAGATAGGAGAATTACAAGCTAAACATTACACTCATGTTCAATTTTACAAGTTTAATTTACAAGTTTAATTCTTTTAAAAAAACCTTGAACTGAGTAATTATTTCGGATTTTAATCTTTCTTCTTTTCAAATAAAACACTTCATGGCTATGACTGTTTTTCCAAGTACCACGTTTTTGCTCCATGATATTTATATGGCATCCAGCACCCAGGAGGCAGAGGCAAGCTCTGCTCCTTTGCCAAGCATTCAACAGTCATCATTAAATGCTTATCTTAGGCAAGAGGAACTTGACTCTAAACTCAACCTTGGCTATAAGAGTAATATTCTTTCTAAAATTCTACTTTCCACTGTAATTTATTCTGACTAAATGTTCTCTAAAACATGACTGTAAATGTTTAAAGATACTGCTAGTTTTCCGTCTTTGGCCAATATGTAGTTGTGATCACCATATAGCACTTCTTCCATTTAGGCAATGTTTTCTGCCATATACTATATTGTGCTTTATTTTGCTTAATGGCACTAAGTTTTAACTTTTATAAATTTTGAGTCTGGTATATGCTTTTGTCCTTCTTTTGCCATTTCCGCATTCTCGGGTCTCATACAGCTTTTTGCAATCAGCATGTCACAACTTTTTTCTTTCATTATCTATTTATGTGTCTATCTGTCCATCCATACATACATCTACCCATACATATACATTCATTCACATATACACACATTCAGACATTCAGACATGCATACATCTTCTAGAAAAATTGGAAACACCAGCATTTTAATGAGTTGCCATATTTGACTATTAAATTGCCATTTTTAGATTCATTTCTAAAATTTTTATAACTGTTTTTGTGCTTTTCTCAGCCTGTCTTTTGATAATTTTTATAATTTTTATATTTTTCTTTAGTTTTTTTTATTGTAAAGTCTGCTGTAGATGAGATTTACAAGACATGTCTGCTATCTTAAAACTATCCCTAGACACTTATTTTATCGTATACTAGTTAGCCAATATGCTCAACTATGAAAATCTTAGATTTTCCTTCAACTGCTTCAAACAATGCTGAGTCTGATGTTTCAGCTCCACCTTTAGTAACTTAATTTTCTTAACATCATTCTTGTGTAGTTAAAGTCTATTGCATTTCTTCATGTTTATGATGCAGCTGGTCTGGGGCACATGGACAGTACTGTAGTGGGGATGTGCACAGCACTGGAGAGTGCTGACTAATAGCTCACTTGGATCCTTGTCACATTCCCTCTCTATTTTGTCTCCTATGAGATGCCACATCTACTAGATGCTCTCCACATATCCTTCACACATTTTAATCCAACTAGGTATGTTTTCCTCTTATCTCTTGCTTCTTCTCTGTCTTCTGGCTAATTTTTAAGAGCCATAGTTCTGTTCACAAACTCTATGCTCAGTTATGTCTAACCTGTTCTTAAAACTGCTCATTGAAATTTTATTCTTTGAGATCTGCTCTTTTATTTCTATTAATAACATCTGTACTTTGAACCTATAGCATCCTTTTATTTCTGATTTGATCCTCTTTGTACAGAATGTATCTTCTTCGTATACATTTTCTTCATAGTCTCAATTATGTGATGTTCTTTGTAGTATAATGTTTCTATTTTTTCAATTCCTCGATTAAATTTTTTTATGTTTTATGATATTTTATAGTGAGCTCACTTTTAATAATAGGGTTATATTAAATAAGAGCTTATGTTGTATGTTAAAATGTAGGTTTCAGAATAGTTATACATCTAATTTTTCTGGAGGACCCTTGTCTATTTAAGGCCTAGATATTACAAACTATATTACAGTTTATGATTTTAATCTCAAACCACGTGACAATAACCCTTTATTGTAAAGTTATATGGGAAATTTCCAGACCCCTTTTGTGGAACTCTGGTATAATAAGACAAATCTTCTTGTTTCCTAACAACACATTAATCTGAAGACCAGTGTGGCTCTATGTTTGAGTTCTCCATCTCCACTGACAAGAATGGCATTTCCTATTCTCTCTTGCATATCATTAAAGTTTCAGAAACCAGACCCTGCTTCCCTCTGCTGCTTCGGAAACAGCTGCCCTCTTCTTAGGCTCTCAGTTCAATTTCTTTCATTTCTGGATCCTAAAGACATTCCTATTTGAAAGTTTAATTATGTTTTTTTAATAAGTATTTGCTATATTTATCTATAACACGTGGTTTTGAAACTGTGGCTTTTCATAACATCTAGAATTATCTTTAAATGCATAAAATTATTGTTTTCATAAACATTAATTAATTTTGTAAGCATTTCCCTAAGTTCATGCTTATTGTTGTATTTTACATGCTGTGTTTTTCTTCCCTTAGAAGTTACTCGCAATGTATAACCATTATTTCAAGACTGTTGAAGGTCTACAGGAAATCTAATTTAATAAGTCATTTACTAAATTAATTTTTAAAAGTCCGTTTTGCTGCATATTTAATTTTGACTCTACTGTTTATTTTTCTGCAATACGTCACTTTGAACAATGTTGTGTTATTTTTTTCTGGCATCTATTGTTAATAAAAACCTATTCTTGGGATCCAGAAGACTTCACAGCCTTCTGTGCATAGCCAGCCAGGAGAGAGTGATCTCCCAGCAGCACTTTCACTTCTGAGTGCAGAGGTGAGATCTCCACTTTCTCTCTGGAGGGGACCAGCTAGGAGCACACAGGGCATAAGATCAGTGAAGCAGCTGGGACAGAAGTCTTCCTGCTGCCATTGGCACCAGAGAGCTGGGAGACTCTACAACCTTCTGTGCATAGCCAGCCAGGAGAGAGAGATCTCCCAGCAGTGCTTTTACTTTTGAGCTCAGAGGAGTAAGGACACAGGCTTAGAGGCCCACAGGAGGAACAAACTCCACTCAGAGACAATAATAACAACTAGAACCAGAGATAACCAGATGGTGAAAGGCAAGCACAGGAACCCTACCAACAGAAACCAAGGCAGCATGGCAACATCAGAACCCAGTTTTCCCACCACAGCAAGTCCCGGATACCCCAACACACTGGAAAAGTGAGACTGGGATTTAAAATCGTATATCATGATGCTGATAGAGGACTTCAAGAAAGACTTAAATAATTCCCTTAAAAGATACAAGAGAACATCGGTCAACAGGTAAAAGCCCTTAAAGAGGAAACACAAAAATCCCTTAAAGAAATACAGGAGATCGTGGGTCAACAGGCAGAAGCCCTTAAAGAAGAAACACAAAAATCCCTTAAAGAATTACAGAAAAACACAAACAATCAAGTGAAGGAACTGAACAAAACCATCCAGGATCTAAAGGTGGAAGTAGA
This sequence comes from Apodemus sylvaticus, assembly GCF_947179515.1. Taxonomy (NCBI): domain Eukaryota; kingdom Metazoa; phylum Chordata; class Mammalia; order Rodentia; family Muridae; genus Apodemus; species Apodemus sylvaticus. The sequence continues at coordinate 47,601,412 of NC_067472.1, read as the reverse complement.
AACAATAAAGAAATCACAAAGTGAGGCATCTCTGGAGATAGAAAACCTTGGAAAGAATCCAGGAGTCATTGATGCAAGCACCAACAACAGAGTACAAGAGATAGAAGAAAGAACCTCAGGTGCTGAAGATACCATAGAAAACATTGACTCAACAGTCAAAGAAAATGCAAAATGCATAAATCTGGTAACCCAAAACATCTAGGAACTCCAGGACACAATGAGAAGACCAAACCTAAGGATTATAGGTATAGATGAGAGTGAGGATTTACTTCTCAAAGGCCCAGTAAATATCTTCAACAAAATTGTAGAAGAAAACTTCCCTAACCTAGAGAAAGAGATGCCCATGAACATACAAGAAGCCTTCAGAACTCCAAACAGACTGGACCAGAACAGAAAGTCCTCCCAGCACATAATAATCAGAACACCAAATTCACTAAACAAAGAAAGAATATTAAAAGCAGTAAGCAGTAAGGGGAAAAGGGCAAGTAACTTAAAAAGGCAGACCTATCAGAATCACACCAGACCTCTCACCAGAGACGATGAAAGCTAGAAGAACCTGGAAAAACCTCATACAGACCCTAAGAGAACACAAATGCCAGCCCAGGCTACTATACCCAGCAAAACTCTCTATCATCATAGATGGAGAAACCAAGATATTCCATGATAAATGCAAATTTACACAATATCTGTCCACTAATCCAGTCCTACAAAGGATAATTGATGGAAAATGCCAACACAAGGAGGGAAATTACACCCTAGAGAAAGCAAGAAAGTAATCTTCCAGCAAACCAAAAAGAAGATACCACACAAACATAAAAATAACATCAAAAATAACAGGAAGCAACAATCACTATTCCTTAATATCTCTTAACCACATGGACTGAACTCCCCAATAAAAAGACATCGACTAATGAAATACTTCTCATGTAAATCTTCAATTTTATCAGTAAATGTTTCTAATTCCTTTTTTAATTAATTTAGTAATGTTTATTAGTTTAGTTTTATAAAAATCTGCATTATTTTTCATGATCTTCAATTTTAATATGTCTTTCTATATACTTCCTTTATTTTATCAGAAATGTTTTCAACTTAAATCTTTGATTTTATCACAAATGTTTCTAATTCCACCTTCAATTAATTTAGAAAGAGTTTTTATATCTACCATTCTATATGTAAAAATTTCCATGAAATAGCCAATTTTAACATGTTTGTCTATATATTTCTTGAATTTTACCAGAAATATTTTTCATGTAAATCTTCAATTTTATCTGAAAATGTTTATAATTCTACCTTCAATCAACTTAGAATTATCTTTATGCCTATCATTTTATCTATATAATTTCCATGATAATCTTTATTTTAACATGTTTTTTATATATTTCTTCAATTTTATCAGAAATATTTTCTGATAAATTTCATGTAAATCTTTAAGTTTAACAGAAAATGTTTATAATTCCACTTTCAATCAACTTAGGAATACTTTTATGCTTACCATTATTATATCTATATAAAATTTTCCATGATAATCTTCAATTCTAACATGTTTTTCTACATTTTCTACAATTTTATCAGAAAAAATTTCCACATAAATCTTCAATTCTATCATAAAATGTTTCTATTCCATATATCAATTAATATAGCAATGTTTTACATGTCTACCACTTTACTCTTTAATTTTCCATGAAAATTATCAATTTTAATGTGTTTATCTGAAATATTTTCCATGTAAATCTTTAATTTTATCATAAAGTATTTTTACTTCCCTTTTCAAGTAAAAAAAAACCTATTCTTGTCATAATTGTCACTTTGGTATGTAATTGAAAATGAGAAAATTAAGGTATGAAGCTGTATTTGTAATGAAACCCTAAGTTTATAAAAGTATATATATATATATATATATATATATATATTACCAGTGTGCATTATCAAGTCCACCTTTTTATGTGCATTCTGGGAATTCAAATTCAGGGCCCCATGCTTGCTGAGCAACCTGTCTTGGCAGGCCTGGATTTGTTTTTTATTCTTCCTCTTACTTAAATTTTGTTACTGTCTACATTTAATTCCTTAATTCTCTGTCTTTGATCAAATTCTTTTTTTACTTCACTGTTGCCGATCTCTTCTTGGCTTGCTTTTCCCCTGAAGACTAATTCTTCACAAATTAAGCAAGCCACCCTCACCCTCACACCGTAGTAACAAAGTTTTCTAGGTCATCCTGGTCATTTCAAGTTTTTATTTTCCCATTCTTTCTCATCCCTGTCTTTCTAGTATGGCATATTATGCAGGAGAATAAATTATCAACCTCCTTTATATTAAGTGCTTTCAACAAACTAAAGGCACCATGATTTTCTATTTCTGCATTTACAGCTGAGTGCATCTCATGTTTTGGAAGCATGCTATGTTTAGTAGGAAACCCACAGGAGAATGCTGAAGCTCTCACTGCTGTTAACGTTATGAAACTTTCCATTCTGTTTGCCAAGGTGGGTTGATGTAGTCCAGGATTTTGTTCTTTTCAAGAGAAAACTAGCAACTTTATAAGAAACCTTAAACGGGGTGTGGTAGGAATCTTGTATAACAAGTACAGCTTGAGTAAGTGACATTTTTACATGAAATTTCTGGCTCAATATAAGAAAAAAAATACAGCTCCAAATAGCAATCTGAAACCCCTCAAACTGATGTGTATGCTTTTGACTATTAGGACTCCCATGTGATTTCTTTTTAAAACTAGGGAAAATGAATTTTGATATTTCAGTTTTGAAAATTGAATTGTCCTTTGAGACTATCACAGTTATTCCCTCAAGCATATATATATATATATATATCTGAAGGCTGTCTTCCATTAAAAAAAAAACCATGTACATTGTTTTGATGCCAGTAATAGGATTAGTGATGACAAATCTGGATTTGTATTTTGCTGTGGAGTTAATTACCATAAGTAACTAGTTTTACAAGATGCTCCTTCGGAAGGTGGATTTAGTATCTATCTTGCCTCTTCGTAGCATTTCAGTGACGGTGACAGTCAGGTAACATATATGATAGCATGCTGCAAACTTCCAAGCACAGCAGTGACCTAGGACTAATAGCCAGACAACACATTATGGTTTATGAAATTTTATATAATGAAAGATACTCTTTATTTCTCCTTGACCGATAGACTTTTGTGCTCAGTACCTCCCATCCTGACCAGCAGACACAGGCCATTTCCGATTATGTTAGTAAGTTCTACTGGACAGTGCTACTCTAGAAAATTCTCCTAAGAAGTCAGGACTGAAATCCTACAGTCTCGGGGGCTGTGATGCAGAGCCTTCCTGGGCACTAGAGTGAGTTTAATGCCTGCCTGCTCAACTTAGTAAGACTGCCTGAAAATTACAAAACCAACCCAATCCAAAACAGAAATATGTATTTTTTGAAAAAGCAACAAAAATAAAGAAAGGAAGAAAAGGTGGGAACTTCCACAGAGAACTTGCCAAGCATGCATGGGTCCTAGGTATTCCCCAATACTGAAGAAAAACAAAACAAAACAGAACACCTCACAAAACAACCATGACAAAAGCCCCCTCAAAGAAACAGCCAAAGCAAAACAAGGGAAGTTGGAATCCAGATTAGCACAAGTGAGCAAACACAGTTCTCACAGCAAAAATGACAATTAAATTCATTGTGTAAAGATTTAAGGAATTGTGACATATTCAGGCACGTTGCACTGGTTAATGCCAATCATACGGGCAGAATTAGCTGTTAGCCTCAGGTGTTTTTACCATGGAAGTTTAGCTCTTGCCACCAAATATACAACATGGTGCTATGCAGCTGAAACATGTATAAACACACGTCATGTCAGTCATTAAGGAAAAGGTATAATTAGACTTTTAAATGTGGTGAAGCATTTTGAAAATAGTGTCTATTTTTCTAAAACAGGGACCTTTGTGAACATATCTCTCCCTGCATGTTTATGCAGCCTGGCATCTTCAGGTTTGTTCAAATCAGAGCCCCACTGTGAGCATGCCAGCTGCAGACAAAGGAAGTAATTTGTCAGTTCGATTGTATGGCATTGAGAGAACCACACAGAGGAGTGGCATCAGCAAAGAGTCACAAATGGACAGGCACTTAAGACAGTGGAGGATCCTCCCAGGTTAAAACAAGCAGCCGAAACAGCAACTTCTGTTAATATTTAAGAAAAGAACTTCGATCATTGTGCATGGCCAACAAAATACAGAAGCAAATGTGGCTTTATTCCATAAAGCTCTTTTGAGTGAACACGAAGTCAAACACATCATGATTCACCATGCACACTTTATAATTGTGTGTTTACCTAAGCTTCCCCCACTAATTGAATGCTTGCTCTGAGGCGTCTCCCCAACTCTATGGTGTTTTCTCACCCATGCCCTGCAGAGCTGTGGTCACAACCCAGGCCTGTAGGATGACTGCCCACACTGTCACCTCGTCCTGTATGTCCTTTGACATCAGTTGGTTCACCATGAATGTGCTCCAACAAATCAATAATGTGAAGAGGCTGAATTTATTTCTCTATCCTCTACCAAACTGTCTCCTTGGGGTTCTGTGCTTTGGATTTTTATAACATAGACTTTCTGGTGTCTTCTTTAGTATCTCATATACTTTCCTATTTGATAAACTTGGCTGAATAAAAAACAACAACATCTAGAAGTCATACAGAAATACTTCAAAAAGAAAAAATACAGAATTTTAATTTTGTGTTTCTTCCATGATAACAAAATATGGAATTTTATTGGGATAAAACAACTCCAAATTTCTGGTATTATGCTTGTTTACATAGTTAATTGTTTGGAATATCATATTCTTCCTTAATTCACCTACCTGACATACAGCCTCTACTAGCCATTAAAAAACACATAAAAATTATTTTAGTTTCTTTTTCTTTTCTTCTCTTCTTGTTTTGTTTTTTGTTTTTTGTTTTGTTTTTTGTTTTTTTCAAGACAAGGTTTCTCCTTTGACCTCTTCCATGGAAAGACCTGTGTATCCCTGGCTGTCCTGGAACTCACTCTGTAGACCAGGCGGGCCTCAAACTCAGAAATCCACCTACCTCTGCCTCCTAAGTGCTGGGAGTAAAGGCATCTGCCACCACTGCCCAGTTTATTTTTTTAATATAAAAGAATGACAAAAGGCCAGTGTTATTTTAATTACTGGAAAACAGACAAACACAAACAAAAAGGCTCTGCTTCTGTTTCCCTGTTCATATTGGCCATGGAAAGTATTCAAACATGAACCATAATAAGTCTGCTTTTTATGCTTTTTTTTTAAATTTTTTTTATTCGATATAATTTATTTACATTTCAAATGATTTCCCCTTTTCTAACCCCCCCCCACTCCCCGAAAGTCCCGTAAGCCCCCTTCTCTTCCCCTGTCCTCCCTCCCACCCCTTCCCACTTCCCCGTTCTGGTTTTGCCGAATACTGCTTCACTGACTCTTTCCAGAACCAGGGGCCACTCCTCCTTTCTTCTTGTATCTCATTTGATGTGTGGATTATGTTTTGGGTATTCCAGTTTTCTAGGTTAATATCCACTTATTAGTGAGTGCATACCATGATTCACCTTTTGAGTCTGGGTTACCTCACTTAGTATGATGTTCTCTAGCTCCATCCATTTGCCTAAGAATTTCATGAATTCATTGTTTCTAATGGCTGAATAGTACTCCATTGTGTAGATATACCACATTTTTTGCATCCACTCTTCTGTCGAGGGATACCTGGGTTCTTTCCAGCATCTGGCAATTATAAATAGGGCTGCTATGAACATAGTAGAGCAAGTATCCTTATTACATGTTGGGGAATCCTCTGGGTATATGCCCAGCTTTTTTAAAGTAGGCATTTCCTATTAAACTGTATACTGTCCCCCTCTCTTCTCATAGTCACAACCCCTCTCCATGACCCATAGAATTCATGTTCCTTTATAGTTATTAGGTGACCACTGGAATATTCATGTTTCATGATATAGCTTTTTTTTTTTAAGTTTTTTCTATTTGTTTTTGACACAGTCAAATTGGTGGGTTTTTTGGTTTTGTTTTTGTTTGTTTGTTTTTGGTTTTTTGGATTTTTTTTTTTTTTTTTTTTTTTTTTTTTTTAGACAGGGTTTCTCTATATAGCCCTGGCTGTCCTGGAACTCACTCTGTAGACCAGGCTGGCCTTGAACTCAGAAATCTGCCTGCCTCCGCCTCCCAGAGTACTGGGATTACAGGCATGCACCACCACTGCCTGGCCATGCCATAGCTTTTTAAAAATCCTATTTTATTCTTTTGATTCTTGCATGAATTTATATTAGTGCTAAGCCATTTTACTTAATGTGTTAATTCACTGCTTTATTCTACAGTTTGATCAAGGGATTAATTTCAGTTACATTTGTGATCTTTAGAAGACAGATTTCTTGCTTTTAATGTTTATTTTATTTTTGTGTATTAGTTTTTTGTGCATATATGCATATATATGTATATATATATGGGTACACATTAAAGAAGCAATCAGGGGAAATCCCACAAACTTTAGGGAAACAGAATTAACAATAAAACCTAAGGTGAATTTAAAAAAGTAGAATCTGTTCTCAAAGGAGACAGGATCTCACTTTATTGAAAGCTATCTTGAGGCTGTAGAGTTGGCTCTGCAGTTCAGAACACTTGCTGCTGTTGCAGTGTCCAGATTGGTTCCCAGCACCATATTATATATGTAATGTCTATATCCTATGTGTGCCTGGTATCTAAGAAGGCCAGAAGAGGGAATCATAACTTCACGAAACTGGAGTTCCAACCAGTTGTATGCTGCTGTGCAGTTGCTGGGAACCGATCTGGGTCCTGCAACAGCAGCAAGTGCTCTGAATGTGCCTCTTTCGGTGAAGTCAAGATCAGCGAAGGTGTGAGACCAATAAGCATTGCACAGCTAGCTCTGTAAGCAAGCCAAGTTTAGCATCCATCCCAGCCCATTGTCACACTTCCTCCCCCTGCAGGGCACTACCTCAGGGGAGGCGAAATATGGGAAATGTTTGATTGCATCTTCCAGTGCTCCAGAGTTGGGAAATGCAGTCTGAGATAAAGGAGAAGCCAGAGCTTGTTCTCAGGTCCCTGGGCCTGCAATGAGGCTGGTGCCACGGTGTTCTCTGACTGTTGGAAAACCAGGCACTGCTGGGAGTCACGAAAGAGCTGGGAACATCATCTAGCCCAGGGCCAGGAGAAAGGGGAGTTCCAGTTTTGCTCAGCAGTGAATGTGCTCAGCTTGGTAACAGTTTAATTAAGCTGCAGCTTTGTAGATGAAGACTTTCTACATGTTCTCTATGGCAGTGGTAGATGAAAGAGACAGTTCATGGTGAAAAATGGATGCAGTACTAACTTCTCAGGGTAGACCTGAGATTAAATACCTTTTTTTCAGGGAGGGATGTCTTGGAAGGGAAGCTTATTGGCTAAGCTCTCGGGGTCTCTAGGTACCTGATTAGCATGGTGAACTCTGTTCTGGGGCTAGTGTCCACACTAATGTGGGGCGTGTAGCACAGGTTTCAGGCCAGGAATCTGGCAGGGTGTTGCCTAAGTCCTAGGTGTGTGCCCAGCTAGTCTCCAGGTCTCAAACCCAGTCTACCTTACCAAGCTTCCTGCTAAGGTAGGTTTTACTGCCCCACAGTCCATTGGGTCCTCTTTATATTCTCTCCAAATATCAAGTGTCCTCCTGGGTCTTGTCTCAGCTGACTTCACTCTGCCAATTAGCCTCAGTCTGCAGAAGTGTCAAGGAGCCACAGCATACCACCAGAAGTTTTTGGTACATTTCTGGCTATGGAGTCTCAACAATGGAGCTCATCAACACATGTAAGGCAGACTAATACATGCATGTCTTTAGCAAAGAGTCTTTCATCAAAGAATCCACATCCTGTGTCTACTTCAGTGAAACATTCCTCCATGAGTCTGCCTTAGCCTTTCACTTGTGTTCACTTCAGCAAAATGTTCCTTCATGTGTTTGTCCCAGCAAAATACCATCCAACACAACTGACTTTCTAAGGGACCATTAAGTTTCCTCTTCCATTAAGCTGAAGTGGAAACTTCCACACATCTGTCTTCCTCTTCTGGGTTTTGGGGTGTGTGTGTGTGTACAGGTAAGAATGACATAAGGGTCTGTTTATTTCTTTTGTCTTTAGGGCATGACCACTGATGCCTACCTACACTCTTGCTTTGAAACATAACTGTTAGTTTTAACAAAGTAGGAGTAAATTATTGTAACTTTTTGAAAGTTTAGAAAATGAAAATTGATTTTTTTTATCAATTTTAAATAATCCCATAAAGCTATTAGGTTTAATTTCAGTAACTTGAGATTTGAGATTATGTTAATTTTCTATTGTTTATAGAGTGAGAACTACACAGAAACATTCAAGAGAATTTAGTGCACATATAAATTTTAGTCAGATGAAATAAAATAATCGAATAAAATAATTATAAAATGTGTCCTTGAAATCTGGACAGGGAACCAAATCCAAAGGAGGTAAAATTGCCAGAGCTATGGAATATTTTGTTCCTTAGTTGTGGGTGTGGAGTGAACCAAGAACTCTATGGTTCTTTTTTTTTCTAGAGGTTGTTGCTGGGGTCCGGCCCAGAGACTTAGGTTCCCAAGGAAGCCAGTGAGGGGTATGGGGTTGCTAAATGGGACAGAAGCTGAAGACTTCTGGCAATGAAGAAGCTGAAGGTGTTTGAAACCCAATAGGAAGAACAATATCAACCAACCAGGACCACTAGAGCTCCCAGGGACTAAACCACCAAGCAAAAAGTACACATGGAGTGACCCATTGCTCCATCACCATGTGTAGCTGAGGATGACCTTGTCAGGTATCAGTGGGAGGAGAGGCCCTTGGTACTGTGAAGGACTGATGCCCCAGTGCAGGGGGATACCAGGGTAGGGAGGCTGGAGTGGGTGGGTAGGGGAGCACCCTCATAGAAGCAGGAGGAGGGAGGATGGGATAGGAGGTTTCCAGAGGGGAAATCAGGAAAGGGAATAACATTTGAAATGTAAATAAAGAAAATCGCCAATAAAAGAAAAGTGAAAAAAAAAAAGCCTCTCTCTTGTTATTCAGGGGCCAAAAGCTGATGGCTTCTTGCAATTAACTCCTCTGGATTGTAGCAGGGGAAAAGAAACTTAGTTATTTGAGTTCTTTTCTCTTTGAAGTAGAGACCATTTTCTGGCTAGGCAAGAGGCTTGGAGTCCCTCATTAACTTTTTGTGAACCAGGGAAAAAAGAAAAGAGAGAGGAGAGAGAAAGAGAGAGAGAAAGAAAGAGAGAGAGAGAAAAGAGAGAGAGAGAGAGAGAGAGAGAGAGAAGAGAGAGAGAGAGAGAGAGAATAAACACACTTGCATACTAGATGAAGCAGAAAAAGGCTACACCACCACTTTGCACCGCCACTTTACACCACCACTTTACTGTTGTTCTTAGTTTTATACTTTCTCAGGATAATTGATCACATGGTTTTCTAAGTATTTTTACATTCCATAAGCTCATAGTAAATTTAAGGTTAATTTAAGGTAATTTAAGGTTCATGTCATAGCTCAGTAAGACTTAAGGAGATACAGCAGAATTGCTTACATGTCTTTCCATTAAGACTAGTACCTGACTAAACATTCATAATTTGTTTTCTAGCCCCAGTAAGTTCATTATAAGTTTGAAACAATAATTTTTATGTCATAAGTTAGCATTGCTTAGTCATGAGGCAAATCATATGCCTTGTGTCTTATAATTTTGAAGTCTTATATAGATAAACTAGTCCATCATTTATTTTCTGTTCTTTCACCTAGAATAAATTGCCCATTCCCAGTTTATGACCTTCAGTTACCAGATAGGAGCATCATTCCTAACCTAGAAGGAATGTTTTACTTGATTGTAAATTTGTTCTAAGCCTGTTTTTTTTTTTAATACCTCCTAGTGCAATTAGCTCATGACACACGAAGGTTTACAGAGCTCCATTTGCAGCCGTTATTCTATAGGGGGCCTGAGATTATTTGTATCAGTTTAAGAATTCTATAAAATCATTATCAGGAATTATGAAATGATCAATTCACTACATAGCATTACTACATGAAAGTACATCTTTATATGGATTCTGTAGGAAATATGCTCAACCAGGAATTATTAGACTATGTAATAGTGACAGGGAAGGCATATCAGCAGCAAGAAGCAATCCTGGGATGAAGTCTCTGAGAACCCTGCATCTCAGAGCACATTTACTGCAACCATGCAAAACAGTGGCTTATTTCCAGAAAACTTGGTTACTTTCCACAGCCTTTCCTAGATGCCTTCTGACCCATTTTAAAGGCAAAATGGCAATCTTTTCTGGAGAAAGATCTGGACAGGAAATTGTAAGTGGTATAGGCTGCTTAAGGAAGATCATAAGAGTTAGAATTTGACTTGTGTTTGTAGGTGTGGTCCAGGGACTGCGGGCCTGTAAACTGCTGCATGTAACCCGTTCAGAATAAAGTATCACTCACACATTATAGATGTTGGTGACCCTTGCTGGACAGGTGAAGAACACTCCCTCTACTGGTTACTTGTGTTAGTTGCCTGGTTAAGTACTCTTGGAGTGTCAGCCTCATGTTTTATCCTTTGTTGGGTGCTGAGAGAAGGAACAAATGTGACGAAAACCAAACCAAACCAGTACAAACAAAAGCAAATCAACAACAAACCACTCTCTGAAGAAACCAAAAGCTAAACTACAGTCTTCACTCTCTAGCCAATGCTTTCGAAAGTGTTCTCTTGGCTTTATCTGCTATTAAGATTACTTTCCAATTTTTCCAAACTCTGCCTCATGTACACAGCTCATCCTACTCTCTTCTGAACATGGAGAGATATTTCTATAAGAATCCTGGTCAAAATAAATAAATACATCAATAAACAAACAAACAAACCTGTGGGTTTTGTATCTACCTGCTTCTATGGCTTAAGTTACAACGTTCTGTGAATGGTGAATGGTCATTTTTGAAACACCCCCTGGGGAGTACATATTATTGTTTATAATGAAAGGGAGACAGCAGATGTTGGCGAGGATGTGGATAAAGATGAACACTCATCCACTGCTGGTGGGAATGCAAGTTGGTACAACCACTCTGGAAATCAGTCTGGCTGTTCCTCAGAAAACTGGGCATAACACTTCCGGAGGACCCTACAATACCACTCCTGGGCATATATCCAGAGGATTCCCTGGCATGCAATAAGGACACATGCTCCACTGTGTTCATAGAAGCCCGATGTATAATAGTCAGAAGCTGGAAAGAACCCAGATGTCCCTCAATGGAGGAATGGATACAGAAAATGTGGTGTATTTACACAATGGAATACTACTCAGCTATTAATTAAAAACAATGAATTCATGACATTTTTAGGCAAATTGTTGGATCTGGAAAATACGATCCTAAGTGAGGTAACCCAATCACAAAAGAACACACATGGAATGCAGTCATTGATAAGTGGATATTAGCCCAGAAGCTCTGAGTACCCAAGACACAATTCACATATCAAATGACTCCCAAGAAGGAAGGAGAGTTCCCTGGTCCTGGAAAGGCTTGATGCAGCATTGTAGGGGATTGCCAGGACAGAGAAGTAGGAGGGGGTAGATCAGAGAACCGGCAGAGGGAAGAGGGCTTATGGGACTTTTGGGGAGGGGGAACTGGGAAAGGGAAAATCATTTGGAATGTAAACAAAGAATATAGAAAATTAAAAAAAAGAAAGTGCTCCACAATAACACTTGGAACATGTCCATGAATATGTTAGCTTTTGACAAAAAGTCATGAAGCTATATGAAACCTAGTGGTGAGCATTTAATTGCCTGGTGTATTCTTCAGGGTTCCCTAGAGGAACAGAACTGATAGGATAAATACTTATGACAAAGGGATTTATTAGATTGTGTTGCATGGTAGGGTAGGTTGCATAATAGAACTTGATAGTTCAGAAATAGCTGTGTGAATGTCAAAGAGGCTAACTCAGTACCTGTTTAGTCCATACTTTTTTGGTTTCTTAAGTAGATCCAACATGGCCCTAAAAGCCTAGAGGATTTCTGGTAGGAGTAGCATTCTACCAACAGTCCTGGACTTTCCTATGCAATGCATTGGATGAATGTCCTTTGAAGGTTCATGAATTAAGGCTTCAGCACTAGGATGTCTTTGGTCCCAGAGCAGTCTCTGATCACAAATGTTGGGACCCTTGTGAGGTGGTACCTAATGGGATGTCCATTGCTCACTGGAAATGTGCCTTGGATGAGCATGGTGAGAATCATCCACCCTCCCTGTTGCTACGCTTCCTGGAGTATGGTAGAACCAGTTTACTCTGGTAAACTGCCCCTTCCACAATCTACCAACCTCACTGGAGTCCAAAGTAACTGGCTACATGATTCTGAACTGAAACCTTCTTCTAGAATTCTTAACAAAAATCAACTTTTTCTCTTCATAATTTAAATAATTCAGGTATTTTATTAAAGTACTGAATATTAGAAGTGTATATTTCCTTTCTGTGTTATAATTCTGTAGTTATAAACATTTGCTTATTATCTCCATTAACATATTGTGTATCAAGCTTTGAAAACTGTTAGGAATATAACAGATACTGAAAAATAGCTTTACCACAAGCAATCAAGTCACTCTTTATACTTCCTGTCTACTTATTTAACTTTACAATTATATGTTCTGAAAGGCAGTTACTAGTTGTACTTATCTTTGAACAGCTATTTATAGTAGTCCATAATAATTATTTATTAAATAGCATAGCTATATTTGCTCTTTATTGTCAAATACTTACGTATTTTACTAATTGGAGTGAATGGAAAAAAGAACTGTTTAAAAGAGATCTGTTGTTTTTCAAGCCCTGAGGTAGACATGGCATGCTGTGAGGAACCATGTTCATCCTTTGGCATCAGCTCTTGCATTAGCTGGCTATATATCCCTACCCCCATTGTGTTTTCTCCTTTCTCATACCTTATCTCATTTATCATTGGACTGGTTTGATAGCATTCTTATCCCCTCCCTGTGCTTGGGTTGTCCTTTGTATTTGGTGTCACTGTCTTGTCTCAACAGAATGCCCTTGGTTCTTGAAATACAGATGTGGTCCACCAGCTTTGACTTCCACCATTTCCACAATCTTAGCTCTCCATTTGTCTTTCCCACTCAACAGCCTCTGTTTGTTTTGTCCAATTCTGTTTTGTTCAGAGGATTCTCAACCAGCTTCTAATAATCCAAAGTGGGAGCCAAGCAATTTATAAGGTTGTTATAGTCCTCTAACACCTTTCAAAGGTATACATGTTTTGTTTATTTCAGACACATAAAAGGATGTACAATATACACTGGGAAAATCATATATAAATTCTCTTTCATATATAAACACTCTTATGGTATTTTCAAATGATGACCCCCAAATCTATTCCTGGCACCCCATCCTAGAATCCAACAACTACAGGTTATCTTGAGTATGAGACACAAACATAAATTTACTTTTAAGGACATAAAGCAGCTTTAATTGTGTGTCTATGTGTGGATAGGGTGAAGTGAGCAGTAATATCCATGGAGGCCAAAGATGTCGGATTCCCCTAGAGTTAGAGTTACAGGTGATTGTGAGGATCCTGTTGTGGGAACTGGGAACTGAACTCTGGTTGTCTATAAGAACAGTACATACTTTTAACTGGTGAGCCATTTTTATAGCCCAAAGAACGTAAATATTAGTCTTTGAATGAAATTCTCTGTTTAGTTAATATTTTTATTTTCCTGGACCAGAAGGAAAAACTAACATCAAGCAAGGTAGTAGTAGTGACAATTACAAGATACTAAGAGTGAAAAGAGAGAGAGAGAGAGAGAGAGAGAGAGAGAGAGAGATTTTTCTTGGACATGTTAATGGCAGAAAGTTTAAGCCTCTGACAGGAAGATTTTTACAGTCTGTGAAAGTCTCTTATTGGGTCACCCTTACTCAAAGAAGGATCTGTTGAAAATAAGAAATTCACAGCTTTCCTGCTGACATGGTGAGAAAGAAAACTTCAAAGTAAACCTTTAAAAAATGATTTTTAAAGCAGGAGAGTTGAAGCTTGACCCAGTAATAGGTTTTGAAAGGGTGTTTCGTATCTCTGTGGTAAGTCGGGCTGTCCCACAGACAAGCTCCTAACCCGAGCACAAGTAGGCTGGAGGCACCTTAATAACGATATTGATTGACTATAAACAAAGACGGGCACATGAGCTAGGAAAGCCGAGAAAAATGTATTTGAGGGAGAAAGTTTCTTATCCTCCTTTGGGATGACTAACACCACAGCCATAGAAATTCATTTTACAACAAATATTTTTGAGATCCTACAATGTGCCCAGTGTCGGATAAAAGGCACACTTCTAACCCTCAAGGTGTCCGCAGGCTACTTTGTATGTTTTAGGCAGTTCAGTAGTGGAGAGAGGAATCCATGGCTTATATACAAACTCAAAATGGCCATTATAGTATTACCAGTAACCCACACTCCATTGAAAAGTTCTGGAAAAGGAAGTGCACCACAGAGATTGGCTTTCAATGTGTTTCTGTCATGACGCAGGTCATTCATGTCACTTTTTTTGAGCCCTATTTCCATCTTGACCACATATGGGGCACTATTATAATGATGGTGGACACTAGCGAGAATCTGCTGTGCACTCGTTCATGGAACTGTGTCCCTGGAACACTGGGTGGTGGAAGCCTGTGTGTGAAGATACCTGCATCCCTAGTTCATCTCAGCAGATTCTTTAAGTTGCATCTATTTATGTACCTTGGAAGTTCCTACCAAATTGAAAGCAGTTACTGTATTTCTTTTCCTTCTCTACTCTGTCCTTGCCCCTTATTTCTATGCTATAAGAACATTTCTATATGAACACTCTTTCTCTCTCTCTCTCTCTCTCTCTCTCTCTCTCTCTCTCTCTCTCTCTCTCTCTCGTCTCAAGGTTCACTTCTGAGGACACAGACATTTTAACTTATGCAAAGCCTGTGTCCTAGTCAGGGTATCTATTCCTGCATAAACATCATGGCTAAGAAGCAAGTTGGGGAGGAAAGGGTTTATTCATTTTATATTTCCGCATTGCAGTTTGTCACTAAAGGAAGTCAGGACTGGAACTCAAGCAGGTCAGGAAGCAGGAGCTGATGCAGAGGCCATGGAAGGATGTTTCTTACTGGCTTGCTTCCCCTGGCTTGCTCAGCTTGCTTTCTTGTGGAAACCAAGACTACTAGCCCAGGAATGGCACCACCCACAAGGGGCCCTCCCCCTCTTGATCACTAATTGAAAAAATGCTTTACAGCTGGATCTCATGGAGGCATTTCCTCACCCGAAGCTCCTTTCTCTGTGATAACTCCAGATTGTGTCAAGTTGACACAAAACCATCCAGTACAGCCTGATATTATCTTGCCAGTACAAAGGCTGCTGTTTCTTTTGCCTTGTTTACTGGCATACTCCTCCTAGCAGAGCAGAATGTATGAAGAAATGGGGGAGTGTGGACTGTTAACTGGAGGAGCCATCTCAGAGTTGTTTGCAAGTACACCTTTGAAGTTGTGCTTCATATTTAAAAATCCACATGAATGTTGCCTTCCTTACAGTGTTTACATGTATGTTTTAGTATGCAATGCCCTGTTTGTAATCCCTCCATAATGTCTGGACTCCTACAGCAGTGCTCTGCTTGATCTTCCTGCTTCAGGTATCTATCGTTACTGTGGCCTTTTCCATATGCAAACTTGATCACATCATTCTTTGGGTTAAAACTTTTTTTGTGGAATATCATCTTCATTTACATTGCCAATGGTAAAACCTTTTCCGATTTCCCCCCTCCCCAAAGACCCCCAACCCCTCCTCCTACCACCTGCCTCCACGAATATGCCCCTCCACCCAACCCACTCCCACCAAGAGGCTGACTGGTGGAATTTTGATTAAACTAAAGCCCACTAGTCTGTTTTGGCTTGCTCATAACGCACCCCCCCCAAGGCCACTTGCTATTCTCTCCACACCTCACCTAGCCTTCATAAATGCCCCCCCCAAAACTCTCACATCTCTGTATTTTTTGACCCTGACTCTCATTCTCTTGTCTCAGTCGGGAGTTTCCCCCACTTCTCTTTAACTTGTTCATTTATCCGTTTATGAGTTCTTCAGTGTTAGCGGCTTCCTGGGAAGTGACTTTTGGGGGGCGGAGGGGGGAGCTTATGCTTGCCCATGTATTCTAGCTGCTTCCTAATATTTCATCACAGCACATTTCTTACCATTTTGCTTTGCCTGTCAATCTCGTTCTTCCCTGAAAGACAAACATGTGAAGGAGATTTCACCATTGCTCCTTGTTTTCCAGGATCTTTCCCAGGTAAAGATTATATAGTCTGGGTTCTTAAGGTCAAATATTTTTGCTGGAACCTGTCTGCCTACAACTCTATAAGCTCTTTTAGTCTTGGATTCTTCAGCTGTGGAAGATAATATCCTCATTATAAGATGATTAAAAACAAATAAGTCACAAGGTTTAACACAATGACCCATTGATTATGTTTGATAAATGACAGCTACTGTTACTACAGTTACTATCACAACTAATAAGATTCTAATAATTTTGATATTAGGCATCCAATAAATATGTAATGACTATATAACACAAAACAAATAGAAAGATTTCATACCTTTTATTTGTTAATGAGCCAAATATTTGTCATTGCCTATTAATTTTTGGAAAAACAGAGATGAATTGAAGCTAATGATAAACACAAGACTAAGCAGCAATGTGGAACTTTTTTCCTTGCCTCCTTATTGCCACAAATAAATGCATATATCGGTCCATGACTGGCTTTTGTTCTTTAGTGGATTTATTATAATTATACAATGAGGCTAACAACAAGAGAATGTCATTAACTGAATGAGACTTAGCTCCTCTCAAATGGTCCCCACTTCTTAATCCTTAGAACCCATGGGTGTATTACGTTGCATAGTAAAAGGGATTTTGACAATATGATTAAGTTCAGGTGGGTCTAATATAATCAAAGGGCTTTTAGCAGAGGAATCGGGAGGCTGGGTCAGAGAGGGAAGACATAGGAATGGAGGCAAGGCCAAAAGGACAATAGAACTTAGGACCATGGAGGAGAGTGAGGGTAGCCCCAAAGAGTGGAACAGGCAGGCAGCAGATGCTCTGGGAGGCTCCAGATGGAACAAACCCTGCTGGAACCCTGGAAGACCAGGGAATCCTCTAGAACTCTAAGCAATGATTTTTCTATTGTTTGAAGCTGTACTTATTGATTGTGGTGATTTGTTACAGCTGAGGTTGGAAAAAGACGGCTTTGTTGACACACACTGAAATATTGCTGACAAGTGGCTTTAGCACAATATTTTGAGGATGAAGAGATTGCCAAGCCTAAACTGACACGGAAAAGATGATTTCTTGTTCTGTAAAAAGAGATGAAGACACTCAGGAGACACACTTTCATCTTCTGCTAGCTATTTAAGTGGGGTGGGGGACTAACCTCTCCTACTAGAGGAACCAGGACACCTCCCTCTACTTCACTCTTGAATGAAGCTGTTTTAAACATGTGCCTCTGCAATGCCTTCATGTATGTGGTATAACTAGCCTTCCCTCATTGCTTTTTCTTTCTTAAAGTGTTTGACTTTTGCATTTCTATACCCTCGGGTGATCTGAAAACACTCTTATCTTCTCAATAGCATTTAAATTTTCTTTCAGCTTTTATTTACATTGCATGATATTTAGGAAATATAGGCATCATACTTATCAAGGCTTTTTACTCATAAATAATGTTATAATTCTGGCTGAACTGTCTTATCTGAATTCTCAGTCAAGTGCCATCTCTTCAAATAAGTTCTGGAGACTTGGCATTTCATCCAGTTCTAGAAAAGGCATTTCTAATGTGATGAATGGGTGCTTCCATCTCTGCCACACTGCTCATTCCATTTTGTTGTCACAGAAACTTATGCTTGATCTTTTTCCTGTTTTAATCTCATACTTTTCAGGATCTATGGCTTATTTTATGCACATGGAAGTACATGTGTTGTGCATAATTTTCTTTTTGTTTCCTGGAATATATACACACTGTGATGACAATTTTATCTGGTATGGTCTATTCCTTTCTCTTTTGTGTGATTTTATTTCCAAAGAAAATTGTGAATGCTTCTCTGTTGAAGGAGAAGGAGATGAAGGAGGAGGAAAGAGAGAGAAGGAGGAGAAGCAGCAACAGCAGCTTGGGCCAGAAAATGGCTCAACTGGTAAAGGTGCTTGCCAACAAGTCTGACAACCTAAGTTTGGTCCATGGAATCCACATGGTAGAAGGAGGGAGCTCCCTGCTGACAATTGTCCTATAATTACCACACATGCACTGTGACATGTGTAGGAATACATACACACATACAATAAAAATCAAGTCTTACAAAGAAATAATAAACAGGATGGGACATGCAAACAACAACAACAAAAACCATTCAGAACATTCAGTGAGAAGAATTAGGCCGTTGGCTTAAATGGGTGGTCAGCTAATCCTGAAGTCCTATACAATGTGGAGCAACATACCCTAAATCTTAGTATTATCTCAAAATTTGCCCAGTACTTACTGCAATCCCAGTCAGACCTTACTGTGTTCCTACCCTCCTTTATGTGGACCCACACAAAAACCCAATCTTATTTAACCTGGATGGAGAAATCCTCTGCAAACCAATGGCTATGAGCTCTTGGGCATCAACTGAAAAGGCTCCCACTGCACTGTGGGAAAGCTCTTTGCTGGAGAAGAAATTATTATCTATCAGTTGATGCAATTCTCCTTGGATGGTAAATATCCTTGACTAAGCAACTTTCTTATGTACCAAAAGCTTTCTCAGGCTTTTGCTATCACTGTGCACGTCACATTAGTGCTCTGTCTTTGACTCCCAGCACTTACCATAGCTGTGCTCATCACTAAAAGAACTGTACAATATATGTCTTCTTTCACATCAGAAGGAAAAGATTAATCTTGAAGAACACACAATGGAACTGACATTTTAAGAAGTAACTGATCTGAACAAGAATAAAAATTTAATTTCAGATTAGTTTTAAATTATTATTTTGAATCTCTGTCACCCTACTGAAATTGAAAGCAAGACAAAATAAAACTGTGCAAAGATAGTATGGCTAATATAGTAAAAGACTAATCTTATCAATTGATGTTAAATTCAAACTAGTATATATGTATATATGCACATCTTACATTTATACATATATATAAATACATATGAAGAAAAAATAGGAAACCTTAACAATGGTCAGGCCTAGTTATGGATGTGTGAAAATTGTTTGTATGTGTATTTTAACTTTAGAATGCCTAACCTCATAATTAAAACATTTAAAATACCCATAACTACATTAACATTTCAATGCACATAAAATTTGCATGAGGATCTTTCCCAGTTATATAAGAACATGGGTGGTAGAATGAACGCTATGCATTAAACACATGGAAGGCAGCACGCCACACAAGCTGGCAGTGTGGAAGAGGCTGTGGCCTGCCACGGTGGCACTCAGGATGTAGAGCAGCAGTCAAGCTCACATCCTTTCCTTCCTGCTTCCATGCTTCCTGGTTCCGTCTGCTGCCTGCTTTTCTGCAGTCATAGCCAATGGCATGCTTGGGATAGGTTCGGAACTCTTTTCAACTGGAGCTGCCCATATGTTCATTATAGAAAATGTGTTTTCATTCTCCCTGCAGCAAACTGCATATACTGACACTGCCTGACTGTGAATTCATAGCTGGAAGAGAAGAGGGACTGGCAGATGAAGTGAAAGAAAGTTGGTGAGAAGTAGAACTTCAGCCGGAGAGTTTCTGAGTTTCATGTGCCCGTGGGAGCTCTTCTTTTTAGCTTGGATCCCATGGCATAATGCTTGGGAGATTGCTTTTACTCCCCTCAAGCTCTTTCCACATAGCTATACTTATGATTCCATCAGGCAGTACAGCACATGAACTGTCTCAGCACATGCCCCAATGGAACACATCAGTAATCTCCAGTTGGCCAAAGTCTGACTTTAAGATGGTTTTCGTTTCCCCAAACACTGATTCTCATGATTTTTATTTCATGGATACTTCTAGAGTCAATAGCACTGATGCACTCTGGTTTAACTCTGCATTTTGTAGTTGGAAGGAAGGATAGAGAGATGAGTAAATGGATGGATGGGCAGAGAGAAAGAGAAGTGACTCAATTTTTTTTTCTTTTTTTTCTTTTGGCGAATCTGAGAGCTTCTATTTGAGAGTAAATGATCACATCTAGTTTACACAAGTTGAGAAAATTTTGTTTGCTGAATCTACATTCTTGTATTCCATCCAATTGGCAGCTGTCGAGAATGTTGCATCATCTTGTCCTTTAAGGTCCATGAGTTTTACAAAATTTATTGCTTCTACTAATTTGGGGGAAATGCCATATTACAATTAAATTTATTTTGTTATTGATTACCTATGGGTTTTCAGTTGCCCACTGTATGAGCTTGCTTGAACAGCCAAGGAAGTGCAATAGTTTGGGAAGCTTAAAACAACAGAGTTGCAGTTTTCTCACAGTTCTGATTTCCTTGAGATCATATTGTTTTAGACAGTTGTAGGAAAGAATTTTTCCTTGTACTCTTTCAGTTCTGTAGGTTTTCCAGAGGCTGTCATATTCCTAGGTTTGCAGATAGATCTCTCTAGTTCTTGCCTTTGTCTTCATATATCTATCTTTCCTCTGGAAGTGCTTTTGTCTTTCCTGGCCTTCTTATAAGGGTACTGATTTTGGATTTAAACTCACTTTAATACATATAATGTCATATGAATTGACTATATATGTAAGTACAATGTAAGTACCTATTTACAAATAAATGTTCCATTCATATGTCCTGAAGGGATAAACATCTTTAAAAAGACACTATTGAATCCCCTATGCCCACTGAGCAGTAAACACATCTATCTAGTATGTGGGCTTCTGTTTTGGAACATTAAGAAAAAATGTACTGAATTATATTTAAAGTTTTTTTAAAATACACCTAATCACTTTTCCAATTGAAAAACTATTTATTCTGTTTTCATCTTTTCTACCCACAGACTGAAATCTTCTACATTTTGTGTTAATCATGAAAGAAGGATCTAGAACACTGGTTCTCAACCTGTGGGTTGTGACCCTACTGGGGTTTGTACAGCAGACATCTTGCATATCAGATATTTACATTATGCTTCATAACAGTTACACCGTAACAACAAAATCATTCTATAGCTGTAGGTTATCACAACATGAGGAACTGTATTAAAATGTCCCAGCATTAGGAAGATCGAGAACCACTGATCTAAAACGTTTCTAAGGGTACTCCCATTTATTCCAAGTGTTTCAGAAAAAAATGTCAGGGTGAACTCAAAGGAGAACTCAGAAGCTAGAGTTCAGTTTGTTCCTGTATGCTTTTGTGTGAAGTCTGGACACACTGGCTCCTGGCTATGACTCTGATATTCTTTGTATCCACCTTTCTTCCTGCTTTGATTTCCATTCTCACTTTCATGAACAAGGCATCCCCCTCTTGTCTCTTCCTTATTATCAAGGTCTCACAGCTTATTCAATGACCTGAACTAAAAGACTTCTTCTGGGCCCCACCATTCCATTCCATTCCACTCCATTCCATTCCATTCCATTCCATTCCATTCCATTCCATTCCATTCCATTCCATTCCATTCCATTGCATTGTATTCCATTCCATTGCATTGCATTGCATTGTATTCCATTCCATTCCATTCCATTTCATTCCATTCCATTCCATTCCACTCCTTTTCCCACTGTCTTACACTAGTAATCAGTTTCTCTGAGCTTACTTCCCAGCTATACTATACATTCATATATTATTGCAGCATTTATTTAGCCTGGTTTGAAGTTTGGTAAACTGGAAATAAGAATTAGTGTCTCTAGGTATATTGTTTATCATAATGCTTAGCACAAAGAAAGCCAATGCATACATGTAAGTTCTATTTTGCAATCATTTGTTTTCATCCTGTGATTATCTGTAAACACCCATGCATGTTTCACTGTTCTCAGAACTATGGAAGGCCAGGAATTTTGCTCTCTTTACCCTTGCATGCCACATGGTATTAAGTATGTGCTCAACAAATAGATGCAATCAGCACATGTTTGTAGTTTCTGTAGAGGTAATGTGACACATTTGTGCCAGTTCTTTACTGGAGTCATAGTAGAAAACTTTTTATCCTTAATATACTTCAGCCAGCACATACTTATCAAATGTTGTGGTTTTCTGTTTTTATGAATGAATAATAGGATAATTATAATCCTCATTGTAGTATGACTTTTATTTGTTAGACACTTGATACTTATTAGAAACTCAAGTTACTATCTCAGCTTCTCAGCTTCCGAAAACCATGCAAAAAACAGGTTTTGGTAGTTTTCCAAGTTAACAGAAAAAAAAAAAAATACAAAGCTCAGATAGGCCAATCCAGTCACAATATGGAGCACCACAGTAACCCAACAGGACAAGCCAGCTGAAGCAGTCTCAAAAATCCTCAATATTCTGTCCTCATTGTGTTGTCTTCCTTCCTTTGGGTATTATAATACTATTTTAAAAATGGGAGCACTTGGGAGAATTGTCCACTATGGTTGCAACACCTCCTTCCACCCACAGGGTCACCCTTCTCCACTAGCATGTCTCTCCATACCAAGTAGTTCCTTATTGCATCATCGCTAAATCTTTCACACTAGATAGCTATCCTATTACAACTGGGCTTATCTCTCTAACTCCAGTTCCATCAAATAAATTGAGGCAAGACACAGAGTGTAGTGTAGAGGACAAACTACCGCGAGTAACAGGAGTCCTTTCAAGCGGGGCAATGATCAAAGGCACCATCACACTGGAAACCATTCACAGTGGCCAAAGGAACACATTACATAAAAAACTACTCAGGGTAAGAATGGACAATAGCCAAAGGAACCATTACAGAGGAAACATTTTCACCATGTAAAAAGTGAACCATGGCAAAGGGGTTATGTTTAGGAGTGGACAATGAGGGTAGACTATTGTGCTAGCGTATAGTCTCTAGACACTGTTTTATAAAGTTTCTTGGAAAAGACAGGTTTCCTGGGGGTGTTTTCTTATGTGGGCCCACTTGGATTAACTCCTAAAGGAGCATATAATAGTGGAGTTTTCTATTCGTTTATTTTCCCACCAAGCCTCCTGCTGGGTAGTAATTTGATAATCTTGGCAGTTCAGAAAGCCATGTCTCCATCCAGAATGATAGATACTACTTAGAGACTATTCTTTGACTGAAATTTCATGCAACAATAGATTTTAAAAGATTAAATAAAAATATGGATCTATAAAATTAGATGTGCTGTGCCAGGAGGAAACAGCTTTCCTTTAACGGGCCTCAAAAAGACCCTGCCACCTCATTTCCTTATGGTGCTTTAAATTTTAAAGAGAGGCAATTATAGTGCTTCCTCCCTTCTTTTATGGTGTGTTGTTTTCATTTGTACAGTTAGTGTGTTCCTGGGGCACAGGAGGTAAGGCTATGAGGGGAGAGAGACCATCCTTCTGGATGACCTTCAAGCCTACTAACTTCTTCATAGCTACCAACCATTTTACCCGGTTATGGTTGTCCATGTGTTTCTTCTCACTGAGTGATAAGCAGGGCTTATGCATTGTCATCTGGTGTTTTATAGGAAAAACTCAGAAATAATAAGAAATACCTGTTCACCCCAGGCTGGAGACCCTTGGGGTTATTTACATGAGAATTAGTATGGACTTACTTACAGAAATGTGAGTGACTTAAAAAGCATCTAGATGAGGATGCTGTATCAGTGAAATCCCATCCTCAGGGATTAGCTTTCATTCCTTATATACTCCAGCAGTCGTCTCGATAGCATGCAATTTAGAGGGAGTCTTAGGTGAGGGTCTGGTGATCTTTTCCCAGTGTCTTCTAAAAGGAAGTATTACTAGCCCTGTTACTATCAATAGAAACCACAGACGTAGCTTTCACTGCCTTGTTCTTATATCCTTGTCAGGAATGAAATCTGAGGTGTTCTGTAAGTGACTTAGCAATCTCTCTTCCATGACCACCCATGGTCATGTCAGGTTCCAAGGAAATCACTTCAGGACAAAATCAGCCAAATAGAATGTAGTGTGGTTTTCACACTCCATGTGTATTGACCTAATTTTGAATAATTTGCCCCTCTCATAAAGGGTAATTCAAAAGGAAAAATCAGAGGAAAACAGCCATGGGCAAGGACAAGATGATTTTGTACTTGACCTCAGAAAGGCTTGTTTTTTCCTCACAGGAACAAGAAATACTTTTATGTCTTATATAGGCCTACAAAATGATTTCATCTAACACATATGCAGCCAGAGAAGGAGAGATTGTTGAGATCCAGCTGTGACCTGACTGGGTTATTCCACATGTGTAAAACCATTGTTTTCAGACTGTGTCTTATCCTGAAAGACTCCATTTTTTTTTATTCGATATATTTTTTTCTTTACATTTCAAATGATTTCCCCTTTTCTGGCCCCCCACTCCCCAAAAATCACATAAGCCCCCTTCCCTCCCCCTGTTCTCCCACCCACCCCTTCCCACTTCACTGTTCTGGTTTTGCCCTATACTGCTACACTGAGTCTTTCCAGAACAAGGGGCCATTCCTCTATTCTTCTTGTACCTCATTTGATGTGTGGATTATGTTTTGGGTTTTCCAGTTTTCTAGGCTAATATCCACTTATTAGTGAGTGCATACCATGATTGATCTTTTGAGATTGGGTTACCTCACTTAGTATGATGTTCTCCAGCTCCATCCATTTGCCTAAGAATTTCATGAATTCATTGTTTCTAATGGCTGAATAGTACTCCATTGTGTATATATACCACATTTTTTGCATCCATTCTTCTGTTGAGGGATACCTGGGTTCTTTCCAGCTTCTGGCTATTATAAATAGGGCTGCTATGAACATAGTAGAGCAGGTATCCTTATTACATGCTGGGGAATCCTCTGGGTATATGCCCAGGAGTGGTATAGCAGGATCCTCTGGAAGTGATGTGCCCAGTTTTCTGAGGAACTGCCAGACTGATTTCCAGAGTGGTTGTACCAATTTGCAACCCCACCAGCAGTGGAGGAGTGCTCCTCTTTCTTCACATCCTTGCCAACACCTGCTGTCTCCTGAATTTTTAATCTTAGCCATTCTGACTGGTGTAAGGTGAAATCTCAGGGTTGGTTTGATTTGCATTTCCCTAATGATTAATGATGTTGAACATTTTTTAAGATGCTTCTCAGCCATCCAAAGTTCTTCAGGTGAAAATTCTTTGTTTAACACTGTACCTCATTTTTTAATAGGGTTATTTGGCTTTCTGGGGTCTAACTTCTTGAGTTCTTTGTATATATTGGATATTAGCCCTCTATCTGATGTAGGGTTGGTGAAGATCTTTTCCCAATTTGTTGGTTGCCGATTTGTCCTTTTGATAGTGTCCTTTCCATTACAGAAACTTTGTAATTTTATGAGGTCACATTTGTCAATTCTTGATCTTAGAGCATACGCTATTGGTGATCTTTTTAGAAACTTTCCCCCTGTACCGATATCCTCAAGGGTCTTCCCCAGTTTCTTTTCTATTAGCTTCAGAGTGTCTGGCTTTATGTGTAGGTCCTTGATCCATTTGGAGTTGAGCTTAGTACAAGGAGACAAGGATGGGTTAATTTGCATTCTGAAAGACTCCATTTTGTGAATAGTTTGTTCACTCTGGGGATGAAGCTGATTGTGTTTGAGTTGTCATGTAAACAGCACCTTCCGTCCAGTACCATCCACATGAAAAAGTTATTCCTAGTTGTAGAAAAGGTGCTATCTTACAGGGTTTTGTTTTAAAAAGATTTATTTATTTTATGTATGTGAGTACACTGTAGCTATCTTCAGACACACCAGAAAAAAGTATTAGATCCCATTACAGATGGTTGTGAGCCACCATGGGTTTGCTGGGAATTGAACTCAGGACCTATGGAAGAGCAGTCAGCGCTTTTAACTGCTGAGCCATTTCCAGCCCCTTTTGAGGATTTATTTATTTTATTTATATGAGTACACTGTAGCTGTTTTCAGATATACCAGAAGGGGGCATTGGATCCTATCACAGATGGTTGTGAACCACAATGTGGTTGCTGGAAATTGAACTCAGGACTTTTGGAAGAGCAGTCAGTGCTCTTAACCAAGGAGCTATAGCTTCAGCCCCCTCTACTTATAGATTTATCAGGGTAAATCTGTATTGTAGGAACACATGGTTGTATTATAAATTATATAAGGAAAATTAGAGGTGATTGAACATGCAGAACTGAGAAAATGATGCAACTCTCTCATCTGGGCCTTATATGGAGAGGAACACTTAACACTTGGATGACCTAGTGACCTATCAGCTTATTATTGGATATGCACATCAAGAGTTGATCAGGGAAAGACCCCTATGTATCCAAAGGGCTCCAGCTCAGTTCAGCCCACTACACTGTTGATGCAGCCTGCTTAACTTGCTATTAGCCTGCCTTCCAGTTTGCTGTTCAGACCAACCGCTCATTCATCCACCCATCAACCCATTTGTTCATCTGGATCCAGTACTGTCCTGCTTAGCACCAGGGTCCTGCAGCTCAACTCTGACCCTGAAGCCTGAGCTGCTTCTTTAGCTGCTCCTACAGCTACATCCTTGCCTTGGTGTGACATCAGTATCCTCTATTGCAGCAGTTCTCATCCTGTGGGGAATAACTCCTTGGGAGGGGCATGTCGCATATCAGATATTTACATTACAATTTGTAACAGTAGCAAAATTACAGTTATGGAGTAGCAACAAAAATAATTTTATGGTTGGAGTCACTACAACATGAGGAGCTGTATTAAAGGGTTGCAGCATTAGGAAGGTTGAGAACCAGTGCTGTTTTGCATTTCTATTGGTTCCTATGCTCCTTGGGACTCCAGAAACATCCCTGTGATGTATAATGTGTGATCTGGGGCTTCTTAACAGAAATTAATGTTAGTAAATAACGCAGGCTTGCCTCAGCCAGGACTATCAAGGAAGGCGGAAGTACTGGGAAACTGCTGCCAGAGAAAACACCTATCTTGTGAATTTACTGTTATCCAGTAAATCTGACATTGTGGGAAGACACAAGCTTGATGAGCAGGTTCACTATGTTTCTAACATATTACACCCATAGCAGAGAAACAGGGGAGGGAAAGACGGAGGGAGGAGAGAGGGAGACAGGAGAGGGTGGCGAGAGAAAAAGATGTATAAGATAAAAGGGTAACGTTTCCATAGAGCTTAAGGGAAAAGGGAAATTTTGGTATCTGTGCTCAAAAATTAAACAGGAATGGAAGTTGTTAGATTCCCCAGCAGGCTTTTCTCTATAGTAACCTGTTGAATTGTTATTTTGTGACTTATACCCACTGATATAAAAAAAAATCCACTAAGACTATGTTCTTAATATTTTTTTTCTTTTTTCTCCATATCAAGAATGTGAACTGAAGCTTCCAGGGAAAAACCACATCTACGATAATGATTTTCTAAGACTAGAGGGCTGGAGAGATGACTCAGCAGGCAGGAGCATCTCTACTTTTTCTGAAGACCTGATTAGCTTTCCAGCTCCCTACAGCAGGTGCCAACCACCTCCTGTAGCCTCAGCTCCAGGGAAATCTGATGTCCCTGGCCTCAGCGGGCATCTGCACTCACATGCACACACTCGCATGAAGATATATGACATAATCAAGTTTATTTTTTGAAAATCTTAAAAGTGAGAGTTTAAAAGGGTAGCTGATTGATTCCAGTTTCTGTGGTTATGTAGTTGGTCTGGAACAGCATTATCTTGGTCTTCTCTTTGTCATTGTTTTCTATTATCTATCTTTCTCTCAGACCCAATGTCCTCCCTCCCTCTCTCTCTCTCTCTCTCTCTCTCTCTCTCTCTCTCTCTCTTTCCCTTCGTCCCTCTCTCTCTCCCTCCCACCTCCTTCTCTCTCTCCTCCTTCTATCTCCCCCTACGCTCTCTTTATCTCTCTCCCCTTCTCTCTTTCTCTTCCCCTTCTCTCTCTCTCTGTCTCCCTCTCCTGAAACAGGGTTTCTCTGTGTAGCTTTGGCTGTCCTAGACTCACTCTATAGTCCAGGCTGGCCTTGAACTCAGAGCCTCGCCTGCCTCTGCCGCCCCAGTGCTGGGATTACAGGCCTGCCACCACTGCCTGGCCTAGTGACTGTTAAGGCAGGTAGATAAAAGATTTCCTTTCTGTGTTGTAACTCATCTATCTGATGTTCCCATGAATGTATTTTAAAAATACTTGGATTTATGACATTCTTGGCTGTTACTACAGAAAACTTCATGAAAGCATTCCCGCATTAAAGTGACTTTTGGGGTAATTGTAATCCACATTCCTGGACCATGGCCACTTATGTTTAAAGTACCTCTTATTTACTTTTCGATAAGAGCTAAGCTTTCCTTTGACAAGAGCATAACTAGATCTTAGATTAGGAAACTGCTAAAAGGGACTCCATTTTCAGAGATGTTAAATTTATTCTTTCAGAATATGGCAAAAGAAAATAACGCAATTACAAATGATAGTGAAATTTGAAAAAATACTGATCATTGTAACTATTACTCCCTCAACACATCTCTATAAGATTAAAAGCAAAGCCAGGCAGTGGTGTCACATGTCTTTAATTCTAGTACTTGGGAGGCAGAGGCAGGCAGATTTCTTGAGTGCAAGGCCAACCTGGTCTACAGTGAGTTCCAGGACAGCCAGGGCTACACAGAGAAACCTTGTAAAAAATATTAAGAGCAAAACAACATAAAATAGATCATAAACAAGGATGAAGACATGATTTTCTTTATAACCGTGTCCTTGGATAAAATTAGTTCTAGCCATTAAAATATGGTAAAATGAACACTTATACCCTAGCACTTATTTATATTGTCCTGTATTGTTGTTGTATATGTTTCAATGCTTTCTTGTTTGTTGTCTGCGTTAATACTAGTTACTCCATTTTCATTTCGTGTCTGCCAAATACATTAATGATTGCGATGCTTTCTGAAGTCTCGTGATTAGTGTTCTGCCCCCCCCTCCCCTTACAGACTAGTAAAGAGAGTTCAAACATTATAAACCTTACTCATTTCAAATGTATGGGCCACTATCTTTTAGGACGTTCACAGAATTATTCAAAAATTATCAATATCTAGTTTAAAAATTTTGTCCTCCAAAGAAACCTGGTATCCAAAAAATTATGTCCATCAAACTCTGTCTGCAGCCATTGGAAATCACGTGGCTTCTCAATGTAATTAGTTGGGAGGCAAAGTGAGAAGGGAAATGAAAGGAAACCATACAGGTCTCTACTACAGGGTTTCTTGAGATTTATTAGGATAAAGTCCCCCTAGGGAGCATAGGATCTGGTCTAAAATGCACTCTCAGAGCCACCCGAAGGTTACAGAGGTGGCATGTGTAGTCACAAGCTTCTGTTGGTGATTAGCATGGCTTCCTGGGGAGGGGCATTCCATTCTGGTGTTTCAGGCCTGCAGCAGTGACATCCAATAGGCAGGAGAAAGGCTTTAGGCACTGTTGTGAACTCACTATACTAGAAACATAGACGGACACATTTGTGTATTTCCAGTCTTAGATTTTATTGAGTAATAATGCATTTACAAGTTACATCAATTTTTCTTTTGCCTGCAATTTGCCAACTAGCCCCAATTTTCTTGATAGATGGCTATTGGAAAACGGTTTCTTTTTTCTCCAGTCTTAATAACTAATATTAACTCTTAGATCACTGCATCACACTCTTTCCTCTCTCTTTTTTTCTCTCTCTTTCTCTCTCTTCTCTGTCTCTCTCTGTCTCTCTGTCTCTGTCTCTGTCTCTGTCTCTCTCTCTCTCTCTCTGTGTGTGTGTGTGTGTATGTGTGTGCATATATATGTATATAGTTTACTGAGTGGCTACAAAAGAATTAAATATCTACAATAGAGTTCAAGGAGTTGCACGAGGTCTTTCTACACAGAGGCAGAGAGCTGATACAGATGCAGGAAAAGGCACTGAAGCTTGACAAGCTAATAACAAGCACAGTTGGAGAGATGCTGGAGGCGGGGTTGCAGGACCACAATGATGTGCTGGACTTCAGGGTTGAGCTGAGCTCCAGGGGTGAGGCATAGGCCCTTGTCTGGATGGATAAACACAGGGATGGACAGCTGAATGGCAATTCAAGAACTGGAGACTGAGCTAAGTCCTGAAAACAGTTGACAGTTCACCTGAGGTCCATGTGACGATGCTGCATCTTTCTCCAATCTCTGGTGAGTTTTGGAGTTACTGATACTGATAATGGGTTTTTTGTTTGTTTGTTTGTTTTTAATTAAACACCAATTTAGAAAACCTAAATAGGAAGGGGCTGGGCCACATATCTCTGTGAACAGTAGAGCAATGAACAGAGTGCTTAGCATGTGTGCATTTGTACATTATATGTGTGCAGAAGTAATCATGTCTGCAACTTTACTGTGCATGAATTCTGACTAGGCATTGTAATTTATACATCACTATAGCATTTCTGTGAGGAAGGGAAGTCATTAGCAGAACAGACAGCTCAGTGACAGAGGCCATTTCTGGCAGAGCCAATAAGATTCAATTTCTAAATTCTGCAGTTCCAACAGCTTCAGCATTAGCAGAGGTCAGGGCTTTGCAGTCTGCCTTTGTCTGCACTCTCTTCATTTCAGCTTCAGGCACAGGATAGATTCTTGAGGGGTGAGCTTCTGGGTGACTTTAGCAGAGGACAGGGTGGAGGATCTACTACCCACAGACCCTTATTCCCTGCTGAGTCTTGTCACAGCTGGTACCATGTATGGTTGCAGGTGTGTATCCCCAGTCTGCTCTAGTAGTCCCCCACCTACCACCACCCACTTCCACTTTCCTCTCTCATCTTTATGTAGTGTGTATGTATGTGTGTGTATTTTATGTATTTATTTATTCACTTTACATCTCAATATCAGGCCACCCTCTCCACCCAGTGTGGTCTCAAGCAAGCCTTGCCCTCACACAAGGCTTGCTTTGATTCTGCCTTCCCTCTCTGGGTGTTACCTCCCCACCCCCACACATACACACACCTCTACCCAAGTCCCTGCTGGATTAGGCACATTCATATCCTCTCCCACTGAGGCCAGACAAAGCAGTCTATTTGAGAGATTACATCCACAGGAAGGCAGCAACAGGCCCAAGGATAGCCTCTACCCTAGCTGTTGGGGGATCTGCATGAAGACTAAGCTGCTCATCTGTTACACATGTGCAGGGGCTTAACTCGATCTTTGGTTGATGACTGAGTCTCTGAGAACCGGCAAGGGTCCAGGTTAGTTGACTCTGTTGGTCTTCCTGTAGAGTCCCTGTCCTCTTTGGGTCCCCTAATCCTCCCAACTCTTTTGTATGACTCCCTGAGCTCCATCTAATGTTTTGGTGTGAGTCTCTGTATCGCTTTCCACTGACTGCTGGGTGGAGCACCTCAGAGGACAGTTATGCTAGGCTTCTGTTTACAAGCATAACAGAGTATCATTAATAGTGTCAGGGACTGGTTCTTGCCTATGGGATGGGTCTCAAGTTGGGGCAGTCATTGCTTGGCCATTCCTCAGGCTCTGCTCTATCTCTGTCCCTGTACATCTTGTAGGTAGGACTCATTTTGGGTAGAAGGTTTTGTGGGTGGCTTGCTGCCCTTATACCTTCACTGGGAGACTTGCCTGGCTATAGGGAATGGACATGTCTGGACCTATATCCTCAACTTTTAGGAATCTCACCTAGCCTCACCCCCATAGACCCTCTGGGGGCCTCTTCTCATTCCAGGTCTCTGGCACATCCTAGAAATTGCCCTCCTTCTTTCTCCTCTGCTTTCCCTACATATGATCTCCCCATCTCTACCTGCCCCACTCCCCTGCCCATTCTCTCTTCCATTCAGTTCCCTCCTTCCA
Source organism: Apodemus sylvaticus (assembly GCF_947179515.1). Taxonomy (NCBI): domain Eukaryota; kingdom Metazoa; phylum Chordata; class Mammalia; order Rodentia; family Muridae; genus Apodemus; species Apodemus sylvaticus. The sequence goes on along the minus strand of NC_067472.1, from coordinate 47,569,525 downwards.
TTGACTTCTGTTTTGTTTCCCCCCTGAGAAAGATTTAACCATCCTCCCTTGGGCCCTCCTTGTTATTTAGCTTCATTGGATCTGTTGATTATAGCATTGCTATCCTATACTTTATGTTTACTATCCACTTATAAGTGAGTAGTACATACCATGAATGTCCTTTTGAGTCTGGGGGACCTTACTCAGGATGATATTTTCTAGTTCAATCCATTTGCCCATGAAATTCCTGATGTCCTAGTTTTTAATGGCTGAGTAGTATTTTATCCCATAAATGAACCACATTTTCTTTATCCATTCTTCAATTGAGGGACATCTAGGTTGTTTCTAGTTTCTGACTATTACCAACAAAGATTCTACAAACATAGTCAAGCAAGTATCCTTTTGAGATAGTGGAGCATCTTTTGGGTACATGCCCAGGAGTTGTATAGCTGGGTGTTAAGGTTGAATTACTTCTAATTTTCTGAGAAACTGCCAAATTGACTTACAGAATAGGTATACAAGTTTGTACCCCCCTCCCCCATAAATGATGAAGTGATCTTGTTCTGCAACCTCACCAGCATGCATTGCCTTTTGAGTATTTGATCTTATCCATTTGGGTAGTATAAAATGGAATCTCAAAATTGTTTTGTTTTGCACTTCCCTAATAACTAAGGATGCTGAACATTTCTTTAGGTGCTTCTCGGCCATTTGAGATTCCTCTGTTGAGAATTCTCTGTTTGGCTCTGTACCCTATTTTTAAATTGGGGTATTTGGATTGTTTGTGTCTAACTTCTTGAGTTCTTTATATATTTTGGATATCATCCCTCTATCAGATGTAGGATTAGTGAAGAACATTTAGCAATATGCAGGCTGTTGTTTTGTCCCAGTGATGGTATCCTTTGACTTACAGAAGCATTTCAGATTCATGAGGTTTCATTTATTAATTCTTGACCTTAGTACCAGAGCCATTGGTGTTTTCTTGAGGAAGTTGTCTCCTGTACTGACGAGTTCAAGGCTATTCCTCTCTTCTAGTTCTACTCCATTTAGTGTATCTCTGTTTTTAGGTTGAGATCTTTAATCCATTTGGACTTGAGTTTTATACAGGGTATTAAATATAAAACTATTTTTAGTCTTCTATATGTAGACATTCAGTTAGTCAAGCACCATTTGTTAAAGATGCTCTCCCCTTTCCATTGTATGGTTTTTGGCTTCTTTGTCAAAAATCAAGTGTCCATAGAAGTGTGGGTTTATTTCTGGGTCTTCAATATGATTAGGTTGATTCACTTGTCTGTTTATATACCAATACCATGCAGTTTTTTATTGTTATTGCTCTGTAGCATGGCTGAAAGACAGGGATAGTGATACTTCCAGAAAGTCTTTTATTGTTCAGAATCTTTTTACCTGTCCTGGGTTTTTTGATTTTCCATATGAAGTTGAGAATTCTTCTTTCAAGAGCTATAAAGAATTGTGTTGGGATTTTGATGGAGATTGCATTGAATTCAAAGATTGCTTTTAATAGGATGGCCAGTTTTACAATGTTAATTTTACCAATCCATGATCATGGGAGATCCTTTCATTTTCCAATATTTTCCTCAATTTCTTTCTTCAGAGACTTGAACGTGTTGTCATACAAGTCTTTCAACTTGCTTGGTTAGAGTTATGCCAAGGTATTTTATATTATTTCTGGCTATTGTGAAGGGCACTCTCTCTCTCTCTCTCTCTCTAACTTTTTCCTCAGCCCATTTATCACTTGTGTAGTGGAGGGTTACTAATCAGTTAGTTAATTTGAGTTAATTTTGTATCCAGTCACTTTGCTGAAGGTATTTATCAGCTGTAGGAGTTCTCTGGTAGAATTTTTTGGGTCACTTATGTATGCCGTCATATCATCTGGGAAAAGTGATAATTTAATTTCTTCCTTTCCAATTTGTATCCTCTCATTCTCTTTTAATTCTTATTGCTCTAGCTAGAACTTCAAGTACTATATTGAAAAGATAGGAGGAAAGGTGACAACCTTGTCTTGTCCCTGATTTTAGTGGAAATGCTTTCTCTTCATTTAGTTTGATGTTCGCTATTGGCTTGTTGTATATTGCCTTTATCATGTTTGGTAGGTGCCTTGTATCCTTGCTCTCTCAAAGACTTTTAACATGAAGGGGTGATGGATTTTGTCAAATGTTTTTGGGACATCTACTGAGGTGATCATGAGTTTTTTCTTTCAGTTTATTTATATGGTAGATTACATTGATGGATTTTCAAATTTTGAACTAGCCCTCAACCCCTGGAATAAAGCCTACTTAATCATTTTGGATGATGTCTTTGATGTGTTCTTGGATTCATTTCGTGAGAATTTTATTGAGTATTTTTGCATCAATGTCCATAAGGGAAATTGGTCTGAAATTCTTTCTTTGTTGAGTCTTTGTGTGGTTGAGTTATTAGAGTGACTATGGCCTCTTAGAATGAGTTTGGCAATGTTCCTTATGTTTCTATTTAGTGGGATATTTGAGGAATGTTGGCATTAGCTTTTCTTAGAATGAAGAATTCTGCACTAAAATCATCTGGCCAGGGGCTTTTTTGGTTTGGAGAATTTTAATGACTGCTTCTATTTCCTTGGGGGTTATCAGACTATTCACATAGTTTACCTGATTTAGCTTGGGTAATTGGTATCTCTCTAGAAATCTATCCATTTCATTTAGATTTTTCAATTTTATAAAGTATAGGCTTTTGAAATAAGACCTAATGATTCTTTAAATTTCCTTAGTGTTCGTTGTTATGTCTTTCTTCTCATTTTTGATTTTCTTAATTTGGGTACTCTCTTTCTCTGCCTTTTAGTTAGTTTGGCTAATGGTTTGTCTATTGTGTCGATTTTCTCAAAGAACCAGCTCTTGGTTTCATGGATTCTGTATTGTTCTCTTTGTTTCTAATTGATTGATTTCAGCAAGAGTTTGATTATTTCCTGCCATATATTTCTCCTAGATGTGTTTGCTTTTTCTTTTTAAATTTTCTAGAGCCTTCAGATATATTTTTAATTTATCAGTATGAGAACTCTCCAATTTCTTTATGAGGGCACTGAGTTCTATGAACTCTTAGCACTGCTTTCATAGTGTTCCATAGTGTTTCATCGTGTTTGAGTATGTTGTGGTCTCATATTCATTGAATTTTAGAAAGTCTTTAATTTCTTTCTTCTTTCCTTCTTTCTTTTTACTTCTTTCCTTCTTTCTTTTCTTCCATCCATCCATCCTTCCTTCTTTCTTTCTTTTTTTCATTCTTTCTTTTCTGACCCAGTGATTCATTATTTCTCTGTTTAGTTTCTGTTTTGATGACCCATCCATTGGTGAGAGTGGAGAATATGATCCTCCAGGGACATAGTCTGCAGAGTAGGGTTTAGCTGAGGCACAGCCCTCATTATCTGGGCCACAGCTCCTACAGTCTTCCTGAGAAGTCCCCTGAGACAGGGAAGTACACTTCGTACTCATTAAAGAAAAAATTTACCAAGAGGACATCTCACTTCTGAACATTTATGTTTCAAATGCAAGGGCAACCACATTCATAAAAGAAATATTACTAAAGCTTAAATCACACAAAATCCCATATATTTTGTTGTAGGCTTTGTCCTAGGTGGACTACCTGGAATGGTGGGCAGATCTCACTAGGATAGGATTGGTCTGACAGAGTTCCAAAATGGTTAGTTTTGGGCCCCCTGAAAGTTTCCATGAGGAGGCAAGATGCTCTTGGGGTCCTACAAGCCTCCTCCAGACCAAAGAACCAGCCCAGAGCTTGGCAGTGGGACTCACATGTGACCCACTACTCCAGGCAGACTCATGGTATAGTTTTATATAGTGCTTGCATGTTCATTTTTTTCCACTCTGTCTCTGTGTGCTTATAGGTAGTGTGATTGCCAATTTTGGGTGTCAATCTGATTGCATCTGGGATCAACTAAAACACAAGACACTGGGTACTCCTTTGAGGTAGACTGAAGATCAATAGCTTTCCAGAATCCTTCCAGTTTTTGGAGCCAGAGCAGGTAAACGGAGCCATCCACCCTCCTGTATTGGGCCACAACTGGGGTCTCAGTTTCTCCAGTGTGAGACAGCCATTGTTGGACTATTTGTACCACATCTTGTAGACTAATCTACATAAATCCCCTATAAATACATATTTTATTTAAATACATGCCTTAATTCTACTATTTCTGTTCCTTTAGAGAACCATGATCAACACGGGAAACTTTCACTCTTAATTGTCACCTCCTTGATGGTGTTGGATGATGGTGGCATCAGTTAGCACAGTGAGATCCAGAGTCCTCAGCTTCTGCATTTGCATCCAAAACAGAGACAAATGCGTCCTGCTGGATAGAGTCACAAGCCACTGATTTTCAAAGTGTTGGATGACTTAGAGAAAGACTGATGTCATCAGATGAAGATGAGGATCTGAGCAATTGTAAATGGTATGTCCTGCAAACATCAAAAATCCCCAGATCCACAGACACATCTTTTCTTTTCTTCTTCTTTTTATTAGATATTTTCTTTATTTACATTTCAAATGTTATCCCCTTTCCTGATTTCCCCTCTGAAAAGTCTTCTACATCCCCCCCCCCCACTCACCAACCCACCCACTCCCACTTCTTGTCTTGGCATTCCTCTATACTGGGGCATCTAGCCTTCTAGCCTTCTCAGGACCAAGGGCCTCTCTTTGTTGTCCAACAAGGCCATCCTCTGCTACATATGCAGCTGGAGCCATGGGTCCCTCCATGTGTACTCTTTGGTTGGTGGCTTAGTCCTTGGGAGCTCTGGGGGTACTGGTTGGTTCACACTGTTGTTCCCCCTATGGAGCTGCAAGAACCTTTAGCTCCTTCGGTCCTTTCTCTAACTCCTCCATTGTGGACCTTGTGCTCAGTCCAATGGTTGACTGTGAGCATTCACCTCTGTATCTGTCAGGTACTGGCAGAGCCTCTCAAGAGACACCTATATCAGGCCCATCTCAGCAAGTGCTTATTGGCATCCACAATAGTGTCTGGGTTTGTTGACTATATATGGAAAAGATCCTCAGGTGGAGCAATCTCTGGATGGTCTTTCCTTCAGTTTCTGCTCCACACTTTGTCTCTGTATCTCCTCCCATGGGTATTTTGATCCCCCTTCTAAGAAGGACCAAGGTATCCATACTTTGGTCTTCCTTCTTCTTTAGCTTCATTTGGTCTGTGAATTGTCCCAGAAGACTCTCCAACATGTTTTAAGGACACATGCTCCACTATGTTCATAGCAGCTTTATTTATAATAGCCAGAAGCTAAAAACAACCCAGATATTCAACAGAGGAATAGATACAGGAAATGTGGTACATTCACACAATGGAATACTACTCAGCTATTAAAAACAATGACTTCATGAAATTCTTAGGCAAATGGATAGAACTAGAAAATATCATCTTGAACGACATAACCCAATCACAAAAGAACACACATGGTATACATTCACTGATAAGTGAATATTAGCCCAGAAACTCAGAATACCCACAGACACTTTAATGGCTGGAAACTCCACCCCCTTCCCTATTTGAGACTCGGATTTACTCTTCACTCTGCTTTTATTTTACTTTTGAAGGTTTAGCCTTTTGAAAACCATGTATTGTTCCCTTTTGGCAGTATTAGCTCACTTTCTTGGCAATGGTCATTCTAGCTTAGTTCTCGATCCATTCTCCATGTTCTCTCACCACAACCAGATGATTTCCTTTCAGTTTCTGCTGTGTGGCTGCACCTACTTCTAAACTGTTGCATTTACTTTTTTTCTCTTAAACGACTTCTCTTTGGTTATTTCATTCTATTTCTTAGAGAAATATGCCAGCCAGCATATATGGAACCAATTTCCTTAGATATTCTCACTGGAATTATTAATTCTACCAGTGTGAATAATAATTGATATTATATGATATTAATAATAATATCATGAAGAAATATAGAGTACACTAAGCCAAAGATGTTTTTCTAAACTTTGGAATACAATGTAAGTCATGAATATGGTACATAGGTAACTTAAATATTTTAAGCCACAATAAAATGATTAAAAACAGATGATCTTAGTTTCATAATATATTAACTCAATATAAAACACTATTTCAATATATAATTGATATAAAGTTATTAATCGGATACCTTATATTCCTTTTCATATTAATTCTTTGGTATTGAGAGAACATTTTAAAATTTATAAAAGCTTTAGTTCATCTTGGCCACTTTTTATAGCCAGATGTAGCTAACAGGTATTATTTTGTATCACATAGCCTTATATGACAAAATCTCCTTTTTGTGCTAAATAATACTAATTATTCCTATTAAATATTCTTTATCTTTTTTTTGTAATAGTTGAATCCTAATATCAGAGGATATTAGAACAATGCACTCAAATTCAGGTTTGCCTAAAGATAGGATTGCTCATGGGACAGCCGGAGAAATGAGGACCCAGAATCAGAAAAGTGCAGGGTATTTCAGGGTATGACTGTTCTCAAACAATGTCCCATGATTTGCTCTCAACAGGACCTAAGGTGGAGACTGCACAATACTGATGACTGAGAGCAAGAGCTACTCTGGACTGATGGGTAAGGACAGAGATGGATGGATGGTTGGAGTGACAGATAGATAGTGTTAGCATTCTGTCTAAGCTCCACCCTACACTTACCTGGCAACAGCCAGATATGCCCCACCCCATAGACTTGGCCCACTATAAAAGGGGCTACTTGCCTCTCCCCGCTCTCTCTCTCTCATCACACTCTCTCATCGCTCTCTCATCTCTCTCTCATGGCTCTCTCATTGCTCTTGCCTCTTGGCACTCTCACCTCTCTTCCCCTCTTGGGTTCTCCTCCCCTCCCCCCTCTCTCCACATGGTCATGGCCGGCCTCCACTTCTCTACTCTCCACCCTCTCTCTTTCTGTCTCTGTCTCTCTCTGTCTCTGTCTCTGTCTCTCTCTCTCTCTTTCTCTGCCTCCACTATACCATTAACTCCCATCCTCTGCCCTGAATAAACTCTATTCTATACAATGTCTGTGTGCGTGTGGTCCCTTGGGGGGTGGGAGGGTGGGAGGGGAACAGGTGCCTGGCATGGCAACTCCTTCTCCCCCACACCACCGTGCCACACTCCCTGAACCCCCCTCTCTCTTTTTATGCTCTCTTCATTGGTGCCAAAACATGGAAACAAGCCCATGAGATAGATAGATAGATAGATAGATAGATAGATAGATAGATAGATAGATAGATACTGAGAGTTGACAGAAACGTGGCTGTGTGGATTTTGCTCTGTAAGGGTAAAGTCTTGATTGACAAGGCCACTGTGGTTCTATAATGCAGAATATGAGTCTTGGTTGATAATTTTATTTCAATCTTCATCTTATCATTTAAAGATTGGCTTTCCCTTACAGACTAGGGCTAATTTTTTAAAAGAGTTTTCAGTGAAACATCAAAAAATCTTACTAGATTAATATTTGTTAGCAAACATGCCATACATAGGAACAAAAATAATGAATTAAAATGACGTATGATTTTGTCATTGTCACACAGACAGATGTACAAAGGATGCTCTGAATGCTCTGTACTGTGGACAAATGGGTTTAGGTTCCAGCAATCATTGTTTCCTCATATATAACAAAAGATGAAGTTGTGGAATCTCACATTTGCTTATTTAACATTTATTTTATTTATATTTATCATGTATGTATGTTCATGTGTGTATGTATGAATAAATGTACATATATAATGTATGTGATTATTGCCTTAACATTCTGCAACTCTGCAAGAGTTTTGTTCAAAGGCAGAATTTGTAACTTTTCTGTTGATCCTTGACCTTTGGGGCTGATCTCATTTAAATTATTTATTGCATTCTGGCAGTGATATCTCTTGAATCTACCACTTGAAACTCTGGCAACCTCTTTCTCCATAGAACACACCCTTTTAAATTGCTCAACTTCCTCAATACACAGTAAGCATCACTAAATTTCAAAAGAAAAATATTTCCAGGAAGTAAGATTTAGTACCTATATTGTAGGCTCTAGAAAAGTATTTTTAGTGAGCTAAGAAAACAAGAACAATTAATATGATTTAACATCATTATGTGTACTTGGAAATACGTGTCTTATTGCTTTAGTTCTATTTGGTATTAAGCATTATTGAAAATTCTACCTTATTCCATTTGTCTTAAAAATATCTCAGAGCCTCTTTCCAATTCTAAAAACTCTTGGCTAAATATTGGTGCTATTTTCAAGTTATAGTAACTGGCAAGCTCACATAGTTACCATTCAAGAGGAGCAGAAGTTCAGGTTCCAAATGCATCACCCTGTCAGGAGCCTCTGGTGAGCTCAAAGCAGACAACAGCAGTGGTGGGCAAACATCAGGAAGCCAAGTGCCTCTTCCACAGAGAGCAGACACTAGTGAAGGCTAGCTTTCTGTCTCGCCTTTTAGATGGTAGTATCAAAGAGACGATGGTATGTGTTTCTAATCCTGCCTATTCTTTTTAGAAAAATGAGGCTTCTATTAAACCTCTACTTGTAAGCACTATTTATTTTTATTTGTTGCTATTAAAAGCATGCACTGTAACTCATAAAAATGGCTGTAAACCCTGACTGAGGAGGCAGAATTGTCTAAGATAAGAATGGAGGGGGTTGTTTGTTTTCTATTGAGAGACAAAAAGGGGGTAGATTAGGGTGGGAGAGGAAATGGGGAGAAACTGGGAGGAGAAGAGGGAGGGGAAACCATAATAAAGATATGTTATGTGGGAAAAACAACTACTTTTAATAACAGGACAAAGAAAACCAATGGAAGGATCATGGAAAGATCTGCTGGTTAGGAAAAGAGTTATTAACACTAAGCCATATTTTCCATGATATATTACAATAAATATCTCTAGGATGATGGTGATGATGATGTCAGATAACCCATGTAGAACCCTTAGGTATCACTAGCATACAATAATCATTTAACAGCTTGTTATTATCTTAGCTGTAAACATCATTGTCATTATTACCTCAAGTAGTAACAGTGCTCACAGTCATGATGTTAGAAAGCAGTTTTTCATGATGCCAGCATTAAATACCTCCTCTCTGCTATAACATAAATGAGGTAAAGTTGTACTAAATATTTTTAAGTGCTAAAAACAGAACCCAAGACCTCATGCCTGATAGGTAAGTCAGATGGGACTGAGAAGGTTCACTGGCTCTTGATACATTTGAATTTAGTAGTTTTTAGTTTTCCTAAATATTTTACCCAAAATACTTGAGAACAATGATAAGGTAGTCCTCCTTACATTTTCAATGCCTATGACTAGGTCTAATGTATGAATTCTCATTTTAGATAATGACCTTATTAACCAATAACAGAAGCATTGCTATCTTGATGGGAGCAAAGCAAAATTAGATGACTTGGGTCTCTTCGTTTGGCTATCAGACTACTGAGACAATAGATCTCAAGAAATTGGAATTTCTCAGGAATCTCATTCTATGAGAAAGGGAAAACTAAATTCTGGGCAAATCAGAGCAGGAGCTTAGCACGCAGGCAGACAGTGTATACTTCTGAGCACACATCAAGCTTCTGTTCATGAGAACCTGGATCTAAGACAATGATGACAGAATGGAGCAGTCTTGACCAAGACTGCTTCATTATGCATACCCCTTGCCTTCTGCTTAAACCTAACCTTAATATCAGGATTCTAAAGATAAACTTTGAAGGTCTCTAGACATCTTTGCTCCTCCTCCCAATATGGACGTACTGACTAAATCTCCATTCTTTGCTTTTTACTGTTATTCATCTGGTCTGTTGAGCACCAATAGCCAGGCATAGCTTTTTTGGGCCACTGAAGCTCAGCCTTGGACCCTAACAACTCTGGGAACAGTAGTACTTTCTTGTACTTTAATTTTACTGTCCTTCATTAAAAGAGAAAGAAAGGACCAAATCTTAATCCTAATGTTAAAATGTGAAGTTGAACATTGTTATTGTCTTAACACTAAGGCAAACTCTGTAGACAATGAGACAATTTCATTCTGAGAGCAACTAAAACCCCCCTAACTACAGTTTTCAAGTGCTTGACAAAAGCAGCAAATGCATGTTGTCCATTGCTGGTTTTGTTCCCAAGTATAATCATGATGAGACATGGAGTCAGAGGACTCCCAAGGGTTGGTGGTTAAGGGCATCCCTTATAGAGATGACAACATCAAGAAGCCAAAAACAGTATCTTCAGGCCTAGTGTTGTGCATGTAAACACTGCATTCACCATGTTTTCTTCTGTTCTGGTGTAAGAAAGAGGGAAGCTATTGTGGATAAATTGAAGGGGGAATGAAAACGACGACTCAACTCAGACCTTCTAACAAGAAATATGTGTTTCCCAGGGTCCAAAGGGGCCCCCAAGAAGTAGGTCACCATGAGCCATTGAGGATGGGGAGTTTCTCTGAGATGTTGAGCTGCACAGGAACTTTAAGAACATAAGCTATGGAACATCTGCAGGAAAAGCAGACTGAAGCAGTAGAGAATCTGCTATACCTTGTGTGATGCTTCACCACATTTTATCATGCAAAAAGCAAGTTGCTAAAGAGCCAGACTGAACCAAGCAGTAGCCCATACCCTCGATGAAACTGACTCCTGACACTGATGCTGGCACTGGGTGTCAGAGTAACTTGTAGGTCATTATGATTATAAAATAAACACTCCTGTATGAAGATTTTATGATGGTGATGACACATGAAATTGTATGCAGAATTACATATAACAGGCAGCGAATATCCCTAAAAGTGTTCACGATGCAAATGAGCCCCAAATCTATATTCAGATAACTTAAAGGCCTCAACTCTTTATAGGACAAGGTGACTCCCTGTTCTGGCCTGCTTCTTCCCTTGGAAGTAGATTCTTTATTGCTTTGCTTACTATCTATCTTCCTATGACCAATTCTGTGTTCTGGGACACAAGAATCTAAAGTTCTTTTAGAGTTACCATCTGAATCCCAATATGCACTGTCTGGACCTGTGAAAGAAGGGCCAGTTTGCACAACCCAGGTGGCTGCCTCAGGATGGACCAGTGCTGGATAATCAGTAGATAACATACAGTAAGTAGAAAGATTTTGACCTTTTGTTCATTTGTTTGATTGTTTGTTTTAGATCCAATACCTCTATTCTAATTTAAGAGATGTAGAGAAATGGTAAGGAAATGATGCTAGGCAAACCAAGGTCATGAGAAAGGACAAAGTTGGATTGGATATAAAATCAAAGTTTTAAGACTAGAGTTGAAGCCTTTCTAGTTTGCTAGAGTTGAAGCCTTTCCATTGCTATGACAAAATGACATGACCAAAACCAACCAAATGACATGACCAAAATGGTTATTTCATCTGATAACTTCCAGGTAATACTTTGTTGCTAAAGGAAGCCAGGGAACGAACTCAAGGCAGGAACCTGGAGGCAGGAACTAAAGCAGAAGCCATTAAGGAACACAGCTTGCTGGCTTGTTCCTCGTGGTTTTCTCAGTGTGCAGTTTTAAATACAACCCACGACCCCTTACCTTAAACAAAGTGAGCTGTGCCCTACGTGTAAATCATTAATGAAGAAAAATGCCCTGTAGACTTGCCTATTGGCTAACCTGATGGAGGAATTTTCTCAACCAAAGTTTCTTCTTCCTGGGTAGTTGAATAGCTTGTGTGGAGTAGACAAAGCAAGAAGCACAAGAGGTTCTTCATTCTTCCCTTTTCAAAAATATCAAGATGACTTTCCTAACGCTAAGAGTTACAGTCTCTGTGACAAATATATGTTCAGTGTTATCAAGTGATATACAAATAACGTTCAAAGAACAGGCAGCAAGAACTGAAATGGTAGCTCAGGCCACCAGCTGTAAGCACAACTTCCTCATCATGGATGAAAAGGGAGAGAGAACGTGAAGGAGGTCTGTGGTTTGCTAGTTGGGTCAGTCAAGCTCAGCTGTGGGATTTACCCTGTGTGGGGCCATTGAGAATCAGCAGAAGAGGGGATACCCATGCCCCTTGTTCTTCCACACTGGCTGCCTCCCATGAAAAGAACTTCTGTCATATTGCTCTTTAAATTAACAAAGCACTCCAGTGAACCACTGCCTTGCCAAGAAATGTTTAGTTGGGAGAAAATTCTGTGTAACGAGGTGTCAAAACAACCATTAACGATGTTTCTAAGAGCATTATCTCAGCGCTGCAGGGAGCCTGCACAGTGCAGAGAAAATACAGGATTGGGAATCTGAGGCTTGTGTTCTGGTCAGAGCTCCACAAGGAACTTGAGAAAAGAGCCTGGCATCTGGCTTTAGATAGAGATTCAAATTTTGGCTTTTACATTTAGCAGTTGTATGACCTAAAGCACAATTCATAACCTCTTTAATACTTGATTTCTTCATGCATAAAACGGGGAAATGCCACCTACTTTCTAGGATCGCTGAGAGAAATAATGAGATCCTACCGAGGCCTGGGAATGTGTTTGGAACCCAACGGGTTCAATAACGAGTTTTATCAAATCGCCCATCAGCTCCTTTTTGGCTCTGCTGACCTTAGAGAAAGCTGCTGCTGATGAAAAACAACATATTTTAGAAAAACTCTTCCAAGTGAAAGCTACTTTAAAATATTTCATGTTCTCTTCCTTTGTGATAAGTTTTTGAACTATGGGACTAGGGAGGAAAGATGAGATGCAGAAGTTTCTATTGTCTTAAAAAACACATTGTAATCTGCAGAATCAAGTTTGCTCCTCAGCTCTTTGAAACTAGTTACTTTTATTGATATTTTATGTCACTGTATTTTCCTTTTTATTTTTATTTTCTATATTCGTTGTTTACATTCCAAATGATTTTCCCTTTCCCGGTTCCACCCTCCCCAAAAGTCCCATAAGCCCTCTTCCCTCCGCCCATTCTCTGATCTACCCCCTCCTACTTCTCTGTCCTGGCACTTCCCTACAATGCTGGATCAAGCTTTTCCAGGACCAGGGACCTCTCCTTCCTTCTTCTTGGGAGTCATTTGATATGCGAATTGTGTCTTGGGTACTCAGAGCTTCTGAGCTAATATCCAGGTATCAGTGACTGCATTCCAGGTGTGTTCTTTTGTGATTGGGTTACCTCACTTAGGATGATATTTTCCAGATCCAACCATTTGCCTAAAAATTTAATGAATGCAAGTTGGTACAACCACTCTGGAAATCAGTCTGGTGGTTCCTCAGAAAACCGGGCATAACACTTCCAGAGGACCCTGCAATACCACTCCTGGGCATATACCCAGAGAATTCCCTGGCATGCAATAAGGGCACATGCTCCACTATGTTCATAGCAGCCTTATTTATAATAGCCAGAAGCTGGAAAGAACCCAGATGTCCCTCAATGGAGGAATGGATACAGAAAGACATACATAGTTACTGTAGACAATGTGGGGAATTTGGGAAAATATTTTCTTTCAATTCTTTCTAAATAAAACTCTTTAGAAGAACCACATTTATGAATATAATTCTACATAATTTATTTTATAATTAACATGAGAAAATGTTTTTTTATTAATTTGTTTGAACTTTAGCTGAACATTGAATTCATTAGACAATCAAAAAGGAATGGTAATTTACTGATAAATAGAGAAAGCAAAGATAGACTGTAGTGATTTAGATAAGAATTGCTTCTATAGTGCTTAGTCACCAGGGAGTAGAACACTTTGTTAAGATTAGAAGAAATAACAGGTGTGTCCTCCTTGAAGGAGCTGTGTCACTGAAGGTGGACTTTGAGGTTCCAAAAGCCTATGCCAGGCCCAGCTCCCTCCCTCACCCACCTATGAATCAGGTTGTAACTCTCAAGATAAATAGTTCTCAGCTACGCCTGCCCCTGCACTCCCACCACAATAATGGACTAAACCTGTGGTCATTAGTCTCTTCATAGCAATAGAACAATGACTAAGACAGACTCTTAAAGCTATGTTAGGAACTTTATCCATGTAACAGAGGACAGGGGAAACTGTTAAGTATTCTTTTGTAATGGGACTTCATAAAATTACAAAGTTTCTGTAAGGCAAAGGACACCATCAAGAGGACAAATCGGCAACCAACAAATTGGGAAAAGATCTTCACCAATCCTACATCAGATAGAGGGCTAATATCCAATATATATAAAGAACTCAAGAAGTTAGACTCCAGAAAACCAAACAACCCTATTAAAAATGGGGTACAGAGTTAAACAAAGAATTCTCACCTGAAGAACTTCGGATGGCAGAGAAGCATCTTAAAAAATGCTCAACTTCATTAGTCATTAGGGAAATGCAAATCAAAACAACCCTGAGATTTCATCTTACACCAGTCAGAATGGCTAAGATTAAAAATTCAGGAGACAGCAGGTGTTGGAGAGGGTGTGGAGAAAGAGGAACACTCCTCCACTGCTGGTGGGGTTGCAAATTGGTACAACCACTCTGGAAATCAGTCTGGCGGTTCCTCAGAAAGCTGGGCACCTCACTTCCAGAAGATCCTGCTATACCACTCCTGGGCATATACCCAGAGGATTCCCCACCATGTAATAAGGATACATGCTCTACTATGTTCATAGCAGCCCTATTTATAATTGCCAGATGCTGGAAAGAACCCAGGTATCCCTCAACAGAAGAGTGGATGCAAAAAATGTGGTATATCTACACAATGGAGTACTATTCAGTCATTAGAAACAATGAATTCATGAAATTCTTAGGCAAATGGATGGAGCTAGAGAACATCATACTAAGTGAGGTAACCCAGACTCAAAAGGTGAATCATGGTATGCACTCACTAATAAGTGGATATTAACCTAGAAAACTGGAATACCCAAAACATAATCCACACATCAAATGAGGTACAAGAAGAAAGGAGGAGTGGCCCCTTGTTCTGGAAAGACTCAGTGAAGCAGTATTCGGCAAAACCAGAACAGGGAAGTGGGAAGGGGTGGGTGGGAGGACAGGGGAAGAGAAAGCAGCTTATGGGACTTTCGGGGAGTGGGGGGCTAGAAAAGGGGAAATCATTTGAAATGTAAATAAATTATATCAAATAAAAAAATTAAAATAAATAAATAAATATGTATATATATACATACATATATATATATATATACATATATATATATATATATATATATATATATATATATATATATATATTAAAAAAAATTGTCAGGCCTGTGAGGTGAGAAATAAAGTTGTCATGTACCAGAAAAAAAAAAAAGTATTCTTTTGTAGACTATGAGCACAGTGCTTGAGTATCTTAACAAACACCTAACTTTTGTCTTTAAGTGTGGTGTTTTGAATACTTTCCAATTGTGGCAGCCTACTGTGTGGAACTCCAACGGTTCCAGGAGCAGCAGGCACTTCCCCTGTCTTGATTTTAGATGTCAGGTTCTTTCCCATGTCACTGAATGTAGCAAAATTTTCTTTCATTGTTTGCTTTTTCCCCCCATTGGTTAATTACGAGCAACTAGAAAAGATTGTCAAGAATTAAATTGTGAAGAAATCCATTCATACTTCTTTGTAGAGAAAAATTAACATCTTTCAATGAAGTGCTAAAGTTTTGCCATAGACTCTTATCTGTTTATGTTAACTTTATATCTAAAAATTATATTACTGTAAGAGTTTGCCTTCAATCATATCTTCTAGATATGCATATATATAAAACCATATAGCATGCATATATATAAAACCAGGTAGCTGGATAGCTATGAGTTTGAGGCCAGTGTGGTCTACAGAGTGAGTTCTAGGATGGCCAAGGGTACATAGAGAGACCCTGTCTCAAACAATCAAAGAAACAAACCAACCAAAAACAAAAAACAAAAAACAAAAAAAAACAAAAAAAAAACAACAACAAAAAACCAAAAAAAACCCCTTCTCTCATACAAGATTATAGTTTCTCCTCCTGATTATAGTTTCTTCTACACTTCCCAGTTCCTATAAACCTCCCTCCAGATCTTCTCCCTTTCTATCTCTCCCTAGAAAAGAACAAGTTTATAAGAGATAACAACCAAACCTGACAAAATAAAATACAATGAGATGAAGCAAAATCTGTCATATCAAAGTTGGACATGGCAATCCAACAGGAGGGAAAGAACTCCAAGAGAAGGCACAAGAGTCAGAGACCCACTCATTCCCACAGCCAGGATCCCCATGAAGTACTACTCTAATAGCTATAATGTCAACGCAGAGGACTTGGTACAGACCTGTGTGGGCCTTATGCAGTCTCTGGGAGCTCGGATGCACCTTGCTCGGTTGGTTCAGAGGGCCTTGTTCTCCTGGTGTCCTCCTTTCCCTCCTGACTCACACATTTTCTGCCTCTTCTTGCGTGGGGTTCCCTGCACTCTGAGGAGAAGGATTTGATGGAGACCTCCAGTGTAGGCTCTCTCTTCACATAATGCCTGGTTGTGGGTCTCTGTATCTGTTCCAGTCTGCTGCTTGGGAAATCCATTCTGATGATGAATGGAAAAGACATTAATCAGTAAGTATATTGTTATGAATCATTTTGTTATTATTATTATTATTGTGACTAGTAGTGTTTGGTTTTATCTTAGAGCTCAGGACTCTCTAGTCTCTGGTTCTTAGTTACCTAAGTAGTGTCAGCTATGGGTTTCTTCTCAAGGTGAAGGCTTTAGATCAAATTTAACATTAGTTGACTACTCCTACATAATGTGTGCGATCAATGCCTTAGCATATTCACAGGCAGGCCAGATTGTAGGTCAAAGGTTTTATGCTGGGTTGGTGTTCACACTTCTCTAGTGATTGCCTGTAGAGTACCTTCCCACACCAAAGAGACTAGAACTTGGGGAGAGGGGTGCATGTAGGCACCAGCTCAATTCCTCCATGTTCAATGAATTGTGTGGGTGTTGGCCTTGGCAATGGATCCCCATTGTCAATTTGCAGGGAATAGCCTTTTGTCTTAACATCAGCCTGGCTTGTTTGAGGAATGTCCAGAGGACATCCTTGGTCAAAGCTCAATTGAATACTCACTAACCCCACTACTGGAAGTCTCACCTGGCTACAAGGGATGGTCAGTTAAGACTCCATATCTCCTGTTTCTAGGAGTCCTAGTTAGTATCGCCTTAACAGATTACAGGATGTTTTCATTGCAGTAGGTTTTCACTCCCGCAAAGCTCTCCCAATTCCAGCTGTCTCCCTCCACCTCATCTTCTTCCCACCTGATTGCCTTCTCCATTTGATGTCATTCTCACCTATTTCTAGTTATGTAAAATCAATTCTTTCCCCCTCCCAGGGAGATCCCCTGCATCTCTTCCCTCACCCAAGACCCCTTCTCTTTAACTGACCTCTCTGGGTTTGTGGATTACGGCATGATTATCATTTATTTACAGCTAATAGCTTCATATAAGTGAATAATACCATATTTATCTTTCTGAATCTGGGTTACCTCACTCAGGATGATTTTTTTTCTAGTTTCATCCATTTGCCTGCAAATTTCATGATGTCCTTTTTTTAAACAGTTGAATACTACTCCATTGTATAATTGTACCATAATTTTCTTTATCTATGCTTTTATTGCTTAGGTTGTGAGGGAAACCTAGGTTGTTTCCAGTTTCTGGTTATTAGTGCAGCAGTGGGCATGGTTGAGCAAGTATCCTTAACACACACACACACACACACACACACACACACACACACACACACACACATACCTACACACACACACACACATACACATAATAACAATTTGAAAAAAAAAAGAGGTTCTGAATTTGCAGAACAGTGGAGAAGCATAGATGGTTTAAAGAGAGAAACGAAAATGGGAAATATTGAAATTAGATTGTAATCTCAAAATAAAATAAAAATTAAAAAAATTAGGCTTTAGTTTTATGAAGCATCACAAGTTACTAAGAAAAGCTCTGAGGAGTTGGTACCTAATTTTCCTCTTTTTTTTTTTTTTTTTTTAGTGTTAAGTTTTGGGCCTTTTGACTTTATGTCTTTTAAGCCTGAGTATTTTGGATTTGTTCAAACATGCACAACTTTTGACAGTTTCAGTCGTGGAGTCAGTATAGAGAGAATAAGGCTAAATTAAAATTGGATTTATTGTAAAACAAAGTAATGTTTCAACCATGCTCAGATCTGAGTGATGCTTTGCTGGGATTTATCATCAGGAGTGTCTACATGTATGGACCATCTGTCTGGACATTCAGGTTTCCAGACATGATCCCTGAAGTTCCAGAGTCGGCAACTGTAGGATGCTTCCTTGGAATTTCTCTCCTAATTGCATCATTCTACATGGGAACTTAGTTTTAAAGATTATTTCATGAGTGTGTGTGTGTGTTTGTATGTTTGTGTGTGTGTGTGTGTGTGTGTTAGAGAGACAGAGAGAGAGAGAGAGAGAGAGGGAAAAGGAGAGAGAGGGAGGAAGAGAAGGAAGGAGAGAGGGAGAAAGGGAGGGAGGGAGAGAGGGAGGAATGGATGGAGGGAGGGACAGAAGGAGAGAGAGAGAGGGAGAGAGGGAGGGAGGGTGGGAGAGAGAGAGAGAGAGAGAGAGAGAGAGAGAGAGTAGGGGGGGGGAGTATGTATAATATGTGCAGGCCAGAGATCAATGTTGACTTCTTCTCCACCTTATTTTTGAGACAAAGTTGTTTCTCAGGGAACTTGTAAAGACCAATTCAAAACCACCAACAACAAAAGACCAATTCAGCTAGAATGGCTGTCCAGTGAGCCCCAGGGACCCACATGTCTCTTCTCCCAGCCCTGGGATTACAGACACATATCATCACTTGCAGATTTTGACATGTGTTTGGGATCTGAATTAAGGTTCTAATGTTTACCAAGTGCAATATTTCCCTAGACCCTAGACCCTAGAAACTACTAACTTTTATAAATGTTTATTTATTTACCTTCTCTTCATAAAATAGATTAATAATGGCTTACTGGGAAATTCAAAAGATAGAAAGCTTTTTACTTTAAATGTAAAGTAAATGAGAAGTAGAGGCAGAAGAATTAGAAGTTAAAGGCCACCCTCAGCTACATAATGTACCTATACTTATAATTACACTCATATCTATGTAGATCAAACAAGTAAAAACCTCCAGTACTATTGTTAACATTGCATATCACGTGATGAATGGGTAAAAGGCTTTGCATTTGTTTGTGACAAAGAGGCGGAGCTTCTGAGAGTGCAATATGTGAACAACGGAAGAAGGTTGCTATTCAAAGGCAATTTAGTTCCTTTCCTAGACCATGATGTCACTCCTTGCTGACAGCAGCTGATGAAAGTAGGTTCTTCCTGAATATGGATGGGATGCAAAAGGAACTCCACGATTTCCTCAACACATCCAGACCCAGAAGGTTGGAGCCACATTATTTACTAGGATAATTCTCAGGTCCAGTTGATACTATGATCTGGTAAAGTTAAATTCAGTGTCTTTACCTATCTATCCTCATCTCCTACCTTGTCTAGATAGTCCAGTATCTTTTCCCTATGAATACTGTTTTCAGTTACTGCACATAGGTGAAATTTGGGGGTAGTGGGAACAAATGAATTAAGCACTCAGGGCAGAGAGCACTCTGTGTTCTTCCTTCATCTCTCTACCTAGCCACAGTGATGTTTGAAGTAAACATTAAATAAAACATGGAATACTGGAGTACAAATTTGTATTATTAATAAAATAATACTGAAAATGCCATTATGAACATTTTCAAAACAGGATTTCTAGCAGTGAATTTTCAAATGTAATAATCATGACAGGATGGGAAGGCTAGAAACTGACAGAGAGAGTGGGGTGGGAGTTGCTCATAGCAAGAAAGAGTAGATTTGTCAGAAACTAGAGTGAAGGAGAAGACCTAAGAGACTATGAATAAGGCCAAGAATAAGCCTGATCATGGTTAGGGAAAGTGTCACTGGGAAAGGATCAGACATGGAAGCAGTCATAACTCTGCTCTGTGGCTCATGTAGAGACATTAGTTTATAATAGAGTCTTACTCCCATCAAGGCACATACTTTTGGCTATCAAGATGCCTTCTTTTGCGTTTTCATCAATTTCTATTTCATATCATACTCTGGCACCATTTCCAATCACAACTTCATGGCTTAGGGATGCTGACATAAGAAGAAGTCAGAGGCATATCTTAGAGTCAGCGCCTCTGAGCAGTGAGACATGGTCAAATGGCCAAATGCAGGTCTTTAATTGCATCAGGATGATTTCTGGAGCCATATGTAACCTATCTCTATCCTTCCTTTTGAAAAAAAGGTGTAAATAGCCATTGGGTATTAAGAGCCTTAATGCAACATTACAGGAGACACTTTGCATAGCATGGAAAGGACAAGCCTCTTTGTCTCAAACTGGTTTAGGATAACTGCTTGAGGAAAAAACACTTTCACATGTCAGCTTTCTCATTCAGGAACCTCAGAGAATGTTAAAGAAACAAAGCTTACCATACTGGAGGGTTAAAGAGTAGGGGCAATTTATCATGGAAAATAGGTCATCAGTAGCTAGCAAACTGAAGGCAAATGGAAAGATGAAGTAACAGATTAACTGTTACAGGAAGCATCTATCTTCCCTCTTCACAACTGTAGGGAGGAGGCAGCATTACTAGACTCCACGGCCTAGGCTCCAGACCTGTGGGGGAGGGTGAAAAATGGAACAAAAGAGGATACATGCCTGACATAGAGATGACAAGGAATCTTGCTTTCTAGCCTTTTGCTGCTACCTCCTCTTACCCTACAGGAGCCAGGAATTAGTAACTGAGCATCCCAGTTTTCAGGAATCAGAATCCTGTGATAGAGCAAGAAATCAATCTGAGATATACCAGGTCCCACAAACACACAGGAAAGGGCTGGAACATGAGTTCAGTTTACCAAGGTACTCTCTTTTGTTTACTTGTTTTGATTTATAAGATGGTCTTTATGGGCACAATGCCAGCATGATATTGCCATCTCACTTTAAAAGTTTCCCTTTCACATAAGTGAAACCATTGAAGACCATTCTCCCTAGATAGGTGGTTTCTTTCAGTACCAATTTAAAATCATTTTCATAAATATATATGTATTTGAAACCAGGGAAGAAAAGAAAAAGGAAGTGAGTAGAGTGCTACACAAACCAGAAATCCATTGCAATGTACTTTGCAAATACTGCAGGTAATTAAAGACTTTTAAAGGCAGCTGTGGTATTATTTACTTGACAGTAGAACTCTTATCGGCTATTATGTAAATACACATTGAGCACGTTTTAAAAGTGCATGCTATTTACTATTCATAAGTGTTGTTAATATGTATTTCATTTAACCCTAAGGAGCCATTTCAGTCTCTTGTGTGAATTTACATTTATGAATGTTTTTATAAAATGCATATTATTTACCCAATAGGCAGCTCTGCCATACGAAATGCTGGAGCTGATTGCCAATTTAACTTCACATGAGTTTCCATGCATTGTAGCTTAGGTTGGCTCTCACAGCTCGGCATCCATAAATAGTCCTTCTTTTCAGAACCCTGCAAGTGGAGACCTACGAACTGTTCAAATGAAGGAATTTTCCAGTCTGTTTTGTTAGTTCTGAGGATTTCAGTAATGTAGAAAAAAGAGACTAGTATATGTATTGGAAGATAAAAATAAAGATTTCACCAGTGAAGCTGGTAGTCTATAAGCTATATGTGCCTTGATCTGAAGTTAACATTTATGAAACAAATATGAACAAGCTATACTTAAGAATGAACAAACTTCCTTCTTCCTTCCCTCCTTCCCTCCTTCCTTTCTTCCTTTCTTCTTTTCTTCTCAAAAGAAAAAAATTCCTTTCTGTTTTAGTTATTTCCATTGAGACATCAATACGCCCTCCCCCACATTCATATGGAGATTTTACAAGGGGAATAACTATTCCTGCCAATAGGCATGCCATATGCAGAATTTACAAATGGAATCTGTTCCATGACTTCTGTACCTTGCAGTCAGATCAGAGACATAATTAGAGATCAGGGGGGAAATTAAAGAGAACAATCTAGTGAGCAGAGTGTTTTCAAGTTCCTCTAGGATGTAAGCCCATTTCTTTCATCACGTGAAGTACTACATTCTAATATCAAACCTGGAGGGACACACTCAAAGCTTGGAACTGTATTTCTATGGGAGAAATGGGGATTTGATACTGGTCTTTTAAATGTTAAACTCTGAAGCTTTCAGGTAATGCATAGGGAAAGAGAAACAGGCTCCATGCAATAGAGCCTATGCATAATGCATAGGCTGTTTTGACAGTAGACACGGGAAGATTTTGTTAGAGTTGATGGAATAGCAATGAATGGTATATCCCATGGCTTAAACGGGCCATGGGTAATTAGAGAAAGCAGATGTTGGGGGATATCAGTCCTATTAAAGCCTGGGAGTATAAAATTGGATGTGATAATGGTCACATAATAATCAAATCTCCCGGCTATAGAAACAACTGGCCAAGATCCAAGCTAAGCAAGAGCTTCAGAAAAGACAACCATGGAGGACCAAGGCTTTCTCGGATATAAGAGTCAACTTGAATTATTAAAGGCCCACTCAACTAGAAGCTATCTCAGTGAATTCAAAACTGTCTCTCTCACTTTCTCCTGGCATCTGTCAGAGTGAATGATTAGCAAAGCAGAGAGACTATGCAAGTTTAGAAATTGTTGTTTAAATACTTGAGGGTAGATTAGAACATCTTTGTTGTGTCTTCCTTCTGTCTATACTCATGCCTTTGAAATTTGAGACTAGGAATAGTTTTATCAACAACTGCAACTCATTAACTCAAGTATTTTATCTAGACTGATTGTTGATTTACACTGGGTAGGTATACAAAAAGGATAAAGCATGTTTCATACAGATTTGAGGTTTTTCCTCTCTTTCCTGTTACTACATAAATCCTGTCACTATCACGCTGTGAATCCATTGCTCAATGTGAGTGGTTGATCCATGAAAGATTCACCACTGAACTGGCTTATTTTAAAGAAATCTGAACAACAACAATAACAAAACTACAAAGGTTATTGGAATTCTTTGTGTCAATTTGTTTTTGTGGTGGAGGTGACTGATAGATCCTTCTCTCTCAGATTTTCAGGGCAAAGTGGAACTGAACAAAGGAAGAGGAGAATTTCAAAATGTGTGTGGGCCTAGACATTTGAATTTACAAATTGAGGCAGTATTTACAAATAAGCACAATCATAAGAACCTTTAAAATCCAAGACCCATTGGCCTATGTGAATTTCATTTATGGTTGTGAAAGAAGAAGAACCACTCTCAGTGAATAGAAGTCAAAGAGATGTAAAGACATAAACCTAAAGTTGAATGTAAAAAATCCACATAGGAACAATTATATCACTTTGATTTCCATTTCATAAATCTGTGTTAGAGATCAAACATGACATCTAATCTAGCTTCACTGAAGACATTTGATAGAAAAACAATGGCCAAGCCAAGTGCTACTACAAACCTCTAATAGGCTGCTTCTAGGATATACACCATGTTCCCAGGCAAAAAGACAGTAGAGAGACTGTATCTATAAAATGGTTTTAGAAGAAGACTCCTGGTTGTCTCAGGGTCCTATTGGAAATGACTATTGGATATATGGAGTTATAGGTTCATGGTGGGTCAGAGTCTTCAAGGAAGAAATGATAAAATTCACAGATAGCTCCCATACAGAGTGTGTGAACTTTCAAGCCAGTCCTCAGCATTATTGTTTGTCTGATAACAGAAAGCCTCTAGTGGTCATGCAATAGTAACTTCTCTCATAGAACCTTGCTTCATTCATTTGGTACTCCAAATCACTAGGAAAATCTGGTATTAAATCTACCTCACAACTTAGTCCTTTATGCTTCTTGACTTCTATTTGGTGACTTCTGAAACTTTCAGGAACCACAAAAGTCTAGACTCTGATGGCAAAGCAAAACAAACAACTACTAACCAAAAAAAAAAAAAATAACAAAACAAAACAAAAAAAAAACAAAAAAAAACACTTAAAATATCATATACTCTAATGGTCTTAAAAAAACATAATAAGCAAGCAGCATCCCTGGGATGATACAAACCTCAGATGAATAATAAGTGAGTGATGGCTTTAAATGCTATGAAGTAAAACACCGAGTATATGATTTTGCTGCTACAGAAATCTACATGCAATATGACCCAATATTAATCTCAATGCAACATCAAAGTGCTGTCACCACTGGCTACAAATGTGGTGCTTCTTCCCATGAGAGTCTGTTTGTCATAATTCTAATTAATTTCCCCAGTTTTCAGCATCGGGTACGTACCCTTTTATATAGTAGGCACTCCACAGTTTCTAATGCACTTTGATTTCAACTAGAGCAAGCAGTTGTCGGGCTCCACATTCACCCATCCATTTTCTGGGTTCTATGTGACAAAAGACGTAATCGTCCTAGAATTTCCTCACTTCCCTTTCCTCAACTTCTAAAAGTATATGTGTCTTTCCAGACAGGCTTATGTACAATCAGATGACATCTCCCTGACTGTAGGCAGCACATGCTGTGACTTGTGAATAAACATTTGCTCTCATAATGAAAAGTGATCTTGGAGATGCCGGTCCCGGGCTGCCTGTCTTCTTCTTGTAAGATGCTGCAGTCATCAGATGACTGTGAAGTTGGTTAAACACGCTGAGGAAAAGCCCAGGCATGGCCACATCTCAGAACCATCACCCCAGTCCCTGGCTTTTTAGTTCCAGATTTTGTTATGTGAACAGAAAACAAACTTACATTTTTTCAGTCATGAGTTGATAGGTTTTCTGTAATTTGAGGCTGGGTAAAAAAGAAAAAACAAAAAAACAAAAACCAGAGCTCATCATAATTTTGTTTCCTGATGCTGGGATCTAAACTCTCCTCTGAACCTCTGCCATGCTATTGTTCTTCTGACTGCCATGGCTTTAATAATAACTTCTTGAATAAACTCCTTATGTGCCAGTTACCAAAAACACTATCACAGAATCACGACATTACATGTATCACAGTAAATGTGAAAAAGTCAACACACATCTTCAACAGGAATTATGAAGGTAAAGGAAATAAGATTTTGTTAGGGAATCCTAATGTTGAGTTAGAAAAGTTGCTTTTAGTAATAATTCTTACTGGAATCATCACTATACTTGTTGTATTTCTCTCCTTTCATGGCTAGAGAAAGCACGATTTGGCTCTTGGATAGATGAAGAACAGCACATCAAGCACAACGTAGTATAGTAGCATCAGCTCATCTTCTAGAGTATGGAAAATTACTTTTGGATTAAACCTAATAAAATAGTTGCCTGTCTTCTGGTTTTGAACATACAAATGACAATTCTCCAAGGCTCAACATATCCCATATTACCACCTCCACAGTTGTAAGGTGTGTCTGGCCCCCAGCAGCAGGTATGCCTAACATAAAGCACACCCTTGACACACATTTGAAAATTTTTTTGATTTCTGTTTTGAATAAAGATAAATTTTAAGTCATTGAGTTACTCTGAAAATTCCCTCTATAATATTAAAAATTAGGGGAAATGTTAATTACACATTGGGACCTCATAGTCATGTAGTGTCAATGTATGGAACTGACATTCACAGACTTTTTCAATATATAATTAATTAGAATGTGATAATTGGATATGAATTTATGCATGTAAGACTATCTATATACATATGCTCACATACATGTATGTCATATACAATACACTTTATTATTTGCTGTGCACCATTTTTTATTTTTAGACCACATTAGAATTTCTTCAAAATAAGAATTTAAAAATTGTTCTAAGCTCATTAAACGACAGTGATAGTGACATCATCATAGATAAGACATTTGGTAGCATTTTAGTGCCTATTAATTTTTTATTAAAATATAATAAATATTATTAAGGTACTTTTTTTAGACAATATACTTAGTTTTAAAATTTGTCAGAAATGTCAAAAGTAATGTATTTTCTTTCATTCTATGTAATTTCTCATTGAATTCAAACTTTTAAGTAAATCTTCCAATGTCTAATGTATCATATTATCAAAGCACAAAAAACCATTATATGATTATAAGAACCTCAGAACTCACTGTCTTCAAATTTAATGGACTCCCAAAGCCTTTTTCCCCCTGCAAAGACTGTTTTTAAGACATTTCACTGTATTTTATACATTATAAATGGATTCCATTCTTGGCTTAGTAATTCACCTAATGGACAATGGATACAAAAAGCTGTAACTCCAGGGACATTAAATTGGTTCTAAACTCTGAAAATTACAGCTTTTACAAAAAGAAGAAAATACTAAAAACATGTCTAATGCAACACTGCATCTAATTTCCTACTACCTCTAGACTGTGTCTAAAAGCTCCTAAACTTCTTAATGACACAATATGTTAAAATTGCCTTCCTTTATATTTAGATCCCAGAAAGATCTCACCCACTTTATAACCCCAAGGAGGGCATACCAGCAAAGAGATTTCTGTGCATGCTGCAGAAAAGAAGAAGAATCAGAATCCCCAAAGACAGGGGCTTCTTGTACTGAGCTAGGATACTGGCATCCTTGGACAGCATCCATTTCACTTACCAAGGAAATTATGAACCCAGATTTCCACTTGAAGAAGTAATCAATGGTATTTAGGAAAGAGATGGAAGATACGGTTTTACTAGATATACCTAGGATCAACTGTAAGTCCTAAGAGCAGCCTTGAATTTGATAGATCTTTATCCATTCAGAGGACATGTGCTATTCTCTCTAGAACTAAAAAATATATTCAGGTAGTGGGAGGGCAGAAGTTATTCAATTGAACTGCCAATATAGAACTCTTCATATTTTTTTAATTCACATATATTAAATATGCTCAATATCCGAATGTGAAGAAACATATCAGGGAGTTAATTGGTTGAGTCCTGTGAGCTATTCTAAATTCATAAGAGACTCTTCCTCACTCCTGGTTACCACTCCCTTGTCTTTATGAAATAGTGGTTTGGAAAAATTACTGTTACACAGGTCCTTGGTTTAATTCCTTTCCCCTTGTTTCTACATTTTAATGAGTTAGGAATTTTTTCTCTGTGTGTAATTGTGTTCCAGAGAGTTTTGCCATGTCTTTGCAAGTGGTTAACACAAGCCAGAGTGTCTTACAGGTTCCTCTGGTATCATGGCTGCTGATACAACCCACCCTGATTATTCATATTTAAGAAGAACATCTTCATTTGTGATTTCATTTACCCCATTTAAATTGCTGATAGATCAAAGAGGTTTTCCCACCATTTAGAGAATTTGTGTTTCTTTTAAATTATCACCTTTTCACCACCTAGATAGATAAAAACTCTACTTAACATCACTACTTAAAATCTAACTTATAAAAGAAAATTATTTAGATGAAGTCATTTGGCTGCCTAGAATCTATTATTTTCTCCTGTAACACAAAATCATTTTCTTCTTCATTTTTTTAAGGCTAAAGGAAAAAAAAATCTTGCTCAGGTTTAAATCTTAGCTGCTCTATTAATTTCCTCCTATTCTTTAAAGGCCACATGCCACCCTCCAACTCTCAAGGACAGCACTTGATTCTAATGAGGATTTAAATTTTTTTGCTAGAGGGTTAGGTACCTTTTTCCTCTCTTGATTTGCTTTGTGAGATTTCCTATAAATAGCTTCGTTCATCTTGCTCCTTAAAACTTCTTGGATACTCTCCATCCTCAGTCACGTACACCACACCTTCACGTCATGTGAGGTTCCTGTGGTTAGCATTTCCCACCATTTTTATAAAAAGTATTTGTGTGAAAATAAGTCTTCATTCCTCTGTGTTCTGGGATGCCCTTTCCCATTTGCTTTTATTACCTATCGGCTACAGTTCTCCTGGATTCTCTTGAGTATAAGCACTTAATATAATGTCACTCTCTCACTACCATCCATTCATTTCCACAGAAAAAAATCTTGTGAATTCTGGTCTGTGGGCATCTTCTTTTCTGTGACTGTACAAATCTACAGTGACAATTAAAATACATCGCACAGTTGTAATGGGTCAGTGTTAAGCCATTATTTTTCTCTGTTCTGCTTAATATTTTTATCACTTAGTCACTGCTTTTCAACTCTGAGGATTAGGACTTTAGTTACATAATTACTCAAGTTCCCCCTAAACCTAGGGAGGAGAAATTACCATTTGAATGCAGGCAGACTGTGAGTTTCATTATGAAGTCTTTGAAATCTGACCTGATTCTTCTTTAGTCTGCCCCAAAATGTGTTGAAGCACCTTCCTTCCTTTTATCTCCACCAGCCTACTGATCTGACTTTATGCAATGCAATTCATTGGAAATAAGACTAACTTTTGCCATCACCTGCCCTCCATACCTCCTCTGTCCACATTCCTGTGGCTCCCACTAAGAGACACTCTCCCATCCCAGAACCACGTTTTATGTAACTGTCTGTGAAACCCTACTCTCAAGCCACTGCCTTGTTCACTTTTGCCTATAATGTACACTCCTTGCATATATGTGGTTGTAAATGTCACCTCTTCTGCAGGAACTTTCTGAAATGGCTTAGCAGAATTAACCTCTCCCTTCCCTGAGTTGTTTGCGCATTTTGCTCTGAACTCTGTAAAGCCTGAATCTGTAAGTTCTTTCCTCACATACTAGGAATTATCAACACACTAGGAATAGTAACCCATTTAAATCCTCCTCTCACCTCCTATTTAATGTTGACAACTAACAAATATTTGTTCGTCCTTCTCCCTATTCTTCACTTCCAAATCACACTTTATTCTTTAAATGAAAATGATGCACCTGAAGATATTATTGAAGGGCCTTTAAGAACAATATTAATGTTCAATTAGACCAAGTTTACCCCTGAGGGACACTAATGCATGTATCTTCTCCCCAGAATATCCTCTCAACAAGTGTCTAGCTTGATCACCATCTCTAGCTACTAACTCATAGACTCTGTCTCAAGGACTGCTGGCCACACCAAGGCAGGAGGATCTGGTATTCAAACTGCTTTCATTGTCATTCTAGTCTATTCACCTTCTTCCTTCTTACTCAAGAGCATGGAGTGGATGTCTTTTAAGATGTCTCACAAATCACCTTTAAAAATGTTCAACATCATTAATCATTAGGGAAATGTAAATCAAAACAACCCTGCACCAGTCAGAATGGCTAAGATTAAAAACTCAGGAGACAGTAGGTGTTGGTGAGGATGTGGAGAAAGAGGAACACTCCTCCACTGCTGGTGGGATTGTAAGATGGTACAACCTCTCTGGAAATCAGTCTGGCTGTTCCTCAGAAAACTGGGCATAACACTTCCAGAGGACCCTGCAATACCACTCCTGGGCGTATACCCAGAGGATTCCCCAGCAGGCAATAAGGACACATGCTCCACTATGTTCATTGCAGCCTCATTCATAATAGCCAGAAGCTGGAAAGAACCCAGATGTCCCTCAATGGAGGAATGGATACAGAAAATGTGGTTTATTTACACAATGGAATACTACTCAGCAATTAAGAACAATGACTTCATGAAATTCTTAGGCAAATGGTTGGATCTGGAAAATATCATCCTAAGTGAGGTAACCCAATCACAAAAGAACACACATGGAATACAGTCACTGATAAGTGGCTATTAGCTCAGAAACTCTGAATATCCAAGACACAATTCACATATCAAATGACTCCTAAGAAGAAAGGAAAGAGAGGTCCCTGGTCCTGGAAATGCTTGTTCCAGCATTGTAGGGTAGCACCAGGACAAAGAAGTAGGAGGGGGTTGATAGAAGAATGGGCAGAGGGAAGAGGTCTTAGGGAACTTATGGGGAGGAGGGGACCGGGAAAGGGAAAATCATTTGGAATATAAATAAAGAATATAGAAAATAAAAAATTATAAATAAAAAATATGTGTCACAAATGATGATGCTATCAGTCATTGTCTACCAGAATGTGTGCTTGTATTTGTTGTCCTTTGCCATCTTTTCAATTTTCATTTCCAATACAGTGAATTGTATTAAATAGTGTACACAAAGAAAATTCTTTAATGTTTTCAAAAATTTTGAGAATATAAAACACTTTTCAGATGGACATTTGCGAACTGCTGCACCAGCTTCATACAGAGTGGGCCTGGTTCACTGTAATGGCAAAGAGGGGGGAGGCAAAGTCCCTAGGAGCCTATCTATATGTCCATTATATGTGTTTTGATTTTTTGTCTTACTTCAACAATGCTGCTAAAAATCTTTCTGCAAAGCAATATTGTTGTTGTTGTTATTGTTGTTTTTAATCCAGAGTTTTGTAGTACCTCATGCTTAATGCCAGCATCTGTCCAGATATAAAGTTATATTGATTTCTAGATAAGTACAAGGTTTGTCTTACCTAAAGAAATTCATGTTTTCATTTCTTCAGTCTCTTTAGAAAATTCACTCATAGAACATGGTTTGTTATTTCTTTCTTGGTTCTTGAAATTAAACTGATTACTTCTGTAGTCCTGGAAATGAGTAATTTAAAGTTTTTGATGCCACATAAAAAGAAAGGAGCACTAAAACTTTCTTTTACTTATCTGAGTGTACAATCATTGCTTAAAATAATATACATTTTAGTCAGCTCCCTCAAATTCTATACTTATGTACATTTAAGAATGAATTATCCCATACTTGTGTTTTTATATCTTCTTAAATATAATAATAAGAATATGCAAGAAAAACCTATTCTAGGATGAAACTTTATGCCTTCTTTCTAATAATCTAGATTTAGCACTTATGAGTTTTCTTATGTAATTTCTTCTTTTGCTAAGGCATACACAAAAAGAAGTGCTAAGAGATTTCTAGTTATTTCTACTTTCTAAAAATACCACGCATACATTTATCTTGGCTAATCTTTCTACGTGTGGCTTCAAATAGATTATGTTATAACATGTTCTCTGGCATAAAAGTCCTTTATGAGTTTTGACTAAGACATAAAACTCATACAGGAGTGAAGATGCTTATGAAGGGGCTTTAATTCTT
Organism: Apodemus sylvaticus; assembly: GCF_947179515.1. Taxonomy (NCBI): domain Eukaryota; kingdom Metazoa; phylum Chordata; class Mammalia; order Rodentia; family Muridae; genus Apodemus; species Apodemus sylvaticus. The sequence goes on along the minus strand of NC_067472.1, from coordinate 47,538,704 downwards.
GTTATGATGATGCACTGTAAATCTCAGCCTACAGCCAACGCTGATATGCAGGAACTCAGAAAAACAACAAACAAAAGGAGAACTTAAAACTCAATATCAACTGAGATTTCAGGGACCCTACAAATGCTGCATATTTTGATTTTTAGCACAAAAATAAGAGAAATTTCCTCCCATGATTATTATTCTTGTTCTAATGTTTAATGAGATGTAACCAGATAGGTGAGAGAAACTTCAAAACCCGATCATGAAGTCACATTGAACTAAGTTCTGTCAAGTACAAACTTCTGGATTGCACCTAATTCTCAAGTTCATTGCCAGGCTGCACTCCTTCACAGGAAGCTGCCCTTTAAGGATCTGCCCAGCCTCACACAGACACCCTGTGGTTTCTCACATTCTCTTGTAATTTGAAGGGATAAATGGTGCCAGCTGGCTTCAGTTTAACTCAAGTCAGGATGATATTCAGCTCTTTGAAAACTTGTTACACACCTTACAGATCTTGCCAGGGGGGATGGAGAGCAAAGAGTAGTGTGTGTCTGCATGTCTCTCTGTGTGTGTGTGTGTGTGTCTGTGTGTGTCTGTGTGTGCCTGTGTGTGTGTGTCTATGTATGTCTGTGTTGTGCATGCACATGTGCACCTCAGGGATGGAGAGACAAAGCAGACTAGAAATACCCTAAAATGAAGTTTATTCCAGGAGTTGGAGGAAAGATCATACAAAGGTGGAAAAAGGAGATCTTAATGTGTTTGGGAATCTTGACATCGAGAGTGCTTAATTAGATCCTTTTCATTTAGTAGCGGAATGGATCATCTGGGAACAGAGATGGCAGAGGGATAGAATTCCAGTAGCCATTTAAGTAGCCTTTCTTCTAGGAAAACCTGCATGTAAATAAATGATTGTGTACAGTCAGAACTTCATGCTGAACTGTGACACACCCTCCTTCTTGTTTCTGCTGAGTAAATCAAGTGCCCTGGATACAGGACAGACACGTGGAAACCCTCCCTTCCCAATCCCCTTTACTGTAGTATTGATAGCTGAATTTCTCAAGCCTTTCTGTGACTTTGGTTGTTGCTTTTCTCCTGCCTTGGCAGATTTCATGACAGTCTTTCACTCATCTTTGTGTCCTAGGAGCCTGGCACAGAAGAGAAGCTTAAGTAAATATGTAGTATATAACTTTTATACTCTCTGGATCATCCCATTAACCATGTTCAGTACATTCTATGTTCTATGATCATGTATCCAACCAATATTTGCCAAGAGTCACTTTTATCAGAAGTCCCAATCTCATACATTCAAGTCAGTTCTCTAATAACAATAAGAACCAGGTGTGGCAAGAAGGTCCAGGAAAGAGAGTTCTGGACCTGGTAAAAGTGGCCTGGCCTTTGTAGTAGTGAGATACTACCTCAAAGGCAACATTCAAACCATAAATAGATATTAATAATAAAAGCATAGTTGTAACAACTAGCCTATTGAAAGTTTACTATGTAGTAAGCATTGATAAATACTTTAAATATAAAAGCTTATTTTACCCCCAGATGGTAAGGATATTATAATTATAGCTTCAGATACAGAATGTGGTCCTTAAAACATGTCTGTAGTGTGCAGTGGATCACAAGAACAGAACATTCATTTGGAATGAAGCTCTAGTTTCCAAAACATTTTTTTCCAGCACATTATTGTAGCCCATTTCTTAATGGCCCACTTCTCTTCATAGTAATTATTTACATGAAATGGGTATGTACCTGCTTAATATGATAGCTATTTGTCTAGTCTCATTTGCTCAGGTTTTCAAGCCATAGAGGGTTTTAAGACCTGTCCATGGTAGTGAAACAAGCATGTGGATTCTGTTGCATTACTGTATCTATCCAACAGTATATATTTAGCATGATCTTAACCACAGTGTCAATCTCAGTCCTTTTCTGATACCTACCCTTCATTTTATTTTTAATATTAGTGGACAGCTGAGATAATCAATGTTCAACTAGAAATTACATTTTCCAAAGTCCTTTACAGCCAGGCGGAACCACGTGACTTGCACTCTGGAGAATGAGGTCCAAGTGTGGGAACTATGCCTTAGTCGTAAGTGTAATGCTCATTCCCCTTTTCCTGATTCCTCTTCCTGCTACCTGATGGCAGAAGAATCATTTTGGACCTGAAGAGACAGATGTGCTTTGAAATGACAAATAAACAAAATAGAACAAAATCCATGAAGGCCATGGAGCTGCCAGGCATCATGAACCACTGAAACTCAAGACTGCAGATGGAGTGAGAAATATTTTTACCTTCTTTCAACCACTGTTATTTGGCTTTCTTTCTTTTTTTAAATTGGAGTCACTTTAATATTATATAATTTACTAATATTATATAATAATTTAATAGTATTACATTTTATGAGATATTATAATTCTGTTGACCTTTAAACGACATCTAATCTTGTCACCCAAACTTTCTATACTGTGTAAATAGTTCCAATAATCAAGAGCAGGGATAGACTTTTGGTTTTATTGGGTTTTTTTTCTATATTCTTTGTTTACATTCTGAATGCTTTCCCCTTTCCCGGTTCCCCCTCCCAATTGGTCTCAGAAGCCCTCTTCTCTCTGCCCCCATTTCCCAATCACCTCCCTCCCATTTCTCTGTCCAGGGAAATGCAAATCAAAACAACCCTGAGATTTCACCTCACACCAGTCAGAATGGCTAAGGTTAAAAACTCAGGAAACAGCAGGTGTTGGCGAGAATGTGGAGAAAGAGGAACACTCCTCCACTGCTGGTGGGATTGCAAGATGGTACAACCACGTTAGAAATCAGTCTGGCGGTTCCTCAGAAAACTGGACATGACACTTCCGGAGGACCCTGCTATACCTCTCCTGGGCATATACCCAGAGGATTCCCCAGCATGCAATAAGGACACATGCTCCACTATGTTCATAGCAGCCTTATTTATAATAGTCAGAAGCTGGAAAGAACCCAGATGTCCCTCATTGGAGGAATGGATACAGAAAAATGTGTTATATTTACACAATGGAATACTACTCAGCAATTAAAAACAATGAATTCATGAAATTCTTAGGCAAATGGTTGGAACTGGAAAATATCATCCTAAGTGAGGTAACCCAATCACAAAAGAATACACATGGAATGCAATCATTGATAAGTGGATATTAATTAGCCCAGAAACTCTGAATTCTCAAGACATAATTAGTATATCAAATGATACCCAAGAAGAGGGAAAGAGAGGGCCCTGGTTCGGAAAAGACTCGATCCAGCATTGTAGGGGAGTTATTTTGCTTTCTATAGAGTAGTTATCCAATTCAACAAGACTCTGTGCTTATCTCTTCTACTGGTAAAAGACAAAAAATTTCCTTCACCACCAGCCTCAGCACTAGAACACTTCAAGAACCCCTTCCCAGCATTCCTCAGAAATCCACAGAGATCTATCTGACACTTTGTATAAACAAGTTATTCAAGAAAGGGAGTGTGGAGTCATGGTGTATGAGACTATGTCATTGACTAAATACTACTGGATTGTTCTGTGGAATAAAATGTTTTTCTCCTTCTCCAACAATACAATAGCCTTCTCCCTCTGTCCCTCCCCCTCCCCCTCTTCCTCCTTCCCCTCCCTTTTCCCCTCCTCTCCCCCTCTGTGTGAGTGTATGTTTGTATAGAGCAACCTATAGTGTTGTTGTGTTGGCAACATCCTGAGTTGTTTGGGTTTTCCATGGGAATCTTCTGACAAGCAACTCCATTAGGTGTAACTGAGTGCCAATACTAGAACCTTCATTTGTTGAACAGAGTTGGCCAGTTGGGGCTCTGTCTACCTCATTATTAGGCAATTTCATTTAGATCAATTTCATCTAAGTGCATATGTTAGGAAGCTTCTAATGTATTAAATTCCCATACTGCCCTCCAAGCGGTCCTTATTATTAGCTATCTCTCCCGATACTCCCTGCCTTATCTCACCTTCCCCTCATCATTTGTTTCTCCTTTCTAGACCCCATCCATCCATCTATCTACAACATTCTAACTTCCTATTTCCCTTTCCTAGGAAGATCTATTTGCTTCCTACCTCCACCCCAGTCCCTTATCCTATACCAAACCCCAATGGTTCTATAGGTTGTAGCTTGGTTATCATGGACTTAATAGCAATTATCCACATAAGAATGAATACATGCAGTATTTGTTTTTTGGGATCTGGGTTATCTTACTGCTGCTGATTTTTTCTAGATCCATCCATTTGCCTGCAATTTTCATAATTTCATTTGGTTGAATAATAGTTCATTGTGTAAATGTGCCACATTTTCTTTATTCTTATATTTGTCAAGCAGATGTGTTTTTCCCAATTTCTGATGATTATTAATTGAGCAGCAATGAATATGATTGTGCAACTGTTTCTGTGATAGGGTGAAGCATCCTGTATATGAGTGAGACAGTTGGATCTTGAAGTAGATCAATTCCCATCTTCCTGAGGAAATACAACACTGATTTTGATAGTGGCTGCACAAGTTAGCACTCTCACCCACAATGACAGAAAGTTCCCATACTCCAAATCCTCACCAACATGAGCTCTCATTTATTTTTATTGATCTTAGCTATTCTGATAGGTACAAAGTGGAACCTCAAAGTAATTTTTTGTTTCCATTTTCCTGAGGACTAAGGATGTTGAGCACGTCTTCAAGTATTCCTCAGGCATTTGAGATGCCTTTATAGAGAATTCTGATGAAGATTTTATCACATCAATATTCCACTTGCTAAATTCTCTATTTCAATTTGTACTTCATTTTTAAAATTACTGTATTTGTTTTCTTGATATCTAGTTTTTTAATTCTTTATATACTTTGGATGTTAGCCCTCTATTAGATATATAGTTGGTAAAAATCTTTTCCCATTCTGTAGGCTGCTATTTTGTTCTAATCATGGTGTTCTTTACTATGTAAAAGCTTCTCTGTTTCAAAGCCCCATTTATTGATTGTTGATCTCAGTAACTGCTATCAGTGTTCTCTTCAGAAAGCCATTTCCCATGCCACTGTGAATTCAAGGCTATTCCCCACTTTCTCTTCTATTAGATTGAGTATATCTTGTTTTATGCTGAAATCTTTGATCCATTTGGAGCTGAATATTGTGATGAGTATGGATCATTTTGGATTTTTCTATATGCTGACATCCAGTTTGACCAGCACCATGTGTTGAAGATGCTGTCAATTTTTTCCAGTTTGTATTTATGGCTTTTTTTTTTTTAAATAAAAAACAGGTTTCCATAGGTGTGTGGACTTAGGTCTGGGTCTTCAATTCAATTTCATTGATCATGTGTTTGTTTTCATGCCAGTACCATATGGTTTTTATTACTTTAGCCTTGTAGTACAACTCGAAATTGAGGTGAGTGATATTGTGGTATTTCCCACATTTAAAAAAAATTATTTAGTATTGTTCTCTCTCTCTCTCTCTCTCTCTCTCTCTCTCTCTCTCTCTCTCTCTGGGTGTGTGTGTGTGTGTGTGTGTGTGTGTGTGTGTTTCTGCATGAAATTGAAAATTGTGCTTTCAAGATCTATGAAGGATCTTGTTGGAATTTTGATGAAGATTGCATTGACTCTATAGAATGCTTTTGGTAAGATAGCCATTTTTAATATGTTAATCCTACCGATCCTTGAGTATGAGAGGATACCCATATTTTTTTAAATATTTATTTATTTATTATATGTAAGTACACTGTAGCTGTCTCCAGACACACCAGAAAAGGAAGTCAGATTTCATTACGGATGGTTGTGAGCCATCATGTGGTTGCTGGGATTTGAACTCAGGACCTTTGGAAGAACAGTCAGTACTCTTAACCGCTGAGCCATCTGTCCAGCCCGATCTACGCATTTCTGATGTCTACTTCAATCTCTTTCTTCAAAGTCTTGAACATTTTATCATACAAGTCTTCCATTTGCTTGGTTAGAGTTGCGTCAAGATATTTTGTTATTTAAGGCTATTATGAAAAGTATTTTCACCGGATTTCTTTCTCAGTCTACCATTTCTATGTAAGAAGGCTAGTGATTTTGTGAGTTAACTTTGTATCCTGCTACTTTCCTGAAAGTGTTCAGTTATAATAGTTTACAAGTGAAAATTTTAGCACCACTACGTATACTTTCTACAAATAAAGATACATTGAAACCCCCTAAACTTGTATCCTCTTGATCTCCTTCAGTTGTCTTACTGCTCTATCTAAGACTTCAAGTCCTATATTGAATAGGTATGGAGAGAGTGAACAACTTTGTCTTATTCCTGGTTTTAGTGGAATTGTTTTGAATTTCTCCATTTAAGTTGATGTTGGTTATGGGCTTGCTATAAACTGCCTTAATCAAAATTAGTTTTGTGTCTTGTATCCCTTATCTCTCTAGGATTTCTATCATGAAGCAATGTTGGGTTTTGTCAAAAGCCTTTTCTACATCTAGTGAGACAATCATGTGGGTTTTTTTTCTTTTAGATTGTTTATATGGTGGAGTACATCTATTATTTTAGTATATTAAACCCCTCCTTAATCTGTGGGATGAAACCTACTTCATCTTGGTGGATGGTCTTCTTGATGCGTGCTCAGATTCATTTTGCAAGTATTTTATTTAGTATTTTTATATCTATGTCCATTAGGGAAATTAGTCTATAATACTTTTTGTTTGGACTATATATGGTTTGGGTATCTGTGTATCTGTAGCCATATAAAATGAATTGGGCCGTGTTCCTTCTGTTTTTATGTTGTGGAATAATTTGTGGAGTATTGGTGTCATCTTTTCTATAAAAATCTGGTAAAATACTGTGCTAAAACAGTCTGGCTCTGTTTTTTTTGTTGTTGTTTGTTTGTTTGTTTTGATTTGATTGTTGTTTGGAATATTTTAATGACTCCTATTTTACTATAAGTTATAGGTCACTTTAAATTGCTAATCTGATCTTGATTTAACCTTGGTAAGTGGTATCTGTAAAGAAAATTATCTAGTTTAGAATTTTCAATTTGGTGGGGTATTTTTTTAAATATGTTTTTTGATTCTCCAAATTTCCTCTGTGTCTGTTATTATGTCCCCCCTTTTCTTCTTTCATTTTGTTAATTAGGATAGCCTCCTTTCACCTTTTGGTAGAAATCTACAGATCTTGATTCTCTCATAGAACCAACTTTTTGATTCATTGAATCTTTGTTTGTTTGTTTGCTTGCTTACTTGCTTGCTTCTATTTTATTGATTTCAGCACCGAGTTGGATTACTTCTTGCTGTCTAGCTATTTTGGATGTGAATTAATTTTTTTTGTTCTAGAGCTTTTGGGTATTCTGTTAAATTACTAATATGAGCACCACCCCCTCTCTAACTGTTGGCACTTTTTGCTATGAGCTTGCTTCTGAATTGCCTTCATTGTGTCCCATCAGTTTGGGCATGTTATGTATTCATTTTCCTTTATTTCTATAAAGTCTGTAGTTCCTGTCTTAATTCCCATCTTGACCCATTCTATTCACTTTCCATGAGTATGTAAGATTTTTATTGTTTCAATTGTTTACATTCAGCTTAAATCTGAGATGTTCAGATAGGATGGTGTTATTTCAATTTTCTTGTATCTGGTAAGTCTTGCTTTGTGTCTGAATATGTGTTCAGTTTTGGGGACCAGTTCCATGAGGTGCTGAGAAGAAATATATTTTGTGTTTGGGTAAAATGTTCTGTAAATATCTGTTGGGTCCGTTTGGTTTATAATATCAGTTAGTTCCAGCATTACTCTGTTTAGCTTTTCCTGGCATGACTACTTGTCTGCTGACAAGAATGTATAGGATTAAAGCTTCTCATTATCAGTATGAGAAGTTTAATATGTAATTTAAGCTGTAGTAGTGTTTCTTTTATGAACTTGGGTGTCCTTCTATTTGGTACATAGGTGTTAAAAGTTGCAATATCCCCTTTATGTGTTTTTCCTCTGATTGAGTTTATAGTGTTCTTTATTGCTTCTGATAAAGTCTGTAATTCCTGTTTTAATTCCCATCTTGACCCATTCTATTCACTTTCCATGAGTATGTAAGATTTTCATTGTTTCAATTGTTTATATTCAGCTTAAATCTGAGGTGTTCAGATAGGATGGTGGTTTCAGTTTGAAGTCTACTGTCAGATATTAAAATGGCTATACCAGCTTGCTTTTTAGATGCATTTGCTAGGACTATTTCCCATCCTTTTATCCTGAGGTGATATATATCTTTGATGTTAAGATATGTTTTTTAGATCTTGTTTTTACATGTATTCTTTTAGTCTATGTCTTTGTTGGAGGACTAAGAGCATTGATATTGAAAATATCAATGGCCAATGACTGTTGATTTCTATTATTTTGTTGTTGTTGTGTATGTTTTCTTTCGTTGATATGGAATTATTTGGTTGGGTTTTTTGTACTTTCTCGAATACAGTGAATTTCTTAAGCTTGAAGTTTTCCTTCTAGCACCTTCTGTAGGGATAGATTTGTAGCTTGATATTGCTTAGATTTGTTTTTATCATGGACTGTCTTATTTTTTCCACCTTTAGTGCTTGAATATTTTGCTGGTTAAAGTAGTGTAGGCTGGTATCTGTGGTCTCCTAGAGTCTGCAGAAAATCTGTCCAGAGCATCTGTCTTTCTGACTTTTAAATTTTTTATTGAGAGGTCAGGGATTATTTTATATGATCTAAATTTATTTGATGCTTGGTCTTTCTCCCTTTTACCTTTTAATATTTTTAATTTGTTTAATATGTTTAGTGTTTTGATTATTTTGTACTGAGAATTTTTTGTCTAGTCCAGATTAGTTGTTCTTTTGTATGCTTCTTTTACCTTGATCTATACCTCGATTTTTAGGGTATGAAAATATTCTATGATATTTTTGAAGACGTTTTCTTCTCCTTTGACCTTGATTTCTTCTCCTTCCTCTATTCCTACTATCATTAGATTTAGTCTTTCTATGGTATACAGATTTACTGGATGTTTTGTGCCAGGAATTTATTTATATCTATCTCTTTTTTTTTTTGACCAAGATATTCATTTCTACTACTGTGTCTTCAGTACCTAAGATTCTCTCTTCTGTCTTTTGTATTCTGTTGGTGAGACTTGTCTTTGAGGCTTCTGCTAGAGTTCTTATTTATCATTTCCAGAATTCCTTCGTTTTGGGTTTTCTTTATTGATTCTATTTCTGCTTTCAGGTCTTGAACTGTTTTACTCACTTCATTCTGCTATTTGTTGGTTTTTCATAGATTTATTCAAGGGCTTTTCCTTAAATATACATTTCCTCTCTAAGGACCTTTATAATATTCATAAAAGCTATTTTAACATCTCTGTCTTCTGCTTCAGCTATGTTGCTATTCTCAAAGCCTATTAGAAATAGGTAGAGTTGCTAGGGTCTACTGGAAACACAATGTCCTGGTGGTTAGTGATTGTGTTTTTATGCTGCTTTCTAGGAATCTGATTTTTGAAAAGATTGTAAAAGGGCACTGATATCTGGTCTTGTCTTTGTTGGATGGGTATTTTGTTCCCTGGTTTGTGTTTTCTTCTCTGGTTCTTAGGAGACTGTGGTAGCACTGTGCTGCTTGGCATAGAGTTCTGAGATGGTAATATGTGTTGCTACTTGGGGTACTAGGTAAAATGTGTTTCTAGGTATTGAGAACTGAAGCTTAAGAATGAGCATTGACTGAGGAAGGGATTAGAGGGTTGCAAGTAAGAAGAAAGCCAGGTATTTTAACAGAATCTATTTAGTTCTCTGAGAATGGAGGCAGAGACTGAGGAGATGTCACAACAACTAGTCTGCTTGAGGGCTAGAGATGAGACTGGTAGGTTAGATTTGGAATAGAAGAGTAAGAAGTGAAGACCCCCAGTTATCCTGCCTGCTTTTCTGGCTGGAGTGGGCTGTGGATTCCCAGGAGATTCCTGCTAGAGTTGGGGACTGGGATAAAGTGATGAGTAGGAGGAAGAGAGTTAGGAAGGGGGGACCCACATGACCCAGTAGAGGTAGGGAGAGAGGAAGTAGAAGCTGCATCAAGTGTTCTGTTATGGAGCTAGAGATTGGACTGGGGAGATGGATTTGGAGGAAAGGAGAGACAGGTAAAAACCTGCAGTTAGCCTACATCTGCCCTGTCTAGACTCTAGAATTTGTTCTTAATGTCTGTGTGTGTTCCTTTCCTCTGAAATCCTCAGTTTATCACTTTTTTCCAGTCTACTGTATTAATGACTACTGTGTAGATTAATATAAGTTCTTTCATGAGAAACAAAAGGGGATAACGTTAATGGAAATGCATTGAAGTTCATATCCATTTGGATAATATTTTGCTTTGTTGAATTTCAGGTGTGTGTCTCATTATTGACTGATGAGAGAGAGAGAGATACAGACACACACACACACACACACATACACACACACACACACACACACACAGAGAGAGAGAGAGAGAGAGAGAGAGAGAGAGAGAGAGAGAGAGAGAGAGAGAGAGAGAGAGGAGTGGGGGCAGGGCTTGGAATTCACAGGGAAGGTGTTCCAGCTGCTCTTGTTAGTCCTCACAAATTATGTTTCTCTGGTTGGGGCAGGGTGGCACTTTAGTTGACCCCAACTAAAAGTCTTTTTGCCTTCATTTTTTTCTTTTGCTGTTAATTTTCCTTCCCATTTAAGAAGCCATCTCTGCTCTTAGAGTGCTCAATATGGTCAATCTGCACTTTGATTTTTTTTTTTTTTGGCAAGAATCTTGCCCTTACTTGCCTGTTTCTGATGATGTTCACAACATGCTGAGTGATGCTGTAGACCCTTCCAGTCGTAATACTTAAGGGATGTTTGTTTTTCAACAATGGCATTTCTTTAATTGCTTCAATGTCATCCTTTTTGTAAACTCACATGTATTTCGTTAGTGGAATAACTCTGTTTTTGAAAAGGCTTGGGGAACATAAAGTGGGTGCCTCTTAATCATTTTGGCAGATTACTGGTAGATTGTTGCCACAGTTGGTGATATGTATCTTTAGTGAAAGAACATATAAAATTTATTTACTTGTAATAGAGTTTTATAATCCTTGATAGTCTTGTGACTTATCTTTATGCTCAGCTACACATATTCTTATGTAATCTTGAGTGAAATTTTAGGCTTAGTCTCTAGGGTAATTTAACTGCAGGAAGCATCACTGCATAATGATCTGTGGCTTTGGGGTCAGACTAACCCTGGTGGGGTCAAAACCACCCATGTCCTTGTCACCACAGAGATAGAAGTATTTATACAAGTCCCTTTCCAGCATCAATCTTTATTTTCCCCTCATTCATAAGATAAGCAGACCAAAACAATATCTAGAACATTTGCATGCATGCTTCACTAAGTCCCAAACACTATGCTAAGTTCTGGTGACAAGAAGATTAATGGGATGTAGCTTGTTCCCTAAATAGGCTTATTATCTGGGGATAAATGTGGCAACCCAAACACATAATTCAATGCTGTTGAATCGTATAATTCTGTAGGATTCTGAATGTACCATCCTTGTGTCTCTTTCAGTCTCAGCTCTTGTCCTTGTCATATCAAGGCAAAGAGTTCTGGATGAATATACTGGTGACTCTGTAGAAGAAATAGAATATTGTATCTTAAGTTAATATGTACCATAGTGCACATAGACCCAATATATAATTAGGCAGATAGGGCAGTCTACTCTCTATGGTCATCACATATAATATCATCTCAAGTAAGAGACCTATTTTAGTTCAAAGATGATGGGATGGAACACATGATTACAGGACACATTAGTCCTTCAATACACTGTGTTACTCAAAAGAGAAAAGCCATAATGACGCAATGGCTGAGGTACAGATAAAGAACAGTGTGTGCTACTGGCTGTGTCTTCCAAATATCCAGTATTTGCTGACCAAAGAAAAACATTTAAATTGAGCACTGAACGTCCAAATGTTGCCTCTCATCACTGATTTTAGTGAACTATTAAGGAATCTGTTTTCTAACCCCAAATTTTGGGGGCCTTTCTGAATTATTATAGTTCCCAGAGACACAATGGTTCCATAAGAAGACACAATAAAAAAATCCACTGGATTGGATATTGCAAATCTATCCAGTCATTTCAGGTAACTCATAGTGATAGAATAACTAAGAACAAAATCAACAAATATCAAAATGGACATACAACATTGTAAGAAATTGCTTGCTGCTACTGTATGTGGCTGCAAGAACTGTCAAATGCTTTTCTGGGTATTTTTTTCCCTTAATGCCAATGAAAGCAATGGGCAAATGAATGTAGCAAATATAACCCAGAGTAGCAATTAACCTAAAGTGCAAACTAATCAGGAAAGAAGTTAGGGGCTACCACCACTCATTGGAGGCCAGAATAAAGTTGGAGAATAAAGATAGCTTGAACAGATAATTAAGGGAGAAGACAATGGATGCTTTGACAGTGAGTTAAAGTTATAAACACTTAACATGTGCCATTAAAGCTTCCATGTTAAACACTTGTGGAGATTGGAGCAAAGCACCACCTTTATAGCTCATAGACTTGGTGTGATATTAGTGTGAATGAACTTGAGAGGTGAAAAGAGAGGATGCCTTCATCTAGCCCCTTTGCTTTGACCTCATCCTGAACTTAGCTTAGAAATGGCTCCTTCAAAGTGTTGGACTTCACAGTGTAATGGCTGTATCCTGTCCTTGTGTGGTAAGTAGAACTCTGTAAATTGGAACATGAGCTGACCAACGGGTTTATCTTAAATAATATTTGGGTAAGGCAGGGTATATATCATGTTATGGCTGCTTTTGTCTGTCTATTCTTTAGTTGGAAACCATTCTAGAGTCTTATTCAAAGACACAGGCAAACTTGAGTCCCTCGGGGGCAGAGATAATGGGCTTATTTACAGGTGCTGATTGCTTTCTCATCCTTTGTGTGCTCCTTCCCCATCCTGTCCATGCATTCCAGATCCTGAGAGCATCTTCACAGTTCTTGAACAACTTCTGCTTCTTCTTCAAAACTAAACTATGCAGTTGTAAGTAGTGACACGACCCAACAGCCATCATCGCTATCTCAATGTCTCTTAACTATAAACCCTTAATTAACTATAAAAACTTAATACAATTTATAGTTGACAATTTCTGTGAACATGTTTAATGGCTGCTTTCTCATTACATGGAATATTGCCCACCCATAAAGGCAACTATGAAATCTTTGCTAAATAAATGAGTGCATTGTCAGTTTGGAGATAACAACCCAGAGAAGAAAGACTTTTATAGTTTACTGAGCAGAAGCTTTAATATTTATCACACAAAAGATGTCATGAGTCATTATCTTATCATGTGTGGCCAAGGAATTACCCAGAACCAGAGCATATGGACATGAAGGAGTTAGATGAATAAGCAAGGAGGGCTCCAACACAAATTGTGTTCAAATATTGTTTCAGATTGCGTGGGAAGTTTACAACCCAAAGACCACTCTCCTATGCTTGGTAGAAATATGGTTCAGTACCTGCCCTGTCCCTCACACATACTACTTTCTGTGGTTTTGCTTTTTGTGATATTCTACCTTTAGATACAGTTCTAAAATACTAAGGAGAAAATTTTCTAATTCAAAAGTTCTAGGCTGTGTGATATTCTAAGTAGGATGAAAAATCTTCTGTGATCATTTTCATTCTACATGGAGGCAAATCACTCCTTTGGCCCAGCACAGACATATTATGTATATTTATTCATAGGTCAGAACAAAGTCATTCAAAATGGGCAGCGATCTCACATGGCCTTCTATAAGGAATATGGGGCTAAAAAAAGGAGCCAAGCTACGAAAAATTAATTTTAAATAAAATGCGAACTGAATGAAAAATATTTCTGGCCATGTTTGCCTAGGTTTTGTCATGTTATTTTGCTGCAGCCTGCGTTTGGAACATGTACATGTGTACTTTGTCCACACATACAGGCATGTTGGGAACATCAATTAAGGTTACCTGAAACACTCTGACTTGTATTTGAGACTATATCCACTCCACATTATAAATTGAAGTATTTCCATGAAGATTTTATAGTCCTTTCTCTTATAGTAACACACTGATTCCATTCAGATAAAAGACTTTCAGTATTTTCCTACCATCATCCCTCTGTGAGTATCAAATTAGTATGTCTTCCGATTATGTTGGGTCTATTTCACTTATAAAGTTGTTACTCTAGTCATTCCATTAAGTTTAATTGCTAAATTGAATTGTACTTTGAGTTTAGATATGATTTCCATCACGTCCTGAAATAGTCATCATACTTCTGCTATTTTGCACATTCTATGTACATGAAGCAGTGTTCTTAGCATTAGGGGTTATAACATCAAAGTATTAAAAAAAAATCTTGATTATTCTCTGTATCCTACAGCATCAAATAGCAAATGTGCACCCAAGATGAAAAGTTTCTGTTTTGTTTATTTTTTTTTTTATTTTTGAGGCATGATCTCAAGTACCCCAGGTTGGACTTGCGTTTACTATGTCACTAAGGATAACCCGGGACTCCTGATCCCACTGCTTCCACACTCTAAGTGAATTACTGGTGTACACCATCACACTCATTTGTTAATGCAGTGCTGGGAATGAGACTCAGAGCTAACATGGGAATTCATATTAGGTTTTCCGTATGGCACACTATCAACTGAGTTACAGCTCCAGTTCTGTCATCTCTTCACATAGAAAAACACAAGCACACCTGTCTCATAAGTGTAAAAACTTGTATCATCTTTGACAAATGATAAAATCATATATATATATATATATATATACACGTATATATATATATATATCAAAGAATTGCATTAAAATAAACTTCTTTATGGTACATTATTAGTAAATATTTGAAATGTATACCTATTTTATATACCTTTATACTAAGGGTCTGTAACATTTTCTCAGGCATAAAGGTATCTATCTTTATTAGGGTTTTCATTGCTCTGAATAAACACCATGACTAAGACAACTCATATAAAAAACAACTTTTAATTGGGGCTATCTTACAGGTTCAGAAGTTCCGTCCATTTTCATCAAGGTAAGAAGCATCCAGGTAGTCATGGTGATGGGGGAGATGGGAGTTTTACATCTTGTTCTGAAGTCAAAGAGAAGATTGTTTCCCAGGTGGCTAGGAGGAAGTACTCAAAATGACACATTTCCTTCAACAAGGCCACACCTCCTAATACTGCCACTCTCTGGGCCAAGCATTTTCAAACAACCACAGGACCATAAGTGAAAGTTTAAGAAGCCCTCATGCTATGTGGAGCTTGTGTTCAACCCTCCCTTATTTTCCACAGCAAACCCTGCAAAGCTCCCACAGTAAGCTGTAAATATCTGATTTTATAAATGAACGGAGGCACTTGGAACCCTCCCCACTGAAAAGGCTCCTCTATGAAGCCCTGGTCAGGTCCAACTGTGAGCTGATATTATCCTCTGTATTAAAACAAATGTCTTGCTTGTGGCTGCAAATCCTTTGTCATTATTGGCCTGGAATAAGTGTATATTTTATCTTCTTGATAACGTTTATTCCTAGAATCTTTCAAGCCTCACCTCTTATGTTTCCTCTGCAGCAGTGTGCTCTGCAGCACCTCTCACCATTCTAGTCTACCTGAGACTAGCCCCAACATGGCAAACCTCCTCTCACTCTGAGCCTTTTTGAATACTGCTTGCTCTCTCTTCCTGGAATACACATTAAGAGATGATTCCTGAGAGCCACCTGAGCTCTAAATGGCTAGTTCTCTGTGTTCAGACCTCTCACCTTTGGCTCAGCCAGCTCTCAACAAGGCTGATTTTGCCTCAAACAAAGCATGCCTTTCTCATATTAATGACAGATACAACTGAACACACCAAACATTAACCAGGAACAAGTTCTGAGACATCCTAGGTGCTGAACAGTGATTTTGTTTTATTCTGGCTTGTAGAGTGAGATGCCAGGAAGCCTGGCATTCATCAAGTTCACACCATTTGGTAAATGGCTGCTGTCCTGCCCCAGGGCGCTCCTCTAACAGTTGCCTTCAAGAACTCCAGGCAAAACTCTGATGTACTGCCTGGTGAAAGCTAGCCTGGCAGTGGATTTTAGAACCCAGCCCTAGAGGTCCTGCACAAGCCCGTTCTAACTCTCTAGCTTATCACTAGTTGCTAAAATAGTTTTGAGATTTTTTTTCTTTAGGCAGGCAAGCTAAAAGTCAGGTTAGTACCTTAACGACCCAATTTGTTTTGGGGTTATGCACATTTCCTCTCTCTTGCAATCATACACTTAGCAGCTTCCTTTCTTCACATAAGAGATATATATTTAAAACAATGCATCTTGAAATTTTCTAAATCCCTTGTCCTTCCAGCTGCATCAGGCTGCATTGCTTTCCATCTCTGAACAATCAAATTTCCCTTCCCTAGTAACAGTCAAATTTAGACAAATTCTCTTCAAATATATCTCCAACGTATCCAAGTTTGAAGAATAGAATAGCCAATCTAGCCTGAAGTAGGTATTGATACATACATAGTAAGGCAAATTTGTGTCTTCCAGAAAACTTTTAGGGAGAATCCCCTATTTCTCATCTTCAGTCTATGCATTATTGAATATGCATGTGCTTAGAATTAGAAGCATCATGGCAAGGAAAATGTGCATTAGAGAAAAAAGAATGCATGACCTAATTCATCAATCAAAATAGTGCGAATCATCCTCGCTATACCTTTCAGTGAAAGTTCCTCTTTCTCTTGATACTCATAAAGAGAATCATTAAACAATAGCCAGTAATCTCACTGCTGTGGCCCACTGTTAATCTTGACATTGAGTCACTCTTTTATCTGTATTATTGCTTTGCTCCAAATAAAGTTATTTTTCTTCTTTGTGTGAGCCCTGAAGACTAGCCCCAACATGGCAAACTTCCTCTCACTCTGAGCCTTTTGAATACTGCTTGAAGGAGAGCCACTAACATGAAAACACTTTGTCCACACACTGACCACCAGCAACATTTCTGCAAGTCACTCAATTTACCCAGGTTCTGAAACAGCAATGGAAATGATTCTGTGTCAATAATATAGTAATAACTGACAATGAGACAAATCTAAGTGTGACTGAAAATCAAATCTGCACTTAGGAAAAGGATCAATAGAGCACTGTGCCCTGAACCAAAAGGATCCAAGAGTCATGTTAAAGCTGTCAAAGAAAGACAACTAAGATTAGGAAAATGAATGCTTTAAATGCACCACCTAAAATGGTTTAATTGGAATCATCAAACAGGATAAATGCCTTTCATTATAAACCTCTTATTTACTGCAACCATTCACATGTGTAGGTGTTAAAACACATTTCAGTTTAGTATTTAATAACTTGTCAAATGCATATTGAGCTTTTGGATGCGTCTAGCATATGTAGGAGAAAATAATTATAGAGAATTTACAATGGGGGAAGTCTTGTGGTGGGAGTTATTGGCATAATTAAAGCTAGTGATGAAAGATGAATGGACGCAAAGGAGAGACAAACAGATTATGAAGAAGATGCTGAGACATACAATAATGCATCTGATTGTGGGAGATATTTACTAGATAATACCACTTTTATTATTGGGTAACTTGTGATGTGGAAAAGATAAATATGTAACAATCAGAAGAAATTTTTAAAAATTCAACCATAGCACATACACAGAAAAGTGAATCTGTAAATGAATGTGAATCTCAGATCCACATTTGTTTAAATGGCATCACTGTTGGCAGTGGTAGGAAGGCAAGCAGGGCAATGACTGAAATGAGAGCATACTTAGATCCTTAAGAAAAAGTGAGTAATCTGTAAAGGATTGTGACTCACAGCAAAATGGTTCTCAGTTCCATGAGAAGTTGCTGGGATCCTGCTATGTGGGGCATTCTGTTCAGCAGTAAGGTCTAGAGACCACCATAGCCCACTAAGACTCATGATCAGGAGAGTGGATGGAGACCCACAGTTCGATAGATCATTATGATTCATTTTAATCAGCAGTGAATGCTATGGAAACAGAAATGTGTAGAGAAATTTTATCCCAGCCATATGACTACTCTGGCAAGGGATCCCATCCAAAGATCTTCTAGGTTTGTGTGATCTGGCTAGAATGATTCATCTTTAACCCCTCTGGATGCAATACAGGCATATACTTAATATATACCTTTACTCCTAAACAATGAAGGTAAAGTTAATTCATAGAAGGAAGCAACCATGTTTGGTTTAAAAGTGGGGTCTAATTGAGGAGTGAAGTGTTGAATCAAAGAAAGATTTGACAGAATGAGTCAGAGATAGGATATGTCCACCTCTCAGGAGAACAGACAGGAAAGAGAGGACTTACAAGAGCAGCGGGGGGGGGGGGGGGGGGGGAATAGGGTTTGCCATGACAGATTACAGGTGAAGACAGAATGAGACAAGAATGAGAAGGCTCCAGAAGATTACAACAGATTGGCAGAGTTAGTTTGAGGCCAAGCAGAGCAATTCAGTCAAATTCTGAGAGAAGCCAGTTTGAATCAGTCAGCTTGGAGAGGTCTTTGGGCCAGGACAGTTGCGTTGAACCAGTCTGCCAGAGTTCAAAAAGAATTAGAAAGGGTGAGCTTATTCAACAGTAAGCCTTCAAGATGATAATTACATCATCTAAGGAAATAATTTTTTCTCTTGTAGAAACAGGTCAGCCAATTCTGATTAAGAAACACTAAGTACAAGATATATTTTGAAAATAAATAGAGACCAACTATGAAAGGCATTTTTAATCAAAAAAGATAATGTATGCTTCGGAGGTGTAAAATCATTTTTGTGGAGTGATAGCAAACTAATCAGCCACATACAAAAATCTTTACAAGCTGGGGAAGTCTAAAAAACATCTGTATTAGTGTTTCTGTCACAAGAAGCAAGTGAAGATAAGTGTACAGTCAGAGATCTCTAGAGGGAAAGAATCAATTAGCTGATTAAACAGGGGTGTTAAGCAGGAGTATATTAAATAGGAATGTATTAAATGGTACTATGCAATATGGATTTTGTGGCCAGAAATAGCTGCCTTCAAACTAGAGAAGCATAGAACCTGGTAGGTGCTCACTCCACAAGGCTCTGTGTCTCTATCATTCAGCTCTGACACTGAAGGTCTGGGGGATGGTTAGAGATCCACTGATCTTCGGTACATGATGAAAGTCAGTGAAGGATGGCGGCAGCGGCCATGCAGGCAGACTGACACAGCAAAAGCTTTTCCCTCTGATGTATATCTGTCAGAAGGTACTGTGGCATTCAGAATGGATCTTCTCATTTCCATTAACATAATCAAGAAAGTGCCTCATAAGTATGCTCATAAACTAACCTAGTCTAGATAATCCTTCACAGATATGCCTAGAAGTTGATTAATCTAGGTCGTCACTTACAGAGATGCCTAGAAGCTGACCTAATCTGGATAATTCTTCACAGATGTGCCCAGAAGCTAACATAATCTAGATCTTCACTTATAAGTATATCTAGAGGCTAATGTAATCTAGATAATTCTCCACAGATGTACCCAGAGGCTAAACTAATCTAGATAATTCCCTACAGATGTGCTCACAACCTAGCCTAATGTAGGTAATTCCTCACAGATGTTCCCAGAGGCTTATCTCATATGTGACTCTAGACACTATGAAGTAAATAAATAAATAAATAAATAAATAAATAAATAAATAAAATAAACATACAGTGAGTTCCAGAATATTTCTATAACATTGAAAAATGAAGTATTCTTCAGTCCACAGAAGCAGCTTTGTCATTGAACATGGTTTTTATTCCAGTAGCATTGCATGGCAATGCTCTTGGTGTTCCCAGCCTCAAAGCCTCCAGA
Organism: Apodemus sylvaticus; assembly: GCF_947179515.1. Lineage (NCBI taxonomy): Eukaryota > Metazoa > Chordata > Mammalia > Rodentia > Muridae > Apodemus > Apodemus sylvaticus. The sequence continues at coordinate 47,518,962 of NC_067472.1, read as the reverse complement.
TTGACCTCTACTTTCTGACAGGTCCAGTGGAACCTGATGTTAAGACACAGGGCTGGCTACAGAATGGGAAAAGATTTTTACAAACTCCACATTTGATAGTAAGCTAATATCCAAAATACATAAAGGACCCAAGAAACTAGATACCAAGCAAACAGATAATCCAATTAAAAAATAGGGTGCAGACCCAAACAAAGAATTCCCAGTAGACAAAACTCAGGTGGTTGAGAAATACTTTTTAAAATATTCAACATCCTCAGTCAGCATAGAAATGCAAATCAAAACTACTATGAGATTCCATCTCACACCTCTCAGAATGACTAAGATCAATAACACAAGTGACAGCTCTTGCTGTCATGTGGAGCAAAGATGTGGAGCAAAGGAAACACTCCTCCATTGCTGGTGGGAGGGCAAACTTGTACAACCACTCCAGTAATCAATATGGTGGTTTGTCAGAAAGATGGGAATCAATCTACTTCAAGATTCAGCTATATCACTCTGGGACATTTACCCAAAGGACTCTCCACTCCATTACAAAGACACTTGCTCAACTATGCTCATAGTGGCTTTCTTCATACTAGCCAGAATCTGGAAACAATCAAGAGGTCCCTCAAGTAAAGAATGGGTAAAGAAAATGTGGTACATTTACACAGTGTAGTATCACTCAGCTGTTAAAAAATAACATCATAAAATTTGTAGGTAAATAGACAGAACTACAAAAATCGTCCTAACTGAATTAAACCAGACCCAGAAAAACAAACACAGTACCTCTTCATGTATAAGTAGATATCAGCAGTAAGTAAATGATGATCATGCTACAGTCCAAAGACCAGAGAGGCTAAGTAACAAGGAGGGCTCTAAGAGTGTTTATAAGAATGGGAACAGGGGTGTGAGTTGGTGGGGGTAATGAAGGGAGAGAGTATGGGAAGAGATGACTGGAATTAGGGAAGCTTTTAGGGGAACAAATGGTGTAGTAGAAACTCCCAAGATTCTATGAGAGTGACCCTAGCAAAGGCTTCTAGTAATGGAGGTTGCAGAGCCTCAATAAGCCATCCTCTGTAACCAGGCAAGGATTCCAGGGGTGGGACTCGGACAACAACACTGCCACAAAACTGTCAACCTACAATCTATCGGGCTTGTAAGATGTGCTGGGGCAATGAAGGTAGAGAACTTGTGCACCAACCAACCAATGGTCTAACTTGATATCATCAGGAGCAGGTGCCCATTCCAGACACTGCCTGGATGACCAGGAACCTGAGGTTGGACAGCCCAGAGACCTAGGATAGGAAAAAAATCAATAATCTGATGGCTAATGATATTCTGCTGCCCTCATAGATTGATGCATAGTCTAATCATCATCTGAGAGGCTTCTGTTGGCAGCCGATAGGAGCAGATGCTGAGACCTGCAGCCAAACAATAGGCAGAGGGAGACCTCAAACTGGAGCTCTCCATTTCCACTGGGGCAGAAAGAATTTTAGGAGGCAGAGGGGTCACAAGCACCAGGAGAACATGGCCCACAGACATCAACTAAGTAGTGATCATAGGAGCTCATGGAGACAGAAGGAAAAACCATGGAGACCGCATGGCTCTGCTCTAGGTACGCTGCACATATGTCTATGTGCATGTGTATAATGCTTACATAGTTTGGTGTTTTTGTGGGACCTCTGAAGTGGGAGTAGGGGATGTGTCCGACTGTTTCATCTGCTCTTGGGACCGTTTCCCTCCAATTAGGTTGTCTCTTCCAGTTTTGATATAAGGGTTAATGCCTAGTCTCATTGTATCTTGTTATACTATGTTCAGTTGATATCACTAGAAAACCTTCTCTTTTCTGAAAGGAAACGAAGAGGAATTGATCTGGAGGAGAGGGGAGGAAGGGTGGGAGGCAGGAGTAGAGGAAGAAGAAACTATGGCCAGGAGGTATTGAAAACAAACAAACAAAAAAGACACACAGCTGAGCAGAATAGAATGAGGCAATACAGAGCTACAGTATCTTCCTAGGGGAGAAACCATCATGGGAGGAGGTTGAGAAATGGAAGAATTTTTCACTCCACTGTCTAATTCTATAATCCACAGTGATGCCTTCCATTTAAATATATTAAAATGGAATGTAATGAAAAGGCGAGCTTTCTGGTATTATAGAGATGGCTCATTAGTTAAGAGTACTTGCTACCATTGCGTAAGACCCGGGTTTGATTTCCAAGGCCCATGATGTAGCTTTCAAAAATGTGTAACTCCAGTTCCTAGCATCTGTTATCTTCTTCTGGCCTCCACAGTTACTGAGCATGCACAAGGTACACAGACATAGGTCTAGACAAAATGCTCACAACATAAATAAAAATAAATAAATTGGGGTTGGGGAGAGAAAGAGACAGAAAGACACAGAGACATTGAGAGACAGAGAGACAGAGAGACAAAGTCAGGTCATCATTCACATTGTCAGGGGATCAACTGCCTTAGCCAGTGAGTAAATGTACTAAAAGGCAGAGATAAAGAACATTCTCCTTTTTCAGAAGTTCCTTTTAACAGCATTGACACAGAATTAGGAGTAAGAGAAAATGAACACAAGTGAAAACTAGCCAGAAATCAAGAAGAACAGCAACAATTATAGAGTAGAGCCCTCTTGAGCTATAGAGACAAGTTGTGTGTGTGGTGGGTGGTGGGTGATAGAGCCAGCAAAGTGAAGCTTCCCAGACTCTTTGGAGCTCAGGAGACCATGAGTGAGTCCCAGACGTGGGACACTGAGCTCTCATTGCTGCTGGATGTTGGTTTTGGTTGGGTTTGATTAGATCTGTGCCTTTATTTTTACCTCTTGCAATATATATATATAAAAGCTTACCTTTTTATTTACTTATTTTTTAATTTTATAGGAGCCTATAGTTAAAAGATTTGAAATTTTAAACAGAATTTCAAGTTTTAAATATTGGAAATTTTAAAAGCCTGTGGAACTTTAAAAGTTATACCATGTTTTGTACTGTGATGATGGCATTCACGTGAGATCGTGAGGATAAGAAAACATTTGTGTTTGAGTGTGTTACATTGACAAGAAATTACATTGGTTAGGTTTTGCCAACTTGACACAATTTTGAGTCAATTGGGAAAAGCAAATCACAGTCGAGGAATTGTGTCCATCAGATTGGACTGTGTGCATGTATGTGGCATTTTCTTGATTAATAACTGAGGAGAAGGGCCATCCACTGCAAGCCAGGCCACACCTGGGTAGGTAGTCCTGGGTTTTATGAGAAAACAATCAGAGCAAGCCAGTGTGCAGCTCCTCTGCTCCTCCAAGGTCTCTGCTTCATTTCCTGCTTACAGGTTCCTGCTTGAGTTAGTGTTTGTCATGGAAATGTAAACCAAGTAAGTCCTTTCTTCTCCTAAACAAAATCAAGGCCAAAAATCAAGGGATTGTCTGTGCTTGGTGTGATGCCCTTCATTCCAAAGAGGATCTGAGGCACAATGGATCCAGGAAGGAGCTAAGAGAAGAAAAACAAAACTCCAGTCCAAAGAGCATAATATTACAAACGGAAATCATCCTCCTTTCCCATGCTTCCATCGTCTCCACCCCCTACCTTCCCACCGCAAAACTTAGTTATCAGTCCACAGTCTTAATTAACATTGCCTTTTTAAGGAAGTATACTCCCATAATGCCCAGGGACACATCATCTCTGTGCCTTCTTTTTTAAGTCATTTACAATTTTAAGATTTCTTCCAGTTTCTGAATGTGTTAAGGTAATAGACCAAACAGTAAAGTGAATAAAAACCTCAAAACACTTTTAAAGTTAAGATTTCAAGCTTTTTCACATTCATAAACAATTCAAAGTCTGTCTTTGAAATTAGCAATGTATTTGAAATAAATGCTACTTTTTAAAATTCAACAAATGGAAAGGTAAGAAAATCTTTAGTTGTTATTCTTAATTTTTCTTTCTCAATCACCTAATCACAAGCTACTTACAAAATAGCTTCAGAGGATTTGTGCTTAGTCTAGAACTCAGATAAAGGGGAAGCGTGCTAAATGATTTTTTCCCAAGGAGTCAGTGATGGTTATGTTTTACTGAGTACATACACTTTTTACTTCTTTGTATGCAGAGATATTGGCCTACACAAAGATGAGAGTGCCTATTCTCTTACTCTTTGTGAACTATGTGCTGTGATTCACAACAATAAGCACGCAGAGAACTATGAAAACTACTTTCCCTGTATTGTTAAGAATGTACCACCATTTACTCTGGGTCTCAGGCTATTCTAGGAAGAACTTTTTTGTGAAATCAACCCCCACTCCTGAAACCTAATTTTACTACTTACCTGTATCACTGTGAATCAATTACACTTTAATTAAAAAGGTGATTTTCAGACCATCCAAAGTGAAAGCTTCAGGGCAGGTTTGAAATTTAATGTTTATACCTGTCCAGAGCATACATCAACTGTGTAAGTAGTAAGAGAGGAAAGATGGCGGTGCATGATTTTTAAAATTGGGAAATTTAACAAAGTGATCACAGTGGCAGCTTTATCACTTGAATCTTTGTAGTGGGAGAGATATATTAAAACGATACTTCTTACTGTTGGGGAAGACATTCTGAACAAGGTCATCACCCACCAAGAATAAGGCTTACATAGTTTAGAATATAACAAAACCTGTGTGGTGTTGAAATGAAATAAAATGAAAACTTTGATGATAAAGAATCTAATGATTTCTTGGTCTTCATTTTCTGTCCTCTCTACTCCCACTGGGGCTGTTTGTTTACCTATATGCATCTTTTGTTAACTCCTCCAAACTCTTATACACTATATGCCAAAGAGCCTCTTCCATGACCCTACCTTGTCTGTGCCTTTCATGTTGTTATGATGTAATTACACTTGAAGTTTGTCATGTGTCTCCAGGGTTGCACAGGATGCCCACCACCTGAAGACCATGCCCTTGTGTATGGGATGTACTTTGTGTCTTGCTTCTACAAATGGAACCAAGCAACAGTGAGTTGTCACCTCTGAGGTTAGACACCAAAAGGATGGAACCATTCACTTTTCTTTCTTTTTCTTTTTCCTTTTATAAAAATTTTTTATTAGACATTTTCTTAATTACATTTCAAATACTACCCTCTTTCTTGGTTTCCCCTCCTAAAACCCTCCTATCCTATCCCCCCTCCCCCCCCCACCCCCCCCCCTCCCGGCTTACCAATCCACCAACTCTTGCTTCCTTATTCTGACATTCCCCTATACTGGGGTACCCAGCTTTCTCAGGACCAAGGGCCTCTCCTCCCTTTGATGTCCAACAAAGCCATCTTCGGCTCCATATGCAGATGGAGCCATGAGTCCCTCCATGTGTACTCTTTGGTTGGTGGTTTAGTCCCTGGGAGCTCTGGGTACTGGATGGTTCACACTGTTGTTCCTCCTATGGAGCTGCAAGAACCTTCAGCTCCTTGGGTCCTTTCTCTAGCTCCTCCAGTGGGGACCTCATGCTCAGTCCAATTGTTGGGTGTGAGCATTCATCTCTGTATTTTTCAGGTACTGGCAGAGCCTCTCAGGAGACAGCTATATCAGGCTCCTCTCAGCAAGCACTTGTTGGCATCCACCATAGGGACTGGGTTTAGTGACTCTAAATGGGATGGATCCTCAGGTGGAGCAGTCCCTGGATGGTCTTTCCTTCAGTCTCTGCTCCATTCTTTGTCTCTGTATCTCCTCCGACAGGTATTTTGTTCTCCTGCTAAGAAGGACCAAAGTATCCATACTTTGATCTTCCTTCTTCTTGGGTTTCATTTGGTCTGTAAATTGTGTCTTGGGTATTCGAAGCTTCTGGTGAGTGCATACCATGTGTGTTCCTTTGTGGTTACCTCACTCAGGATGAGATTTTCTAGTTCCATCCATTTGCCTAATTTCATGAATTCATTGTTTTTAATAGCTGAGTAGCATTCCATTGTGTAAATATACCACATTTTCTGTATCCGTTCCTCTGTTGAGGGACATCTGGGTTCCTCCCATAGTATTATGTCCAATTTTCTGAGGAACCACCAAACTGACTTCCAGAGTGGTTGTACCAGTTTGCAATCCCATCTACAATGGCGGAGTGGTCCTCTTTTTCCACATTTTTACCAGCACCTGCTGACACCTGAGTTTTTCATCTTAGCCATTCTAACTGGTGTGAGGTGAAATCTCAGGGTTGTTTTGATTTGCATTTCCCTGATGACTAAGGATCTTGAGCATTTCTTTAGGTGCTTCTCAGTCATTTGGTATTCCTCAGTTAAGAATTCTTTGTTTAGCTCTGTACCCCATTTTTTTTTTAAATAGCGTTATTTGGTTCTGTAGAGTCTAACTTCTTGAGTTCTTGGTGTATATTGGATATTAGCTCTCTATTGGATGTAGGGTTGGTAAAGATCACTTTTCTTTCATTTCCTTACTTTCCAGCTTGCTGTCTCAGAAGGAAAATAGGATTGTGAGGTGCTCAGTGGAGAAGGCTGAGTCTAGTGATCTGTTAAGAGCTGAAGTATTCCCACAACCATGTGAACAGTCTATATACATATTTCTGACCTTCAAAATGATTGAGGTCATAAATTCTTGTTCTTCTGTGCTGTTAAATATCAGGCAATTTGTTACATAGAAAACTAAAAGACAAAGCTATGCACACTATAACGAAATAATCAAGTGTACCCTAATAGTTCCACCTTTATTCTTATCTCTTTCCTTTTTGTTAGACTATGGGCTCTTGAAGACAGGATTCTCCTTTCATGAAATAAAAACTATATCATGTAAAAATGTCTTACTTCATCCAGCCTATCAAAGCAAAGCTCAGCCATTATCTCTGTAAGCTCTTCCACCAATCATGTGCTCATTGCTACCACTCAAAAATGTCAGCTGTGGGTTTCTCCATCTGCTTCTATCAGTTGCAGGATTAAGCTTCTCTGGTGACAATTATGTTAGGTACTTGTCCACAAGTATAGTATAATAGTGCTAGGAATCATTTCATTGAGAACTTTCTTATTTTGTTTGTTTGTTTTTTTTTTCTAGTCATGTTAGCATGTATCCTAGATCTCTGGATATCCAGCCTCTGGTTCCTAGCTCTCCAGACAGTGTTAGGAAGACTATGTCTCCATGATTGCAGAAGCATTCTACAGCAATGATAGGCCTTGCTCAATCATCTTATTCATATATCTCAAGAGTGTCACTTCAGCTTCAGTTTCACAGCCTTTGCATTCTAGTGTAGGAGGATGAAAACAAACCATTTGGATTTCAATTCATGAACAGATCATATAGACTTATTCTTTTTAACCTTACTAATTATCAACATACATGATAAGCAGTAACATTTAGTAAGTGAATGAGAATCTATATTTGAATATTTAATGGTATCATTTATTTATTGTGTAAGAATCCATGCTGTATGAATTAGCTTTCCAGGCATGACATAACATAACACCATATAGTAGGAATTCAAACAAAACAAAGATATTCCCACAATTCTAGAAGTGGATACACTAGTCAGGCTGCTGGAAGGGTTGGTTTATTTTCTCTTTGGCTTTTAGATTGTTGTATTCTTCCTAATTTTTTTCTCATTTTTTCATTCTGTATATGTGTACACTCTAATTTTCTATTAGAAATGTCCCAGTCATATTGGATTAAAGGCCATTCCAATGATGATATTTTAAACACTTTCTAAAGATGCTCTCTACAAAGTCTATCAAATTCAGTAGTCTTGGGGACCAAGATTTCAACATAGGAATTGATGGGGGGAGTGTACACAGTCCTCAGTACTATACATGTCACAGTCATTTGCCTCAGGCAGTTCAACTCAGACCATGGATCTAGACAGCTGGATGCCTGTGGCAAGAGAATTAAAGTCTTTGTTCCTTTGAAGTCTTCAGCTGTAAAATTGTATATGTATAGAAGGCTTAGAAAGAGTAAATTAATTTATTCACCACAAGTTGTTAGAAAACTCAATGGCACCATTAAGTGTTACCTCTTTTCACCTTATTTTACCAATGGGAAATTAAGACACTGATGTCTCTTGTTTGGTACCCTATGTGTGTCACAGATGTGCTATGCTGGTAAAATACTTTTCATGTGGTGATGCTATAGTTTATTTGTCCTCCCCCACTCCTTTTCAATTTTAAAAGTAAATCAAGACTCTTGAGAAATGTGCATATCTTCTAATGAACATGCAGGGAATACAACCTGGGCATTCATGCTGTTGAATGCCCCTCCTGTTTTATCCAAAGCAGAGACCTAACCATGCAGAGTCCCAGTTCACGTGGGAGCAAACAGAACAACCAGACTCTTACAGGCTGTTTGGTTCTCAGACACGTTTGGCTATCTTATGTTGCCAATTGTCTTTGTGCTAGGAATCTCACAAGAGGTGTTCCTTTTTTCTTTGTATGGCTCATTAAATTCAGCACAAATAATGGAGCCCAAAGGCCTCATGTTTTACATAGTGTCAGGAGAACCTGATCACTTTACAGTCCATAAGCTTTGAAGATTTTAAATTGAGGTTGGTCCTGCTGGGGTAAAAAAAAAAAAAAAAATAACTCCAAAGGAGTCTGATAACACACTTTGGCTGCAGGACACATGTGAATACAGAAAACACACTTGTTGTCTACCTTAAAGAGCATCTGACTGGGGATGTCAGCTGCAATCTCTCCACTATAGCACTAAAATACCTACGAAGAAACAGCCCCAGATAAAAGTTCACACCTGCCAAGAAATGAGGACTGATAGAAAACTTAAATTACTTAAGTCTGGAAATTCTATCGACTACTCATCTCCAGGTGCCAGAGTATGAAAAATATACTTGCAACTTCACATATGCCATGTTTTAGGAAATCCAGAATAAATAGGGTAGGAAGTATTTTACCTCTCCTCACTGTCTGCTTTCTGTCAAAAAAAAAATCAGGTAGACAACCTTTACACACACACACACACACACACACACACACACACACCTTTTTACATCCATCTGTCTCAAGTTGCTGTCTGGTTGTGATAAAACAATGACAAAAGTAGTGTTTGGGGAAATGGTGGAAGAAAGAGTTTATTTGGCTCACGTATCCTGTCACAGTCCATTAAGTGAAGTCAAGGCCAGAATTCAAGCAGGAACTGAATCAGAGACCATGGAGGGGTACTGCTTACTGACTTGCTTTTCATGGCTTGCTCGGTTTGCTTTCTTTTACAACACGGGATGACCTACCTAGGAATGTCACCACTTGCAATGGGCTAGTTCCTCCTACATCAATTATTAATCAAGAAAATGCTCTACAGACATATCTGCAGACCAACCTCATGCTTAAATTTTCTCATTAAGGCTCTTCCTTTCCCCAGAGGACCCAAGCATGACAAAAACAAAAACAAAAAACCCCAAAACAAACAAAAACAAAAAAAACCTAACCAGAATAGTTGATCCCTTGTTAAATTGACACACTAATAAACCACTATTAAACCACAACGTTTTCTGTTCCCAAGATTTTATGTTAATATCAACATGATGATATGAAAAATAACTTAAAACATTCCATAATTCTCTTTAAAATATGCATCCCTCAATTGTAGGCTCCTGTGAAATTAAAAATTAAGTTGAATAGTTTTGTACTCCAATAGGGGCAAACCAGGGCACAGTCACAATTAAATCAAAGCAAAACCACCCAGGCCCCTCTACCCATGGGTGATACTACACGTACTGGGCTGGACCCTCCATCAATCATCAACCAAGAAAAAACCCTCCAGGTCAATCTTATGGAGGCATTTTCTTAATTAAGGATCTCTCTTCCCAGATGATACTAGCTTGCGTCAAGTTGATAAAAATCTAACCAAGATGAAGTCCAAGCTCCAATGCATGTTAGTTTAATAGAGAAAAGAGATAGAGACTAAGATTTATGGCAGGACGCAAACTCCTAATATCACACTAATCCACGAGTGGAGCTATCGCTGAAGTTTTACTAATCCTGGAATTTCTTAGTTAGTTCATTATTGTTTCTTTTTTATCTAGGTATGGTCATTATGTCAAAGGTAAAGAAGGCACGGTAAAATATCAATGTATATTTTAGTTTTAACACTTGAGATTCACAGGTGCTTAATTAAAAAGTCAATGCCATTATTTTTCAAACTATTCCTTAAAGTACAAATGGAAGACTACTTTCTCATCATTCTCTAAATTACTAACCTAAATACTAACTATTTGGCTTTGGTTATCAAAAATAAGAGAAGTCCTCACCAGGTAATAAAGATACAAACTAATTCATATATATGAATTGCTATAGAAATAAGAATACATAAAATGTTAAAAAGACAAATATCATGATCAAGTAATTTAAGCCTAGAGCTGCAAGGACAGTGCAGTATCAGAATTCATCCAATGTACTATACCATAGTCACAGAACAGAGGAGTCCCCTACTAGATCACTGTAGTGATTCTCCTGCAGGTGGGGAAAAAATGATCAGGGTGAGGTACGAATGGAACTAGGTTCAGATTGCTTTGATTGTAATCAGTACTGGACCAGGACTTCTAAAGTATAGCCCACATCATTTTATATTAGCCCATATATAAGCACAGAACAATTTTGGAAAAAAATTCAGATAACAATTAAGTCAGTCTCAAGTGCATAGCCATTTAAAGACATGTTTGTATCAAGATTCTTTACAAAATACATTGGGCTTCTTTCACAAGAATGGTTACTGTTGACAGAAAGTACCCAAAATTTAGGGCCTACACAGCTTGACTGAGATAAACATAACACCTGTGGATGTCAGGATTCACCTGGCCCTAAGATAACATAGACATCCCTTAGGCTGTGGTAAAGCACAAGTGATATCACTCATAAGAATGGGCTTTATGGCCTAAGTGCTATCTATGTTCAGGCTTTAAGGGAAAAGGGTCTGTGATAAACAAATTCTGGAAGATGTGGACAAAGATCATCTCATTAGACAGAGATGGATCACCAGGTTGTAAAAGTACATTATTCCTGGTTCCTACTTTATATCATGCCAAAAATGTAACTCAAAATAGGTCAAATGTGTAAATACAAGAACTTAATCTGTGAATCACATTGAAGGAAAAATGGGCAGAAGTCTTTGTTTCTTTGCATTAAGCTAATAGTTTCTTAAATGTGACACCAATGCAACAAGAAACAAGTTTTTAAAATAAATGTATTTGGTATTATCAAGGTAAAAAGTTTTAGGATTCAACAAGAACTTTCAAAAAGGTTTGAAGAGCCTTATCCCTAGCCCTTAAACAGGTATTGCATAAGAATATACACTAGTGGTCAGTAATCATATGAAAAGATTGTGAAGGTGTTTGGTCACTTAGACTTACTGCATTATACTCACTGGGTGGCAATATTTTAAGATAAAATTTCAGCTCCTTTTGACACATACACTTACAAGTGCTAAGTGAGGTTGTGAAGAAATTACATTGCTTGTGTAAATGTAAATTGATGCATACATGTGGCAAATATTTCAACCTTTCCTCAAAAAGCTAAACGGAATTTATTTTCAAGAGAGCAGAAAACATGTTCAGCCTAAATAAATGTTCACAGCATCATTATATATGTTAGTCAAAAGAGAAAACAATTCGATAGCAATCAATGGACAAATGGAAATACATGCTACAAGGCAAGCAAATCATGGGAGCATTATGTTGTTTGGAAGAAGGCAGTCATATGAAGTCATGAACAGTATGATTCCATTTCTATGATATGTCTAGAATAGGTGAACCATAGAAAAAGAAGGTCGATCAGCGGTTGTCAATCGCTGGGGTGAGAGGCAAATGCATAACACTTCTGTGCTTATTCTTTAGAGGTATTAAAATAGTCCAGAATTGGGTAGCACAACATTATGAATAAAAATAAGTGGCCATTTAATATGTATTATTTATATTTTGTATAGTTTCTTTGTCCCATTTAAAATGGTTAATGTTGTGGGATATATGTTTGTTTGAATAAGAATGTCACTCATGGTTTTATAAAGCTTCAGGAACACGGAGCTTAGGTTCCAGTCCTGAGGCCTCTGGCAGGGAGCACTCAGATCTCCCTGGGATCCAGATCAGCCTGGGCAGCAACACCACATCTCCAGGTCCTGCAAGAGGCAAGAGGGGCTTCCGGGCGGCCAGCAGGGAGAAGTCGGTGTGCTCCAGTGAATCCAGCGGGCCCCAGCAGGAGCCTTCAGGTGCCTGCTTTGGGATCTGAACAGCCTGAGCCACAGCACTCAGGTCTCCAGGAAGTGCGGGAGACCTGGTGTGCACCCAGAGGCAGTCTGGGAGCTCACAGCAAAGTTCACTCCTGTGACAAGGAGCTTAGGTTCCAGTCCTGAGGCCTCTGGCGGGAGCACTCAGATCTCTCTGCTTCCGGATCCAGATCAGCCTGGGCAGCAACACCAGATCTCCAGATCCTGCAAGAGGCAAGAGGGGCTTCCAGGCGGCCAGCGGGGAGAAGTGGGTGTGCTCCAGTGAATCCAGCGGGCCCCAGCGGGAGCCTTCAGGTGTCTGCTTTGGGATCTGAACGGCCTGGGCAACAGCACCCTGACTCCAGGCAGTGCAGGAGGTAAGCTGTGCACCAGAGGCCACCTGGGAAGGGGCAACTTGCAATGGTGAGTCCAGCATTGACAAGACCAACTAACACCAGTGAGAACTAGATGGCAAAAGGCAAACGCAGGAACGTCACTAACAGAAATCAAGGCAATATGGCAACATCTGAACCCAATTCTCCTTTACTAGCATGTCCTGGATACCCCATCACACCAGTAAAACAAGATTTGGATTTAAAATCACGGTCATGATGCTGGTACAGGAACACATGAAGGACATACTTAAAGAAATTCAGGAGAAAATGGATCAAAAGTTAGAAGCCCTTGCAAGGGAAACACAAAAATCATTGAAAGAAATCCAGGAGAATACAAAATCCAATAATGAGGAAACGCAAAAAACACTTAAAGAAATACAGGAGAACTTTGGTCAACAGGCTGAGGTCATGAAAGAGGAAACACAAAAATCTCTTAAAGAATTACAGGAAAGCACAAACAAGCAAGTGAAGGAGCTAAGCAAAACCATCCAGGATCTAAAATCAGAAGTAGAAACAACTAAGAAAACTCAAAGGGAGACAACATTGGAGATAGAAAGCCTTGGGAAGAAATCAGGGGACATAGATGCAAATATCAACAACAGAATACCAGAGATAGAAGAAAGAATCTCAGATGCTGAAGATACCATAGAAACCATGGACTCAACAGTTAAAGAAAATGCAAAATGCAAAAAGCATGTAACCCAAAATATCTAGGAAATCCAGGACACAATGAGAAGACCAAACCTAAGGATTATAGGCATAGATGAGAGTGAAGACTTACAATTTAAAGGGCCAGCAAATATCTTCAATAAAATTATAGAAGAAAACTTCCCTAACCTAAAGAGAGAGATGCTCATGAATATACAAGAAGCCTACAGAACTCCAAACAGACTAAACCAGAACAGAAATACTTCCCGTCGCATAATAATCAAAACACCAAATGTACTAAACAAAGAAAGAATATTAAAGGCAGTAAGAGAAAAAGGCCAAGTAACATATAAAGGAAGACGTATCAGAATCACAGCAGACTTGTCACCTGAGACTATGAAGGCTAGAAGATCCTGGGCAGATCTCATGCAGACACTAAGAGAACACAAATGCCAGCCAAAGCTACTATATCCAGCAGAACTCTCAATCACCATAGATGGAGAAACTAAGATATTCCATGACAAAACCAAGTTTACCCAATATCTATCCACAAATCGAGCTCTACAACGGATAATAGGAGGAAAACACCAATACAAGGAGGGAAACTTCACCTTGGAAAAAGCAAGATAGTAACCTTTCATCAAACCCAAAAGAAGTTAACCAATCAAATTTAAAAAAATAACGTCAAAAATGACAGGAAGTAACAATCACTATTCCTTAATATCTCTTAACATCAATGGACTCAATGCCCCAATAAAAAGACATAGACTAATTGACTGGATACGTAAACAGGACCCTACATTTTGCTGCTTACAGGAAACACACCTCAGGGTCAAAGACAAACACTACCTTAGAGAAAAAGGCTGGAAGACAATTTTACAAGCAAATGGTCTCAGGAAACAAGCTGGAGTAGCCATTTTAATATCACATAAAATTGACGTTCAACCCAAAGTCATCAAAAGAGACTCTGAGGGACACTTCTTGCTGGTCAAAGGAAAAATACAACAAGAAGAACTCTCAATCCTGAACATCTATGCTCCAAATGCAAGGGCACCCTCTTTCGTAAAAGAAACTTTATTAAAACTCAAAGCACACATTGCACCTAACACAATAATTGTGGGTGACTTCAACACTGAACTTTCCTCAATGGACCGATCAGGAAAACAGAAACTAAACAGGGACACAATGAAGCTAATTGAAGTTTTGGACCAATTAGATTTAACAGATATATATAGAACCTTCTATCCTAAAGCAAAAGAATATACCTTTTTCTCAGCACCTAATGGTACCTTCTCCAAAATCGACCATATAATTTAATTGGTCACAAGACAGACCTCAACAAATATAAGAAGATCAAACTAATCCCATGCTTCCTATCAGATCACTATGGAGTAAAAGTGGTCTTCAATAGCAACAAAAACAACAGAAAACCCACATATACGTGGAAACTGAGCAATATTCTACTCAATGATACCTTGGTCAAGGAAGAAATAAAGAAAGAAATTAAAGACTTTTTAGAACACAATGAAAATGAAGACACAACATACCCAAATCTATGGGACACAATGAAAGCAGTGCTAAGAGGAAAACTCATAGCCCTGAGTGCCTCCAAAAAGAAATTGGAGAGAGCATACATTACCAGCTTAATGACACACCTGAAAGCTCTGGAACAAAAAGAAGCTATTTCACACAGGAGGAGTAGAAGGCAGGAAATCATCAAACTCAGGGCCGAAATCAATCAAGTAGAAACAAAGAGAATCATACAAAGAATCAACAAAACCAGGAGCTGGTTCTTTGAGAAAATCAATAATATAGATAAACCCTTAGCCAGACTGACCAAAGGGCACAGAGAAAGTACCCAAATTAACAAACTTAGAAATGAAAAGGGAGATATAACAACGAAAACTGAGGAAATCCAAAAATTCATCAGATCCTACTACAAGAGCCTGTACTCAACACAACTGGAGAATCTGGAGGAAATGGACAATTTCCTTGACAGATACCAAATACCAAAATTAAATCAGGATCAAATAGATCATCTAAATAGTCCCATAACGCCTAAAGAAATAGAAGGAGTCATAGAAAGTCTTCCAACCAAAAAAAGCACAGGACCAGATGGTTTCAGTGCAGAATTCTATCAGACCTTCAAAGAAGAGTCAACACCAATACTCTTCAAACTAGTCCACAAAATAGAAACAGAAGGAACACTACCCAATTCCTTCTACGAAGCCACAATTATGCTGATACCAAAACCACACAAAGATCCAACAAGATTTGAAGAAAGAGAACTTCAGACCAATTTCCCTTATGAACATCGATGCAAAAATACTCAATAAAATTGTTGCCAACCGAATCCAAGAACACATCAAAACGATCATCCACCATGATCAAGTAGGCTTTATCCCGGGAATGCAGGGTTGGCTCAATATATGGAAATCCATCAATGCAATCCACTACATAAACAAACTCAAAGAAAAAAAACACATGGTCATTTCATTGGATGCTGAAAAAGCATTTGACAAAATTCAGCATCCTTTCATGCTTAAAGTCTTAGAAAGAACAGGAATTCAAGGCCCATCCACAAACATAGTAAAAGCAATATACAGCAAACCAGTAGCCAGCATCAAACTAAATGGAGAGAAACTTGAAGCAATCCCCCTAAAATCAGGGACTAGACAGGGCTGCCCCCTTTCTCCTTATCTTTTCAATATTGTACTTGAGGTACTAGCTCGGGCAATTAGACAACATAAGGAGGTCAAAGGGATACAAATTGGAAAGGAAGAAGTCAAACTATCATTATTTGCAGATGACATGATAGTCTACCTAAGTGACCCAAAAAACTCCACTAGAGAACTGCTACAGCTGATAAAAAACTTCAGCAAAGTGGCAGGTTATAAAATCAACTCAAGCAAATCAGTGGCCTTCCTATACTCAAAGGATAAACAGGCTGAGAAAGAAATTAGGGAAATGACCCCCTTCACAATAGCACAAACAGAATAAAGTATCTTGGGGTGACTCTTACCAAACATGTGAAAGATCTATATGACAAGAACTTCAAGACTCTGAAGAAGGAAATGGAAGAAGACCTCAAAAAATGGGAAAACCTCCCATGCTCATGGATCGGTAGAATCAATACAGTTAAAATGGCCATTTTGCCAAAAGCAATATACAGATTCAATGCAATACCCATCAAAATCCCAACTCAATTCTTCACAGAGTTAGAAAGAGCAATTATCAAATTCATCTGGAACAACAAAAAACCCAGGATAGCTAAAACTATTCTCAGCAACAAAAGAAAGTCTGGGGGAATCAGTATCCCTGACCTCAAGCAATACTACAGAGCAATAGTGTTTAAAACTGCATGGTATTGGTACAGTGACAGGCAGGAGGATCAATGGATCAGTGTTGAAGATCCAGAAATGAACCCACACACCTATGGCCACTTGATCCTCAACAAAGAAGCTGAAAACATCCAATGGAAAAAAGATAGCCTTTTCAACAAATGGTGCTGGTTCAACTGGAGGTCAGCATGCAGAAGAATGCGAATTGATCCATCCTTGTCTCCTTGTACTAAGCTCAAATCCAAATGGATCAAGGACCTCCACATAAAGCCAGACACTCTGAAGCTAATAGAAAAGAAACTGGGGAAGACCCTTGAGGACATCGGTACAGGGAGAAAGTTTCTGAACAGAACACCAATAGCGTATGCTCTAAGAGCAAGAATTGACAAATGGGACCTCATAAAATTATAAAGTTTCTGTAAGGCAAAGGACACCATCAAGAGGACAAATCGGCAACCAACAATTTGGGAAAAGATCTTCACCAATCCTACATCAGATAGAGGACTAATATCCAATATATATAAAGAACTCAAGAAGTTAGACTCCAGAAAACCAAACAACCCTATTAAAAAATGGGGTACAGAGTTAAACAAAGAATTCTCACCTGAAGAACTTCGGATGGTGGAGAAGCATCTTAAAAAATGCTCAACTTCATTAGTCATTAGGGAAATGCAAATCAAAACAACCCTGAGATTTCACCTTACACCAGTCAGAATGGCTAAGATTAAAAATTCAGGAGACAGCAGGTATTGGAGAGGGTGTGGAGAAAGAGGAACACTTCTCCACTGCTGGTGGGGTTGCAAATTGGTACAACCACTCTGGAAATCAGTCTGGCGGTTCCTCCGAAAACTGGGCACCTCACTTCCAGAAGATCCTGCTATACCACTCCTGGGCATATACCCAGAGGATTCCCCACCATGTAATAAGGATACATGCTCTACTATGTTCATAGCAGCCCTATTTATAATTGCCAGATGCTGAAAAGAACCCAGGTATCCCTCAACAGAAGAGTGGATGCAAAAAATGTGGTATATCTACACAATGGAGTACTATTCAGCCATTAGAAACAATGAATTCATGAAATTCTTAGGCAAATGGATGGAGCTAGAGAACATCATACTAAGTGAGGTAACCCAGACTCAAAAGGTGAATCATGGTATGTACTCACTAATAAGTGGATATTAACCTAGAAAACTGGAATACCCAAAACATAATCCACACATCAAATGAGGTACAAGAAGAAAGGAGGAGTGGCCCCTTGTTCTGGAAAGACTCAGTGAAGCAGTATTCGGCAAAACCAGAATGGGGAAGTGGGAAGGGGTGGGTGGGAGGACAGGGGAGAGAAGGGGGCTTGTGGGACTTTCGGGGTGTGGGGGGCTAGAAAAGGTGAAATCATTTGAAATGTAAATAAAAAATATATTGAATAAAAAAAAAAGAATGTCACTCATAAATGAATATGTTTAAATACTCGATTCCCCAGCTGTTGGTGGCTGGTTCTAATGCGTTGAATTAATCTGCCCCAAATAAGGAATCTGTGTATCCAAATGCTGAAGGTTCTTGTCCCCAATTGGTTTTTGATGAATCAATAAAGAGCCAATGGCTAATGGCTGGACAGGTAGACAGATGTGGGACCTTTAGATTTGCACGGGTTAGGGACAGGGAGGGAGGGAGGAGTAGAGATTACCATAAAGAGGAAGAAGAAAGACCAGACCTACAGTCCTGAGGACATGCGACAATCAGGGTAAGTGGTCATAGGCAATTTTCTTGATTCTGATTGGGCCTGGAGTAGCAGAGATGAAATATAAGATGTTAACTCAGGAGTACTGAAGGGGAGTGTTTGCCAGCAGTTGGAAGGATTAGAAACTCCCAGCCATTAAGCTAGTCAAGGTATATTAAAACTAACTGCTGTGCATGTGTGTGTGTGTGTGTGTGTGTTTCATTTGTGAATCCAGATAGCTCTTGGGATGTGTGCAACCCATCAGGAATACAGAGCAGTTAAGAAACGACACCTAGCAGGTAGAATTATTGTTTGGGAATGATTAAAAAGGATGGCTTTGTTGGAGGAGGTGTGTCATTGGGCAGGCTTTGAGATTTCAAAGAATCAAGCCATTCACATTAGTTATCTCTGTTTCCTGCTTACTGTTCGAAGTGTGAGCGTTCCATATTATATGGATTTCCCATTAATAATAACAAAAACACAACAGTGTTTCCTTCTTCAAGAACAAATAAAAATGACATTCCAATCAAAACAATGGTAAAAAATATAGTAATAATCCTATAAAGAAGTGGGTGAAAGCTATCATATTTATGCATAGTGTTTTTCACAGGTGGATCTGTCCAACAACAGAACTACTGACAGCAGCTGGATTTCTTCTCTTCAACTGTCACTGTAAGAAACTTGAGTGTTGTTCATCCCAGTCAGGATTTACAAGATATTTTCTGGAGTTCTTCCCATATTGAGGCAAAGGCTGAGTTAATGCTGAGGGAAAGAGAAACATTCCCAGAATTATAGTTCTAAAAATACTCTCTTTCCAGGTATATGAAATTTCAGACACATGTAACGTTGAGAATAAATTCAGATGAGACCATGTTCCTCAATGGTGGAAGCAGCACTTGTGCAAAGTGGTAGCTGGGACATGACATGCCTTCTTAAGGGAAAAGGATGCTGTTTTCCCCAGCAGTCATCTCCATTAGTCCTTGGTCCAGCTGATTTCCCCCAGTCATAACAAATTAATATGCTTTAGAGGCAAACAGTGCCTGAAAGTGATCTATCTCTGAATATATACAATCTTCCTTCTACTAAATCTCCCTAAATGCCATATTTTTCATAAGATAATTATATGTTTCTGTTGAGAAAGATACTGAGTTAGGAAACCCTACTGCTTCCCTGGTTTCTACAAGAACTCTTTCTGGGGGTAGTTTTCTTTTACTCAGGAAGATAAAACTTTGGAAACTTGCTTGATTTCATTTGATGTTTATTGGCATGTCTGAGAAAATTTAAGTGAACAGAAGTTCTCTCTTGAGTTGTCAACGTAATAAAAGAAACTAAGTTTAAAACAGGGAAACTCTTTCTCATTTTAGAAAACAGCCAATGGAGAAAATAAAAAATAACTATGGTAGGACAGTAAATGCCCAAAGCAATGATGGCCATGTGCCTCTGGTGCTGTGTTTCTCATATGTAAGATGTAAACACACAGGGATTGTATAGTTGAATAGGTTATAAAGCATATGTCAGGAAAAGTATGTGATTTGTGCAAAATCATATGGGGTAAAACTTAAATTGAAGTAAGTTTAGAATTCTAAGGAAGGGGGCTCCTTACTAAGAAAATACCACCTTATACATTTTAATGATTGAAGTATGAGCTATCCTTGCTGGAACAGCATATATATTACTACTACATGCTTTCTCATACCCATGTTCCTCCTATACATACTCATGGTAGTCCCTACACATATCAAATATTGCATAAATATCATTAGAAACTAGTTTTTTTTCATATCACAGTTATTTCTACATCCTTATGAGCTGCATGCTAAGCTGCCATCCATTTTGAAATTAAAGTCATACACATTTAGGGAGAAATATTAAAGTCAGTAAAATGTTTTAAGTTTTAACTCAAAATCCAAATGAGTGCCTTTCAGTTCAATCCATACCTCTGACAAAGGGCAACTATGTATGCCTGCCCTTTGATGTAGCCAGGCACATTTAATCAAATATTTGTACATGGTGACAGAGATTCTCACCTACACAACTGCAAAATAGTGTGGCTCATTTTCTATAATCCATCCACATGGAAGCTTTGCCTTTAATACTGTTGTTACAACCTTAGCTACTATAGTAAATAGACCCTAGCTGTGTCTCTTATGTGGACTCATGGTATTTCTTCTAAAACTGATACAACACTATTGCAGGGCTGGTTTCAGGCTATCCTAGAGCAATAAGTCTCTGATGCTATCTTGAACAGTAATTTCATGAACCCTAGGTTAAAATGTCTAAGCTTCAAATAGAGCTATGGGAGAAAGCTTTAACCATTAACTCAATAACCCATTCAATTATATTTGCTGTTCTTTGTGTCTTTCTTTCCGTTAGTGTATACATAACCAATTGTCAAGATCTCTCCTCCATGGGCAGTGGTTGCATTTGCCTTTAATCCCTGCACCCAGGAGGCAGAAGTAGGTGGATCTCTGAGTTTGAGACCAGACTAGTCTACAGAGTGAGTTCCAGTATAGCCAGGTTATACAGAGAGTTCCTGTTTTTAAAAACCAAAACAAACAAATGAACAAAACAAAACATACAAGGAAATTAATTTTAATACATTTAATTTATATAGACTGTGTTTTAATAAACGAAATCAGAGGGTAAACCAAGAGCCTTGGGCAATGGTTCAGAAAAACAAATTGAAAATAAGAGAGTGACAAGAGATTCATTCACTGCAAAGGGATAAAGAGCTAGAGAGAGGTAACTTCTGGCTGTTAGAAAAGAGGAACCACTTAGTGCATCATGGGATAAGCTTATATTCCGTGCCATGAGGATACTAAAAGACTCAACCATGGTGATTTCAGTCCCGTGGGACTTACGTTAGCTTTGTAAACAATACTAAAAAATGTGTTTAACATGCAGGAGCTTCACATCAGATAATAAAAAGCTGAAAAAAAAAGTCCTGAAGGAAAGTCACCACAATCAGTACAAAATGAAAATGCAGCCAATCATTTTGTGCTTTGAATTTTTCTTTCCAAATGGTAGCTCCATTTGATGCTATGAATAAAATATGTTCTTCATAATGCATGTCTTATTATATACATTTTTCTAGGTAAATATTTATTTGAAACGCTGGCATTTGATTTCCTAGTGCCACTTGGTTTCCTAGGCACATTCATTCAGAAAATTTACTGGGTAAAAGGTTACTGGGTGTCACTTGGGTATAAGACAGTTAAGCATTAAAATGTTATGAATTAACAGAGTCTTACTTCTTTTTATCTTAAAAATTTGTTTTAGTGTAATGAATCTATTTCTTAATTACATTTTCTAATTGTGAAAATAAAGCAGATGTGGAAGAATATTTTCAGTACAATATGGCACAGGCTAAGAACAATCGCTGGTGTTCCACAGGGTGATGGGTAAGGGGTAAATTTCACTAGGTGCTCATAGGAAGCATGAAGAAAGTCATTCTCAGGTGGATTTTTGATACATACCTGTAACCTCAACTACTCAAGAAGCTAAAGCAGAAAGACCACAAATGCGAGGCCAGCCTGGACTACACAGAGAGTTGAACAGGCTGAACAGTGCAGCAAGTCTGTCACAAAATAAATGGTAAAAAGACCTAGGAATGCTGAGGACATGCCTTGTATGGGTGAGGCCCTGTATTAAGTTCTGAGTATTACAATAAGTAAATGAGTTGGTAAATAAGTAAATGAAAATTTTAAAGGGTGACTTTAAGAAAAACCTGCATCAGATATTGTGAAGGAATAGGATGAAAGTATAAGGATAAGATTAAGTAAAACCACATTTCAGTAAGTACCTGTCAGATGCTTTCCCCTACAGGGGAAACATAGCACTGGTTTACTAAGGACTTCCACTTCTGTGGCCAATTTCCAGCTTCTACTGTCTTCCTTGACTTTCTGGACTTTCTTGGCTTTTTGTGAGATGTCTAAATGACAATTATACCATAGGTAAGATTAGCTAAATAGCTGAGGGATTGGTGGGTAGATACACTCGTCTACCATACCTCCAAGTATTCTATACAATCTCTCTCTGTTAGAA
Source organism: Apodemus sylvaticus (assembly GCF_947179515.1). Lineage (NCBI taxonomy): Eukaryota > Metazoa > Chordata > Mammalia > Rodentia > Muridae > Apodemus > Apodemus sylvaticus. Next base: position 47,496,688 of record NC_067472.1, on the reverse strand, counting down.
CCAAAGTTCAACTTCATGTCTGTCAAAGTACGGACAACACTTTACTGACAGTCTTTCCTTCACTCTCTTGCTGTTCTATTTTCTTACGGTGCTGCTAGGTCTCCTGGACCAATTTGAATCTTGTAGAGCTATTTATGGAGCAAATGAAATGGTTGCACTATGATAATTCATGAGTAATTCGGAAAGTTGAGGAAGTACAGTCCACACTGTGTGGGATCATGCAAAATCAGGGAGAAGATGAACACTTTCCGTTTGCTTTGGACCTGAATTGTAGCGCACCATGTCTCTCTGTGACATCACTTCACCCTTGGCATTTGTTATTTCATATTAATTGGGAGACTGAGGATCAGGTGGGAGTAAAAACTCATCGTCCCCGTTTTCAACAATAGACTAATTTGTGAAACAGTATTTTATTATTTAAAAGTGTTGTAAATGTGGTGGTAGTCTGCAATAAATATTTTAATTCCTCTTTCTAGGAATGATTCATTATAATTCTAAACTCCACCACAATGTTTTGGGTTTTTTTTTTAGATGATCTTCCAACTACATAAAATATAAGCTGACAGATATATAAACACTTCCTACTATGGTTACTTTCCTTAAGTACTTCCGAAAGTATCTTCTCTCTTTGTTAGGTTTGTTGCGCCTTAACTGCATTTTCAGTTTGAATTTGTCATAATGCATGGTAAACACTAAATTATCATCCATTATTCCACATATATTCATCAAGATCACTATCAAAAAAACCCATAGGCATTTTTCTTATACAACCATCAAGGACAATGGTTGAGACCTCAACACTTAGTCTATGAATAGAGTTCGATTTCTTCACAAAGTATTTTCTTTATCTCCAGATTTAAACAATTCTGAAATTCCTATCACAATTTTCAAGTCTTGGAAGGAAATGCAAACAGTGAAAAGCACCATTTGGATTCATTTTCAAGTCTTACAAGACCGAAACAAGAATGCACGATTCCTTTTCATTGTGGGAGAAGCTGCAGGTGTTAGGACAGCTAAAGGAACATCTAGCTAAAGGAACATCTAGGTAGGAGACTACATTTCCCCAGAAAAGATTACACTCTGGAGTGTGAAAGGCTTATCTGGATTTACAAATCAACATTTGTAAGTTAAATGTACAGTATGATAGCTCTGATAGAAGTCCGGGCCTATTAGTTGGACCACAAGCCACAAAGTTGCTTTTATTTCAGAAGTATCCACCTCCCCTTCAGTCTAGACTGTTCTCTTTGGTTTTGTTGGTGGTGCTTGAGTTGTTTTGTTTTCAGAGGCAAGGATTTGCAGTGTAGTCCAGGCTGATCACCAACTTCTGGGTGTCATGCCTCAGGCTTCAGATTGCTGAGATAACAGATATAAACCACTCAGGACTGAGGGTAACTGGGATATTAAGTAGGCCTTCTCTATTATAAAGACCATCTCTACAGAGATGGGTGACACCTAGAGACTACTGTGGACCCAGGAGCACCAGCCTAGATGCTATTCCAATGCCACAAAGACAGATTGTTTATCATCCAGGATCTTGAAAGAATAGAAGATTCATGTTTTTGTGTTCCACCTGGTTTTACCCACTTGGCCAAGGGGCTTTAGAATCACAAATGATGCTATACTACATCTACCTCCATCATTATTTGTGGACATTGTTACAGTCAAAGACACAAACAACATTTTCTGCTCTAAACTGTTCCTTTGGAAAACAAATCCGAAGAGCAAAGCTACAGCTGACGACACCAAACAGATGTGTTTCATCAGACCCTGACGGGCACTGCAGTTCAGCTAACCCTGAATCTACTCTAGGGGCAGAACAGGAATAAATTGCTACATTTACAATAATTTGCTCCCAGAAGGGAAATGATTTTGAATGGAATTGAGTAGAAAATTCACCTTCAGGGACTAGCAGAATATTGACAGCATTAGACATCAAACTCAACCCCGATACAAGGAAAAGTGTTTCCTGAACTTAAAAATGAAAGATAATGTATCCCAGTTCAGTAAACACCATCCCAACCTCTTTTCTAATGCAGAGAAAGGTAAAAGGTACCATTTCCCATTGAGTCAGTGTTAAATTTCTTGCCTATGCTAATGGCACTGTGGTTATGTAAGAAAATGTCGTTCTTGGGATGTGCATGATGAATTATTTAAGAATGAGATGTTATGATGTCTGTATCTTACTTTCAAATAGCTCTGAAAAAGCTAAGCCAGTCACTTCTAGAGAGAGGCAGAGAATAAAGCATCCAAGGGGTGGGGGATAGAGACAGAAGGAAAGGGAGAGGGAAAACAAGAGGGAGAGGGAAAGAAGGACAGGAGAGGGAGAAGGAACTGAGTGGGGGAGACAGAGAGTATGAGACAGTGCAGCAATTGCTTAGCAGCTTATGAAACAGGTAAAAATGCTAATCAATTATGCAAATACTACTTTTTCAAGTTTCTTGTAGCTTTCTTTTCTTTTTTACCTTTAAACAAAATTGAGAGGAAATTCATTATTATCCTAACAAAGACCAAAACGGTAACAGCATTATTTACCTTCCTGTCAAAATCATGGCAACACATTCTTGCAACTAAGATTTATATAAATCATTATTAGTGTGTGTGTGTGTGTGTGAGTGTGTGTGTATTTGTGTGAGTGCACATGTGTCAGTGTGTGTGTGTGTGTGTGTGTGTCACGAGTATGTGCTTGATTTGTCTTCAAAAAGTGCACTTCAATTCTCAGGAGGCTAATGAGTCCACCTAATATAATACTTCTTTTAGGAAGTTGAAATAAAAACAGCTGGACATTTTGACAAGAATGCATAGAAAGCTTTTCCTGGCTTTAAAGCACCAATATTTCACTGATGCCTGGAAGATCCAAAGGACAATGGTTTTAAAAAAAAATGTATAAAGGTTTGGCCCCTTTGCCTTCATATTGTTTCTGCTGGTTTTTCAGACTTCTGCTCCATTTTGCACATAGCTGTGTTGCTCATTTAGGGAGCACTATGTAAACACTGGTAAGAGAGAGATAGATGGTTATCCTACTTTATATAACCTCCCTCCTAAGTGCTTAATTATTGAGATCAAAGAAACTAAGAGAGGGGAATCTTAGTTCAGGATGATAAGTCCAGCTACTTAGGAGACTGATGCAGGAGATTTAATGCCTGTCTGTACTTTAAAATTAGTTCAAGATTATGTTGGACAGCTTACTCAAACCCTCTAATAAAAAAAGGAGATTGTTTTTGTTTGTTCATTTATTAATGAACATTTTTTATATTTGTTTATTATTTATTCATTTATTTAATTTAAGAAGGGTTGGCAATGTAGCTGAATGATACTGCTAGATGAGGCCTTGGATTTAATCTCCAGGAGCCTAAAAATGATAAAAGAGAACATAGATAGTTTCAAGATTGCAAGAATAGTGAACCTTGTAGGCAGAGCCTTCCATGGATGGGAGCCAAAGCCACTGCTAGAACAGCAACAGACATCATGTGGTGAGAACAGAGTTGCTGCCCAGCTGCAGGACTCCACAATGCAGTTTGTGATACACCAGACCATAATTTGACTAAGACTGACCATGCACACTTGGACTCATCCTAATTTTTATATAGTCCTAAGAACTCTTGACAATAGCCCAAAGATACTAGATTTCCTCCTCTTTCCTGGTGTGGCCATAATGAATAATAAACTCTTTCATGGCTTCACACTATTCAACATCTTTGATGGCCTTAAGGTGGTGGAATGAAGACCTGGTCTGTTAGCCCACCCCTTCTCCAGTGTTCCCCACTCCAGAGTTAGTTCTTCCTCTATAAGACTATGGTAATGATCTCAAGTTCCTAGGGAAGTTTAGCTTTTCACTATCTGTACATTAATGTTTATTGCTGTATTGTTCACAAGAGCCAAAGAAGAAGAGTCTACATGTCCACCAATAAATGAAGAGCTGGGGAAGCATGGTGTATATACACAATGAATTTTATTCAGCTGTACAGATGAATTAAATAATGATGTGCAAAATATTGTATTGAATAGGGTAAATGATAAAAGTCAGATTCAGAGAGATAAATACCACATTTTCAGTCCTTTGTGAAAGCTAGATAATCTAGGACATGAAAGTAGAAACGGGACTATGAAAGAGGAGGACAGGTCTAAAATGGGGAGAACCAGAGAGGGTAATGGAATGTGTGACAGAAAGCTGAAGGGGAATCTATGGAGACAGGGCTTAGCGAAGGGAATGGGGAATAGGAATAGGAGTGAAAAAGAAGAAGGCAGAATGATGAAAATTTTACAATGTAGCATTTTATTTTGCATGTCAATTTAATGTTGATAAAATTAAAAGAAGGAAATAAGTGACTGAAATAATTATAAAAATTAAAGACTTTCTACTACTAAACCTGTCTTTTCAGATTATCTTATAACAGGTTTACTCAATGTGATTTATGTTCTACCACAACGATTTTGTGCAAATCTCGATTACTACATTTTAAAAGCAGACCTCTCATCTTGTTTTCTTATAGCCCAAGTAAAACAAATAGATATCTTTTCAACTAGTTTTGTAATACCTCTAAGATTGAAATATTATTATACGATAAGACTGACAAATCTCAAATAGTATATTTGTTTATCTAAATTAATTTTAAATAAGTTTGTTTATCAATGAATTACAAATGATGGTAATTGATAGTAAATTTGAACATTTCTTGGGAAGTCAAGGAATTTTCATAAATATCAAGATAGATTCCACAAAGAACCCAGTATAGCAAAACCAGTTCTTATCAATAAAAGAACTTCTGGGAGAATCACCATCCCTGACCTCAAGCTGTACTACAGAGCAATAGTGATGGAAGCTGAATGGTATTGGTACAAAGACAGACAGGTTGATCAATTGGATAGAATTGAAAACACAGACATAGACCCACACATCTATGGACACTTGATCTTTTACAAACAAGCCAAAAGCATACTGTGGAAAACATCAAGCATCTTCAATAAATGGTGCTGGACTAACTGGCAGTCAATATGTAGAAAAATGAAAATAGGTCCATACTTGTCACCTTGCACAAAGCTCAAGTCCAAGTATATCAAGGACCTCAACATAACCCCAGATACATTGACTCAAAATCAAGAGAAAGTAGGAAAGAGCCTGGAACTCATTGGCATGGGTTGGGGGATTTCCTAAACAGAATTCCAGTGCCTCGGGTTCTAAGATCAAGGATTGATACATGGGACCTCATGAAACTGAAAGCCTAACCACATAGTCAATAAGACAAATCAGCAACCTGCAGAGTGGGAACATAATCTTCACTAACTCCACATCTAATAGACGGCCAATATCCAAAATATATAAAGAATTCAAGAAGCTAACCACCAAAAAAAACCAAACAACCCAATCGAAATTGGGGTACAGAGCTAGATGGAAAATTAACAACAAAGGAATCTCCAATGGCTGAGAAGCACTTAAAGAAATGTTCAAAGTCCTTAGTGATCAGGGAAATGGAAATCAAAATGACCCTGAGATTCTACTTTACATCAATCCAAATGGTTAAGATCAAATCTCAGGTGATAGCATATGCTGGCAAGGATGTGGAGAAAGAGGAACACTCCTCCATTGCTGGTAGGATTGAAAAATGGTCCAACCACTCTGGAAATCGATCTGTCTGTTCCTCAGAAAATTGGAAATATACATACTCTGAAGACTCAGGTATACCACTCTTGGGCATATACCCAAAAGATGCCCCACCATACCAGAGGGACACATGCTCCACAATGTTCATAGCAGCCTTATTTTGTAATAACCAGAAGCTGGAAACAACCCAGATGTTCCACAACAGAAGAATGGGTACAGAAAATGTGGTTCATTTGCACAATGTAATACTATCCAGCTATTAAAAACAAGTGCATCGTGAGTTTTGCAGGCAAGTGGATGGAACTAGAAAATATCACTTTGAGTGAGGTAACCCAAACCCAAAAGAATATGCATGGTATATACTCACTAAAAAGTGGCTATTAGGCAAAAGGTATGGAATACCTAGGATACAACCCACAGGATTTAAGAATTTTCAAGGAGAAAAGTCCAAGTGAGGATACTTTAATCCCAATTAGTAGGGAGAAGAAAATAATCACGAGAGGCAAAGGGAGTGAGGGATTTGAGTGGGAGGAGGAAAGGGAAACAGGATCAGGTATGGGATTGAGAGACAGGAGAGAAGTGAAGAGGGCCAGCAGAATGAATAAAAATATGCAGCCTCGGAAGGTGGGGAGTAGGCGGACCCTTTAGAAAGCACCAGAGATGTGGAAGGTGAGAGACTCTCAGGACTCAGTGGGAGTGACCTTAGGTAAAATGCCCAACAGTGGGAAGAGGGAACTTGGAGAGTCCATTTCCAGCAGATAGACAGGGCCTCAAGGGGAGAGATGGTGTTATCAACCAACTCACAGTCAAAATTTCTGACCCAGAATTGTTCTGTCTAAAAGAACTATAGGGACAAATATGAAGAAGAGACTGAGGGAAAGGCAGTCCAGTGACCTGCCCAACTGGGGATCCACCTCACTGGGAGACACCAAGGCCTGACATTGTTACTGATGCTATGATGTGCTTATAGACAGGAGCCTAGAATGGTTGTTCTCTGAGAGGCCCAACCAGCAGCTGACTGAGATTGACCCAGATACTTACACCCAACCATAGGACTGATGTTATGGACCTCCGTGGTTAAATTAGGGGAAGGAAGGAAGCAGAATGGGAGGGTGACTCTATAGGCACACCAGCAGTCTCACCTAACCCAGACTCTGGGATCTCCCAGACACTGAGCCACCAACCAGGCAGCATACAGGAGCTGGTCCAAGGCCCCCAACACATAGACAGCAGAAGACTGCCTGGTCTGGTCTTAGTGGGAGATGTACCTAATTCTCAAGAGACTTGAGGCTCCAGGGAAAGTGGAGGCCTGGTAGTGGGGGAGCATCCTCTTGGAGACAGGGGAGGGAGGGTCGGGGGGTAGGAATGGGATAGGGAACTATGGGCAGGGGGACTGGGTGGGGCAACAGCTGGGTTATAAATTTAAAAAAACCTATTCATATAAGTCATAGAATGAACTGAAGGGAGGGCAATGTAGTCATTTGAACAGACATATAGGAATTGGACTTCCTTTTTCAAGTGTACAATTAAAAAGGCATATACATAAACTGTTATTGTTTGTATTAAACACTATGTAGAAAATTTTGACAAGAAAAGGAAAGCTAGGTAAAAATGAAGACCACATGGAGACCCCAAAGTGCAGGGGTGTCAGCAATGGCTCAGTCAGTGACCAATCCTCTGAAGTTGCCAGGCTCTGTTTCCTTCTTTTTTTTTTAATATTTTTATTTTCTATATTCTTTGTTTACATTCCAAATGATTTCCCCTTTCGCGATCCCCCCTCCTCATATGTCCCATAAACCTTCTTCTCTCCATCCATTCTCCAATCACCTCCCTCCTTTTCTTCTCTGTCCTTATATTCCCCTCCAATGCTAGATCAATCCTTTCCAGTTTCAGGACCTTCTCCATACTTCTTCATGGGAGTCATTAGTTATGTGATTTTTGCCTTGGGAATTCAGGGCTTCTGGGCTAATTCATATCCACTTATCAGAGATTGCATTCCATGTGTATTCTTTTGTGACTGGGTTACCTCACTTAGGATGATATTTTCCAGATCAAACCATTTGCCTAAAAATTTTGTGAATTCATTGTTTCTAATTGCTGAGTAGTATTCCATTGTGTAAATATACCACATTTTCTATATCCATTCCTCCTTTGAGGGGCATCTGGGTTCTTTCCAGCTTCTGGCTATTATAAATAAGGCTGCTATGAACATAATGGAGCATGTGTCTTTATTGCATGCCGGGGAATCCTTTGGGTATATGCCCAGGAGAGGTATAGCAGGGTCCTCTGGAAGTGTCATGTCCAGTTTTCTGAGGAACCGCCAGACTGATTTCCAAAGTGGTTGTACCATTTTACAGCCCCACCAGCAGTGGAGGAGTGTTCCTCTTTCTCCACATCCTCGCCAACACCTGCTGTCTCCTGAGTTTTTGACCTTAGCCATTCAGTGTAGAATTCTATCAGACCTTCATAGAAGCTCTGTTTCCTTCTAAAGAGACAATACAAACCAGATTTGTGCTGTCTGAATATCTCCGTTTGAGAGACTTTCTGGAAGTCTAGTTTCCTTCAGTTCTGAACTTCCTATGACCATATCCAATGTACTGATTCTCAGGCTCTGTCCTGTTTCTGCTCCTGTGTAGCATCTTAGATTGTTATACTATTTAAGGACACCTTCCAAGTTGTAACTTTATTTTGTGTTTTACTTTATTCTTTCTCTTTTTGTGGATCTATTTCCCACATTCTCCAACACAGAGTGTCTTTTTATTCACAATGAAAGGCAGCCTTATATTCTGGCCTTTAATGTTACCCTGCAAATGTAATTTCTGGCTTCTTTTTTTTTAAATAAACTACTCATCTTAAGTCCTTGCTAGCATAGATAGTGGTCACTAATACCACTATTTATTTATTTATTTATTTATTTATTTATTTATTTGTTTGTTTGTTTGTTTGTTTGTTTATTCATTTTACAGCTACTCAAACTTCAATCTTATCTTTGCCCTTTGTTCCTCTTTTCTTTGTTCTGCTTGCAAACATATCATTGTTATCTAATCGTACCAAACAGAGTTTTGGCCAAAACAAAATGGTATTTACTTCCTAAAATGTCTACTAATACTATCTAATTTAGACTTGCAATGTTACTTAGAAGTCTTTAGAAATAGTCTCCATGAATCATATTTCATATGCTCATACTTCCTGGCATTCACCCACTAACCAACAGAATATGTTGCAGGTACAAATTCAAAACTAAACTTTACATGATCAGGAGGATTTTACTTCTTTTCTCTTGGAATATCTTGTCTGAGAAATCATGAATCTTCCAAAAAGTTATATTCTACCTCTATATAAACTAGACAAACTACACAGACCATGAGAGACCAAGCTCCTACAGTATCCTTCCCAAGCCCACAGATGAATTCTGTCCCACTTGACTTCTGACTATAATGTAGGAGGAAGAGCAAGTAAAAATGATCCCATCAGCCCAGAAATCAGGGGGAGGAAATTAAGACTCTGTGTTTGTTTTTTTAAGCTCTTATGATTATGGGAAAAGTGTTTTATAGAAGTTGGTTATGTAACTCTTGATCTAAGTATGTGGGAAGATGATAGCACTTGTATACTACCCTGAGAAGACAGCTGAGGCTTAAAATTGGTTAGAATGGTGTTTATCTTATGAATAATTAAGTTTCAGCAATTATTTTATAAGTGTACACACACACACACACACATGTGCACACACACACACAAACTGCTATTTCTGTGTCTTCACATCTAAGGGTTTTTGGAATTCAAATATTAATTCTTCCAACAGATTCTACCCCTGACTGCCATAAACTGTTATCCACTGGTAACAGGAAAGGGTTAAGTGGGTAATAAATTAATTCAACCTAAGCACATTGAGAAATGTACCTTTAGAAGACTGACTATAAATTATTGTCTGTATTATCAGTAACAGTTTATGAGTGGTCATGGAGTCTGTGAGGTAGTATTTTTTGTTTGTTTGTTTGTTTAGATTAAGTTTCCCTGAATGTGGTTTTATGTATTTCATTTAAACCTTGTTAAGGAATTGAGTCTAGAATGACTGGTGTACAGTTCTGAGGCGTTAGTGTGAACGGCTGTGCATTTAATGTCCAGTTGTGCATGCAAATCATGGTTACACAAATACATGCAGTCTTGGCCATTAGTGCTGGTTTGCAGCTCTGTGATGTTAGAGTACAGAATTCCTGCCACTTAGCAGTTTGGTCTTCTCATATATGCTTGTGAAAATTCCTTAATGGGACTGGTTCCATTTACTTATACTGCGATTTATTTTTCTGTTACTGTGATAAACATTACCACAAAAACAACTTGGGTAAGAGAGGGTTTATTTCACTGTACAAGCTACAATCCACCATGGAGGCAAGTTAAGGCAGAAACTCAAGGCAGGAGCTTGAAGTAACCCATGGAGGCTCACTGGTTCCTGGCATGCTCCCAGCTCGCAGTCAGCTACATTTTTTAAAGTAAATTCTGTCTTTTGAGATTATTATATAGTTACATCATTTTCTCATCCCACCCCCAAATCCAAACATTCTCATATATCTTCTTTGTTTTTTTCAAATTCTTTGCCTCTTTATTCATAAATTGTTTTCATATGAACATATATATGCTAAATATGTATTTGTTTGTGTATTATGTATGTATGTATGTATGTATGTATGTATGTAGATGTCCCTAAGCACAACCTGTTCAGTCAGTGTAACATTGCATATATCTATATTTTCAGTGCTGACTATTGATACTGGATAACCAGTCAGTGTGATCAACCCTGAGAAGACTAATTCTCCCATTCTCAACATTCCTTAGTTGTCTTCTGTGTTTTTTGTTTGCTTGTTTGTTTTTAGGTTGAGGCCTCCCAGGTTTTCTCTTGTCTACTTGAACATGTCTATTTCTGTCCTTGTTCCGCACACACATTTAGGCAGTAATTTTGATGAAATACTGCATTGCTTCTGACATTCACAGGAGACAGTTTCAAAGGAAACTCACTGTACCTCTGGCTCTTAACCCTCTCTTCCTCAATGATCCCTGAGACTTAGATGCAGAAGTTGCATATAGGCTTTTCTGTTGGGACTGAGCTCCACAATTCTGTATTTTGTGGAATTTGTCTTACTGTAATGGTCTCCATCTATTACAGGGAAATCTTTCCTTGATAAAGGGTAGGATCTGCACTTGTCTGTGAGTATAAGGACAAATACCATACAAATAAACACTTGGCCAAAAGTTTCTGACAAATTTAACACACCCCAACCACAATCCTTGTCTCATTCTTTACAGAAAAAAAAAAAAACTATTCTAAAAATCATATGAACCAGATAAGACCCAGGGTAGCCAAAACAATCCTGAACATAAAGAATGATGATGGAATGATAAGTATTCCATATCTCAGTTCATATTATAGAGCCATAATATTAAAAACAGTATGGTACTGGCACAAAACAACCATGTAGACGAATGGACAAAATTGAAGACTCAGATACAGCTATGCAGAACTTTAGTCATTTACCATTTGACAAAAGTACCACAAATACATGTTGAAGAAAAGACAACATCTTCAACAAATGGTGCTGGGAAAACTGATGTCTCCATGCAGAAGAATGAAACTAGACTCATTTGTATCATCCTGTACAAAAAAGAACTCTACCATTTGAACAAAAACTAACTCCTAATGGATCAAGGTCCTAAACTTGAAACCCCAAACACCAAAATTGCTAGAAGAAAACATAGACAGTACCCTGTATGATATAGATGTGAAAAAGGACTTCATGAATAAGACTTCATTTGCTTATAAATGAAGACCAACAATTGACAAGTGGAACTTCATAAAACCAAAAGCTTCTGCAAAGTGAGAGAAACAATCAACCAGGTGAAGAGGAAGCCCTTATAATGTGAGTGTCTTTGTCAGCTTTAAATCTGATAGAAGATTGATGTCTAGGATATATATATATACATATATAGATCCATTTAGAAAATGAGCCTGGGATCATCTACTTTTCTACTATATTTCAGGGTTACCTTCCTATGAATGGTAACACCCACAGTGAACTGGACCCTTCTGTATTAATCAACAATGAAGAAAATGCTTCACAGACATCCCCATAGACCAATCTGATAGAGGCAATTCTTCAATTGAAATTTTCTCTTTTTTTTTCTTTTTTCTTTTTTCTTTTTTTAATTTTTTTTTTATTTATTGAAAAGGGAAGTAAAGGGGAGTAAAAACACTTTATGATAAAATTAAAGATTTACATGAAAATATTTCAGATAAACACATTAAAATTGACAAGTTTCATGGAAAATTAAGGAGAAAAGTGGTAGACATGTAGAACATTGCTAAATTAATTGAAATATGAGATAGAAACATTTTATGATAGAAATGAAGATTTACATGGAAAATATTTCTGATAAAATTGTAGAAAAATATGTTAGAATTGAAGATTATCATGGAAAATTTTATATAGATATAATAATGGTAGGTATAAAAGTATTCCTAGGTTGATTGAAAGTGGAATTATAAACATTTTCTGATAAACTTGAAGATTTATATGGAAAATATTTCTGATAAAATTGTAGAAATATATAGAAAAATATATTAAAATTAAAAATTATCATGGAAATTATACAGATGAAATGATAGGCATAAAGATAATTCTAGTTGATTGAAGGTAGAATTATAAACATTTTGAGATAACATTGAAAATTTACATAGAAAATATTTCTGGTTAAATTCAAGAAATAAATAGATAAACATGTTAAAATTGACTATTTCATGGAAAATTTTACATAAAAATGGTTAATGTTAAAAACTCTTTCTAAAATAATTGAAGAGGGAATTAGAAACATTCGTGATAAATCTAAAGATTTACATTGGAAGCATTTCTGATAAAATAGAGGAAGTATATAGAAAGACATATTAAAATTGAAGATTATCATGAAAAATAATGCAGATAAAATGGTAGACATAAAAGAAATTGCTAAATTAATTAAAAGTGAAATTACAAACATTTTCTGATAAAACTGAAGATTTAAATGAGAAATATTTTATAAGTCTATGTCTTTTTACTGGGGAGTTGAGTCCATTGTTAAGAGATATTAGGGAATAGTGATTGTTGCTTCCTGTTATTTTTTATATTATTTTTATATTTGTGTGGGTATCTTCTTTTGGGTTTGTTGGAAGAAGATTACTTTCTAGCTTTCTCTAGGGTGTAGTTTCCCTCCTTGTGTTGGCATTTTCCACTAATTATCCTTTGTAGGACTGGATTTGTGGACAGATATTGTGCAAAATTGGTTTTATCATAGAATATCTTGGTTTCTCCATCTATGATGATTGAGAGTTTTGCTGGGTATAGTAGCCTGGGCTGGCATTTGTGTTCTCTTAGGATCTGTATGAGGTCTGCCTGGGATCTTCTAGCTTTCGTCATCTCTGGTGAGAGGTCTGGTGTGATTCTGATAAGTCTGCCTGAACCCAGATATCCCTCAACAGAAGAGTGGATGCAAAAAATGTGGTATATATACATAATGGAGTACTATTCAGCCATTAGAAACAATGAATTCATGAAATTCTTAGGCAAATGGATGTAGCTGGAGAACATCATACTAAGTGAGGTAACCCAGACTCAAAAGATGAATCATAGTATGCACTCACTGATAAGTGGATATTAACCTAGAAAACTGGAATACCCAAGACATAATCCACACATCAAATGAGGTACAAGAAGAATGGAGGAGTGGCCCCTTGTTCTGGAAAGACTCAGTGAAGCAGTATAGGGCAAAACCAGAACAGGGAAGTGGGAAGGGTTGGGTGGGAAAACAGGGGGAGGGAAGGGGGCTGATGAGATTTTTGGGGAGTGGGGGTCCAGAAAAGGGGAAATCATTTGAAATGTAAATAAATATATCAATAAATTTAAAAACAAACAAACAAACAAACAAACAAAAGTTACTTGCCCTTTTTCCCTTACTGCTTTTAATATTTTCTTTGTTTAGTGAATTTGGTGTTTTGATTATTATGTGCTGGGAGGACTTTCTATTCTGGTCCAGTCTGTTTGGAGTTCTGAAGGCTTCTTGTATGTTCTTGGGCATCTCTATCTCTAGGTTAGGGAAGTTTCCTTCTACAATTTTGTTGAAGATATTTACTGGGCCTTTAAGATGTAAATCCTCACTCTCATCTACACCTATAATCCTTAGGTTTGGTCTTCTCATTGTGTCCTGGAGTTGCTGGATGTTTTGAGTTACCAGCTTTCTGCATTTTGCATTTTCTTTGACTGTTGAGTCAATGTTTTCTATGGTATCTTCAGCACCTGAGGTTCTTTTTTCTATCTCTTCTGTTGTTGATGCTTACATCTATGACTCCTGAATTCTTTCCAAGGTTTTCTATCTCCAGAGATGTCTCACTTTGTGATTTCTTTATTGTTTCTTCCACTTTTAGATCCTGGATGGTTTTGTTCAATTTCTTCGCTTGATTGTTCACTGTAATTCTTTAAGGGATTTTTGTGTTTCTTCTTTAAGGGCTTCTGTCTGTTGACCCATGATCTCCTGTATTTCTTTAAGGGATTTTTGTGTTTCCCCTTTAAGGGCTTTTATCTGTTGACTGATGTTCTACATTTCTTTAAGGGAGGTATTTAAGTCTTTCTTGAAGCCCTATATCAGCATCATGAGATACAATTTTAAATCCAACTCTTGCTTTCCAGTGTGTTGGGGTATCTGGGACTTGGTGGGAGAACTGGGTTCTGATGTTGCCATGTGGCCTTGGTTTCTGTTGGTAGGGTTCTTGTGCTTGCCTTTTGCCATCTGGTGCCAGTTGGTATTATTGTCTCTGGCTGGAATTTGTTCCTCCTGTGGGCCTGTAAGTCTGTGTCTTTACTCCTCTGAGCTCAAAAGTGAAAGCACTTCTGGGAGATCTCTCTCTCTCCTGGCGGGCTATGCACAGAAGACTGTGGACTCCTGTGCAGGAGTTTCCTGGCTCCCAGGTGCAAATGGCAGTGGGTGGTAAGACTTCTGTCCTACCTGCTCCACTGAGCTTAGGCCTGTATGCTCCTAGCTGGATCCTCTCCAGAGAGGAAGTGGAGATCTCACCTTTGTGCTAAAATGTAAAAACCTGCTGGGAGATCACTCCCTCCTGGCGGCCTATTCAAAGAAGGCTGTGGAGTCTCCTGGCTCCCTGGAGCAAATGGTGGCAGGAAGACTGAAATTTCCTCTTTTCAGGTGTGCCAAGTTGATGACTAAGACTAGCCATCACAATTAGTTATAAATGGCTTTTTCCACAGTGTCCTGATATAGATTCTCTTGAAATTTTTGAAGAATTCTTATCTGTTATGTCACTGAATTTCTTTGTCATTTATTCTATTGATTTAACTTCCTTCTATTATTTATTTTTTGAAGAATTGTTGTGAGTCAAAATAGATCTCATTTTACTGCATGTCCTTTAGTAGGAGTATTTGCTTAAGTAGAATATGAATCATTAGTGTAAATTTAATTATTCAGGGTAAATTTTCTTGTGGAGCTTAAAGCAAAATAAGGCTGTTGGGAAAATGTTAATGTTAAGTAGCTGGACAGAGATTGGTAATCTCAGCGGACATTGAGGATGGTGTAACTTTTCCTCTTCTATCTTTCTGTATCATTTTCTCTTAAAGACTGATCAAAATCTTGTCATTCTTTTCTAAGACTTTGGACTTTCTCTAACTCTGAGGTCTCCATCTCTTACTGCCCTCTAGCTGCTTGCTAACCTACACTATTGAATATGGCAGCTTTCTTAGACTCTGCTGTGGTTGAAGGAGAAACATCCTCCAGAGGCTCAGGCATTGGAAAGTTTAGTGCCCAGCGGTGGTGTTGCTTGGGGGTAGTTTAGGATGTGTGGCCTTTCTGGAAGAAATATGTCACCTTGAGCAGACTGAAGTGTATATAGTGTTGCCCTACTTCCAGCTAGACCTCTTTTCTTCCTATTTGCATTTAAAGATGTGATCTCTTCTCTGGGATTCCTGCTACTTGTTCCATGCTCTACATAATGGTGGACTCTTATCCCTCTAGAACCGTAATCCAAAATACTCTTTCTTCTATAAATTTCTTTTGGTTACGACCAACCTTTATTCCAAAGGAATGCCTTTTTCATTTCTTTTTCTATGTGTACCCCATACCTAACTCCATGAGGTTAGCTGCCAAGATTTTCAGCTTTCTTGCCTTGTCCCCTCCAAATTCTAATAAAATTAGAGTTTTAATCAATTTACTCAATCATTAATCATGAAATTTCCTAAAAGATATGCTCACATGCCAATCTAAAGGAGGCAATTTCCTAGTTGACGCTAAGGTGATTATAATTTGGGTAAAATATTCTGAAGATATAGTAAGTCAGTGATCAATAATATAAGAAAACTCTTTCTAGGTTTTTAGTAAATATAATTATCTTAAAATGTAATGTGAATTTATCTGTAATGTGAATGTAATTGAGAATTTATCTGTCCCTTCACGGCAATCCCTTGATTTCACTTAAATACTTGAATTTCCTTTTTTCTGTTTCTAAATCCTTTTACAAATGAGACTGTGTTGGTTTGAAAGAGAATAGCTAACTTAAACTCATATGTTTAATTATTTGGTCCCCAGTTGGTGAAACTGTTTGGGAAGGATTAGGAGGTATGGCCTGTTGGATGAGTATGTCACTGGGGTCTAGGTTTGTGGTTTCAAAAGACCATACTATTCAGGGTTAGTTCTGTGTCTTTGTGTCTCTGTGTCTCTGTCTCTCTCTCTCTCTCTCTCTCTCTCTCCTCTCTCTCTCTCTCTCTCTGCCTTATGCTCATGGATCAGGGTATAAAATATAAGCTATTGTATGAGCCCCATGCTTGCTTGCCTGCATGCTGTCATGCTCCCCATATGACGGGCAACGACTCATTCTCTGAAACTCTTAAGCCTCTGTAGATTGCTTTGGTCATGGTTTCTCATCACAGCCATATCAAAATAACTAGAAGAGAAACTAAGAATCCAAAAGGAAATGCCAATTTCCCAAGTTTCATTAAAACGTGACTGAGATAAATTAAGGGATTGCCTTGAAGGGACAGATAAATTTTTAAGATCAATTTGACCTACATTTTAAGATAATAATTATAGTTCCCAAAAAACTAGAAAGTGTTTTCTTATGTTATTTCCAACCGACTTACTATATCTTCAAAATACTTCACCCAAATTACAATCACCTTAGAAGAGGGAGCCTCAACTAAGAAATTGCTTCCTTTAGATTGGCATGTGGACATATCTTTTAGGAATTTTCTTGATTAGTGATTGATTTGGGATGGTCAGCCTACTGTAGGGGAGCTGTCACTTTCAAGAAGGTTGTCCTGGCTTGTATAAGAAAGAAAAATGAGTAAGTATTGGAAAGCAAGCCAGTAAGCAGTATTCTTCGATGGTCTCTGCTTCAGTTCCTGCCTTCAGATTCCTGTTTGAGTTCGTAACCTATGTTCCTATAGCGATGGCCTGCAATATGAACAAATAAGCCAAATAAACTCTTTCCTCCCAAAGTTGCTTTGCTCAGCAACAGAAACCAAACTGGAACCCATAACTTCTACTGACTCACATTTTACT
Source organism: Apodemus sylvaticus (assembly GCF_947179515.1). Classification (NCBI taxonomy): domain Eukaryota; kingdom Metazoa; phylum Chordata; class Mammalia; order Rodentia; family Muridae; genus Apodemus; species Apodemus sylvaticus. Next base: position 47,479,503 of record NC_067472.1, on the reverse strand, counting down.
TATTTGCTTTCAAGAGCATTTCAAACCCTGGAGAATGACCATCTTTGCCCTTTCTACCAGTTTCTGCTTGCATTTCAGAGAATATCATTACAAAACAAAAAACAAATTGCTTGTTTTACCTCTGTGGTTTCTTATTGAAAAATATTAAAAACTGTAGTAAAATACAACATTAGGAGGCAAGCATAATAACAAATATAAATAGATGTCTATTTCTTACTTCATGGATCAAACAAAACCCATGGATTTAAAATACAAAGTAAAATATATCCAAAATAATATCAAGATAAGAATCTTATATAAAGTAGTAGTTTTATAATAATTGTTTGTGGGAAATATTGCATAAACATCAATAACACAGCTGCTGACACCTTCTAACCCATAATAAGCTGAATTATTGCAGAGCAGCCAGAATGAGTCAGAACTTAATAAGTGCTATCCCTGATAATAAATTAACATCATATTTTGAATATGCACATTTTTTTTGCCCAACCCAAGCAAAAAAATTGCCACTTTCCCAACGGAATATTTTTCCTGGCAGTAAAATAAATGAAATCATCATTTGAGTCTCCTCACTTGGCATCAGGGTCAGCTCTAGGTAACATGCTGCCACATGAAATCCATTTGCTGACTGCACCTTAGCACAGCATCTGCCTCTTATTGGAGCTTGCTCTAAATGCAGAACCTCAGACCCCCTTCAGAGCTTCTCCATCTGAATCTGCATTTACCAAGATGCCAGGGGAGACAGGCTTCCGCATTAAAGTTTGAGAAGCCCTGCTCTAGTTCATCTCACTCGTTGGTTTTCTTTTTTGATCTACTTCCCTACAGGGTGTTCTTGCTGGATAAATCGTTCTTTGTAAGGGGCAAGTAGGCACGTGGATATTTTACAGGCAGAACAATATGTCTATAACCTATGCTTGCTGTTACTTTCTTCTTCTAACGTGGTACCCATCAATGCCTTCCATGAGTCATCAGGCAAGCTAGCCTGGTTCAGGACAAACTAAAAGATTTTCATCTCCCTATGATGTTTCGTTCTTGTCCTCTTTTCAATAGAACACAGAAAGAAGAGAAGCTGGTGTTGGCTGCTGCCATGCTCCCTTGCCAACTTCCCTCTCCCCTGCTGCCTTCAGAAATGAGGGCAATTAACACTCTGAGTAGGTTCAAAGAAAGCCCACTTGTATGTCTGTCCATTGACAAAATTGCCACAGACCCTTCCCACTTCCCCCAGAGTCTTAGCAGCCTCACACAAGCCACCCTATTATGCAAAGATCTGAATCTGCATGGCTGTAGTAATGACTAAATTTTCAGATAGGGATCCTCAAAAGACACTATCTTGAGTTGTGCCTGATAAGCTAAGGTGCATGCGAAATATCATAGAGTTTAATTTCCCTGGTTTATTTGACTACCATTCTAAAAAAGGAAGAGAAGAAAAGAAAAAGAAACATTTTCCCCTTAGAAAATTTGCATGGTTCTGGTGCGGAGTATCCAAGCTAAATCCCCAAAATAACCAAAGGAAAAAACAAGAAGGGATCTAAAGGCATCTAGGGCAACCTGAGGACAAAAATGTTCATCTATCTTGTAGGGAAGTTGAGACATTAAGCCACTGAAGTTTGCAGAAAAGTTCTTTTGTTTTCTCAGATTTGCTTTATGGTTAGGCACTGGGAACTACAATTAGTTTCCTTCCTTCCTTCCTTCCTTCCTTCCTTCCTTCCTTCCTTCCTTCCTTCCTTCCTTCCTTCCTTCCTTCCTTCCTTCCTTCCTTTCTTTCTTTCTTTCTTTCTTTCTTTCTTTCTTTCTTTCTTTCTTTCTTTCTTTCTTTCTTTCTGTAAATAAAGCCATTTACCCATTCCCCTCTTACACACAGAGGAATCAGAGAAAAGAGCCTCTGCATAACTCCTCTGCATAACTAGTAGAAGAAAGGTTATGGGGATAATGGATCCTGTGATAGAGAGGTAGAGAAGAACAGCACTGGGTAACCCCAGAATCTTCAGGAGACAATGTATTTATACCCCACAAAGAATCATCCTACTGGACTTCTCAATCTCTTACCAGACCTTCATATGCTAAAAATCTTTTGAAATTTTCTAAGCATATTAACCAATAGCAAACATAATTCTCACACTGTTTTAATTATAGTGAATAAGAATTCTCATTCATAAACATCAGGGAATGGTTATATGCTTGTGTGATTTGTTTTCAGTACTAAACAAGATTTCCTTGTAATTCCATCAATAAATCTTATGGGCAGCAATGCCTCTATGGTATTTGAATCACTAACAGAGTATACCTATATCTACTATGCATCCATATATTTATATAAGTTAGCATTTAGATATTATAGTATGTATAGTATATAATACATTATACATTATATAGTATATAATATCTTAGTTATCTTGATGAATAATTGCACCCAACTATTTATACATAGAAATAATTTACCATAACTGTCTTTCATTGCTCCATGTATTATATAGCTAGGGAATTTTCAAATCCACTTTTAAAACTGAACTGTAGGTGAAATTACATTTTAGGAGGCTGACAATGACATTACATGATGTATTGCTAGATTTGATAGTGTTCCAACTCCATTGATCTAGTGGGAAGACATATATAGATGCTGGCATGAAATAATACAGACTGGCTATATTATGTTCCTACTGAAACTGTAGCAAAACCCTACAAATTTTGTGTTCGAAAGCATTACAAACATTGTGGTCTTGTAGTTACAGAGAGCCAGGATTCTGAGAAGGGCTTAAATATGCATAAAAAGTCTTGACAGAGCCTCAGTCCTGCTAGAGCCTTGGGAGAGTATTTGTTTCCTTGACCTCAGCATGGAATTCTGCCTATACCATTTGGTTTGTGTTCCCTTCCTGTCTTAAAGTGTAATCACCTTGGCTATCAGACTATCGAAATAATAGACCTCAAGAAATTGGAATTCTCCAGGAGTCTCAAACTGAGAGAAGGAAAAGGCTGAAGCCTGGTACCAGCCAGAGCTATAACTTATCTCTCAGGAAGAGATTTAGGGGAACTTTGGGAGTCGTATCACTTTACAGGAGAAACCCAAGTCAGTGATATGTCAGTGATGGATGAGAGCAAACTGTGGTCAAAGTTGCTTAGTTACACATACTTCTTTCCTTCTCTGTAAGCCTAAGCCTCTGGCAGGATCCAAATAGAACCAGGTGTCCCTCAACAGAAGAGTGGATGCAAAAAATGTGGTATATCTACACAATGGAGTACTATTCAGCCATTAGAAACAATGAATTCATGAAATTCTTAGGCAAATGGATGGAGCTAGAGAACATCATACTAAGTGAGGTAACCCAGACTCAAAAGGTGAATCATGGTATGCACTCACTAATAAGTGGTTATTAACCTAGAAAACTGGAATACCCAAAACATAATCCACACATCAAATGAGATACAAGAAGAAAGCAGGAGTGGTCTCTGGTTCTGGAAAGACTCAGTGAAACAGTATTTGGCAAAACCAGAACGGGGAACTGGGAAGGGGTGGGAGGGAGGACAGGGGAAGAGAAGGGGGCTTACGGGACTTTCGGGGAGTGGGGGGGGGATAGAAAAGGGGAAATCGTTTGAAATGTAAATAAATTATATCGAATAAAAATAAATAAATAAATAAATAAATTTAAATGAAAAAAAAAGAACTAGGGAATTACTGGGCCTGTTCATTTGTTTGCATGTTTGTTTTTGTTTGTTTTTGCACAATGTGGCAATAGCAACTAGATCTTTTTATTATTATTATTCCTCATCTGTTTAACTGACTTGTTGTCTTAGAGCTATTAGTGCTATGGTGAAACACCATGACCAAAAGCTATTTGTAGAGGAAAGGGTTTATTTGACTTATATATCTCAAGTTGCAGCACATCGAGGAAAACTAAGGCAGGAACTCCAACCTGGTAGAAACCTGGATATATGAACTGATGCAGAGGTCATAGAGGATTGTTGGCTACCGGCTTGTTCAGACTACTTTGTTATAGCACCCAGGACCACTAGCCCAAGGGTAGCCTCACCCACCATGGGCAAAGTCCTCCTACATCAATTAGTAACTAAGAAAATGTTCTATAGTCATGTTTTATGGAGGCAATTAAGTTTCACTATTTTCAAATTACTCTAGTTTGTGTCAAGTTGACATAGAATTAGCCAGCCTGGCTGTTAAAGCTAAGTGTCTAAGCCTCACTTGTAAAACTGCAGAGTTAGGCTCTGAGCCTAACAACCATGGCAACAAAAGAATGATGTCACTCGAATCTGGTTTCTGTAATCATCTAGCTTTCTCCCCTGAAGTTTAGTATGCCTCTGCGTCCCTTTATAAGTCCCCAAATATAGTGAAAGGTACTTGGATAATTTAGTTACAATACCAGTTTAACCACATCAGCAATGTAATTTCTATCAGAGAAGAAATTTCCAAAGTTTCTAGGAAACAGAATTTGGAGAACCTCTAGTGAATCCTTCCACAGACAGACATGCAAAAGCTCACCCAGGCCATTCTGGGCAGTCAAGGGAAGCATCAACGAATAACAACATCAACAACAAAGCATGGGAGGAAAGTAAATAGAGTTTGGAATAGAAAATTTTGCCAACCTGAGGAAACTTGAGGCAAATAGGAGAAAGAGGCATGAAAGAAAATAAACAAAACGAAACATCATGTTGGAGGGCAAGTTGTCCATTCCTGCACCTCAAACACAAGGACCGAGAAGTGGGTCATCCACAACTCTGCTCAATTGTTTTCTTGCACATGTGTCATGGTTTTGAGAAATTCCAAGAAAGGCAATAGTACAACCCTGTGAGTACAGATACATTAGTCTACGTGGGCAGAAGTGGAGCAAAGTGGCCTCACAATAGATTAGAGACAATTGAACCCAGATAATATCCTTTAAGAATGCTTCTTTTTGTTATATTTTACAGTAGTCATCTTTTCTCCAGATAAAAGCCTCTAAATTATAGTTTTCAAACTGATTATCTCAGATTTTATATGCTGATGGTCACATACTGGTTCACAGTAATTTAAAAAAAAGGAAAGGAAAGGAAAGGAAAGGAAAGGAAAGGAAAGGAAAGGAAAGGAAAGGAAAGGAAAGGAAAGGAACGGAAAGGAAAGGAAGAGTTTGGTTCTTAGAACGTTTATAATATAAATGTAGGAAAACTCCATGCTACTGACACTTCATCCTGCTTCATGGAAATTCACCTTGAGAAATTTAATTTTCCTCCTGTGAGCCCCAAAGTGAGTTGCTTTCTTATCATGTGATTTTGAAATGCAGTGCACTTCTCAAAATGTTTTCAATCAAGGATTAAATTGATACCCACAACTCTCCAGAGGGTTCTTTTCCTATCTCTTCTGCCTGTGACAAAATTAAAATGAGAAAATTAGTTCTTGGTAGACAAATTTTTATTAATTTGGGGCCTAGAGAGATGGATTGCTCAGTGGTTAGGAACAACTGTTGCTCTTGCAAGAGTATTCAGGTATAGTTCCTCGTATCCACATGTTGGCTCACAAACATATATAATGCCAGTTCTAGGTGATCTGATGACCTCTTTGGACCTCCATGGGCACCAAGCAAGCATGTGGCACATATGCACAGATGTAGATAAAACACTTATATATGGAAAATAAAATAAATAAATCTAAAACCACAAAAGACACTATTGACTTTAAAATACAAATTGGCTCCCAGAATCTATCCAGCCTTCACTCCCTCTTTTTTTCTTGGCCTGCCTCCTGAATGTTTTCCCTTCCTCCTTCCTGTGTTCCCTCCTATCCTTCCTTCCTTCCCCTTCCCATTCTTTTGCTTTCCTTTGCTTCCCTTATTCTATTATGTCAACTTTCCTTCTCATTTACTTTTTATCCTAATATGTTAATTTCTCTTACAGAAAAGGAAGCATGGGCCTCAAGATGATCATTTTATCTCCTGAGAGCCAACCTTACTATCATGCCTCACTCCTTCCATTTCATTCAATAAATGGTGTTATGAGATCAGCTGCCTTGTTAATGACCAGTGGTTCTTGAAGCATGACTCTTAGAATAGAAGCACCATCATCTGAAAATGTGATAGACATGCAAATTTTAGACTCACCCCAGATTTACTGGATTTAGAAATATAGAATAAGATCCAGCCTCTTGCTCTTAGATTAACACTAATGAGCACAAACATTAGGGCTTTTGTCTGTGCTGTGAATATGACCAGGGAATCTATGTTCCATTTTGTGAGTTCTTATTTTTGATAAAAAAAATTAAATGATTATCTTTTTTGTGTTTGAAATAGCAGCAACACCAACAGGGACACCAAGTTGTGCATCCTGGCAGCTGCCAAGAGGAAAAAGATGAAGAGTAAGAAAAATAATGCCTTTTATAAGTTAGGTATGGCAGCCAGTAGGTAGATACAGAAAGGGAAGAGTTCTTCAGAAAAGCAACAAGAGCCCAGGATGTCAGGGAAGGCACACTTAGGATTCTGGGCAATGACTCAAGAAGACATTAAAAACAAAGGAAAAAAGTTATGTTTAAGTTAGAATTTTTAAAAAGTGGGCAGGCTTAATATTTAAAGTCTGAAAGCAAATATATCTGGGGAGGAGTAAAGGGTTCCTGGGACTCATAAGGGGATAATTATTCCTTTCATCTTCGAGCATGTCTTCACATGAATCTGCTGATCTGCATTATGGTCTCCTAGCCAGATGATTGACAGGCCCAACTGGATTAATCCGTAAAAGAAGAGATAATAGAACACAGTAGCCTAATAAATGGGGAAGTTTCGCATATGATATTTTCACTAGGACCAGACATAGAACTCAGATTCCATTCCTTTGGCCTAGAAGAGGCAGTTTTCCTTTACTGGGCCTCAAGGAAGCTCTGATGTCTCCAGCTTTTCTTGTGGTATTTTAGAGCTTAAGGAGGCAGATTTGTGATGCTTCCCTTATCGCTAAAATAGTAAGTGGAGTCTAAAGCTGATGTGAGTGAGGAGGGTTCCATCCTCAATGGCCTCCAAGTCTCCTAATGCCTGTCTAGCTATATAACATGATGAAGTATCTGACAGAAAGCAAAATCAAGGGAGGAAAGATTTGTTTTGGCTCAGGGGTTGAAAATATACAGTCCATCATGGCAGGCAAGGGATCCCAGTGGGGGCTTGGGGCAATTTGTCATATTGTGTTCTTAGGCAGGAAACCAAGAGATGAATTCTGGTGCCCCAATGGCCTTGGGTACACTGTCATAGAACAGTATATCTCAGCTAAGCATCCCCAAAATCACCACCACCACCACCACCATCATCATCATCATCTGCATTGTTAGTATATTTCTGTGATAAAACACCATGACTAAGGCTACTTTTAAAAGGAATCATTTGACTGAGGGCTTGCTTACAGTTTCAGAGAATTATTTCATGATCATTATGGCAGGGAAAATGGCAGCAGGAAGCGATGTTGCCAGAGAAGTAGCTAAGGGTTTATATGCCTATCTTCAGGCAGTGGGTAGAGAGTAAAACTGGGCATAGCTTGGGCTTTGAAATCTCAAAGCCCACCCCCAGCAACACACCTCCTCCAATAAGGCCATACCTCCCCAGTAAGGCCAAAGCCCACCCCCAGTAACATACCTCCTCCAATAAGGCCACATCTCCTCCAATAAGGCCATACCTCCCTGAACAAGGCTGTGCCTCCTAATTCTCTCTAAACAACTGGAAACCAAATATTCACATATATAATCCTATGAGGGCCATTCTTATTCAAACCACCACCAGCATATCCTCATCTTTATCCTCATCCTCATCCTCCTCATCCTCATCTTCATCCTCATCCTCCTCATCCTCATTATCTACATGGGATTCCTATGTTAAAAACATCATCCCTCCTCTTGAGGTCCTGTCTATCAACTAGAATTTCCTTTCCCCCTTGTTGGACATTTCATCTGAGGTCACTCCCATTGAGTCCTGAAAGACTCTCACCTCCCAGGTCTCTGGCACTTTCTGAAGAAAAATCTTATTAAAAACAAAGACAATAACAAAACACAAGCAGAAGATGAATAACAGATGATTCAAAGCATCATATGACCTCTTTCCTAACTGTAAATGCAAGGAGTGTGTGTGTGTATATGTGTGTGTGTGTGTGTGTGTGTGTGTATGTGTGTGTAGAGACTCAGAAATGTCTTTATTTGCTCTGACCTGCTTTCTATGAGAAGACCTAGTAGAGAACAGGAAATCTTGGTATTCACAGAAGTTGCTTTCTTAAGAGTCTACTTAGTAATTGTCCTCTGAGGAGACTGTTTCAAACTACATAGAGAGTAAACGACTATTTGGAACCAGTGGATTACATGTGAAATACAAATATACAAAAAAGTTTCTAGTGTTTACACTTCATATCTATGATCTTCATGACTATGCAGAAGCTTAGATGAGTATTAAAAATGCTTAACTATGAAATATAATTTGTTTCCTGCATGGTGGGATGGAATGAGAAAACAGTGGGGACGAAACTCCACCCAATAATACACCTGTTCTGGATCAACCCACACTTGTGTTTTAATGTATCACTTGGTAGAAATAAAGTCTAGAATGAATCAAAAAACAATAGCAATCCAAGACACAGGCTAAATCAGAGATCTTTGAAGGGAGACACACTCAGAATGAGCCTCATGCAGGGAGTTGGTAAGGATTCCAGCTATTCAGCAAATGATTGCTCTTGCCAAGGTCAGTTGGGCTCTTTTGCCTTGTTCCAGAGAGGTAACCTATATAAGTCTTTGAAAATGTCACTATAACATGGCAGGTTGGGTAATGCGATGGGGGCAGGGGAGAGGAGAGAATGCAGTTTTGCCTGAGCCCCAGAGAATCTAGAGATTAAGGCTAACCATGTAGACAGTCAACTCTGTTTGCATGACTGACCTCAACATAAACCTTCGGCACAAAGGTTTGGATGTTTTTTCTTAGTGGACGCATTGATGGTGGGAACAGTGAATGCGATCATAAAGTTCATGGAAACTCACATCCGGAACACGCGGGCCTGGTTCCACATCAGGCCCTTCCCTTTGCTGGCTTCAGCCTGGGATTCCTTCAGACATATTATGGAAGCTGAAGGTGAGGGTGAGCATGACCTCCCAAATTTCAGTGTTGATCTTCAGGTTTGTTCTGGTAGAAGCAAGGAAAAAATTCTCTGAAAACTACTAACCAAAGCCTAGGTAAATATATATTTAAAGGCAGAATTTATAATAATTATATACTCTGAGCAACTCATAATCTGCATCCTATTTGCAGTTCAGTTTATGTTTGACATAGATTGGTGATTTCTCCAGGATGAGAACTAATTTTAGAAATATCATTGGAGGGCTAGAGAGATGGGTCAGTTGGGAAGTTCTTGCTATTAAGTACAAGGACCTTAGTTCAGATCCCTAGTATCTAGGTAAGAAGTTAGGCACATAGTAGAATCTGTAATTCTAGTTCTAGGGAGGAATAGACTAGAGGAGGGGCTTTCAACCTTCCTCATGCTGTGACCCTTTAAAATAGTTCCCCAACCATAAAATTATTTTTGTTGCTAATTTATAACTGTAATTTTGGCTCTGTTATGAATTGTAATGTGTTTTCAGATGGTCCTCGGTGACCCCTGTGAAAGAGTCTTTCAACCTCCAAAGGGATCATGATCCACATAATAACTATTGGACCAGAGATCTCTTGCAGAGAGTTTTCAGCCCAGTTAGTTTTGATAAATTAGCAAACTCCAGGTTCAGTTATAAACGCTATGTTAAAAATAAGGTGCCAAAGGTATTCAGCTTACCCTATGTGGTGGTTTGAATATACAGGTTAATACGCTTGAATACTTGATTACCAGGGAGTGAAACTGAACGGATTACAAAGATTAGGAGGAGTGGCCTAATTGGAGTCTGTCTGGCTTGGAGGAATTATGCCACTGGGAATGGATTTTTAGGTCTCTCTCTGGCTCTCTGCTTACAGATGAAGATGTATCTCTCAACTACTTTCCCAGCACCATGCTACCTGCCATTATTGATAGTGGATTAAACTACTCAAACTGTAAGTAAGTCCCCAACCAAAAGCTTTCTTTTGAAAGAGTTGCCTTGGCCATGATGTCTCTAATAGCAATATGACAGTGACTAAGACACTCGACACGGTAAAAAGTAGCTAAAGTACTTTCCTTGGCGGGGTGGTAAAGTGTTCTTCGGTAGGAGCGCATGTGAAGCTGGTTACTGTTTGTAAGGAGTAAGAGTCTCGTGGTTGTGGTTGTCCGCAGCTAGCTGACCCAGAGCTTTCCATAATTCTTATCTTGGGAATCAGTGGCTAGTTACTAGAAAAGAGGCCTTTACTCCAGTGTCTTATCCAGAGGGGTCTGCTTTGGCAAAGCCATGAAGACCATCAGTGTTTGAGCCAAGTGACTCTGAATATTGCTCTCCCTCACCCGGATTTTTCATTGGGGTACCCAGGAAAGGAAGCTCATTGGCTGTACTCTCGAAACCTATTTAGATACCTCATTAGTATGTATAACACTAAGTTTGTATGTTATGTGACTGATTGATATGGTCTGCTCAGTGAGGTATTGTGGTTACATGTTCCAGAGCAGGCAGAGGTAGGCAGGGAAAGGCTCCACACCTGCTGTTCTCAATGCTGAGATTCACGGCGTCTGAGTTCACTCAACCTTACCAGTCTTCATGCCTGTCTGGTAACAAGGTCCCACATGCCCTACAGGATATCATTGCATATTGTCAGTTAACAAACAATCATAGACACTATTGCCATATTATTAATTAACAAAACTTTAGCATATGTTCTACCTTACGGTAGAAGGTGGATATTTTCCCCACAAAGACTGCATGAAGCCTTTTCTCATTGTTCCTAATGTGTTCTAGCAGCCCAGTAGTTCTGGGAACGCACAGACTAGTGAGCTGCAATTTTTTATCTTTAAGTTTGGCATATTATATCCCTTTCAAATGTTTCTTTTTTCTTTTAAGGCCCTTGTTTATCATGGCAGAGAGAGGAAATAATACTAAGTCCTAACGTCATGTCTCACAAGCATTTTCTGAGAGAAAACAATTCTCAGGATAAAGGAGCTTACTCACTAGGCATCTGAAGGTTGTTCCTTGCTTATGACTCAGCTACAAACTTCAAAGAGTCAAGCTGGGTCAGGTAAATTAAGAGGCAATGGTCCATTGGGACTTGGTTACAGACAAGCTGCTTCTTTACTCCTTTGCCCTGACTGGCTGGAAATGATTCTGTTTGAAGCAGGAAAGATATTTTACTCTTGGCAATGAGAAACAATCTATTAGCAGTTTCCTTCAAGTCTCTCCACACCTCCTCCCTATTTATTTTTCTTTTTTTCTTGTCGTTAGTCTCCACCCTGCTGAGCCCAGATGACTAAGATGATGGACAGATTAGCTTGATGCTATTGCAGCTTCGCCAGGCTCCCTTGTCTGCTAACAGTTTTGACTCTTTAAAAATTTATCTATTTTACTCAGAATCAAATCAGAAACTTCGGTTAATATGTTGCTCCAAATTAAACTGCCAAGTATTTTTAAGACAGTAGGAAAAAAAAGTCTACCTTAAATGGCATGGGTAAAAGGGATGAAGAAGTAACTTTTCTTCTAATGATAAGTATGAATTCAGGCACTTCAATTAAATAAAAGATGCTCCATTTTATCAATTCCTGTCTCTATAGCAACCATCCTGGAAGTCAGCCTATCATACATAGCAAGTAGTATAAGAAGTCAGTATACTATCCTTAGTGTCCAGCACAGAAAGTCAGTCTATTGTAGCACTGGTTTTAGTTTTGTTTCTTGTTGATGGGATAAAATACACTGACAAGATGTAGAAAAGGTTTATTTGGCTCATATGTCCTGGTCTATCACCATGGGGAAGCTAAGCTGACAGGAACTTGAAGGAGCTCGTCACAACCACAGTAAAGAACAGAGAGCAGCAAATTAAAGCATGCTTGCTATTGCTTACCTTGCCTTAGTCATTCTTATACAGTACAGGATCTCCTGCCTAAGGAATGGTTCCACCCACTGTAGTAAGGCCTCCCACCTCAATTAATGTGATTAACATAATCCACTCTTGCCCAGAAATGCTCACAAACCAACTTAATCTAAGCTATCATTGAGACTCCCTTACCAGGTGATTCTAGATCCTGTCAAGTTGACAAAACTAACCATCTCATGATGCCACAAGTCTTGGTACTTAGTGTACTATCTCTAACAACTGTTCTAATAAGTCAGTACATTATACCAGGCACCTGTCTAAGGAAGTTTGTCTACATAGCCAGGAAGTCAATTTACTATGTGCATTAACTAGGACAGAAAATCAATCTACTATCTTGAGCAATCAGCCCATGCATTCAATCAACCATCTATATCAACCACTCCAGGAAGTCAGTCTATTATTTATACTGTAGATTCTACAGCAATCAGCTCAGGAGTCAGTCTACCATTGATGCAATCAAGTAAGGTTTTCAGTCTCCTAAATATAGCAACCATGTCAGGAAACCCATCTGTTAGCCCAGAAGTCTACTTGATATTGCAACCAGCACAGGAACTCAGCCTACTGTTTATAACAATTATAGGAAGTATGTTGAATACTTTATAACAAATTGCTCAGGTAGTCAGATTCTATCGTTAGTACCCAGAAACAGAAGTAAGTTTACTAGCTCTAGTAACTAGTCCTGACTACCTAGTAACTAGTCAGACTACCATTTTTAGCAAGTAAACTGTGATGGTAAACAGCCCATATGATGGTGACTCATATAAACTAGTACTTACTAGTGTGAAGCACATAGTTATCATTCATGAGTTTTGTCTGCTACTTCAAACATTGTGCAATCTAGAATGAGCCAGAGATGCACCTTAAATGTTTTACAAGATGCTCTACTTTTGGTACCTGGCCTCCAGTTTCCTGATCCTGACAGCAGTCTTGTAGAGCAGATGTATGCCTTTCATTCTTCCACCAGAAGGCATTTCTGCTTCTTAGTTGCCTTTGTGCTCTAGCAAGCATATCATTTTACTCATTTTGGTGAGCATTTACTTATGTACATACCACTGTTTAATTTCTGATCACCTTGATCAAGTAATAGCTTGATAGTGTACTCTCTTGCTTTGATATTGCATCTCTAAATGATCTTCTGTATCAGTGACCCAAAGAAATGCAGAGTATGATATCCTGGTCCCGGAATTAAGAATTGTTTTCTTTTATATTGGTCTCAAGATCATGACTTTCTTGTATGACAAGACTTTCGTAGTAATAAAATGCTTGGGTTTCTCAAAATAAGCAATATTGTTTTTTACTTCAACACAAAAGTTTCAGAATTCTTACCCAAACTATTTTACATTTTCTTCCTGTGCTATATTCTAGTGTCTCAAGAGAGATTACTTTAGCTGGGCTGGAGAGATGGCTCAACCTTAAAGTTGACTTCTTGTAGAAGTCTGCAGTAGGTGTTAAGTACCCATGTAGGGTGGCTCACAAACAGCTATAGTTCCTACTGTAGAAGATAAGTAGCCTATTTCTGAACTCCATGGGCACCTGGACTCACATATACACATACACATGGACATATCAATTAAAAATAAATCTTTAAAAGATTTTCTTAGCTATGATCTCCTTTTCACAGACTTTCATAAGCTTACCAGTTTGCTCTGTCTTCAGCAAATAAGAATTTCTATGTTTATGAAATTGAATTAATGCTGTTTCTATGTTTTTAATAGTTGGCATGTTGTATATATGCACTACGTATTAAAACTGAGTGATTAAAACAATGTACTTTCAGTGAATGAGTTTTTATTGTATACCTATGATAAATTCACAGGGTCTACTTATTTCTCTCTGGTGGCCACTGTAATAGTGATTAGAGTGAGCAAATCTCATGACTAAACCTCATAACAGGCTAGGTAACATAAGGGTTGTCTTATATTCTTTTTATTTACTTTTACCACAGCCATTCTGACCTTTGGTATTATTTATTTCCATGTATACATGATGAATCTGACATTCAAAGATCTTTAGCAGTTTGATAGTACTGGGAATTGTAAGCAGATTAGACTGAAAAATCAACACTGGTATTTTCCAAGAAGAAAGATGTCATTCTTCTATGTCACTGATGTTTAATGGCTAATTTGTTTATGGAAATTCACCTCTTAGAGTTGGTAGAGTATGATATTTCAAGACTTTAATAAAGATGATCCTAGTCAAAGGAAAGTCAAAAAGGTAAAGAAAAAAGAGTAAAAGGCAGAAGGGATGCTTATGATATATTACAATTTTTACTTTCTTTTTTTTTCTACCAATTTCCACAGAAATATCATGGAACAAACCTTTTTCACATCTTGTCCTGCATAAAGACAACTTTGGAATCCTGTGCTAAGTTTCAGATTTCACATTCCAGATAGACATGTCAGTTACTGTGAATGGACAGGTCTGAAATGGACCACAAAACTCTTGCACTCAGCAGGTCTCCATCCTCAGATCTTAAAGCTAGTGACCCATGTTCCAAGCTTAAAAAGCACAGATTTGATTCCTTTTGGTCATTATAAATTACTAATAGTTTATTTACTATATAAAAGTTTACCTACCCTGCTACAAATCTGTAGCTGGTAGGACACCCCTCTTATTTTCCTGATAGAGGTTCCATTTTCACTATAAAGATAAAAATACATTTATGTGATTTCTGCCATTCTGTATTAGAAGTCTCTGTCATTTATAAGTGGAGTGGAGATAGAGTCACTGCTCAAAGAAGAGGCAGCAGATGCTGCTACAGGATCTGTAGTATTTAACAAGGCTCCTAACGCAGAGGTAAAGAATCCCCTTAACCGATTGAACTGACAGTGGTTGAGTTGGAGATAATCAGATGGAATTGTATAATCTGGAATTGATTCAGGAAGTGAAAGGGAATGATGGGGGGAGGGTCTGAACATAGTCAGGAGAGAGGCTGCATGAAATACAGGACCAATTCTCTTTGTATTTTATCTTAAAAATAGCTCTTTGTCTCCAAAATATACTATCTACAACTCACAATCACTGAAAAATGTAACCAGGTACGGAAAGCCCCCAAAACCAGCACTGTGCTCATGGAAACTCTCATGCACCTGTATGACACAGACCACAAAACACATCGCCAAAGAAATTCATTTAGATGGTTTTCGGCCTGGTTTAATTTTTTTGTTCCATTGTTTTATTGTGTTTAATGCATGGGGCTTCATTTGTTTAGCCCCACAGTTAGATCATGAACTCACTGGGTCCAGGAGTGATTGATGCACACTGTCCATAGCCTATTCTGGTTAAGGTTGTTTTGTTTTTCATGGGAGAAACTGCAACACACTGAAGTTCAAAGAATTGTTTAAAAATTCTGACTAATGGAGGAAAGCAAAGAGTGGCTTTCATAGGAATGCATGAAACAAAAGGCAGCAAGTGAGAAACAATTGGACTTTAAGAAAGAATGGTTTTGAAAATCACAAATTCAGGTCAGAGCTAGGGTAGACCTCAGGGGTATAACATTTGCCTAAATGGTAAGGCAATAAGCCTGACCCACAACACCATAATTAAAAACAACAATAACATTTCTTAAAGTGTTTTTCAGCCCTCCGAAGTTCTTCATGTGAAAATTCTTTGTTTAGCTCCGGACCCCACTTTTTAATGGGGTTATTTGGTTCTCTGGGTTCTACCTTCTTGAGTTCTTTGTATATATTAGATATTAGCCCTCTGTCGGATTTAGGGTTGGTGAAGATCCTTTCCCAATCTGTTGGTTGACATTTTGTCCTTTTGACAGTGTCCTTTTCCTTACAGAAACTTTGTAGTTTTATGAGGTCCCATTTGTCAATTCTTGATCTTAGAGTGTAAGCTATTGGTGTTCTGTTCAGGAACTTTTTCCCTGTGCTCATGTCCTCAAGGGTCTTCCCCAGTTTCTTTTCTATTAGTTTCAGTGTGTCAGGTTTTATGTGGAGGTCCTTGATCCATTTGGAGTTGAGCTTAGTACAAGGCGATAAGAATGGATCAATTCACATTCTTCTGCATGCTGACCTCCAATTGAAGCAGCAGCACCATTTGTTGTTTTTTTCCACTGGATGCTTTCAGCTCCTTTGTCGAAGATCAAGTGACCATAGGTGTGTTGGTTCATTTCTGGGTCTTCAATCCTATTCCATTGATCCGCTTGCCTGACATTGTACCAATACCATGCAGTTCTTATCACTATTGCTCTGTAGTAAAGTTTGAGGTCTGGGATATTGAATCCCCCTGAAGTTCTTTTACTGTTGAGAATAGTTTTAGCTATCCTGGGTTTTTTGTTATTCCAGATGAATTTGAGAATTGCTCTTTCCAGCTCTATGAAGAACTGGGTTGGGATTTTTATGGGGATAGCATTGAATCTGTAGATTGCCTTTGGCAAGATGGCCATTTTAACTATATTAATCCTGCCAATCCACGAGCATGGAAGATTTTTCCATTTTCTGAGATCTTCGATTTTGTTCTTCAGAGATCTGAAGTTTTTGTCATATAGGTCTTTCACTTGTTTGATTAGAGTCACCCCAAGATACTTTATGTTGTTTGAGGCTATTGTGAAGGGTGTCATTTCCCTAATTTCTTTCTCAATCTGCTTATCCTTTGAGTATATAAAGGCTACTGATTAATCATTAGGGAAATGCAAATCAAAACAACCCTGAGATTTCACCTCACACCAGTCAGAATGGCTAAGGTAAAAAACTCAGGAGACAGCAGGTGTTGGCGAGGATGTGGAGAAAGAGGAACACTCCTCCACTGCTGGTGGGATTGCAAGATGGTGCAACCACTTTGGAAATCAGTCTGGTGGTTCCTCAGAAAACTGGTCATGACACTTCCTGAGGACCCTGCTATACCACTCCTGGGCATATACCCAGAGGATTCTTCAGCATGCAATAAGGACACACCCTCCACTATGTTCATAGCAGCCCTATTTGTAGTAGCCAGAAGCTGGAAAGAACCCAGGTGTCACTCAACGGAGGAATGGATACAAAAAATATGGTATATTTACCAATGGAGTACTATTCAGCCATTAGAAACAATGAATTCATGAAATTCTTAGACAAATGGATGGAGCTGGAGAATATCATACTAAGTGAGGTAACACAGTCTCAAAAGATCAATCATGGTATGCACTCACTGATAAGTGGAAATTAGCCTAGAAACTTTGAATACCCAAGACATAATCCACATATTAAATGAGGTCCAAAAAGAATGGAGGAGTGGCCCCTGGTTCTGGAAAGACTCAGTGTAACAGTATAGGGGAATACCAGAACTGGGAAATGGGAAGGAGTAGATGGAGGAACAGGGGGAGGGAAGAGGGCTTATGGGACTTGCGGGGAGTGGGGACCCAGAAAAGGGGAAATCATTTGAAATGTAAATAAAAAATATATCAATAAATAAAAAAATTAAAACAACAACAACAACAACAACAAAACTGGAAACATTGTTTCTATACTTCTGTCACCTAATGGGCTCTCCTATTTTTTTCTACTTCTTAGATATCTGCTTTATATTTCTGTTCTTGACGACATCTTATTGATTATCGATATCATAGGCATCCTGTTTGCCTTAATTCAACAGTTCTTAGATGCTGACCAGTAACTTCAGCTGGATACTAGAGCCCTCTGACCTCTCCAGCTCCTCTTTGTGGAGCATGCATGACTGGTTTCTTTACTTCTACCCCATTCAGGCTAATCATAAGAGAATGATACATAGCTCACTACTGGATTAGCAGTGAATCCAGAAATCATCAGATTGTCTCCAAAAAGGATAAAAACAAATTTCTTAGTAAATGAGACCCAGAGAGCACTGAATTTACATGTTAAGTACATAGATACAGCATAGTGGCCAACATTGAAGTAATGCCCCCAGCAACAACTATTTTCTCTTTCTAATATAAGCCTACATTGGTCTGAGTATTGAGTAGAGGTAGGCTTAGAGAAAATTATTTCAACTTAGGGGTGTGCTAAAGATAGTTCTCTCTGGCAAGTAGTAACCAACTGTCCCTGGATTGTTTAACACTGCACTGGTGAAATCATGTTGGTAGTTTCAAATCAGCAGTGATAAAAGTAATTTATTTTTACTGCAGAAAGTAGTCTATGCTCCAAACAGAGCTGGGTTTTGTTTTATTTGGGTTTATTTTTAATCACATAGACAGTAGAGAATATGAAGCAAAACTTATTGGCTATACCAGAGGCACCGTGTGAGTCATGACTGCTCTAAGTTGATAATGGAAAAATCTCAAACTTTATTTGTCAAGAATTTGATGAGCAGTTTGCCTATGATGTAGGTTACTCCTAAGACCTGGACTTTCTGGAACTTCTTTCTCAAAAAGGAAGCATTCTGATTTCTTGCCTTATAGCCAATTTATAGTGGTAAGAGTTAAGTTTAACAAATCAAAGTCAATGGACGGAAAACTAAAAAAGAGAATGTGTTAGTATTTTGGTTTCTTGGGGCAAGGGTTGTAGTTCAGTAGCAAAATGCTTTGCCTAGCATGCATAGCATTCTGAATTCAATCCCTTAAATCGTTGTATTAAATGTAGAACTCACCTGATTCAAAATATCCTATTAATAAATCAAAAGATAATCTGGTTAGTTAAGACAATTTTATTGAATAGTCTATAACTCGTAGCCAAAGTATTTTGATATGGACAATGAATCTCATTTGTGCATGAGATTATTTATTTAGGTGCCAGACAAAATATGTTGGGCAATCCCAAAGTATACAAGTATATGCCAAATGTCCTTTGGATTATTATTTCATCTTTTAACACTCTACTATGTGCAGAGTTCTCATTTTTATATCATGGAGGAATAGAAACCTTTGGGGTGTGGAAAAGGAAATGCACTATTCTTTTAAATATGAAAAATATAAATATTGAAATATATATTTTGAAAATTCATTATGTGTATGTATATACAAATTATAATGTATACATATATTTGAAATCTTCTTGATGAAGGGCGTATTGCTCTTTTTCAATCAATTTCCATTGAAATACTTAAACTTTTAAACAAAAGATGAAGCATTTCTTAGATATTTAACTTTCTCTACTAGAAGTTTGTATTCTAAAGGATAATTTGTACATGTGTGTTCATGCATATATCTTGAACGCGATAGTCTTCATTTCATGTTTATTATTCATGTTAATTTTATTATGAAGAAGACTAAAATGCAACAAACATCAAACTCATTACATGCACTGAGGATCACTAAGCAGACATTTTGTTTGGCTTTTCAATACTTTGAGTCTAGGGAAAGGGTTCAGGCAAATATTGCTCTGCCTGATTCTTACCAAATTCAGATGTAATGAGTCATGCCAATAAATTCAAACTCTCTTTAGAAACTCCATTGACTTCATCCCAGAGAAGAAAAAGATATTTCAATTGTTCTTGACCACAAATGCCCTCTTAATCTATTTTCTGTTCTGTAACAGAATGCTTGAGACTTAGTAACGTGCAAAGAAAAGTGATTGATTTGGAATAATGATAGTGTAAATCTTGCTTCTGGAAGGGCTTCATAAAAGCAGAAGGAAAGTGGGTGAATGTGGGCTAGAGACACATGATGTTCCAGATAAAGACCCACTCTCAGGATAGGCAATCTGCCTAGACCCATGGCAGCCAGGAAAATATGCTAATCCATTTAAATGTAATCACCCCCTAAATCACCAATATGTCTTAGCACTACTATCCTGAGGACCAAACCTCACCACATGCTTTGGTGGGAACAAGCCATATTTATACAATAGCAGATGTCACCTCAGGGACATCTAATGAGAGAAAGTGCATCACAGACTGAGCACATTATTCATCTATGAAAAAAATTAAAAGTTCAGTAGCTAAGGCAAAATGCTCTTTATCACATTCAGTTTTTTCCAGTCCTTCATCTAAGGACCACCTATTTGTATAACAATAGCTGAAATGTTGTTCTAGATATTCCCCCTTTCTGTTTCTATTCGCATTGTAACAGTGCTTCTGTTCTACAGTATTTTTTCTTCGTGTGTTTCAATCAAAATGTCACTTTGCCACTGTTCCTAGAGTGCACTTAATATTTTCATTAAAACCAATAAAACCAAGAAATGACAAGGGTGCAGGTGGGAGCAGGCAATTAAACTCCTCCTCTATGTATTGTTAAATAGCAGTTGAGGAAAGAAAGAAGCCCCCATTGAACACCTGTCCCTTCTTCTTTGAATGGCAGCTAGCAGAAATCCACTTAGCTGGCTATTGTCTGCTTATTTTCCTGACAGATAATGTGAAAAAGCAGGCAGTTATGGGGCCAGTAATTCAGAATTAATTTTCCCTTCACAAGAGTGCTGTGGACATTGAGTGCAGTAATGGTGCCTGATCGAGATTCAGAGGAGTAAACAAGACAATTGGAGATGATGGGCAGCAGATAAAAGCCCTTTAAAGGGCTATTCCTTTTGCTAGTTTGACCTGTGGAGGTTTTTTTTTTTTTTTTTTTTTTGGAGGGGGGGTCGGGAGAGGAGTTGTTGTTGAGCTTTTTATGTACATTTTATTATTTTTAAATGTGTCCCCAAGAAACTAAGACAAAAGGACGATGACTGCTATGTTACCCAGCATTTCCCCATCATATTAAAAATGTTAGTGGCTGCAGAAGACAGCTGGGAAGCCTCCCATTATGACTGTTGATGGAGCTTCCTCCTGTGAGCTTCTACCTCAGTTGAGAAAATTACCACATTTCCTTTAATAAACCAAGACCTTTTGCTAACCCACCATTATTGCTTATTTAATTCTGATTGGAAACATCCACCCCTCACATGCACAGCAAACATTGGTTCTCATCAAACTAAATCAAGATTTTCTCTTGCTCTTTGATCTTCTGTCTCCCTCTCTCTTGGCCCTTGCCCTCCAGTCTCTCTCTCACCCTCCCTTTCTCTTTCCCATTACCCCTTCTTCCTGCCTTCTCTAACTTCCTCTTCCCAAATGCTAACTGCCCAAATCTTCTCCACAGACCAGCTGAGTAAAGACTCCCTGGGGATGAGGCAAAGGAGAGGATTAGAAACAACTGTTGTCTGGCCAGGCTTCAAGACCCCATTGGCAGATAAATTGCAGACAGACCTTGTGAATTATCTATCTCCCACACACTGGACCCAAACCACTCAGAATAAATCAGCATCGGAGATTGATTTCCACAGAATTGCTTTATTTCTCAGGTAAAATTTATTGATCTGTTATAGAAAAATAAAATCAAAAGAAGACAAGCTATGCTAAAATAGCACACATAAATCCTCCAGCAGACCCTGGCATCTGTGGCACTTGGTGTTCCGTGTGGAGTATATCCCTGGGGAACTCCATCCTTATGATCTTCATTACTGGAGAGAAAACTTAGAAAACACAAACATTTTAAAGCTCATTCATTAGCTTTTTTAAAAAAGTACACTCATAAAGGTGGTATTCCTAATTCACATACGCCAACTAAGGATATTTTTACCTGTTATGTTTTTTTCTCTCTCTCCTTAAAATATCAATATGGTAATATTCTATCCATGGAGACATTAAGTAAGGAGAAGATTACTGGAGGTTTTGCTGCTCAGAATAATTGAGTTACAGACATTCTTTTCATGGGTTCATCTCTTACCTTACAAACTTCTCAATACTAGGTACACAACTACATGTATTTGTTTCATATACACATCACTGACTACTTAGGCAGACCTTCCTAAATGCCCAGCACATGCCTTTTTGATGTTCCACTACTCTCAAGTTACCAGGTACCCAAATAGTGTTCACAGAATCAAATTCTGCTTTCTGTATATAGAAGAAAAAAGCCAGTGCCATCTGCCCCTGTAAATATCATCAATCCCTCATCGTAGATGTGATCTTTCCAGAGCCACACTGAGGCACACACACAGCAAGGCACATAGACCACAAACATCCTAGAAGTCTATTCTTATATTAGAAACGTATGTACTTGCCCAGTTATGAATCCATACCCACAGTAGAGTAGGCTTAGAGACCATGGTGTTTAACATATACAACCTGGAGCACATCATAAGATAAAGGTGGTTGCAGCCAAGCCTGATGGCCAGAGTTCAATATCCAGGGCCCACATTGATGGTAAGAGAGAACTGACTCTCCCAAATTGTTCTCTGACCTCAGTACATACCATAGTATGCACATACATACCCATAATGCATATATACATACATACTCCCCATACAGACACCTATACACATACTAAATACAAAACATACAAACTTATGCAAGCATAAATTTAGGTTTCTTTCTTTTTTTTTACTTGCCTATTATAATTATATTATAAAATATACAGGTTCTAACCAGTAATGGTTTGTTCAATCAACTAACATGGTAATATAAACAATATATACCTATTAATGGATGTCATAGTTATTTTTACTAATTGACAACCAACCAGCAGATGCATGGTGGATGTTGTTGGAAATTAGAAGAATATTCAGGTATTCTTTGCAGTTAGAGGTGAGAAGCTTTAACATTAGAAAGAAAGAAATCTATATTCATGAAACAGTTACCCTCAAGCATCAGAGAATTATTGCTAGAATAAAATACAGTAAAATAACACCAGTTGCAGAATCGCTACTTTGTGTGTGTGTGTGTGTGTGTGTTTGTGCAAGTATGTGTTCATGCTGTGAGGGTATACATGTGGTTTGGCAACTCTTCAGCCACTGGAGCATAGCATATAACAGTTATGACCAAGACAGAGATTGTATATTCTTGCCCAGTAGTGTCTACATGCCATCCATCACTGCTTTATGGATAAATTATTCTCACCCAAATCTCCAAGCTTCCTTACATATGAAAGTTATGATAAGAACCAGGATGAGTCAAAATGTCTCTGAATAATTATGGTTGCTTGTGGTGTTACTTTCATAATCATTCCAAAAAATCTTAAAACTATGCAAATGAATGTGCCATACCCAAATTAGAAGAAAACACATTCTATCCAATATTAAACGATAGTTTCTGCTTCTCTTTCTAAGAGAGTTAAAAAATAAAGGTAGAAGAAAATTTCCAAGACATCCCAAGAAAGGAGTTTGAGACTTACAAAAATGTATAGCAGCATCTGGTTTATTTAATGGAACATTGCCTGCTATTGTTTATGTTTATCAAGTTGCTTTTGCTTGTAGAGTTTCAAAGTGTTAATTATTATACATCTTGGAAACTTTTATTGTCCAGGGTTCTATTTAAGACTGTGTATTATGAGACAGTAAGGCATTGAATGATTCAACATGCTCCGATGTAATCTATTACAATAAAAGTGATGTATTTTATGTCCTTTATTAAGACTTGCAGAGCTCACTCCATAAAGGTAATGATGAAACACTATCACCCTCTTTAATATAACCACATATATACTAACACACATTTTGATAGAGAAGAAACAATAGGTTCCAAACCATATAACTAGTTTGTTTAAATGTGGGGACTAATCTCACCCTTAATTTCACCCTTGCCTGCTTATCACACTTGTAGTCAGTCGTGTGAGGTTTTGTGCACAGGACAAAAACAGTATTCTATGTTAAAATATCTTTTCTTTTTATTGACCAAAAGTCAAATATTTAAATATTTATGCCTAAATATCAAATTTATGTTGATCAAACATTTGCTTCCAATTTTTAGGTAATATGTCTTTTTCAAAGGCAGCCTCACCACCGCCACCAAGAAAAGCTCTCATGTGACCATTCTACTGAGTAAAGATGGGAAACAAAGAAAAAAAGCAAAATCTTGGCCATTACTCATTTCTCTAAAAGCAATTATAGAGAAGATATGTTTGTTTATGTGTGTGTACTAATTTTTCTGAGACTGTCTGCCTTAGTGGATTTGGGCTATTGTATCACAGTATCACAGACTTGCTAGCTTGTAAAGAACACATTTATTTTTCCTGTCTCTGGAGGAAGAAAAGTTGAGAATCAAAGCAGCTTTGATATCTAGAAGGGGCCCACTTCCTCACTTACTCTAACAGTTGTTTGCCTTCAGATGGACAATGGGATGAACCTTCTCTGGAGGCTTTCACATAAGAGAATGGTTTCCATACCTGCTCTACATCCTTCATGTTCTTTATCTCCAAAAGACCCATCATCAAGTATACCACATTAAGAACTGAAAGGTCACAGATATCCATTCCACAGGATTTCATAGCTGCTATACCCTCCCAGTAATTCATATTTCTCTCAGAGGCAAATTTATTCATTCTATCCTAAGAGCCCCTACTATTTTGAGTCATTATAACATAAACTCAAAAATCTAAATTCACATAGAACTATTATCTAAATCGAGTGTAGTAAGACTCAAAAGTGAGTAATTCTGAGAAAGGCTGTACTCCAGCTGTGGTCTGTGAAACAAGACAGGAATCCAGTCAATTTCTAGTGTCCTGGTCCAGCTCATAGAAACCTGCAGGAGAACAGGCTCTTCAATTTCTCATGTCTGTGTTTCTTGCAGAGTAATAGCAAGTTGAACAGGCAAATTAAAGCTGGTTCAACAACACTTGGTTTATGTATACTGTTCACAAACATGCCAATGGGAGGAGAGCAGAGATATACCAAAAATACAGATGAGAACTTGCAGGTATGGTACTTTCCTCAGTGTGAATTACCAGTCACAATCATGGCTTTTTGGTTATTGCTGTTAATTCAAATACTCTAACCACCTGCTCAGAGCCATGTCTTATGACTAAGAACTCTTCCCCCTCTTTTATCAGTTCTGGATTAAGTCTTATGGACAATAATTGAACAATTGAATAATTGTTAATTGTGACGTTTGCTTAAATCTATTCATAAGGCAGATCTACTTTATCATTGAGATATAAAAAATAATTCTAAATTTTAGCAATCAAACACAGAAACTTCTTACTATAAAATATATTTCCTAAATACATTCAGATTAGCAATTTTAGAACATTTTAATATACTGAACAGGAGCTATCTTTGTGGTAATGCCTCTCATCAAAATCTTATAATCTCTCTTTTACCCAGAGATGTGGGCTTCCATTTGTTTTAATGTCACATGATTGTCTAAGCAGGCACACTATTCTTACATATAATGTTTATGAAAGAGAATTAGAATCCAATAATATGATTCTATATTATATTATAAATATAACTATATTATATGTTATAGTTATATTTCAGAGGTAGGAAAATTGGTAAAAGCGAATTTACATATCCTTATTTTTTAAATGAGGTTTCATAGTAGCCAAGGTTTGCCCCTACAATAAAAGAATTTCCTGTCTCAGTCTCTGAGTGCCAGATTATAGGAGTATGCTACCAGCTGGTAGTTGCCAATCTTTTACAGAAAAATTTAAACATAATTCTTAAATTTATATAGCAATGAAGTTAAAGTAAGCATATGATTTGTATTGCACAGTAACAATGATAAGGGCCAATTAGTAGGATCAGACATAATTAACATGATTATAATTTAAGAATAAAAGTAGGGGAATAGAATGGGGATAGTCAGTTCATATTTCATGTACATGTGTACTAGCTTGTTGTTTTGTTTTTGTTTTTGTTGTAAACAAAATCTCAATTGTTTGATTTTACTAAAGAAAACTCTGAAGTCAGTTGTGGGGAAAGCCCTCTAGTTTAGAGACGGAGAGAAAGCACCTGGCGTCCTTCCTCCCCCCCACCAGCAATCCCCTCTCTTACTAACTCATGCAGTCTCAAACATCTTCCTTCAAACTCAATGTCCCTCCCTTAAACTTCCCGTGCATCTCTCTATCCATGCTCCTGACTTCCTCTTACTCTTTATGCTTTTTTCTTAATAATGCAATGTCAACTTCCTGTCAATTGTCAATTGGTTGCTTCCTTTTCCTCTTGATCTATGGTTGACTCTATTTAATCATGTTTATAACATTCAAGCAGAAAGCTCTTGGATTAAAGGTATATACTATGTCTGAGCCACACCACAAGTAAAAACAGGTTTTTCCAGTAAATAATACAATCTTAGGGGATGATTAAATATCCTGCCACATAGCTGAATTGTATTTCAAAGAAACAAATGCATACATGTCTATGCTATAATTTCTAGAAAATTAAACTGGAAACATATACTCACCACAACTTATATTACAGATGATAAGTTGGAACTTGTCAAATTTCATTCTAACTTTATTGCTGATCTGAAATTATATACTTAATTTGTTTCTACCCTTATACGTAAAAGACCACCAGCTCTGACATTTCCTGTTTCTATAAGAAAGACAAGTGTTTTGATCACTTGAGTTTTGTTGTGTTGTGTTGTGTTGTGTTGTGACAGTGTCTTTCTGTGTAGCCCAAGCTGGGCTTGAATTTGTGCTCTCCCTGCCTTCCCCTCCCACTTGGAATGCCTTGGATTCATTACAAGCAGCAAGCCCCACTCCTGGCTTCAGGTCTTTTGTTTGTTTTTCTGAGAAAAGCAGAAATGATAACACTCAAAGTTGTTGAGATGATCAATAAAAGCATTAAGTAGGGGACTATTTTGCATTGTATGTAATGAAGCAGCATTGACAATAATAGCTTATGTGGCATGTTTTTAATGCCATCTTTATTCTGTCAATCACCGCAGCTATATGAGGTAACTGCGAGCACTCCCCTTTTTCAATGTCAGTGTGCCAGGAAGCGTTCTCAGTGGAAGCCCTGCTACTCCTCTGTTTCTAGCATAGTGCAAGAGACATGAGCTGGTTTCTTAGACAGCCAAATTTCACAAACACACGGAGAAAAAAATTTGATCTTGTTATATTTTCAATCTAGCTTATTTATATTTACTTGGACAAAGCAATGTAGTGAGGGTGCTGGAGGTTAATGACATCCCAACCCCCCTCCAAATACTCTGACACACATACCAGGCAGAGTATTGAGTCCACTAGGGCCTGCTTTTACAGGCCATTTGAATGGCAAAATGTGAGTTATAGCCACCCTAAGTAGTCTCCCTGTACAAACCAAAGGCTGAGTGTAGTTTTCCTGCCTGAGCCCAAAGGCTAACTTCCTTCTTTAAAGTGATTAAGTGGACATTATTAATGAAAACTCAAATGAGATTTGACATCAAGCTTTAATTGTACCTTAAAAGGCAAGAAAAATAGAAAAAAGAAAAGCCTAATTCAATTGGCAAGTCGATGACTAAGCAGCCTAACCTGTCCTCAAATATTTCTTACTCAAGTGCTACCCTGATGGAAGATTGCTATCAGTAATTAGATTCCCATTGCTCTTTTTATGATATTCTATTCAGATCAAGAAAGAGATGCTTTACTCAACAATTTGAAACCGTATTTGTGTTTGTATGGACACACAGGCCTTCCCTGCCCTCCAGTGAGTGAGACTAAAGATACCTTTATCTTGTTCCAGCAGTGCTGAAGATATGAGTAAGGTCATAGCTCATACTCTAGAAATGTATGATCCCCCTAATAATAATCACAACACATTAAAACTATGGTAAAATACACTCAATACATCAATGTTTACTTCTCCAAGTTTTGACAGTTACAGTTGTATAGTATACCTAGAAAGGGGATAACTTTTGAAATGTAAATAAAGAAAATATCCAATAAAAGAAAAAAATTTAAAAAAAGAATGGGATCAGGATAAGGAAAAAAAGAAAACAATATAGAATATAGGTCTTCAATTATAAGTAAATAAAAATAATGAATATGTTAAAAAGAAAAAAATGTGTGTGGACAGCTCCTATGTTTCCAGTCTCTGCCATTATCCAGACAAATAGATCTACTTCCACTAAATGTACAAGAATTGTCTTAAAAGACCCAAAGAATTCAAGAAACCCTTTGCAAAATTATAGGAAAGTCAGCAAGTTGAACCAAGTGCTATAAGTGACATTCATATATACATACATATAGGTACATAAGGTATAATTAAAGCTTGATGTCAAATCTCACTTGAGTTTTCATTAATAATGTCCATTTAATCACTTTAAAGAAGGAAGCTAGCCTTTGGGCTAAGGTAGGAAGACAACACAGCCTTTTGGCTTGGATAGGGAGGCTACAATGGGAGGCTACATATATATATATATATTTTATATTTTCCTATAACCGTGATACTGTTAATGCAGTTTAACACTCTGAAAAGAGACAAATTACAGTTGAAATTCTCCCATTCTTAAACAAGTTATTATTCATGATTTCCATGACGTTATTCTGGACAGTGTTTTCTGGCTGAAGAAACCAGGATCACTGAGATTCATCTGTGGTTACTAAAAATGATGATCTCAAAGCTTGTGTTCTTTTCAGTGACTATCTTCTTTCAGCCAAAGAGATTTCAATAACAAAGCAGGAACACTCGTGAAAGCCAACATGAAAACCCACATTAACTTTCAGTCTTATACTTTACAGTATGTCCTCAAATTTCTGCAGTAATCAAGCATTTCAAAATTGGAAACACACTTGTGAATAAAGTGGATGTGATTTTATATATTAGACTATGTTCTAAGCAGAAAAATGTAATAAATTGCTAAGATTCTTGCAAACAAAATACCTTTGACTAATTCTGAAAAATGGCTTGTTTATTGGTAGCACCAACCCCCATTTCTCCTTCTGTTGACAAAGAGTCAGGGCAGTTGACAGGTCCAGTTTTACTTAGGCTGATTTGAGACACTTATTAGTCAACCAATTTGGAGCACAATGTGCTTTGGTGGTCTAATGCCACCTCTGGTCACATATTAACCTCGTTTTGGTTTAAATGCTCCATTTAAATGGGAAACCTTACCCAGCTGGCAGGGGAATAGCACTCACTTTAAATTGGATATTATTTTGAATTACAGTCAACTCTGTAATTCAATTCAGTGTGATGTGGCTGCTAAAAAGCCAAGGATCTTAGACTGCATTAATAAAAGTGTAATTTCTGGTTTATGGGAAGTAATCGTCTTTCTATATTCTGATCAAACCACCTCTGAAGTATTATGTTGAATTACAGGTCAACATTTTAAGGACTGTAACAAATTAGCATGTGACCTGAAGATGAAAGTCAGGATGGTGAAGGGTCTGAAAGCTATTGCCATTTTTTTTGTAGATTGGATGACAGAAAGAGGACTAAATGATATAGAAAATATAATACCTGTCCACAAATATTTGAGCTTTTGACTGTAAATGAGAGAGAATGTTGCATTGTTCAGAAGTACCATATAGATGATTTATATTGAATGAATGAAGACAATGAAAGAGAACTATTTTCAGTCTCTTGTGTTTGGCTAAGATACAAACAGCTAGGAACAAACCAGTAAGTTGTGGATATGTCTATGTGAATAAATCTCACATGAGATATTTGATCAATTGATTTCTATTAAAAAAGTTGATGCCCCAATATACATAATTGAGTTAATACCATAGTGCCCAAGAATGAGAGCACTTACATTTCTATCAACAGAAAAGGAAAAGATGCTGTCCATCTCAGGAAACAGAGAGGTGCAAGTGGGAATGAGAGAACATGACTTGAGCTCTTGTATTGGCACATATATGTGTGTGTGGTTGCTGAATGACTACAGCAAGCTATCCATTCTGATCTCAGACAATAGATCAAGGGAAACTGCCCTGGGAAGCTCAGCCTTCCCTGGATACTACACAGGGGGGCTTAGCTGCTGAGGTGGTGAGTACAGTTGGACTGTGTGCTCTCTCTGGCCTATAGGGGGAAAATGCTTCCTTCCATTGGAAGGGTGCATTTTCGTTCCTACAACCTTATTAACAAATTTGCCAAAGTATACATTCTATGAAAACCTGCATCCTTCCAGTGAGACACAGTTGTCAATTCTGTAATAAGGTTAGATAAAGACAGTTCTGACAGAAAGGTATAAGTACTCACCATGGACCAGATCTGAGGCTAACAGAAAAAGACAATGTCAGCTTGGAATTATCCTGAAGAAACTTTGCAGAGGAGCCACTTAGAAAGTCATCTAGAGGGCTGGAAGAAAGACTTGGAATCTGAGCTGTCTGAGGTGCTGTGAATGACTAACACGAGAAAAGTATCAGCCTGCTAAAGAAAGTTTATATAAAGGCATGCTCAGTTGCAACAAGGCCTCCTACTCTGAACTTACCCTGAACCATACAGGTTAAAGCAGAGTCTTTATGGGCATTCTACTTGATCCTGTTCTAAAGGTATTATTTGGAGTCTGGAAAGAAGCACAAGTAGAAGAAACGCAGAGAAAGACAAACATTTATTTCATTTCAGGGCATCTAAGCCAGGGACAGCTAAGGTGGCAGATGGGGACCACAGTAGTGCTAGACTCTTGGTGATCACCCATGAATAGACCTTCAAGATGGGTACTAGGCTAGTGAGAGTATTCACTAGCACATGCAAATCCCTGTGCTGGATGCCCATCACTGGAAAGAAAATAAATGATAGAAGCAAGGCTTTTATGATCAATAATAACCTTTCTGATTTTTTTAAAGAAAAAAATTCCTAGGAGTCATGGAATCAAAACACAGAAGCTAAAATGTCACCCATGGAGCACAGAAAGAACAGGGTCCCAATACAGCTTGGAAGGGACACTGACAGGGGAAAGAATAGGATTGTTTATATATTCCTATAGAATTTCACACATACACACAAGTACACAAAGAGACTGATATAAAAAGCATACCTGTCACAGCAGAAGAAGAAATTCTTGAAATACAATTATCTAAACATAAAATGAGAGGCCTTTAGTATCTGTGCCTCCAGCAAAGGAGATGGGCAAAACAGCTTTCACAGAGCACATTCATTTGAAGCTCTGATCTAGCATGGTGGCCCTAATGGGAGAGAAAGAGTATCCTAGAAAAACTGTCAATCCCCAGATCAGCCATTGTACTTTATTTAAAGATTTATTTTTTTTAAAGATTGACTTTGTTTTTATTATGTGTCTGAATGTGGGTATGTGACCTTGAGTCCAGGTGCCCTCTGAGACCAGAGGTGTTTGATCCCCTGGAGCTGAAGTTGCAGGCTGTGAGCCTCCCATCACGGGTGCCGAGAAATCAGTGTGAATTCTGTTAGAGCAGTGCACACTCTTAACCGCTGAGCCACCTCTCCAGCCTCTACTGTTTTTCTTTTGAAAGCAGAGAGGCACCTAAGATGCCCAGTTCTTCCTGTGTCTCCAACACATAGATTAGGATACTGTCTCCTTATGAAGGTGACACCTAATGCAGGACAGCTTGAGGACAACGGAGGTATGACTGTCTCTTATGCTGTATGTTAAATTAGTTACATTTCTTTTATTATTATTTTTATTTTTTTATTTTTATATTTTTATTTTCAATATTCTTTGTTTACATTCAAAATGATTTTCCCTTTCCCAGTTCCCCCTCCCCCTAAGTTCCCTAAGCCCTCTTCCCTCCACCCATTCTCCTATCAACCATTTCTGATAGCCATTTCTGAGACAGTGGTATCTGAATTTGGTTGAACTGACAAGGTATAAGGCATAGACTATCACCATGTCAGGACCTGAATCTGTGTGTTGCTAGCCTCTCCATTTGAGCTACGGGCTTGTTTGATTGATTTAAAAGATATTTAGAAGATATTAGCAGCTAACCCAGAATCTCAAAACAGAAGAACCAGGGAAAGGGTTTTACAGGTTTGTGTGGGATGTATAGAGAGAAGAGGCTTATAAAGCATTGAGATGGAGACAGACATGGGTGATTTGATCCTGATAAATGGCACCCCCTGCCCATTTTTATGTCGGATCTCCAATAATCCTGCCAGGAGGTACAGAACTCTCGTTTTAATTAGGATGTCAAAGAGCTTGGCTGAACCCCCAAATAAATTAGGCCATGACGGACTAGGAATTCATTTATTCAATCTCATTTACTCAATAAATATTCACGGGGCACTTATTCGTTGGCAGGTACTGTGGTAGTTACTGGAGATAAACTCAGGAGCCAAGCAAATATAAACTTTCCTGCTGTAGAGTTTAAAGTGCAGCTGAGAACACAGACTGCAGACGGAATCACAAGTGTGTTAAGGACAGCAAGCGTAATTCAATTGCATCAGTGAAATCTGGTGTGTGGTATAACCTGTGAGGATACTGTTTACACAGGGGATGAGGGGGAGGAGCTGAGACAGACAGAGAGGGTGGGAAGCATTTGAAAAAAAAAGATACTAACATGTCCAAAACTGTTTGGCCAACCTAAATTTGAGAAAGCAGGGCAGAACCAGTGTTCAAGTTTGTAGACCAAGGTACACTTCATTGCCATGCATGAGTTTAATTTTATTAAGATGAGTTTAGGGAGACATTGAGCATGTAGTAAGGTGTCTGAAGGACATTTTTTTCTCCTGACCAAAATGTTTACTTTTGTAAATTCTCATCCATTCCTGCCGAGAAGTGATTGCAGAGACAGAGATGACCTTTGCTGTGCTTGTGTAGTGTACTATTAGGCACCTCAGGCTTCTGTCAAGAAACATCATCAGCAAGGAGACTTAATCACAGGCATTCTGTTTTCTAGCAGTTCTGGGGGCTCAAAGCGCGAGATGAAGGTTCTAGCAGGATTATTATTGGCTTCTTTTGAGGACATTTGTCCTGGCTCCTCAGATTGAATCTTCCTACCATATCTTTGCTTACTGGCATAGTGGCAAAGGGAAGTCTCTCTCTCTCTCTTTTTCTCTCTCTCCAACTTTCCTCTTCTTTATCTCTGTTTTCTATTTTCTTGTTTTCTCCTTCTATCTCTTTCCTGGAGTCTCTGCTATTTCTTCTAATGTACTAGTTCTGTACATTTGGACCCTGCATTTACTAATGTTCATTATCTTCTTACAGGCCCTATCTCCAAACTCAAGAGATCAGAAAATTTGAGGATAGCACAACACAGTCTGTTTCACATATAATAATAAATATAATAAGCTTACTAATCCCAGAATTTTCTGAAAAAGAACCTGACTAAGCACAGATTAATCAAAATCAAAGCAATGTCTTTGCCCTGGCCTACAGTCTAACGTGCTGGGGCTGCTCTAGTAGCATATGTGTGACAGTAAATCTAGACATGCCATAAGCAGTTTCTAGGTGTGTTTAAATACTCTTAACTTTTATTAAGTACATTGTTTTCCAAAGCAAGCAAGCAACAAACAACCAAACCAAACCAACAAACCACAAAAATAAGAACAACAAAAATTGGTAACAAAAGAAAAAAAAAAAGAATGTTACTTCCAGTTTCAAAATTTTAACAACTCAGCATCTCCTCTCTGCGCTTTTGAACAGCGTTATCCTGAAGCAGAACAGGGAGGGGAGGGGTGGCGGGAATCTAAGACTGGCAAAGAAAAGGATGTCAGTGCACTAGTGAACAATAAAATGAAGAGTCAAGACACAGGAAATAAAGCTGAAGGGATCAGGCAGCTGCCGTAGCCTCGCGCTGCCCGGTGAAGGCTGGCTTCAACTTCCTTTAAACTTAAAAAAAACGACTGCCAGGGAAGTAGTTCTGTCTTCTGTCTCTACTTGGCTTGTGACAGTGCATAAGTACCTAGTGGAGTGCCAGCTGTTTAGCCATCTGCCCCTTGGACACCATCAAGCTTCCTGGAATAGAAAAGGACCTCACCAGGCTTCAATTAACTGGTGCTCCACAGTGACACCAAACTGCAACAGGAAATAGCAGTACCATCAACTGGGATGCTCTCCCAGGGATTGAAAGCCTGTTTCCCCCCTCCCTGACTTATTATCAATAAATATTATTCTCTAGACTAGGTAAACATATTTGAAGTTTTTTTTAAAGGTACTTTATGCATTGATACCCAAGAGGATTTCCTAGAAGTTATGGAAGAAGGGAAGAGGATAATAAAAATGCTAAGTTGATTTCTTTTTATAAATCCCAGGGGGAGTATGAAGAAGAAATATAAAATGCTCCCAAGATCTCTACCTACACACAGTTGCTGACGTTTTAACGATCAAGACTTTTACATGTATGTGGAAGCCAAAAAAGAAGATCCAAATGATACAGGAATATGGAAAATGAGAATAAAGTAGCCCCTTTGCCCATCTTCTCTGCAAATGTATTTAACCAAGAAAGATGGGGGAATTCTATTGGTCTGTGCCCTCCAAGAGGCAGGCACCAAGGTGTACTTACATGTGAAATGTTAGGGGACATATATAGGAAAGTGAGTGGGAGAAGTCAAGAGCTGAATTAAAACACAATACACACTGACTGAGTGTTTGTGTGTGTGTGTGTGTGTGTGTGTCTGGGGGGTGTGTGGAATGATGGCACCTCAGACTCCTGTGCAGTTTTAGAAAATTATACCAAGACCATCCAGGATCCCTAAGCCCTCTCTCTCAGTTATCCAAGGCAGGCCCTGTCCCTGAGGAGCTGCCTGTCTTAGTATTCAGGCTGTGCTCAGATCTTTGATAAAGCAGCAGGGGAAAACATCGTGCTTCCATCTCAACCCAATAGTGGATTTAAGTTGTACAATCGCAAACCTTTGACTGTGCTTTCTTCAGACCAGAGCTTTTGGCCATTCCATTCTCACACAAGATTTATAAAGTGAATTTCAGTCATAATTTTATTTATTTATTTATTTATAAGTATAGTCTTCTTCGATAAAAACAGTATATACATATTCTTTCCCTCTATATGGAACTAGCTAGCTACCTAGTCTTTTTTTTTTTTTTGTTTTCTGTTTTTTGTTTTTTTTGTTTTTCGAGACAGTGTTTCTCTGTATAGCCCTGGCTGTCCTGAAACTTACTCTGTGGACCAGGCTGGCCTCGAATTCAGAAATCCACCTGTGTCTGCCTCCCAAGTTCTGAGATTAAAAGCGTGTGTCATTACTGCTGCTAGCTATAGTTCCCTAATAATTCTTGTAGTTAGATGATAGATTTCAACTAATCACGTATTATTAAAGCTTCTTTTAAATTTAGATTTGGCAATTGTAAAAATAACATAAGGAGAAAAGTCTAATTCCACAGTGACAGTTTATAATGATCTTTGGTAGGAAAAAATGATATTGAAGATTCCAGAGTTTGCAAACTAAGACCAAATTTTACATGGGGGTTTGGTAATTTGATATCTAAGAATCTGTGATATGGAGGAATGGGAAGGAGGACTAGGCAGTAAGAACTGGGCTATAGTCTATTTGACACTATGGAGAATTGCAAACCTAGATTGTGTTTCATAATTGTCCCATACTGGAGCAAGGAGACCTCTGGACATTCCCAATTAACAGCTAACTCTTTGGCCCAAGTCACCAAATCCTTTCCCAAGCAAATTCCAAAAGTTTATCATTGGCCTCTCTGGGTTTTCTACCAGTTAGTCATTTTCAACAATGTGTTGTGCTACTGTTTGAATATGTTCATCTGTTAGATTTATAGCAAAATTTGGTGGCAGAGAGGAGTGGCTCACTTGGGCACTGGCCATCCACAAGAAAGCCAAGTGCATGAAAACATGTTTCTAAACCAGAACAGGAGTGACAGAGAAGGGTGGATCACTGGAACTCGCTGGCCAGGCAGTCTAGCTACCACAAAAATAAGATGAAGAATGAGAGAAGAGGATATCTAGCTTCTTTTTGGCCTTGAAACACATACATAAACGTGTTTCTACCCTATGCAGTATATAGGGAAGCATCATTAGAATTAGATGATGTTATGAACCAGGAACTGTTCTGTTGTGGGCATTAATGACTTTATCCAGAGAGAATCAAGAGTACTGATATGCTTGATCTATCTTGACATATTACAACGCAGCCAGGCCTCATTAGATGCGAAGTGGAGTCCAGTGATATTCTTCAGTTTCCCAAACTCTAGAACTAAGAACCAATGAACTTGTTTTCTTCATAAAATACTTGTCTTAGGGTTTTTTTTTTGTAACATCAGAAAATAGACTAGGACATGCTTGCTAGTACTGAAGTTGTGGAGAAAACAAACTTCCTGAAAATGTAACTATATACTCATATAGCCTAGGAGGCCAGCTTCAGCACAGCGCTGCACATTCACCATAGCACATACGGAAGAGTCTCTATAAAATGTCACCTGTCCCAAACTTCTTCTATCTTTCTTTCATGTTTACAATAGAGATTTAGGACAAAAATTTTCCAATTTTTATTTCTCCCTACAAATGTCCCATCTACTTCATGATCTATATCAAAATAGGTAAAAGACAGAATAGAACCAAATTATGGATAACAAAGCTTTATTTCACATACAGGCATGACCTATTCAAACTAATTTTGAAATTCAAATCATATTTATGAATGTTAATGCTAATTCTGTTTTAACTTTTATTCTTCTACAGACAGAGCTTCTTAATTTCTGAATGTTGATTTTTCTTACAATCCACTGCTTCCCACTTACAAAGTATTCTATGAATCCCTCAGAGGTGCTATGTGGCGTTTATCCCACATGCCTGCCTCCAGCTATGACTAAGAAAGTGTCAGCTATTATGACGGAGTACAAACCTAGAGGTTGTGGTCAGGAAACTATTATTATTGCTATAGAAGAAAGGAGTGCATGTTAGTGGACTTGGAGAACATTCTTTCAGTAGGAAGACAGTCAACCAGTTTTCTAAATGGGGTAGATAGATTTTACCTTTTCAGCTTCAGTAAGAGTATGTGTTTGGTTGCATATCTCCTTGTTATTCAAGATGATGGTTTTGCAACAGGAGCCATTGTCTGAGTTTCCTTCTCCATGGCTGTGATGAAATATTGACTGATGGAAAACAACTTGGGGAAAGAAAGGGTTTATCTGGCTTACAGGTCATGGTCTATCATTTAGTGAAGCCAGGACAATAACTCAAGGCAGGTTGAGTTTTTTGTGATTGGAACTGAAGCAGAGACCACAGAGGAAAGTTTCTTATTGGCTTGCTTCTTTGGTTGGATCACCTACTTTTCTTATACAGCCCGGGTGCTGTATGTCTTATGCACAGACAGACAGACAGACACACATGCACACATGCACACACGCACACGTACACACACAGAAGTGTGTGTGTGTGTGTGTGTGTGTGTGTGTGTGTGTGTGTGTGTGTGAATAAGGGGCAAATTGATGGAAGCAATACCCCATTTAGATTCTTTCTTTCTGGGTGTGTCTATGTTTGTGTCAAGATGACAAAACAATAAAAGCCACCTATACTGCCAGCTTAGATTCTTATTCATAATTCAAGATGGGCATCTCACCTACAGTAGACTTCCTCCTACTCTAATTTTAAATATTATTGCAAAATATCTTCCTTTGTTCAGCAATTTTAAGGGTCTTTCACTTTAGAATTTTAATAGGTGTTATAACAAAAAAATTATTAAGCAGGTACTATTTCCCTGACATTGCTTAGATCATTTTTGAATGTTGGTTGTTTAGATGCCAGGGAGAACGTTGTGACTTCTCCGACAGGTTCATTTTGTGAATTTTTTCAAAAGTTCCATGAGAACATTTCAAAATGTGATCAAAGGCTTAGAATCAGACCTTTTTGAGCACACCACTCATGTTGTGGTTTATTCGGAAGTATAGAACTGGGCAAGAAGAAAATTACTCTCTGATTGACAAATAAGTTGGCCATAAAATGAAAGACTGTGGAGGAGTTGGTAGTTTTAACCATTTATGTGCTGGATTTCATTTCAAAAGAAACTCTTATTTATTCTTATACATACATGCTTATTTATTCTTAACCCATGTCTTAGATTTTTTAAAAAAATTACCACATACTAAATGAAGGGACCAAATCAAGATAAATAAATCATTTATCCAAGTGTACAACATATCTATAATTGACTCAAACTAGAGTATGTATGGTAATACACTTATGATCTTCAAACACCATGCAGACCATTGCAGACTAATTGCATTTGTCTTTTTACCCTAGCATGATATGAAATGAAAATGGTTTAAAATCTCTTTAAACTAATTGTACTGAAATTTTATTGTGGATAAGAGATAGGGAAGTATATAGAAAGAATTTTATACAGGAAGCAATTTTGGGATTCTGATTAAAGAGAGACTCCAGAGAAGAAAACAAACATCACTTAGAAAACACCAGAGAGCCAGGGAATGGCAGTCCACACTTTGCCAACTACATGAAAATAGGCATGAGCACCCAGAGTTTTTGAATGTCTGATACTTATCAAATACTGAACATCCAATTTGATTATTGCTAATGATAAGTTGGGATAATAAACACAAGGTCTAGGCTATAACATTCCCCCTATGAGTGAAAGGAAAATCAATAATATCAGCTTCAGAGGAATTGAAAGTCCTTAACCTTTGTAACAGCTCAAGGGCCAGTGTGTTTATGAACTGTAAGCATAATGAACTCAGTGTCAGCCAATGAGACATCAAGCTCAGGATATTCTTGAAACTCCACATTGTTTATTAATTCTAATTAAGAATATTCTATATAGGCCATAGAAAATGACACTAGTAACTAACAATTTAGCAACACTGTGCATAGGAATAGGTCAGAATCATATGTACCTATGTACCATTTAGATGCTTTGTTTTAGGGTTTCCCACAGACGTATTGAAGTTTATCAATTATTTCTGGGCATCTAATAGATGAAGAGTTCAGTACTCAGTATTATGACCTCAGAGATACCATGATGTGTTTCCAACTTAGTGCAAATACCAATGACTTGCCAATACAGAGCCAATTTCTAGTTTTCTCTCCTATTGTTGAAAAATGTGTTTCCCAATCTCACTCTCACTGTCTTTGCTCTCATTCTCCCCACTTCTCTCCTTGTTCAGAATAAGTAGTTAATATAAAAATCATATAGATGTTAGAAAGACTGATAAATGATGGTGGATAGATGATATTTTTATATATTTCTATATAGATAGATGATAGATAGATAGATAGATAGATAGATAGATAGATAGATAGACAGTAGACAGGCAGATAGATAAGATAGATGATATGTAGATAGATTTAGATAGATGATGATGAAGATTGACAGGAAGATATGAATAAATGATAGATGATAGACAGATATATGGGTGATACATAGATTTAGATAGATGATAAACAGATAATAAACCTAAATATTCAAGCTGCACAAATGACAAATAGTCCTAATTCTTGAATTGTTCTTAAATGCATTCATTTTTTCCATGTTGATTCCCAGGATTTTTTCTCTCCTCATCTCTCATTTTGCTGCCTCGATTTTAGAGACAAATATTGTTTCCTAAGCTTCCTTCTTTTAAAATACCTCAAAATGTTATTCCCACAATTAGTAAATATTTATTAATAATAATCTTTGCCAAGAAGGCTTACTTTATGGCTAAGATAAAGTTTGAATTTTATATATTACAAACCCATTCAAAAGTCAATGCCTGCTTCTCCCTCTTTATCCTTATCTTATGACAACCCAGCATTCTTGATGTTCATCAGCCTTTCTGAATTTTCCCATCATTAATATTCTCTGTCATGTTTTAGTCCTAACTATTCTCTGATTAGAATGGCTACCCTTCTTCCCAATCACACAGTTTCAGTTAGCAAGCCATTTCTACTGTCTTTTGCTGCCTTGGATCTCAAGTTTAGGGAGAATTTTCAGCTTTCTATGCAACATTCAAGAATCAAACCTCTCTTATTTAACTTGCTAAAACCAATATAGTGATGGATCATTTTAAGAATTAATTCATTAAATGTGTTACAAGAGTGGAGGATCTCTCAAACTCTTAATGACAAGCATGGTGAAGGCCTTGCCTCTCGGTTGTTTGAATGACCATAAGTGAAGAACATGTATTAATGCATTCCACAGAGGCACATATATTTAGGTTAGCTGAGCAAGATTCTTTGCATAAAAGCTTGCTTCTGCTATGAGACAGTTGTACTAAACATTAAAAAGTGGGCTCTTGGGCATATACCCAGAGGATTCCCCACCATGTAATAAGGATACATGCTCTACTATGTTCATAGCAGCCCTATTTATAATTGCCAGAAGTTGGAAAGAATCCAGGTATCCCTCAACAGAAGAGTGGATGCAAAAAATGTGTTATATCTACACAATGGAGTACTATTCAGCCATTAGAAACAATGAATTCATCATAAAATTCTTAGGCAAATGGATGGAGCTAGAGAACATCATACTAAGTGAGGTAACCCAAACTCAAAAGGTGAATCATGGTATGCACTCACTAATAAGTGGATATTATCCTAGAAAATTGGAATACCCAAAACATAATCTACACATCAAATGAGGTACAAGAAGAAAGGAGGAGTGGCCCCTTGTTCTGGAAAGACCCAGTGAAGCAGTATTTGGCAAAACCAGAATGTGGAAGTGGGAAGGGGTGGGTGGGAGGATAGGGGGAGAGAAGGGGGCTTATGGGACTTTCGGGGAGTGGGAGGCTAGAAAAGGGGAAATCATTTGAAATGTAAATAAAAAATATGTCGAATAAAAAAATTTCTTCAAAAAAAGTGGGCTCTTGTGGACTTGAAAGAGCATAATGAAGTATATGTGCAAGGGTTCAGATAAAGGAAAGGGAAGAAGAAAATTATATAATGACATTATAATTTCAAATAGAAAAGAAGTTAAAACAAAAGAAAATATAGGCCCTTATTCCAAATCATTGATGGTATGTGTAAATGAATAAATGATTATGTGCATGGTCACTAGTGGCAGAAGTGTCATTCTCTAATGACAAGCAATCTATGGCTGAGGTTTTTTCCCCATATCTTTCACTCCAGTATCTTACCAGCAGGCACACACCAATCATTGTTTCAACAATAAGCAAAGAATATCTACCCCTAGGTATTAAATCCTAAACATTTGAAAATGGATGAGTTCCCTGTTGGGGCTGGGATGAAAGCATCTGGAATAGTTTTGTGGAAAGATATGGAAAAAGTTTTGTTATTTTCTTTAGGGGTTAGAGAGACTGAAGAGGCTGTGAAATCACCATTGATAGACAAGAAAGAGAAATGGGTCAGAAGCACTGACACTAGGATGATACCAATCAACTCACTCATATGAAAGATTTTGTCCTAAATACTTATTCTGATCTTCCTGGGGAGAACATCTGTGAATTTGCTGTTTAAATGAGAGACAGAAATTGACTCAAAGAATGGACTGTCTTATGGGTTAACAGACTTGTTATTGAGTTATAAAGCTTAGTTGATTATAAAAATCTATACAATTTTAGGCCTTTAGATGCAGGGATAGAAAACATGGCTGCCCCAAGCATTCATACAGTTTATCTATTTGTAGATGCTGAAATGAATTTGACATCACAGTAAGCAGTTCAAACAACCTATATTGATGGGAGTTTTTTCTCACAAGACATTGATCAACAACAAGCGCAGAAACACCCTCCTCCTCCCATTTGCTTACTATCCTACAAGACTGGGATGTTGTATTTATATATACTATCTGGGAACATAAAGCAAAGTTTAAGTATTGAACTGGAAACAGTAATGAATTATTTGACTATTCATCTTGCAGTGACTTGAAATTCATCCTTCTAAAAGATTACTTATTAAGGAAAGTTGAGTATGAGTACTCAGGAGAAGCTGAATCATGGTAATTACTGAATTATATTAACTGTAAGTATCCAGCCAAGAAGACTGTGTGTCCCAAATAAATTCTGAGGAGAAAGGCTGGTGGGGACAAGTGAACCTCACCCAATGGCCATCTGTTTCACAATAACTAGGATAAACTTCAAACTATGAGTATTAAGAGAATAAACCTTATATTCCAGTTTGAAAAGTGACATGAACAGAGATGTGCTTTTGAAGGAGCAACCCGGTGCTATCTTATCTCAAGAAGAGGGTAGTGATGATACTGTTGATTGTGACTCCATGGTTTGCTCTTTTGAGAGCATCTCAATTACTGTCTATTCCAAGAACACAAGTATCCTGATGGTGATGAATTGGTCAAACTGTGGTGTAACATTTCCACATAGTTGGTTAGAGTAAGTGACTTTACAACTGTTTCATTGGGTGCATTAGACCCCTACCAACTAGTCACAGAGCCACTGCACAATAGGCTCAGCCCAATGTAGCTGGAGGCCATTCTCTTTTGTTAGGCCCTAGTATCTCTATGCAGTAAACAACCCATACCTTTGGGACTTAATGCATCATGGCATATTACTACATAGGAAAGGAACATGTACATTCACAATTAAACCTTAGACTGTAATTGAGTTTCATCCCAACTGTGGTCCTGATCTTGTTAATATTAGTATTAATTTTATGATGGTGTGTATTTTTCTCCTCAGGGTGTTTGTATAATAAGCTTTATATCCAAGTATGGCATAATAGCTTTTATTTTCTGAAGAATTTTAGGGGTAGTAAGGAGAAATATTTTAGAGGCAAAGGCTTTCCATGGTAAAACTGAGTTTCATCCCTAACTCTTGGGATGAAATTGTAGGCACATTATGCCTTTTCAGCTGACTTTATAACAATATTATACATTTACCCACTAAATTTTAATTCTCCGTCTTAACTTGGCAATACAAAGAAAAGTTAAAAATTATATTCAGAAGAAAACTTAATTTTTTTTCTTGAAGACTGACTGTTTTTATTATCTTGAAAACTTCAAACAATTTGCTGTCAGAGTGTGAGGAACTCAGTGGAAGCAGTCGATTCGCAGAAAGCTGCTGCAGGCTTTTGTAATGGTTCTGAATTCATTTCAGATGATATGAAAGAAGAAGAAACTCCTACAAAGGACAGGAATTCAAATAATAAATTCAACAATCTTTTATGGTTTCCCTAGGCTTAGAGCAATCATAAATTAGATTTTCTTTTTTAATGAGCAGCAACTTACATAAAAAATGCATACCTAGATGAGTTTTACAACAGAGGTGCTTCCCAAAATGATGTAACCTGTTTGGCTTTGAGGTCCTCTATATATGCAAGAAGGCATCACATTACCTCACTAAATGAGACATTGTGGTCATAATATAGCTATGTAAGCACTCATGACAGTGAAACCGAGGTAAAGGTACCCAGGCAATCACAAATGCAGGTACCACTGGATATCGACTACTGCCTTATCTAGAGAAGATTAGATCTT
This sequence comes from Apodemus sylvaticus, assembly GCF_947179515.1. Taxonomy (NCBI): domain Eukaryota; kingdom Metazoa; phylum Chordata; class Mammalia; order Rodentia; family Muridae; genus Apodemus; species Apodemus sylvaticus. The sequence continues at coordinate 47,436,692 of NC_067472.1, read as the reverse complement.
ATTTACATTGCTCCCAAGATACTTGGCCATTATATTCAAAAAAATTTCCAAGATACTTTAAAATATTTTTTCTCTTCATTCCACATCCCTGTCTTCCTTCCTTATTTTTATTTCTCCTATTTATATCAGTCCTTATTTTAAAAAATACATGAAATGTATGATATATTCAGTCTTATTGAAGAAAATCATATAAAGTATGTAAACAAAGACAATTGAGAATCAGAGGGACATGAGAAATAGAGCCTTGGGTGTCATGTTAGCAAAACACTGATTAGTTACTAAATGTGGTCTTGAATCTGATGTGTAGACCTAGCTCTGAAATAGCAGAATAATCCAAAAACACATGAAGAAACTTCTCTCATTGACCCTTATAAAATGCCCTTTTATATGGACATGTTGTTCTTATAGCTAGAGTGACAAGTATTACTGAAAAGTTTATGATGATGACATCTGTCAATGGAGGCTAGGTAATTCTATGGGTGTATCAACTCATTAGGGTCACTTACTTGAATTTATGTCAAGCAGGAAAAGAAAAACAAAACAAAACAAAAACAAAAACCACAAACTTTTCCAGACCCAGATCAGTGCACAGTAGAAGCTATCCTGTAAAAATAATATTAAAAGATAAATGAAATGTGGGAGATTAAAAGTCAAATTGGCACTTCCATCCTTCTTGGTGCATCCATAGCCTCAAATAGTAACAGCTTCACACTTCTTGCTGGAACTTCAGTGATTTTATTGACTTAATTTTTAGAGATATAGATACACAAAAATTTCAACTGAAATTTAGACACTTTTCTTGGCTTTAAGTACATTTACAGGATTTCTTTCAGCTCTACAGGTTCATTCTTACAAAATGAAGAAAATTATGTAAATATTTCAGTAGGGATGACTACCAACATGCCAGTTGTTTTATTAATTTTCTGTTTAAAATGATATTGACCATGAATGCAAATTAGAGCCATGATAATTCGGCAAATATCAACCTCTAAGGGCAGTAACCCTCTAGATGTGTGTACATGACCATAATTCCAGCACTTTAGAAACAAGAACTTGGAGGATCATGAGGTAAAAGTTAGCCTGAGGTACATGGTGAGAACCTGTCTCAAAAACAAATAAAAAACAAACAAATAAAAACAGGAGATAGGTAAGTAGCAGTTCAAAGGTAGGGCTTTGTGCCTAACATGCATAAGCCAAATCCCAGGGTGATTTCAAGTCCTACAGTAGTAATTACAATAATGTCAATAATAAGATTTAGGGTACAAAGAAGGTTCACTAACTCACTTGCATTACTCTAGTGGATATACTCCATTTCTAAGGGTCAACATCTTACCAGGCTTAGATCCAGTCCTATCATTGCTCAGCAATTTCTGATGCCTCTCCTACAAACCATGGAACTTCCTTTTCATTTGTGGGCCTTATCCTGCATCAGCCCCAGCTTCCTGCCTAGGAGAGCAAATTTGTGCCAGGAGTTGTGGAAATCAGGATTTCTTTGGTCCTCATCATCTGCTGCTTTTAATTCTAAATTATGTTGACTTTGTACAGACAAAAATTGACATCTTAGTTAAGAAAATAAGTAGTATTAGTCATAGAAAAGTAGTATTTGAAAACTATTATGTAGGACTTATGTCTTAGTTACATTTTTAATGCTATGACAAAACATCATGACAAAGGCAATTTATAAAAGAAAGTGTTTAATTGGGCTTATGTAGGGGCAGCTCTGATGGTCTTGTTCCCCAATTGGTTCTTGATTTGTCAGTAAAGAAGCTATGGGTCAATTACTGGGTGGAAGGAATAGGCATGACTTCCAGGTCACTGGAGGAAAAAAAGTCAGATGCAAGGAAAAAGAGACAGAGTCTGCCAAGCTTCTGATAGAGAAAAGTTGACCAGCCATGTGAGACCTCAAAATGGAGTAGCCATATGGGCCACTCCTACATGTGGGTGGTCAGGGGAGTTTAGCAACTGAAGTTAAGGATGGGCAGATGTGAAGTTCAGAGCTAATAGTATTGATAAGGGCATGCTTTTCCAGGCAGGAGATAGTAACACTGAACAATTGTGCCAAGAAGGCAAGCTGAAATTAAACAACTGTGTCTTTTATCCCTGGAGTCAAGGAAAGCTGGGTGGGACCTGAGAGTGAAGTCTGATCATGGAGCTTAGGCAGGGTATCAAAATGCTACACACAACAGACTTCCTGTTTCAGAGAGCTTACAGTGAATGATGTTGGAGAAAAGCTCATATCTTGATCTATAACTAGTAGGCAGAGAGAGCTAGCCAGGAATAATGTGAGTTTCAAAAACATAATAATGTTTTGAAACCTCAAAGGTCAGCCTTAAACCCCATTGACACACCTCCTCCAACAAAGTCACATCTCCTAATCCTTGCCAAATATTTCCACCAACTTGAAACCTAGTATTCAAACAAATATGTCAATGGGAAGATTGTTCTCATTCAAACCACCACATTCTATTCTATTCTTGGCCCTCTTAAGTTAGTGGCCATATTATAATGCAAAAATTTCTTTAGCTCAACTTCAAAAGTCTGTATAGTCATTCAACCTCAACACCCTCTTAAAGTCCAAAGTTCCCAGTCTCTTTTAAGAACCCAAGGCAATCTCTTAATTGTAATCCAATGTAAAATCGAGAAAAGAATTATATGCTTCCAACATACAATGGTACAGAATATGCATCATTACTTCCAAAGGAAGAAATTGAAGCATAGTTAGGAAATATACTGGACCAAAGAAAGCAAAAGCAAAACCTGTAAGGACAAATTCTAGGTTCTGTAGTTATATATTCAATGTTAAAAGACTTAGATAGCATTAACCTTCCAACTTTGCTGTCTGAAAGATATTTCCTTCTCTTGTACTGGATTCATTCCCTGTGTGTAACTCTTCTTGGCAGTGTGTAGGTCCCAGGACTCTGGCATGGCTAAGATTGTAGGATCTGTAACAACCCCAGAATTCACCTTCACAATTCCAAGTAATGGCCACTCAGTGTATCCATGAAGCAACTCCCCTGACATATGCCTGGTCTAACTGGCTCTCCTCAACCACAAAGGAAGATTCAACAACCTGTTTACTCATGTATCCTTCATGACTCTAATGCCAGAAGCATATGAATGATATTGCCAAGTTTGCCTGACTACTAGTAATAGAGACTGGACCTATGAATCACATTTGGGCAGCTTTCCTTTGTTGTTGCTTTTGAGGAGCAGAAAATTATCTAAGTCTTTTCTTAAGTTAGAAGCTTAGCTAGATGGGGGTCTTACCTTAAAATACAGGGAGGCACACCTCTCCTTATTTAATTTCAAATCAGCTCTTTCTTTAATCGTCTCATTTCTTTCAGCACAAGCTTTGGCTCCAACATTATGTTATTTTCTCCTCGAACTGTACATTTTGCATTTCTGATTGCCTCACTTGCTCCTTTTTTATTATAGATACCATATAAAAGTGATCACTAATATACTTATTACAGAGCCAATATTAGGTTGTTTTGCAATCTCCTCCATCAAGGAAATTTATCCAGTACCTTCTAATATAACCTCAGGCAGATTCTTATAACAAGAGCAAAAGACTGTCACATTCTTTATCACAGGAATGGTCTTTAATCCAGTTGCTAATGTTGCTCTCCGAAACCTTTTGATTTGGTCTTCCATAGTCCACATTGCTCTTAGCACTACTCCTGCAAAATCCAATAGGATGGCCCATTAAGTCCCACTTAGAGCATTTCATTGCTTCAGTAGTTCTAAGTCCTGAAGTCTTCCATACTACTCCCCAAATCAACACAATCATGTTCTTCATATCAGGAACCCACTCCCTGCTACCAGATTCTTATAGTTGGTTACATCTCTAGTTCTGTGACAAAACAGCAAAACCAAAGCAACTTATAAAAGAAAGCATTTAATTGGGCTTATGGTTTTGGAAGTTTAGAGTTCATGATGGCACAGCCAACTCAAGGGGGCAGGAATAGTTGAGGTCTCACATTTTGATCTATAAGTAGGAGGCAGTGAGAGTACCACTGGGAATGGCATGAATCTTAAAACCTCAAAGCCCATCTGCAGTGTCATACATCCTCCAACAAGGTTGTGTCTCTGAAACTTTCCCAAACATTTCCACCAATTGGAAACAAAATATTCAAACATATTAGGCTTCATTCTCATTGAAGCCACCACAACTTTGCTAAAAATTACCTACAAGATCTTCAAAAAAAATAATTTCTTTAAGTCTCAGCACAGCCTAAAAGTTAAGTATTTGTATGTATAAAGTCTATTTCACAAGCAAGGACACTGAGCCACAGAGAGATAAGGCACCCAAGATCACATTCAGGCTTGACAGAGCTGATATACAGTAAGAGAATATAACTCAATGTTATACTCAGGACTATGGTTACTATATATTTTACAAAGCAAAAGTTATCAAAGTATTTCTCTCAATATTTCTTTTGTTAACAACAAAAGTAATAGAGATAAGTAAAATACTCAAACTCATTTCTCTGAGTTAAGAACACAGTCAAGTTAGTATTATTTTTCTGTAATTGTTATACTATACTTGAGGCAATTTGAAAACCAATTAGCTCATGGCTAATTGATTACCTTAAAACCTAGCTACTTTCAGCTGCAGACACTTCTTCCAAAGTAATTTTATACAACTTTATTATTAATGTCATTTATCAATCTTTTCTGTAAATAATGGATGTCCATTTCCAAAGCATTTATCTAGCTTTCAAAATGTAGTGAAACATGGGCTGGGGCTATAACTCAGTGATAGAGCACTTGCTAGTATGTCTGTTGCCCTTGATTTGATCCCAGCACTGAAACAGTGGTGAAGAGCAGTGTTCACCATGCCAGTTAATCTTTGTCAACTTGCCACAAGCTAGAGTCATCTTGGGAAAGGGAGTCTTATTTGATGATTTGCCTTTCTCAGATTGCCTGTCAGCAAGTCTATAGGTACTTATTTTTATTAATGATTGATGGAGAAGGATCATGCCCACTACATCAGTGTTTATACCCTTGGGCAGGTGGTCCCAAGTAGTATAAGAAAGAAGGCCGAGCAAGACATGAAGAGCAAGCCAGTAAATAACCATGGCTTTTACTTTAGTTTGCCACTTGAGTTCTTGCCCTGACCTCCCTCAGTGATGTAAGATGCAAGATGAGCTATTATCATTTCTCCGCAAACTGCCTTGGTCATACTGTTTTATCATAGCAATAGAAAGCTAACTAGAATAGTACTACTCATCAGATATATCACTGAGGCTGTCCTGAGCACCAAGGAAAGCATTGGGACACTGATATGAATGATGACTGTCCAAAATCTTTGGCTTATAACCACAACCACCCCGGTCTCTATAAATAGTGATCTCACTAGACTATCAAGTTTCTGGTTATTATAGTCAATAGTTCTTAAACATATTTCAAGTAATAGTAAGGAAACACTGAGAGAGTTAATAGCTTAAATTGATAGGTCCCAGAAGTGATATAGCTGGGTCCTCAGGTACTACTATGTTCCATTTCATGAGGAACCACCACACTGATTTCCAGAGTGGTTATACCAGCGTGCAATTCCACCAGCAATGGAGGAGTGTTCCTCTTTGTCCACATCCTTGCCAGTATCTTCTGTCAGCTGAGTTTTTTATCTTGCCATTCTGACTGGTGTGAGGTAGAATCTCAGGGTCATTTTTGATTTGCATTTCCTTGATAACTAAAGATGTTGAACATATCTTTAGGTGCTTCTCTGATATTTGAGATTCCTCAGTTGAGAATTCTTTGTTTAGCTCTGTACCCCATTTCCATAGGGTTACTTGTTTCTCGGGAGTCTAATTTATTGAGTTCTTTGGAGATATTGGATATTAGTCTTCTATATGATATAGGATTGGTAATGATCTTTTCCTAATCTGCTGGTTGTCATTTTGTCCTGATGAAAGTGTCCTTTGCCTTACAGAGACTTATCAATTTTATGAGATCCCATTTGTCTATAGTGGATCTTAGAGCCTGGGCCATTGGTGTTCTGTTCAGTTTTGCAAACACAGTATTGCCAAAGCTGACTTGACTTTTCATAGGAATCTCACACAGAAACAGACAATATGCTGGGATATCCCAAGTGTATTTATAAGACGCACAGAGGTAAAAGTTGCTTGTGAGGGTTCCATGATCCTAATGTGTTTAGTGTGAGGCAGAGCACTATGATAAAATTATTAGAGAAATAGAGGCAAAGCAGGTCATAGAGGACCCCCGTGTCATTTGTAACAGTTGATATCTAGAAGGCTCCCAAAGGCCCAGCAAGATGCATGCTGAATGCCTTGCCTGTAGCTTTTGAGAAATGTGGAATCTCTGGGATATAGGAGTGGTCCTCAACCTTCCTAATGCTGTGATCCTTTGATACAATTCCTCATCTTGGTAAAGATCTTTTCCCAATCTTATAGAAGACTAATATCCAATATATCCAACCATAAAATTATTTCATTGCTTCTTCATAGCTGTAAATTTGCTACTGTTTTAAACTGTAAGATAAATATCTGATATGCAGGTGACTCCCGTGAATGAGTCATTTGACCCCCAAAGGGATCCTGATACACAGGTTGAGAACCACTGAGGTAAGACCTAAAGAGACAAATAGGTTATGGAGGTGATGGTTGGGATCGATTAGGACTTCAGCTCAGTCCCCCGTCTCTTTATTATCTGTTACCAGATGAGCAGATCTCTTCTGCTCTCACCTGGATGCACTGTGGTAGCACAGACCAAAAGCACAGAAGCAAGTGACCACTGCTTGATACCTCTAAACACAAAATTAACCTTTCCACTTAATTTTTTTGGCTTGGGCTTTTGGTCTCACTAATAGCTGAGTAACATAGTTCTAGGGAGATGGAAGGCATGACGTACTACCACAAAGTCGTAAGTACACAAATGCCATAAAGAGGCTGGCATTCTCAGGGCAGCAATTCTGCCACTAAGATGAAAAAGGAAGAAAAAGTTGGTGGGGAAAACAAGACTTGGAAATGGAAGGCATGTTTGGAGCCTATTGAGGTAATCCAGGAAGAACAAGGGCGATTTTGAAGGTACTTCAAAGGAGCTTCAAAGAGTGCTTTGAGGACTGCCAGTCCTACCAAGCAAGAGCAGAGCCTCCCTTGTAAGTGCTTTTAAGAATCTGCAGCTCATTTAGAAGTGCATTCAGGCATTTTTGCATGTGTGGCAAGGACAGTTTTCCAAACAATGGCCCTTGAGTGGAAAATTTCCTCATTGGGATGTGCATGACACTTACTATGCTAGAGATCACTTCCCCTAAACCCTTCAAGAAAGTAGCTGCTTCTCCCTGGAAATCTTATAAGCTCTTGAGAAGATGTGGAGAGCCCCAAAGGTTAGCTGATAGAGATATTCTCTTTCATCTTCATCCAGAATTCTTTTGAGTGGTACCTAAGATGTGCCTAATCACACTGTCAAGAAGCAAATTAAATTGACTCCTACCCCATCCCTCATGGCCACATGGCTGGTCCAGTTGGTGCAGCAGAGAGCTACACTGCTTAACTATCCACACTGATACACTTAGCTTCTGGGAGCCACAGCTCTTTCAGCAGTTTAGGAGGCTCATTAACATTCACATCTTCCCCAGCCTCATTATCTTGCCCAGATGTTCCCGTGACTGCCCCTTTAAAGCATCTCTGTCTATACTTTATTTACATTTGTTCAGCAATATTGATGCTTAATGAATAAATGCACTAAACTGTCAGTACTGGAGACTAATTAAATCCATGTATGAGTCTGAAAAGCTGATTGAAAAATTTGCAACTAAACTGGGTTTAAATAAACACTTTAGTGTAGTGCTTTAATTACACTTTAGTTTGTAATGTAATTTTTGGCTGTTTAAACTATGATTTAGGCTGAGCTAATTACAAATGATTTTCTACTCTGTAATTAATAATAACAAAATTGTAATTAGACAGCTGCTCTGCGTCAGGGCAACAGTTTGCGTGTGCTGGCTCGTGATGATTGGCCTGGCAGAAGCAAAAGAAGAATCCTTAGTGGTTAGGACAGGCTGTGTCTCTCCTCAGCTGTCTTTAAAGAACAAGGCCAGATCATATAGGTGAGTTTCACAATCCCAGATGATAGCAAGGAAAGGGTTGTTTGTCATTACTGGGTGAGGGCCATCAAACAGATTGTCTCAATTCAGGTACCTCATTTTTGAAAAAACAAGTCTCCCCCCCCAAAAAAAAATGTGGTTTACGACGCACTCATCTTCCATTTTATCAAGTATTAAATCACATGCTATGAGCATGTCAATTAATAAACCCGTTCATCATTATCATCATTATCAACATGTTCAAGAGGGTATCTTGGATTTTTATGCTAACTAGATTAGACATATCACAAGACCTCTCAGATTTTAAATCATAAAGCTGTAATTACATCATTATTTGTGGTGGTGGGGGTCCACCTGGGGTGGCAGAGTGCATGTGGCTTGTCTCTGATTCATTATGGTTATTGGCTCAGGGACAACCTCAGAATGGCTAGCAAAGGTAAGGACTGAACTCGGGAAAAGGCAATTTATTCACACCTGCATATGACTTCTGGGTGTGATCGGTGCTTCCTCTAGATCAGCAATGCCAGAGTGGGTGGACTCTCTTCATGGTAAGTAGCTCAGGCCTCTTATGAATTCCACACATAAAGTGGAAACTCCACTGGTTCCTATGGCTTCATTCTGAAAGTCACACAGCATTGAATCACCACAGTCTCTTGTCTAAACTAGTTATATGTCTGTGCAGATTCAGGGAGAAGAAACCTTCCCTCCAGATGCTGCTCTGCAGCTGCAAGGTGTGGTATCCTGATTCTGTTTCTGAATCAAAACATCAACGATCCCTTCAAATTAAATCCTAACCCCTCACAGTGTTAATAGAATATAGTACCTTGGAGAGATGCTTGGGTCTTATGAGTGAAGCATTAATAGACGAGATTTGTACTTTCATAGAAGATACTGAAAAGCTCCTTTGCCCTTCTCCTATGCAAGGACAGTAAGAGGAGATGGCTATTTGAGAACCAGTCTACCAGCACTTTAATTTTGAACTTCCTAACCTCCAGAACAGTGTGTCACAATTACAACTGTTTTTTATCCACCTTGTCTATGACAATTTATTATAGCAGTCCAAACAATCTATGACATAGGTGACATTACCACAGCTTATATGGGTTAGGAGATGGTATAGCCAACGTTGGAAAGTGTCATCTGCTGTAGATTCGTAGTTTATAGCTTCTGAACTTCATCTGTTACAAATTGGAAATTTAAAGTAAAATTGATGTGGAAATGCCAGCAAGGCCTATCTCTGCTTCACAAACATAGATCCATGACAGAGAAATAATGAGACCTTCTGACACATGGCACAGGTGACAAGCTACCAGTCAGGTGTTCTATATCTCCTACTGTTTCCCAGAGCTCTGAAAAGGCAGAATTGTCTGCAAGTCTCTAGTTACAGGCTGAATTCTGAACAATTTAATTCTGAACATTCTCTTTGTCTGATAACTGTCTGTTTCTCCAACTCCATCCTTCCTGGTAGAGTGCTCCTGTTTTAACCTCTGTCACTCTTGTAATGTGTGGTGCTGTTGTGTGACTCTACTAGATCCAGAACCATGATCTTCTTCTGTTGTCAGGTGAGGTGATGAGTGATCCTTGATAGATTTATTCTAGAAGATGGTGCATTGATAACATTATACACAGCTTAACTAATGTGAAAATTCTAAGCCTCTCTGTGTAACTTCTTTTTCTAGGTTTTTCTGACACACATAAAGAGCTGCCATAAATAAGACACACATTTCTTCAAAGGATGAAGTTTCTCAAGATGTAAAGCTATTGAGTCAATGGTCATGATAGAGATCCACCTCTTACCTAATAGAGCACATTAATAAGATACTTTAAGTTGTAAATAATCAAAGACTGTATGTAATTAAACATGGAACTAAAGTATGGAATGCCAATCTAGATTCAGACACTCAGCTATGAAGAAGGAGAATGGTATCATTTCATGTAGGGGTTGGTTCATATTTGTGGCTTAGTATGCTTTTACTGGATATAAAAATTGCAGAGAAAAATACTTTCTATGAACAACAGACCAATAGCTCTTATTTTTTGTGTGCATGAGTTTGCCTTCATGTATATGTGTGCATCACCTGCACACTGTGTCCCCACAGGCCTGAAAAGGCCATCTGGACCCCTGGGACTAGAGTTACAGACAGTTTCGTGGGTACCAGAAATTGACTCCAGGTCCTCTGGAAGAGCATCCAGTGTCCTTAACTGCTGAGCCACCTTTACATTCCAAGAGAACAATGCAAGAAAAAAAGAAGTGAGCCGGCATTACATAGGAATGACTGTTTTTATAATGTTTGTAATGATAAAAACTGAAAGCAACTATCAAGTGTTGTTTAAAACAATGTGTATTTACTTAATACAATATTCTCTAGGTATCACCATTTTTTTTTGTGGTAAGAAAACATGCTGAGGTGGATGTTATAAAGTAGGATTACTATGAGTTCAAGGCCAGCTTGGGCTATAGCGTGAGTTCCACATAAACCTGAGCTATAATGAGAGAGGGAGGGACACGCACAAACACGGATAGAGATAGATGATGATAGATAGAAAGAAAGATAGATAGATACAGACAGACAGAGAGAATGTTCAAGCTGTTTTATTCTCCAGAAGAGCGCAGTATGATACATTCTGCATAGTTTGCATCACATTAAAGACATGGGATTGGTAATATAGCATGGTGGTAAAGGCTCTCATTGCCTCATCAAAGGATCTGAATTTAATCCCCATAGCCCAGAGTGAAAACAAAAAATATTATTCCTACAAACTGTCTTGTGATCCCTAGATGTATGTCATGGTACATTAAATATTAAACAAGTAAATTATTTTATTAAATCAAATAAAAACTAACTTGATAAATTTATCTTTAAAAGAAATAAAAATTGATGTAAACATCAGGATTTATAACCAATTGCCATAAATCTATAAACACATACAAATTTCTGAATTTTAACTTTAAATTTTTCAAACCTTATTTTTAATGATGGTTCTTAAACCCTTTGATCTCCGTGTTAGCTTACCACCCAGCAGAGGTAGTGGGAAAGGAAGGATATGGAGGAAGTAGAGTGATTTTGCAATGGTTCTTTGGAGCAAATCCTATCTGCATTGTCAGCACGTCTACAATTCAGTTCGCAGAGCAGCAGTGGCAGCTCTATCCACTTGCAAACACTTCACTGATATTCCAGCAGTCCAGTTTGGTAGGGTTGGGATAGCAAACATGGATCAGCCGTGGTGGCACTACCTGGCAGAGAGAGCCAGGCCTCATTCTTGGCACAAATCAGCAGTAGGGACCAGGAGGGATGCCAGGAGAAGTTCTCAACTGTGTCTCTCTCAACAAAGCAGAGATCAGCAAAGAGGACTGAACAAGAAGCATTGCACAGTTAGTGCTATAAGCAAGCCTAGTCCAGTCTCCATCACAGTGCATGGAGTTCTAGTTAGTTCCCTCCACAGATTCCCTTCCTACGTGCCTTTTCATATCCTTGCTTTAGCAGAACCTTCTTTCACTTGTGTCTGCTTAAGCGAAACATTCCTTCACGAGTCTGCCTTAGGCTTTCACCTGTGTCCACTTCACGAAAACACTCCTTCATGTGTTTGCCCATGAAGGCAAACACCATCCAACACAACTGACTTTCCAAAAAACCCTTAAGTTTCCACTTCACTGTATACATATGCCCACATGTATAGATATATTTCATACATAAATGTCCTAAATTACATTTAAGGGACTCTTTATGCATTAGACATTTATATTATATATTTTAATTGATTCTTCTTAAATAAATAAGGAAACATAAGAAGATGATTATACCGGTTAACTGTATGAGTCATTATCAGAGTTTCATTAATGACTAGATCATTAATGACTAGATCAAACATTGTTTCTGAATGTGCCCGTGAGCGTATACGGGAGAGATGGCATTTGAGTGTCTGCTTAGCAATGTAGCCTGACCTCTGTTTCATAGCTGGTTACCATCTAGTCTCAACTCTAAGTCAAAACAGAGAAAGAATTTAACTCCTGCCTCGTCCTCCCTGCATCACAACTCTAGATTGTTATCCCAGTTCATTTTCTGCCACCCTTGCACTGCTGTGTGTAAGGTTGCCTTGCCTGGTTATCTGACCTTCATACCAACATTGCTACCACACCATAAACATTCCTGGCTCTCCAGCATTGCACACAAAGGAATCCAGCCACTTTCCTGGGGAACCTTAAGTATTATACAATCTTTAAAACATCAATTTCATCATTATTTTTTATATTAAATTAAGTTATTACACACACACACACACACACAATGTGCTGTGGCATATGTGTGAAGGTCAGAGGAAAACGTGTGGGAACCCATTCTCTTCTTCCACCATGTAAGTCCTGGGATCAAACTTAGGCTGCCAGACTTGATGACAAACACATTTCCCACCATGCTTCATCAATAGCCATAAAAACGTCAGTTTTAGTAATTAAATAGGAAGTTGTTTTGTGGGGTACTTCCAAAGAGTAAATGAAAAGAGTAGCATACATAGCTCTACCATTACATTTCACATTAAAGATAATACGAAAATATACTGGGACAACTGAGGAATTGTATTTCACAGTTTACGAAATTTGTATATTTGAAGAAAAGGACAAAAGGTTAAGGTGGGAATTCACTATGCCATTGAAATGGTCAGGAAGAGAGACGATTAAGAGGTTATGAGAAAGTGTCATCTCTCTAGAAAACAAAATGGTTGTTTCCTCTATCAGAGAAGGATACATAAAGGGACAGGGGTGGAGAGACTTAAGGGGAGAAGGCAAAGGTGGGAGGATGTTCCAGTAGTTAACCTTACTTCAGAAAGCTAAAAGAGCTGGTGCTTGGGAAGTCTAGCAAACCACCAGGCTTCTCATACCTTTACTAAGTAGCCTGAACTGATTTGAAATATTTTTTGGCTCTGCAATAAATTCCTAAGCACACCAGAAAAACATTCAAAACATTCTCCATCATGAAAATTCTGAGGTCCAGACTCTTGGCATTAGGAACATGGAAGACTCAGGCTCAGATGACTTATTGTTGTCTGTTCAAACCGTATCACTCATGTTATACAGTGTGAGGTGGTTTACTATTTTCCCCTGTTCCAATTGTCATAGAAAGAAATGACAGTGGGAGAACGCAATATATATGTGTATATACACATATATACACATATATATTCATTGTACATGAAATTGTGTGATATAAGGATGTTTTCATACATATTGGTCTCACTCACCTCCACACCCCATTTTCCTGATGGTCCATTTTTACTCATTCTTTCACCATAACTAAGCGTGAAAGAAGCTGGGAATTCATATAACTGAGAAATAAATGCTATGATGCTATGGGGGCAGGAAGGGGATACGTCCTGAGAGCCTACAAAGAGCTCCTGCCACAATATATACCATAATGTTGAATGCATGGATAAAAAGAATATTCTAAGAGCTGAAGCCACCACCATCAAAGCAGTCTTTGTAGACATGACACATTTAGGAGCCTCTCCAAATTAAATTAGCTATAACATCTTTAATTGGAAATATACAGCACATGGAGCCCACTGAGGAAGAGCTGGACCTGAGCTGCTATGGTGAGCTGAGCCATGTGAGCCACACTGCATCAGTGTTGGACTGTAACCATGCAAGAAGCGGAATGACACATGCAGCTGATGTTTTATGAATAAGACCTCAGCTGAAGCCTGTTTACTCTCTGCACTCCAATGTTGATACAGTGCTTTAGAAGTTCCCCATCCATTTTAGATTCTAAAGTCCTCATTTCCATTATTCTTTCACTCTGAGCTCATAATCATCTCCTCTCAGAAATTAGCATTTAACTCCCCCTCCCCACCCCGAACTCCGTTGGCTTCTTTTAAGATATGCTTAGTTAGTATCTCACAGCTGAGTGTTCCATACTCCTTCATTTTCTGCCAGGCTTGCTAATGATATCAAGATGTCTCTGGAAGTGAGGGAGGGGGTCAGCATTTGCACCTGTGTGCCATTTGTCATGCCCACCAATTGTTTTTACTTTTGCAATGACAGTGTTTTCCTCTTGAGTTTGTCTCTGAATTTTGGAATTGTCACTGCCTGTTTCCATTGCCTCAAAAGGATTTTATGTCTCAGAATCTATCAAGACCCTGACCTCTCAGACAATCATTTCTTTTCTGTCTCTGTTGTTGCCTCTTTCCCTTGTGATTATTCTTTTTTTTTTTTTTTTTGTTTTGTTTTGTTTTGTTTTTCGAGACAGGGTTTCTCTGTGTAGCCCTGGCTGTCCTGGAACTCACTCTGTAGACCATGCTGGCCTTGAACTCAGAAATCCACCTGCCTCTGCCTCCCAAGCGCTGGGATTACAAGCATGTGCCACCGAGCCCAGCTCAGTGATTATTCCTAAAATTGCAATTTATGTCATGGAAATTTGGCTGAATCTATCAGATCTGCCCCATCAGTTACATTTAAATCTATCTTTTCAACATCATCTTCAGGATGCTTCACAATATACACAAAGTTTAAGTTTCCCTTTTCACTTTCAGTTACCATGTTGAGCTCTCAGCCCTGCACTACACAATAACGTGCCCACCCATCTTGGAGACCTATTGACTCTGAACTTGCAATTAAACAGGGACTATGTCTCCTCTAATGTCTGACATACAGTGGCTTTGCTACATAAGTTCCTAACATAAACTAAGGCCTTGGTCAATATTAAAACGATTCTCTGGTGTTTGCTGTCCTTCGCTTTGTTCTACTGTGCTGTGTACACTGTCAACTGACCCAATTGAATCTCTAATTTGCCTCTCTCTAAAAGCAAGCTCAAGTTTACTCTAAGATGTTTTAATGTAGTAAATATTTGACAGCAGTCTGATACTTTTTCAGTATACTTGAAGCAGCAGCAATATAGCCAGCATTATATTAAATGGGGAAAACCTCACTGTGTTTCCACTGAAATCTAGAAATAAAACCAAGGGTGTCCACTTTTTCTACTCTTTTTGAGTGTAATGATTTAAGTCTTCAATGGAGCAATAAGACATGAGGAGGAAATGAAGGGACTAATAAGAAAAGAAGAGGCCAGAGTATGCTTATTTGTTGATAATAATTCTATATGAGACCTTAAGGACTCCATTTGAAAATTATTAGACCAGATAAAAGCTTTAAAAAACATGCAAGGCACAAAATTATCATGAACATTCAGAAACTTTCTTATATATATAAAATTAGCAACCATTAAAGAAATAATTTTGACCATAGTCACCTTAACCAAATATTTCAAAATATACCTAATCAAGGAAGTTAAAGATCACTACACTGCAAACTTGAAAATACTGAAATAAGAATTGAAGAACAAGAAGCTAGAAGATGAAAGACTTCCCATGCTTAATTAGATTATAAATTTAATATTAAAAATAGCCATACTACCAAAATCTAAAGATTCAATGAAATCCCAATTAAAATTCCAATATAATTCTTCATAAAGTAGGAAAACTATACTTAAATTCTTATGGAAATACAAATTATCCTGAATCCTAAAGGTAAATCTGAGTAAAAGGAATAGTTGTGGAACTATCCTCCTACCTGGCTAAGTCATACTACAGAACAACAGAAATAACCAAAATTCTGTTGGCATAAAACCAGGTATGGAGACAAGTAGAATAGAATAGAGAACTTAGACATAAATCTCTCAGCTACAGATACATGTGAATGTCAAAAATACACATTGGAGAATTGACAGACTTCACCAAATTGTTCTGAGCAGGCTAGAGAGCCAAAAACATAGCAGTGTCAAAGAGCATCACTATTTGATCTCCATTACAAAAATCACATCAACTGACTAAGAACACGATGAAAATCCTGAGACTCTTAGAGGAAAACCATGTCAAGATGCAGGCATAGAAAACAGCTTTATGTAAAGAAGTGTAGTTGCTCAGAAAACAATGTGGAAAATATATATTCACCAAAGAACTCTTCTGTTCTTCACACATTCACTCAGAACTTCAGCACAGAAATGGTCATCAGACACATGAAAAGTATGGTTCAGCAGTTTAAAATTGCTAATTGCCAGTCACAAAGACCAGAGTTCTGATTCTCACACCCATGCAGTAATCTGAGCATCCTACACATACCTCTAGCTCTGAGCTCTGAAGAAGGAGGACACAAGAGAATTGCTGGTGCTTTCTGGATTCCAGCCCTATAGCTGTTCAGCAGCCATCGATGAACTGGATTAGCTGAAAGGGGAGCTGGGAATGAAAAAGGACAGGGTGTGAGAGAAGGATGAAGCCAAGACAAATGTTTCTGATCAAGGCTCAAAGTTTAATAGTCAGCACAGTGTTTATATAGGGAAAGCCCACAGACCCTGATCCTTTGTTTCCACTGGATTGAGTTGCAAAGCATGTTCAACAGGCAGTCTACCCTGTCGGAAATCAACTCCACTGGGTCATTAAGGTCCAACTGTGGCAAACACTTAAGATCTATTTAACCTGCTCAAGGCTCAGGGAAGGGTACACAGCCCAGCTAATAAAAGTTAAGCCCACCGTTCAGATAGAGTCCCTATCTCAAGAGAATAGGTGATACAAACAATTCTGTGGCATGCCCCATGCCCAGGAATAGTTGGCCAATAGAGAACAGACTCCAGAGTGTTTTGGTTTTGTTTGTTTAGTTTTTGTTTTATTATTTGTCTATTTTCTTTTGCTAATTTTTTAACCTTTGGTTTTTGAGGGTTTTGTTGTTGTTGCTGTTGTAGTTATTTATTTTGTTTTCAAAGAAAAAGAAAGAAAATTTGAAAGTTGAAAGAATAGGTACATAGGGAGGATCTGGAAGGAATTGAGAGAGGAGAAAAGATATGATGATAATAGATTGTATGTGGAAAAATTTTAAATGAACACATCTAAAACACAGACAAAATAATTTATATATAAAAAAAGTGAGTGAGGAAGATTCCTGGCCTTACTATGCTCAGATAGGTGCATACATCTGCAGCACACATACCTACATTCACTCAGATAAGTAGATAGATAGATAGATAGATAGATAGATAGATAGATGATAGTCAGTCTTTAAAAATAAGGCTCAGCCTCACTAGCCATCAGAGAATTGAGGACAAAACGTTATATTGAGATTCCATCTTACCCCAGTTAAAATGTCAGTCATTCTGATGTGGGCTGGAGAGATGGCTCAGCAGTTAATAGCACTGACTGCTTTTCCAGAGGTCCTGAGTTCAATTCCCAGCAACCACACAGTGGCTCACAACCATCTGTAATGGGATCTGACATCTTCTTCTGGTGTGTCTGAAGACAGCAATAGTGTACTCACATATATAAAATAAATAAATCTTTTTTAAAAAAAGAAATAAGTATGTGGACAAAAGGAAAGTTTTTGTCTTATGAGATTCTAGTCTCCCCTTGCAGAAGTGAGTATAGATGGTCCTCAAAAAGTTAAAAATACACCCACCATATGAACCAACTATGCATCTTCTAGATATTTCTCAAAAGGACTTCAAGGTACTATATCACAAAGATATTTACGTATCAACTCATATTGGCCTAGCACTATTTGTGATAACTAAGTTATAGTTAGCTTCAGCAATCAAGGAATACAAGAGAATGTGGCACATAGAACTGTTACAGCCATAAAGATAAAATTACATCAGAAAACATGGATACAACTCTGCTAACATAAGGAAAGTAACCCAGTCTCCAAAAGACAAATCTCTTATGATTTTTTTTCATTGTGGTTTCTAGATATAATCCAAAAACATGTAAAATAATGTATTCTATATTACATAAAAGTTGAAGTGAATCTGTCTAATGAAACAGAAGAAACTGTTGGAAGACTAGACTTTAAGAGGAGAAGATATGGGCAGAAGTATATTTAATTTATAATATATGCCTGTAAGAAATGTCTTCATGCCACAAAATACCATGTATGATGAACATATACACTGAAAAGATTTGAAGTTCCATTAAAGAAACTAAATAACAACAAAAAGAAAGTTAAACAAATCCCACGTGGCTAATTCCTCCTTACATTTAAATTATCAGACAAAAAAGAGCACTAAAAACCCAATCTGTGTCTTTTCTTCTGGCTTTGTGGGCTGCCATATTTAAAAGCTAGTGAATGTTTCCGTCATAGTGAACATTGCTTGTTTGTGATAGAATAGCCCAATTATTGCTTCTGGGCAATGGCCCAGCCAGATTTTATTCAGAAAGAAACGTACTCCTAAACAAAGCACTGTGCTGCCCTTTGGCCTGAAAGAAGCCACAGAGGACAGCTACATTATCATAAGCAATAAAGTGGGTCTGGGAAATTAGGCTCCAGCAGAGAAGAAAGCTATCTGATGGCACTGGGGCCTCCATCATTAAACAGACCCAGTGTCGCATTGGAAACTAGAGTCAGTTTTGTTCATAATTATCCAGAATGTCACACACAAGAAAATTATTAAGACCACCAAGTAGCATAACCTTGAATATAATCTGTCACTTAGCCAAACATTCCCATTCTTTAAACAATGACCTCAGATCTGCTTCTGTCCTGTTCTTACTGCCCTGTATGTTTTTCATGCCCTTTTTACTTTCTTTAATTTCTCAAACTGTCAATTTAAATTGTTTTTAATATTTCTCTGACCATCATTTCTGTGCTTTTATTTTATTTTATTCTGACCCTGCAATAGTCACTAATAAAGCATAAATAAGTGCAAAGCCCTAGCTTAACATACGTTTTATGTATACATCTCATAAAATAGAATGATTCATATATTTAGTGCAGGAAATAGAATTGTCCTCAAATACATATATTTAAAAATTAAAAACTAAAATTTTTTACACTTATGTATTCACTCATTAATTTTCATGTGTGTGTGTGTGTGTGTGTGTGTGTGTGTGTGCGCGCGCGCGCGCGCGCAGAGGTCAGAAGACAACTTGTATGAGGTGGTTCTCACCTTCCACTATTGTGGTCCTAAGATTAATCCATGGGCCTTTTAGCAAGTTCTCTTAACCACTGTGTCATGGCCCCCAAACTGGTTACTTTAAGCACCGTGCTCCTTGAGCACTACTCTAAGTGTAAAACACACAAAAAAATGGAGTGCTTAACTATCCTGTTTATAGAAAGAAAATCCTTACTGAGAAAGGTACCTTACACAGAAACGTGTAATTGTTCCATATATGCTGAAATTTATCACATGTCTATTTTCAAACTAAAAACATCCAAATAAGAATTGAAGATAAAACTAAAAACAGGAAGCATCCACTGACTACTGGAGCAGCTGATGGATTTAGGAACACAGGAGTGGGGATCCAGAAAAGAAATGATGCCAGTTTTAAGTAATGGATTTCTTAATAAGTTGGGAGGACAATGATCATAGGCCTCAAGCCTCACATGCACCACAGCATGTGGAGTTCACAGCAGTGCTCCATGCCAGTCCACTGGTTTTTGTAAAGATCTTTTATTAGTGCACATTTATCATATATAATGATAGATAAACTAAAGATAATTAATTTCAAGTATATCATGCACTTCAGCCATATTCACTCTAACATCTTTCCTTTACAGTCTTTCCCTTTTCCCCTTCAATTAGTCTACCCTGTTTCCTTCGGTCTTTTTTTCTATAACCATACACATGCATGCACACTCACACACATATGCATATGTACACATACTACGACTTTATGTATCTGCATACAATCTAGGATCTACAGGTAAGAGAAAGCCTGCGATATTTCTTTCTTTCTTTCTTTCTTTCTTTCTTTCTTTCTTTCTTTCTTTCTTTCTTTCTTTCTTTCTTTCTTTCTTTTGACTCTTAATGTTGTTGCTTGTAGCTTTATATCCTCTTTGATGCATGGGTAAGGATTGAATCTCTAACTTTTTCCAGCTCTAAATATTCTGCATCACTGTTTGAACTCAGCTGTCAGAGTGGTTTCTACAAAGGAAGTAGTCAATTACTATGCAGATGTTAATGCTAAATTACAAGTCTTGTCTTCTAAATGACAATCATAACTAATTTAACCCCATAATCTTCTCACCTTTTGCGCAGTGGGAAACGTATTGTTATGTATCTATCATGCTTGAGAAGGTACAGAGTGTTCTTCCTGTCTTTGCTGAAGTATGGCTAATTACCTCAGAAGGACAAAACAAATCATAATTATGAGCAGGCTGAAGACATTTTCTTCCAACTCTGGCCAAACTCATTTCTCTTCCTCTTATAACCTCATAACTCCAACTCAAGGTGTCTGTTTCCAAAGAAGGTCATTTTTAAAATATGACTTTTGGGCTCATAGATTTTATTCAACTGCCCCATTCCGAGCAAGCATACTACATAAATCAACGCATTATTATACTTGTCACTAAATCATATTGCTGGCTTAAAGAAACATTTCTCCAATTGTCATATGACCAACAACATTAGCATAATCTGAACATTTGTTAGCAATGCAGATACTTTAGTTCCACCGAAGACTCAGGAAACTACACATTCTGAGGTAAAGTACAAAAAACTGTTTAAACAAGTCTTCTAGGTGTATCTAAGATGTTTTCGAAACACTGCCCTAAGACACTATATTTGATTCAAATATATAATTATGGCTACAAGGTATAGAATTTATAAAGGACACCCAAGTAAGAACAGATGAGAATTCAGAGCATTCTGTGGCAAGAAATAGATACCAGCAGTTACATTTGGCAAAAATTTAAGATACTCAGCAGGGATAGGGAGAAACTTTTATAGTTTAAAAAAGGTCAGGAGCAAGCTTCAGAAATGCTCAAGTTGGAGGTAATAGGTCTAGGGATGCTGGAGGTAGCCAATAGTAGTGGAAAGCTTATGTAATTGATTTCAGGAACATATTTGCCTTTCTCTGCTTGAATCTCAGTTTCAATCAGGGTTATAAAAACAGAGAATCTGGCAATTATTGATCACCTGGGCCAATTCCAATAGAGGTATGGGATAGCTTGCTTGCTGGATGTTGCAGGGGTTGCATGTCTCATTTTCATGCACATTCTGGCCACTTTCTGTTGGTGTAGTCGACCTTTAAGCCCTCTGCCCCTTTAGAGTGCTGTAATATGTTTGAGATGTGGTACAATGAAGAGTCCTGGTAAAGTCCTGGGATCAAGGAACCCCCTTTACTCAACTCAAGAAAGCAAGTGATGTCCTAGGCCCTAAGTGTCAACTTTTGACAAGAATGTACTTTTAAGAGAATATCCATATAGCCTCTTCTAATATCCACAAAGCACTGAATATAATAGGGCTCAAGACTCTAGAAGTCTTCTATAAGCCACTGAACTTCAGAAGAAAACAGCTAAGATCTTTAGAACAAGCTAATAACTTTGAAAAAAACAAATTGTAATTTCTGGCCAAGACTTTGGATCACACCCTTTCTTGTGGTATAGGATCCTGAATGGCTTCTGCCATTTGGGCTGATTTTGACATAGGTAAAGAACTATATTCTTAGCTAAACTCTAACTAGTAAAAACATATCTTGCTGATATCTTTCCAAGTTTAATCTTGAAGTAGTTCTATCAACAAAGAAAATGTTCTCACTTCTCAATGAGAGTGTGTAATAAATCTGAACAGGTCACATAAAGTTTTCTAATATATGTTTATGGAAGAGTTAGAGAGTGGTGAGGATGCAGGCTGTGCTATAAGTGAATTGTAGTGTGTATGGAAGGTCCATTAATTGGATGGCTGAAAGATGTGTGCTTTCATCCAATAGTGATGCTCTGTTACTGGGTTAGAACCATAGGTCAAATGAACTGTCTAGAGCTAGTTCAGCAAATATATCAACAAGTGTTAAAGTAGCAACTATTGCTCCAAGAGACAGTCAAGCCTTGGTAACTGGGTCAAAAGTGAACTTATCACAAATAATGGAGTTTTATGGGCCTTATGATATTATGCTCCTAAAGTCTCACCCAGGATGCACATATATGAACAGAAAGTGTTCTGTAGGTTGAAAAGAAATGCTTGTATTTGGACTTCAAAAGGAGAGAATTTCTAAGTGGTAAAGGGCTACTGCTTTCTGTATTTGCAGCTTCATTCACAATAACCAAGTTATAGAATGCCCATCAAGAGGTGACTGGATAAAGAAAATGTGACATATACACATAAAAATGTTATTCATCTATGAAGAACAAAATTATCTCATTTATAGGGCAAGTGCATGGAAGTGGTATAGGCCATAATATTAAGTGAAATTACCCAATCCTGAATGACAAACTATATGAATGCTACATTTTTTCTATATTGTGTGTGTGTGTGTGTATGAGTATGTGTGTATGTGTATACAGTCACAAGAATGCACTCTGTCATATAAATCTGATATGAAAGTATAAGATGAACATTTTCAGAAGAGAAAGGTGACTAAGTAGGAGGAGAAAGATGAGAAGATAATGGAAGAAGGATTTCATCAAATAATGATTACATTTGAACAAAACTATGATAAAGCTCATCATTGTGTATAACAAATATACATTAATAAAATTAATTATTTGGTAGGTGGTGGTACATGCCTTGAATCCCAGCACTGGGGAGGCAGAGGCAGATGCAGATGCAGATGCAGAGGCAGAGGCAGAGGCAGAGGCAGAGGCAGAGGCAGAGGCAGAGGCAGAGGCAGAGGCAGAGGCAGAGGCAGATGGATCTCTGTGAGTTTGAGGCCAGATATACAGAGAAGACCTATCCCCAAACCAAAAACAACAACAACAACAAAAAAGAAATTAGAAAAGTTATTAATCAAGAGCTATTACTATATCAGAAAAAATTCACACCCATTACCTGAATGTCCTGAAGAAAATCCTAGAAATTGTCTTCATGCTCCCTTTCTGCGAAGTTCATGATAATTTTAGATACTATTTAGTCCATGTTTCTCCCTGTTTAGATAGTTCAGACCATAGCCAATATACTGTGCTTTAGGAAGAGTGACATTCTGAAATGTTATGTCCCTTTTGGGCTATAAGTGAGACACATAAAAGCAATGCTTTTTCCTAAGTTTCCTTGTGCTCTGCATAAAGTGTTTGTTCTTTGAATAAATCTCCTATGCATCATCCCAGAGTCAACCCAAGAAGGAAATCCAGACCCTTTGAGTCTTAAATGTGGATTTGGGAAATACAGCAGGGGGTCTTGAGTAAATACAACTTCCAAGGCATAACTTTCTACATTTATCATCCCCTAGTTTAGTGCAAAAGTGCATCATCTAGCCTTCATACGATAGGGTCAAATGGAAAGGAGAAAGGGATATTTATGAGGATTCAGCAGGTAACTTTCAGAAAACCTGTCAAGATGATGCTTGGTTGGGTGCTATCCAAGAAATAGAGAAGTCTGTTAGATACTTTGAGATTGTAAACAAACTGAACCATTTCCCACTTGGTTTCTTTGTTGCCAAAAATGTTATACAGACTGCTACAAGGTATAATAAGATGATGAAATGATGTGAGAAATTAGGCCTTCACCTTGAGGATTTTCAGAGAATATTGAAGCTTAGCCAAAAAGTACAGAATACCCCTGGTACAATTCACAAACTGAAATATAACAAGAAGGAAGGCCCAAGTGTGGATACTTTAAACACACTTAGAACAAAATAATCACTGGAAGCAGAGGGTTGGAGGGGGAGAGGGAGGGGGAGGAGAAAGGGGGGCGGGATCAGGTATGAGGGAGACAGGAGAGAAGCCTAGAGGGCCAGGAGAATGAATGGGAGTATGCAGCAGCAGGGGGTGAGGTGAAGATGGGGAGAACTGCTACATAGTCTCAGAGACCAGAGATGTGAAAGGTTCCTAGGACTCGATGGGCATGACCTTAACTGAAATGCCCAACAGTGGGGAGATGGAACCTGAGGAGACCACCTCTAGTAGATAGACATGGCCTCTACCCATCTCTTACCTCATACTTGAGATATGAGGCAACCCACCCATCTTTAACATTTTTGGCTCAGAACTGTTCCTGTCTAAAGAAAATGCAGGGACAAAAATGGAGCAGAGACTGAAGAAAGGCTATTCAGGGACCTGTCCAATTAGAGATCCATCCCATGCGCAAGTACCAAACGCTGACACTATTACTGATGCCATGTTGTGTTGGCTGTCCTCAGGGAGTCTACCAACAGATAACTGAGACAGATTCAGATACTTACAGCCAGCCATTGGACTGAGGTTGGGATTCCCTATGGAAGAGTTAGGGGCAGGACTAAAGGAGCTGAAGGAGATTGCAAACTGATAGGAAGAACAATAGTATCAACAAACCAGGACTCCTCAGAACTCCTAAAGACTAAGCCACCAACCAAAGAGCATACGCAAGTTGGTCCACAGCCCCTGGCACATATGTACCAGCAGGCTTGTCTGGCATCAGTGGGAGAGAATGTGCCTAATCTTGTAGAAAGATAAGAAGGGACATGAGGTGGAGGTGGGTAGGCAGAGTAGGGAAGCACCCTCTTACAAGCAAAGGGGAGGGGATAAAGAACTCAGGGACAGGGACCAGGTAGAGAGGGCAACATTTGGAAGACCAGAGGGTGGATGCCTCAGTCCTTCTTAGAAGGGGGAACAAAATACTCAATGGGAGGAAATATGGAGATAAAGTTTGGAGCAGAGACTGAAGGAAAGGCCATCCAGAGATAACCCCATCTGCAGATCCATCCCATATACAGATACCCAAACCCAGACACTATTGCAGATGCCAAGAAGTGCTTGCTGACAGGAACCTGGTATAGCTGACTCCTGAAAGTCTCTGTCAGAGCCTGATAAATACAGTGGTGGATCCTTTCAGCCAGCCATTGGACTGAGCATGGGGTTCCCAATGGAGGAGTTAGAGAAAGAACTGAAGGAGATGAAGAGGTTTGCAACCCCATAGGAAGAACAATATCAACCAACCAGATCCCCCAGAACTCCCAGGGACTAAAACACCAACCAAAGAGTACATATGGAGGGCCCATGGCTCCATGTGCATATGTAGCAGAGGATGACCTTGTCAGACATCTATGGGAGGAGAAGTCCTTGATCCTGTGAAGTCTTGAGGCCCCAGTGTAGGGAAATGCTAGGGCAGGGAGGCAGGAGTGGGTGGGTGGGTTAGGGAGCATCCTCATAGAAGCAAGGGGAGGGGATAGGGGAAAGTGGATAACATTTGAAATGTACATAAATAAAATATCCAATAAAATTAAAATAAAATAATTTTAATAAAAAATAAATAAATTAGGTCTTAACTTTGAGGATTGAGTTTCAATGAATATTGAAGTTTATGCAGTATTTACGTTTGATGAACATGGATTGTAGTGCATCCCATTCCAGTTTGTCTTCTTGTGTTAAGGAAATTTTAACCAGGAATTATAATAAGGAATTATAATTGTGTCTATTATAGTATTAAAACCTTACCTGATGCATACACCAAATACAATGGAGAGAGGAAAAGTGTATCTGACACAGGAATAACTTGAATGCTGGAGTCACTTGGTTCTTAGTAACAGTCACAGTTCTGTGATTAATCTTCTAATTCTATTTACAGAGTCAATCTCTCCCCCTCTAAAGTTCTACTAAAGGTGCTACACACAGTGAGAGAGAATACTGAGTAAAAAGCCAAGGATTCTATGTAAGGGCCAAGAGATAGGGAAAACTCATGTTATAAACACAAGCAACAAAAGTTTAATGTACGAATTGAAGTGGCCATGAAGACAAAACATGCCGAGATTGGTAATGACCAGGAACCGATGAGGTCCACATCTGTTTGGAGTCAACTCACCTGAGCATGTCAAGGTAAGCCAGGATACATACGGGGTGTTTTATTTTTTCCTTTACATATTTTCTTTGATATGATACAGATTTTCTTTGTTCTGATTTATTCTTTGTGAGATGGCATGCTCTAGTTTAGAATATCCTTTCCATTTAAAATATCTCCAATTGTCATTGTTAGCAGATAGCCAGCTGTCCGATTCATAGGACTGAGTTCAAGATCAATCATGCTTTTGTTGAAAACATTCTGATCATGTAGTTCAGGCAATAGACGCATAGCCCACACTCAATCAAGCCTTCCTTCATTGCATGAAAGAATTATGGTCCAATTAATTTTTATTAGAAATATTTAAGTATAGCTTTTAGGAAATAGTCTCTACTTTGGAAGTCTTATATTTTAACTACTAGTTTATTGTAGAAGAAAAAAATACTATTTTTGAGGTGGTTTGATTATCCCCTTTCATCTAAAATTTTGCATTTGGAGCTTCAATCAGTATCTGAAAAAGCATATGTAAATCAGGCAGTCTTGATTGTATGCTTCCAAACAAATTCTATGTTCTTCTCTAAAGCAGTTCTTGGCCTCTGGTAAGTTAATGGAAATCGTTAATGATAGCTTCTAATACAGCATCCATTTAGGGACGCAACGGTGCATTGCTTGTGCTTCTAGACAATGAGAGAGATGGACCTCCCTGCCTAGTTACCAGAGGCAACTGCTATTCTGAGATTTTTAGAAGGTCATCAGGAAAAGGTAAAAGGTTTGGATAAGAGGAAGTTGGAGGAGCCAATGGGGTATGAGAGAGAAACCAGGAAGACAGAGGGAAAAAGAAATTTGGTACTGAAATCAAATGGAAGACATGAGGCATGCAAATATTGGTAGTAAGTTTAGTCTGTGTATCCTATATTTGTCAAGTTGCATATTACATTTGATCAAATAACCGGTTAGTGGTGTATAGTCTGCTTTCCATGCATGCACTTGATATATATATCATGTGTTTCTAGTGTTTCCAGAGTCCTGTTTCCAGTGACTCAAAACCTCTTAGTAGAGCCTTCTCTCGGGGCTCCATCACCTCCAATAGTGGAGCGCTGGGCAACCACCCTTTATCACATGGCTCTGCCTTACATTCCCATTGCTGTGATAAAACACACTGAAAACAAGCAATTGAGGAGAGAGAGGATTTATTTTAGATCACAAGTGCGGTTGCTAATCCATCACTGTTAGGAGATCACAGTGGCAGCAGCTTGAGATAGCCTGTCAACTCACATCCACAGACAAGCACAGAGACAAATGATTGCATGCATGTTGCTCATTTTTCTCCCTACATGTATTGTTCAGGATTCTACTTACACAATGGTCCCATGCTGGCCTTCATATACTGATAAACAAGCAGGACAGTCCACCATAGACATGCACATAGGCCAACCCGCTCTAGATAATTTAGCATTAAGACTATCTTTTGTTACAGTATTTTCCATGTCCAATCATATTAGGACAGTGGAAGGCCTGTGATTGGACAAGGAAAAAGGGGGCGGAGCGAGTGGTTGTAAGAGGAGGGTGCTCCTGAGAAGGTCGCAGGTCACAGAACCAGAATATCTTCAGACTTTTTTCTAGTGTTTTCAAAAGGTTAGAAATATTAGGATAAGGCTTTTACTGTGTTGGCATCTTGTAATTGTGTTTATAATATACACAAATTTAATTGGCTAACTAAATAAGCATTAAGAGTCATGTTCTTGGTAACTTGGGTATTGAGAGCTGGCAGACAGAGGTGTAGGGGCAGTGTGTGAAAGCGAGATGATCTCCAGAGAGTTAGCCAAGCAGTGGTTGGAAAGTTGGTTAGCCAGCAGATTGCACGAGCGTGGGCCTAACCCGTGAAGAGTTCGAGAGTCCTTTGTCAGGCTAAAGGATCCTGGTGGCCCAGTGTGAGGTCTGCAGCTCGCCCCTGCCAGACCTGCATGGGCGTTCTTTTTTAATATTTCCCGCAACAAACTTTATCTCCCTATGTGTTTCTAGGTTGTGTTAATTTGACAGGTAAAAATAACCAGCACAACCATGAAGCAAATTTTCAGTTCTTTGATCTCGGTTCGTATGCTGGTTTGAATAAGGCAATATTGGGAGGTGTGTGTGCTCTTGCTGGAATAAGTGGGGCCTTGTTGGAGGAAATGTGTCACTGTGGGGTTGGGCTTTTAGGCCTTCCTCCTAACCAGTGTGTGTGGAGGGAAGCCAGCCTTCCCCTGACTGCTTTTGGAACAAGATGTACAACTCTCAGCTCCTCCAGGGCCATATCTGCCTGCCTAGACACTGCCATTCTTCCTGTAGTGATTATGATGGGCCGAACTTCTGAACGTATAAGCTAGCTCCTGTTAAATGCTCTCCTTTATAAGAGTTGTCTTGCTCATAGTGTCTCTTCACAGCAATGAAACCCTAAGTCAATGAGCAACTTAAAGTTATGCCTATTCTTTTGTTTCATGGAGACTTTTTAGAGGGAGAGTTTTGCTCCAATCCTATTCCCCAGAGTGAACATTGACATTGAAAGCTTCTAGCATAACTTTCAAAGCTATGTCATTTTTATTATTTACACAGAGAGGGTAAAGAATAGAGGTCATAATGACAGTATACACTCTTTAAAGTCAAAAGCTGCATAGTTCACTTTCAGTTCTCTCTCTCTCTCTCTCTCTCTCTCTCTCTCTCTCTCTCTCTCTCTCTCTCTCTCTCTCTCCCCAAGCCAGGAGAACAAAAGAATAAAACATGACATGGAAAGAAAGTTTTATCTAGGTTATGAGGTTATGGCAATAGTCAAGAACTTATGAGGTTCACGACTGTAGTCAACTCATAAGAGCATATAAAGGAAGGCAGGTTACTGTGTGTTATCTAGTTGTCAGTGACCCAGAGCAAAAAGAGGACAAGAGGATACCCACATGGCTAGAGCCTCAAACTCAATTACTGGTTTGATACTAGCAGAGCTACAAGACTTGCCTGTGTACAAGTCTGTGGCCCTTTGTAGGGAAACATTATTTAGCAGTACAACAAAAAACAGAAGCACAAAGGTTAACAGCAGACTTTATTGGAAAGTAATGGCCTGATTCTATGAGGTTCCCCAGAGAATGCAACAATCCAGGGACTATGGCTAAGACCTGGTACCAAATCATCCTGTCAGTGTAGTCTACACCCACTGACATCTGCATGCCTAAGTCTTCCATGTGTACTTTAATGATCAAAGCCTGGGAACCATGGCATGAGCATGCCAAGTCTCACATCAATGAATCTCCAAGAAAACTACAGAATAAAGAAAGACTGATGAGATGAAAGCAAAGACAATTTCTTTATTCAGATTTTTCTCTGTTGTTAGTTGCATTTGACAGAGACTCATAAGTGGACATAATAGATAATTGCATGGCTAAAACAAAAAGCAGGGGTTGGTTAGGGGTGACGTGACTCGAGGAGTGGATAGACAAGTAATTGAAGGGGGGCTATGAAGGGATGCTTAGTTGTTGGAGTAAAGAGGAGATGAACTAACTAGGAACTTGAGAAAATACGTAATTGATTGCAAGGACATATTTGCTTTTCCTTGGAAGTTTTAATCAACTGTTTTGAGTGGGACAATTCATATGGGTACAACGGAGAATTTGATAACTAAATTCTGACTCTTCTATGCTACAGACTGTGGTTTGATTGTATGCGTTGGTTGCTTCTGTGGGTCAGACATCTATTGGCATAAATGATCAGGTATATAACATGAGTTCTCTTTCATTAATACATTCTTTTAAGGATATAAGGTGAGACCATGCAGTAGGAGTACTGTGAGATAGTTATTACATGTCAACATATTAGCCAATATACCTGACTCTCTCATGTTAGCACAATTTGCTTTGACTATGAGGTAAGGATAATGATGACAGAGAATCTCTCTAAAGGTAAATTCTAGACTTCTCTGCTAATGGGTCATTTATTGAACATTGCAGAACCTTGCTCTACCCTGTATAGACTTCACAGAGTTGAGAATATACAACAAAGAGAACTGCTCTCCACCATTCACACTACTTTTGCTCTTCAGACCTTTCTCTCAACTCTTCTCTACAGAAACATAAATACGAATTTAAGCTATATTATCTCCTTTGCTTATCAACTCTGCTATTTCACATTTCCAATCACTTAAGTTAGTTTGTGTCTATTTTAATGACTGTAATATAGTCTTTAGTGTCTGAGCAGGTCTTGTCCCCTGCTCAGCCTTGAAAGCAAGATCACTACTGTGAATATGCCTAGCCTGCCTCTCTGTTTCTTTTTTCTTAACATCTATTCACAACACTGAGAATCTCAAGAAAAATAAGAGACTCCACTATGTTTCACTCATTGTATTTCATTCTTCTTGACAATGGTGTGATTGAGAAACAAGTCTTGAACCTGAGAAATTGTTAGAAATGCAGGATTTCCGTCTGTATACTCAGTCCCGATGAACTAATAATCATTTCAACAAGGTCTCCTGTACCCTTCCCCCCCTGCAACTAGTTGGCTAGCGGGCACCCAACTCTTCCGATGGCTACCTCCGGCCTTTGTTCTACAAACAAAGGGACTCCACACCTCGGCTATCGACACCGCCCCCAGGCCGGCGTTCACCTGAGCTCCCAGGCAGTAGGCAGACGACCCGCTGAGACTTGGAGCCAGAGAATTCACAGCACCGCCTTTGAAGCTACCGACTTCTGGGGGGTTGGCCGATCCCCCAAATGTCTATAAAACCTGTCTTCAATTTATTAAAAGCAGTCTTGACCAGAATCCTAGGCTTGACTCAAATCCCTTGTCTGTGTCCCTGTTCCCCAAGATTCTTTCAACAGGTAACCTGGTTCACATGTAGCCGCTGGCGGCTACAGTCTCCTCTTCTCATTAAATACTCAGTTTACTGTTTTGTTGTGGACTCCATCCTTCTCATATTCATTCACATGGTTGGGGAAGGGCAGCAGCAGCCCTTCACTCCCCTTCAATGCTTGGGGCTGTCAGCTCACACAAAGCACTGTGTAATGATGACTGACTTCAAGAAGGAGCCACACAGTGGTTGACTTCCTGGCTTAAATACAGAGTTCACTCAGTGTTGACCTTCCCCATTGGTCCGTTCGGGAATCTAAAATTTGTCCATTTACATGCTACAGTGCAATTCTACCATTCTAGTTAGACTGAGAAGCTGGCCTTGACTTCTCTATAGATGTCTCAAGACTTTTATGAGTAGCACTTGGTGAAAAGAGGCAGCCTCTTGGTTCTTCACATACTACTCATAATAAAATAAGAGTAGTTCATATGTCTATAAACACCTGCTAGCAATCACAGCTGATTTCTTCTAGCAGAATATTGCTACACAAGCAAAATCTACCTGGAAATGGTAATTATGTCTAAGCATTTTTCCTGTAATGTCACCAATTTTATTGTTCTCTTATTAAGTGAGCAATACGGTTGTTTCTACGAAATGTGTTTCTCTCTTTAGTTTTTTGCAGTCTCCTGGATGATAAGATGGTTGCTCACTCCATCCTTGTGTTACTTTATAATCAACTACATTATAAGGTTAGTTGGATACTCCTCAACTTTTTAGAAGAAGCTAAGAGGAGAGGCTCATGTTTTTTTTATACCAAAATTACATTTATAAAACCAGGTATATTCAGTTCTATGTGGAAGGAAACCCTTGTGGTTTAAAAGTAGTACTCTGAGAAAAACGCTGGTTTAAAAAACATAATAACAAACATAAAGTAGCACTCACCTTTACTGTCTTCCATTACAGAAAATGTGCTGTATTTACACTATGGAATACTACTCAGCTATTAAAAACAATGAATCCATGAAATTCTTAGGCAAGTGGGTGGAACTGGAGAATGTCATCCTGAGTGAGGTGACCCAGTTACAAAAGAACACACATGGTGTGCACTCACTGATAAGCAGATATTACCCCAGAAGCTCAGGAAATAATTCACATATGAAATGATGCCCAAGAAGAGGGAAGGAGAGACCCCTGGTCCTGGAGAGGCTCAGTGAAGCAGTGTAGGGGAATACCAGGACAGGGAAGCGGTGACTGGGGAGCAGGGGGAAGGAAGAGGGCTTATGGGACTTTCAGGGAGGGGGAATCCAGGAAAGGGGATATCATTTGAAATGTAAATAAAGAATATATCAAGTAAAAAGTAGAGCATCAATTCATTAATCTATTCAATGGGTTATAGCTCAACTGTTCACTATTTACAAAGCACTGAGGCAGATATGAAACAAAATAAGACAATCCTTTCAGTGACGGGGCTCTGTGTTACTAAGGGTTCTTTATAGTAATAGAACTTGGAGCAAGCGAACAAAAGAGAGAGCTTAAAAAGTATATATATATATATATATATATATATATATATATATATATATATATATATTAGAATGACTTACTTACAGACAATACAAAAATACCATTACTAATCCAAATAATGGCTGCCTATGAGCAGAAGGTACAAGAATCCAGTTCAGTCCACGAGGTTGGTCTTCAGTATACACTAGAATCCCAAAGAAGTAGACTCCAATACCAGTGAAAAAATGGACTTCCTATCCAGGTGAGAGTAAGCGGGCAAAAAGCACAAGCTTCCTTCTTCCATGTCTTTACATAGGCTTCCAGCAAAAGGCATGGCTCAGATTAGAGGAGGGTTTTCCCAGCTCAAACGATCTGGATTAAAGTTGTGGCTTCCTACCTCAAAGGTCCAGATTAGAAGTAGATCTTCTCACTTCAAATAAAGCAAAATTCCCCACAGATATACCCTCTGCTTTTGGAGTTGAGTTAATTCCAGATATAGTCACATTATCAACCAAGAATAGCCATCACAGGCTTCCCACATTTGCTAGAACTAATCTTACTTCCTTACAGCGAAGAATTTCTAAAATGATTAAGTATATGGTGTAAATTGCTCTTTTAATGGCTTTACTCCACTACAATTACCAATGCATTCATTTATTCAACAAATATTAAAAGCCAGGCTATCATAAGGACTAATATGTGGGTAATTAGTAGTAAATGAGACTGGTGATATTGCTAAGCCCATTGAATTTACAGTCTCTCAGAAGTGATTGAAAATAAACAAGTGAGGGCTGGTAACAGGGCTAAGGTGAAAGAGTACCTTACACCCCTAGGTGTGACAACCTGACTCGAATTCCCAGAGCCCATGGAAAGAGGAGTGGGGGAGGGAGAAGGGGAGGGGATGGGGGAGGAGGAGGAAGAGAAGGAGGAAGAAGAGGAGAGGGAGGAGGAGGAAGAGGAGGAGGAGGAGGAAGAGGAGGAAGAGGAGGAGGAGGAGAAGAACAAAGAAAGGAAGAAAGAAAGAAAGAAAGAAAGAAAGAAAGAAAGAAAGAAAGAAAGAAAGAAAGAAAGAAAGAAAGAAAACTGACTCCTAAAAGTTACCCTCTGATCTCCATTTCAAATAAACGTTGGCATGCAAACAACTGCATACATGAGCATGTTTGGGCACACACACACACACACACACACCCCTAATAAGTAAGGAAAATATAAGAAAAAATTCAATGTAAGATTATTGCGCAGTAACAAATTCTGGATCTGAAGTGATGTCTCAGTTGACAAAGTACTTGCTAGACAAGCTTAAAGACTAGTTAATCCCAACCCCCCAAAAATCTGCATTAAAAACTAGATATACTAGTGCATGTATTTATTATCATGATAGGGTTTATGGGACATCTCTGAGAGTCTTTCTTGCAGTATGTGATGCTGGTGAGGTGCCTTTTTATTTCAGTCATGTCTGAGAAACAGGTTCTACCTGAGACGAAAAGAGATACAAGAACACACACACACACACACCTCTGACCCAAATTTCTGGTATTTCAAGCCTCTGGCCATGACAAATCAGAGACATTTCACATTATACACACACCAGCTCTCTCTGCCTGTGGTAAGGCCCAGGCTACGGACAGGCCAGAAGACATTTCTGACTTTTAGTCTAGGGAAAAACTCATCACTTTGGGTGCAGAGGGCAGAGGGAGTCTTTGTATCCTAAACTGCCAATCCAGTGTCTTCCACCTGCGTTCTTCCATCCAGTGTTCTTCCATCCAGTTGTCTTATCAATCCCAGTAGCACATGTAGGGGCATGGGTGGTGGAGACAGGAGGCTGACTGGAAGCGGATGAACCGGGCAGCCAAGCATATATGGAACAGTGAATAGCAGAGGTCCTCTCTCAAAAAAGGGTTGTCCTCTGACCTCCTAACACTCATTATGATAAGCTCATGCTGACCAAACACACACAAAATATGAAAGAGTCATAGATTCTATGATAAGATAAATAAGAAAAGGGGAATAAAAATTAAATCTCTGAAGGACAATGTGGTCAAACCAAATTGAAGGAAGCAACAACATTTAAGCAGGTGTGTATTTAGCAACATTGACACAGACATGTGCTTATTTCGGAGAGGGCATCAAGCAGAAGCAGCAGCAAGGAGCACACTAAAGCAAAACAACACAGTATAGAATGGTCAAGATACATGCCCCCAAATAGTTCCACAGTAAAGTGTATCACAGTATTTAGAGGGGAGGTTCTTGAAACTATATTTTAAGTTTTGAGAATACAATGTCTGCTTAGTTATATTATGAGGCTCTTAAAGTTGAATACAGGTAATATGAAGAGGAAAGGGTATGTATAATACAGAGGGAGGGATAAGTGATGAGAGGTGTGGGAGGGCGGGGGAGAGGAGGGGATTGGCAGAAGTAACCGTGTGTGTGTGTGTGTGTGTGTGTGTGTGTGTGTGTGTGTTTATATAAAAGAGTTTAATTAGAGTTAGCCTACAGGACATGATTATACTATTCTTAGAAGCCATATGTTACCAAATAAAAATCCCATAGTCTGGTGTGGGATACTTTACCTCAAGGTTTTATTTAGAAGTGTACCAGAGACCTTCCCCCTAGGAAATAAATATCAACGCAGGTGTTTGTCATTGTTCCACATTGCCCACCAGAACTTGATGGCATGACCTTATTATTGATGTCACCGTCCACATTGAGCACTGAAAAAAAGAAATCAAGGTGATAGTAATCACGAAGCCTCCTCATTGATAGCTAGCTCTTATAATATTAGAATGTACCATGCAGGTACTGATGATAATACATAATAGATGTGTGTGTGTGTGTGTGTGTGTGTGTGTGTGTGTGTGTGTATGTGTGCATGTATGACACATTAACACTCAGATGTAAACTCTGTGAATTGCAGTAATGACAGGTGTGGCATGATATGCCCATGGGTTCGAGAGCACAAATGTTATAGGGGAACTAATTGCTTTCTGATTGGGTTTAAGGCTTGTTCCATAGGAGGAAACACATGCCCCTTATTTTGGAAAAACAAATCTGTGAGGGACTAGGGATCACAGAGGCCCCAGCAGTGAGCAGCCATTATCATTTTGCTAAATAGACACAGCTTCAAAACTGCCTTTAATTTCCCAACTCTCTACCCTTAGATCAGTGCAGTTCTCAAACTTTATCCAAGATGTTTCTTTGTGTAACTGATGATAGTTAACACAGAAACTCACACCTGGTCAAAATGCAGAGATTAAGTGACAGTGGAGTGTTCAGGCACAAATGAGACACCCATAGCACACCCTTTCTCCAATGTTCAGGTGCCGTGTCAGAGGAGGGGACAGCAAAATGGTAGAGCCAGTGGTCTGAGAGGACCAGAGCAAAACAGTGTCTGGACATGGCAGGACTATTGTGTAATTGCTCTAGCTAGAACTTCAAGTACTATATTGAAAAGATATGGAGAGAGAGGGCAGCCTTGTCTAGTCCCTGATTTTAGTGGGATTGCTTCAAGTTTCTCTCCATTTAGTTTGATATTGGCTACTGGTTTGCTGTATATTGCTTTAACGATGTTTAGGTATGGGCCTTGACTTCCTGTTCTTTCCAAGATTTTTAGCATGAAAGGATGCTGAATTTTGTCAAATGCTTTTTCAGCATCTAATGAAATGATCATATGGTTTTTTTCGTTGAGTTTGTTTATGTAGTGGATTGCATTGATGGATTTCCTTATATTGAACCATCTCTGCATCCCTGGGTTGAAGCCCACTTGATCGTGGTGGATGATCGTTTTGATGTGTTCCTGGATTCGGTTGGCAAGAATTTTATTGAG
The DNA here is from genome assembly GCF_947179515.1 of Apodemus sylvaticus. Classification (NCBI taxonomy): domain Eukaryota; kingdom Metazoa; phylum Chordata; class Mammalia; order Rodentia; family Muridae; genus Apodemus; species Apodemus sylvaticus. Next base: position 47,400,837 of record NC_067472.1, on the reverse strand, counting down.
TATTTTTGCATCGATATTCATAAGGGAAATTGGCCTGAAGTTTTCTTTCTTTGTTGGATCTTTGTGTGGTTTTGGTATCTGTGTAATTGTGGGTTCGTAGAACGAGTTGGGTAGTGTTCCTTCTGTTTCTATTTTGTGGAACAGTTTGAAGAGTATTGGTGTTAGGTCTTCTTTGAAGGTCTGATAGAATTCTGCACTGAAGCCATGCTTTTTTTGGTTGGGAGACTTTCTATGACTATTGTGATCATGAACTCATAGTAGTTGTAGTTGTGAGGAGGGGTGTATGAGTCAATCCCCACCCTTACCTGAGGAGCAATGGACACTTGATGTTCTATGGTGAAATTGGGGGTGTGGTTCCTGGTAGGTTAAATATACTCTAGTATTTGCCAGCATCATGTGTATATGGACAGCACAAATTAGAGTCAATGAGTTATTAAAGCAAAAATTTAAAAAGACATACAGTTGTGAGGTGGAGGTGTGCCTGGAGATGTTAAAGAGAGAGGCTGGAAGTGAATATGATTAAATAAACCAAGTTTACCCAATATCTATCCACAAACCCAGCCCTACAAAGGATAATAGGAGGAAAACACCAATACAAGGAGGGAAACTTCACCTTGGAAAAAGCAAGATAGTAACCTTCTTTCATCAAACCCAAAAGAAGTTAACCAATCAAATTTAAAAAATAACATAAAAAATGACAGGAAGTAATAATCACTATTCCTTAATATCTCTTAACATCAATGTGCTCAATGCACCAATAAAAAGACATAGAATAACCGACTGGATACATAAACAGGATCCTACATTTTTCTGCATACAGGAAACACACCTCAGTGTCAAAGACAAACACTACCTTAGAGTGAAAGGCTGGAAGACAATTTTACAAGCAAATGGTCTCAGGAAACAAACTGGAGTAGCCATTCTAATATCAGATAAAATTGACTTTCAACCCAAAGTCATCAAAAGAGACTCTGAGGGACACTACTTGCTGGTCAAAGGAAAAATACAACAAGAAGAACTCTCAATCCTGAACATCTATGCTCCAAATGCAAGGGCACCCTCATTCATAAAAGAAACTTTTCTAAAGCTCAAAGCACACATTGCACCTAACACAATAATTGTGGGTGACTTCAACACTGCACTTTCCTCAATGGATTGAATAGGAAAACAGAAACTGAATGGGGACACAGTGAAACTAATTGAAGCTTTGGACCAATTAGATTTAATACACACACACACACACACACACACACACACACACACACACACACACACATATAGAACATTCTATCCTAAAGCAAAAGAATATACCTTTTTCTCAGCACCTCATGGTACCTTCTCCAAAATCGACCATATAATTGGTCACAAGACAGACCTCAACAAATATAAGAAGATCGAACTAATCCCATGCTTCCTATCAGATCACTATGGAGTAAAAGTGGTCTTCAATAGCAACAAAAACAACAGAAAACCCACATACACGTGGAAACTGAACAATATTCTACCCAATGATACCTTGGTCAAGGAAGAAATAAAGAAAGAAATTAAAAACTTTTTAGAACTTAATGAAATTCTCAACTAAATGATAATTTGTTTATGTAAAACTTGCCATATATGGCTGTTTTAAAAGGACAAAATTATAAAGAAATGACATTACAGAAAGAATTTCTACAAATTCCGATTCTCACACTTATCACTTCCATCTCTGCTTGCACAATGATATTATATTTCATTTTAACTTTTCTCAGATAGTTTTGAATATATGCTACTCACTTCTTCTTATTCATCATTTTGCAAATTTGACTATTTACTCTATTAGCAATATTTTTTTTCTTATTGGATATCTATTTTCTCACGGTAATTTTTCATATTCTTAGTTCATTTTATTTAAATTATTTAGCATATATTTTGATTATAGTTTCACCTCCCTCAGCCTCTCTTAGATTCTCCCACCCACCAAATCAACATCTTTTCTTGCTCTCTCTCTCTCCTCATTAGAAAATACTGGTCTGTTTTGTGGCCTCTAGCTTCTGCTGCACTGTCAATATTGTATCCTCACCTGGACTCCTCTTGGGTATTCTGTTGTTGCTCTGTGTCGTGGAGGTTCTGCAGCTTTGATTATGTAGGGCCAGCCCTGTCTCTGTGCTCCAGCAGCTCACAGATGGTGTAGGTGTTGGGGTGGGCCAACCTAAAGCCCTGATCTGGGCCTGGGTGGCAGCAGAGTTGGTCACTCTTCGAGCTCTCCTGCGACGCTGCCACCACCACCACCACCACGACCAGCTCTCTAGCTTCACTTTGCTTGCATAGGGCTCTCAGGTACTCATGACCTAAGGGGCAGGTCAGCTTTCCAGAAGTACCCACCCCTAACCCCAGGCTAGCTCACCCAAGTGCTACAGCTGGCAGAGGCTAGGCCATCTCTCTCCCTTTTGCATACTCACCACCAGGGCCAGCTCTGCTGTGCTGACCAGGCAAGGTGAGGGCCACTCTGCCAAGTGCTTTAGCTAGTAAGGGCTGGGGCCAGCTCTGCTCAGCCCTTGAATACCAACATGGTCCCAGGCAGCAGCCCAAACAAAGGAAGACTACAAAGCCTTTGGTGGTAACATGGGCCACAGACATAAATAAACACCTGCTGCTCCAGAGCCACGGATCCAGACATGGCCTTTGGTGCCAGCACAGGCCTAGCCTTCACTGTGGCATCTGGGGGCAGCACAGGCTACTCACATCAGGCTGTTCCTCAATACCCTCAAGTATCCAGTTCTGCCTCTCTTCATAATACACACATAGTTCTGATTCTCTTCCTCTCCCATCTCTCCACCACATATTTGTACATTGTAGTGGTGTCCGTGGGCCACAAGGCCTTGTGGTAGTGAGCAGGCCTCTGGGTATCTTCTGCCTGCCTGTACCGCATGGCAACGTAATTTTAGTCATGTGTCTTTGAGGTTCTAAATGCTTATTACACCTGAATATCCATGTTTTCTCTAAGACTTTGGAATTTTTCATCTATAGCTTTATTGAAGATATTTTCTATGTCCCCAATTTGTAGCTTTACATTTAGGTATGCCTATGAAGAACTGAATAGTTTATTTTTTAAGGGTATACCAAAGGTCTTTCATTTCTTTCTTTATGCTTTCTTGTTTCTCTTTCTGTTCTTTCTGACAATAACATTTCAACTAACTGTCTTTGGGTTCTACTGTATTCTTCTGCTTGATCTAATCTGTTATCGAGACTGTCAAATATGTTTTTTCCTGTTTGACCATTTAGGATCCTCATTTCCCTCCATGATTTCTGTCCAGTACTCAGAGATCATGTGCTGCCTTCCTTTATTCATTGAACTATTTAACATTTTCCTGTATTTCTGTGTTGAGAACTGTTCAGCTTTAAGGTGAGTCTCCTGCCCAAGGGACTCTTATTAATATGTGATAATTTCACCTTCATTTGAATTTGGTGATTGTCTCTGACAATTCAAATCTGTACCTTGCTACTCCCAGTTCAAACTCATGCTCCTGTGTAATATTCCCAATGAATTGAACAGGATAGCTGTTTGTCCATTGTGGAAACTCTGATTCCCAAATGGTGCTTGCTGATTAGTGATAACAGCCAAGGGTCAGGCAGGACTGTTTGTTTAGGTTTATATAACATATTGAGTTATTTTGTTATTTCTGCCAGCTTTTCAGTTGACTTTGTTGATTTCATCATTTGTTTTCAGATTGGCAATCACTGTGTTCACATCATCCACATAAGTAATCTATTTCTCTTTTCCAATATAAAATACTAAAAACAATTTGAAGAAAGTTTATGTGTATGAGTGTTTTGTATACATCATGTATGGCAGAAGAGGGCATCAGATTCCCTGCAATTGAATGTACAGATGGTTGTGAATAACCACAAGGGTGCTAAGAACTGAATCCATCCTCGGAAGGAGCTAGTGCTCTTAACTTCTGAGCCATCTCACCATCCCATCAAATCTGGTGTTATAGTTTTAAGTTAGAGCAAAACTTCCACAGTTTATATTAAATCATAGTAGTCTCATTATCTTTACAATTTAAAAAATGAAAACCTTTGGAGTTTCATAAAATATGATGTCTGTTAGTTTAAGATAATAGTCCTAACAATGAGGAAGTATTTTCTTCTTTTTTAAGATTTCATTAGAAGAGCCAAATTTTACTGAAGGACATTCTTTTAAGAGATCTTTCACATTATTTTTGTTTTAATCTGTTACTGTGTTGAGTTTAATGATTGGATTGAGTTCTCTCTAGTCACCATACTGGTACACTAAATTTCATAATTTTGATGCTTGTTAGACAGTTGGTATCTTTGCTTATCATCTGATTTGAGTAACAAGCCTTGTTTGCTGTACATATTGAGCTAAGAATCAGGCCATTATTTTCTGAATAAAAGCATTAAGACATTTTTGTTTTTGTGGAGAAGGGAGCTAATTTAGCTCATAAAGTTCTATGAATTGCAATATTTTTCAGTCATTTATTATGAACTTTCCCCAGCCCTTTGGTGTCTGTATCTTTTATCTTCCTTTTGTTGAGATTGTTTAATTCACTTTTTTTTCCTATAAATTTCTTCCTTCTACCAAAATTGCTGTTGCTAATAAAAGATTCAGCAGTTATCCTCTTACAAAGGTGTTGATGCATTTCTCACACGTGATTCTGTTGTATCTTTGCTATAATATACTTTCATTTCCTCACTTTTTCCCTTGAGTAAACCTTCAAGGCAGTTGAACACGTTTATTAATTTTTCAATTATTTATTAACTTTATATTTCCTAAACATTAACTTCTCTGTTTGCTTTTACTAATTCATTATACTTTTCAATTTTTATTTTAGTTTTTATATGGTTTTCCCCCTGCTTCTTACATTTGAATGTTTTATTCTTCCTTGATATTTCATAAAGGTATTCCAGACTCTTTGACTTCAGCATAGGTAGAAGTACTGCTGTTCCTTTAAAATAAAATATGTACAGTAAAAATTCTGGTGAGAGCTTAGTCCAAGAATAATCTGGGAGAGTAATTTTTATGTTGATGTGGTTCGTTTTTGTTCTAATGTTTATTCTTTTCAGATAAGAGCTTCACAGGTAGATCATGTAGTAAATGCATAGGTGGGCTTAACCATTAACCTGGGAGTCCTGAAGAAACCCAGGGAAGCTGTGGACAAGTTTTTTTGTTGTTTGAAGTGCAGCAAACCAAGCTTAAGGACCCTTGCATGCTGAGTGAGCACTACCACTGAACCAATCCCCAGCTTCCAGAACCAAGCACCATAGCAAGTCTAAACTTCCCATATAGACATGGAAGTTCAGAGTGCAGGAAGATTTGTCAAAAGAATGTGTAGAAAGATGCAGGTAAGGGATCACAGGGGTCTGAAATGAAAGACAGAGAGAGACATGGGAGACTTCTAAGATATATTGGGAGCTAGGTTATCTGGATTGGCACTTGATTGACTATGGCTGTGAAGAAGAGGGGCAGATAAACTGACGCTGGCAATTCTGTATTGGGCAGCAAGGTCTCACTGACAGAGCGAAGGGGAAAGAAGAAATTGAGAAAAGAGACACTCGAGACAGTGACATTTATATTCCCCAAATCCCTCATTGAGGCATGAGGTAGACGGCAGAAATCACAGGCTTGAATAAAGAAAGAAGAGTAGAGGCAAGCGGTGAAGACCGTGGGCCAGCACTGTACAGCTTATTGCCCTCACCAGGTGAGAGCAATTATCCAGAGACACAGAAAGAATAGTATCCAATAGAAACCTGGATTCTTGGAAATATTATTTTCTTCCATTCTCCTTCTCTTTGTAAAAAAAAAAAAGCAAATATTTAAAAGTATAATACAATATTATTTTTTTTTACCAAGGTGGAGGCAACTTTAGCCCTACCTTTCTTTATCTTAATAGTTTGTTCTTAGGTGAAGGTTTTTTTGCTGTAATAAAACATAAAAAGGAAAAACAATTTAGAATTTTTTCTTATCACTCCTGGGTCTTAGTCCATCTTCAGCAGAAATTGTGGCAGGGACCCGGAGATAAGAAATAAAGCAAAAACCTTGGAGAAATGCTGCTTACTGGCTTGTTTAGCCTGCTTTCTTATATACCCCAGAAACACTGCCCAGAGGTAGTGCTGCCCACAAGTATCTGGGCCCTACCACATCAACCACTAATTAGTAAAATACTCCTAGGCTTGCCTGCAGGCCAGTATTGTGAAGGCCCTTCTCAATTGTGACTCCTTAATCTCAGGTTTGTCTAGGTTTGTGTGAAGTTATAAAAAACAACTAATACAATTCACATATTATAGTAGTCCTTCAAAATCAGCTTGTCTATTTCTGTTCCATACCTTTCAGTGTGTGTAATATACCCCACAGAGCAGAAGCAAGAAGGGTTATTCAACCCTTTTCTTAGGTGAGCTTTTTTTGTAAGAGCTTTGGTGTTAAGTAATGCAGGGCTAGCCTATGGAAGTAAATCCTTACATTTCAGTAGTAGGCCTGGTATTCTACCAGAGTGACATGAGTTTTGAAAAGCACCAACTTTTTTCCAGTGTGGCCAGAGTACTGGGGACCCAACTTTGTAACTAGACAACTAGATAACATGACTCCTTCAGTCTACATTCACAACACAGAAGGGCGAAGTGAATTTAGCCACCCTTTAGCTTGACTTAGGCTGAATACAAATGTTTAGGCTGAAAGACATCAAAGAACTTGTATACTCAGCCTCCCAGTTTCCACAAAGTTTTCAAGAATCTGCTTCTTCTGTGGCCTACAGAGGTCATTCTGAAACCAGAAAACCCTGTTCCTAACACCATTGTCTTTTATTTCAATTTCTACCTTTCCCCTGCTCCTTTCTTTGCTCCTTCCCTTTCTCTGTTTTCCTGTCTCTAAACTAACTAGAAAATCTAAATATTGTCAGTAGGCTAAATTACTCAACCACATTGCAAAACAATTTGTCAGTATGTTAAAAAGTTGAACAGATATGGTGGTGTAGGCACAATCTCAGCTACTCTGGAGAGTGAAGCAGAACAGCCCCTAGGAGGGTTAGCCTAGGCCATCTACTAAGATGGTGCTTTGAAAACAGAATTAACAAAACAGCTTAGTATATTTATTACAAAACTACGAGATTAGATTCCTAGGTATCTACTCAAGATAATTTACTTTTTTATTGAATATTTTCTTTATTTACATTTAAAATGTTATCCCCTTTCCCGGTTTGTCCGCCTCCCTAAATCCCCTATGCTATCTCCCCTCCCCCTGCTTCTATGAGGGTATTCCCCCACCCCACCCACCCACTCCTGCCTCCCCACCCTAGAAATCCCCACATTGCTGCCTTTTCAGAACCAAGGGCTTCTCCTCCCATTGATGCCTGACAAGACCATATAGGAGTTCAAAATCCTTTAGTCATATCACAAAACTGAGATTAACCCAAAAGCCCACTAGGCAGAGAACTAGGCACAGCCCAGGATATACAAACAGAAATCAACGCAGGCATGCAAAGAGCAGCGGCCAGCACACAGAGAGGGATTTCAGAAACAGCATGCTCTATTAAAGCACAGGACACACATAACGATGGCTATTATTGCATGGAATTACAGATAAAGTGATACCACCGAGACAGGAGGCATATCCCTGACAGGGCAATGCCCAGTAGTGGAGCAAAGCTGACTGGAAAGAGCTAAAGAGCACATGGGACTTGGGAGAATGTAACTAGTTGCCTGTGGCTGCTGAACCAAAAGACCACAAACCCAGTGGCTTAAAGCAAACAGTCTTTTATATGCCTTATGTCTAGAATCCCAAAGTGAATATTTTAGGGCTAAAATAAGCAAGACAATGCCCTTTTGGAGGCTTCAGAGACAATGCACTTTCTTGCCTTTCCCAGTGTCTAGAACAAACCTCCTCATACTTCTTGGCTCCAGGTACAAAGCTAGTGAGTCAAGCTTCTTTCTAGCTGTGTTCCTCCTGGTTCTCTCTCATGGTTCTCATCCATGCTAGCAAATCTCTCTTATCTTTCCCTCTTAGCAGGATGCATATGGCTATATTTGATACAGAGCATTGTTGGAACAAAGTTCCTAAACAAACTGAGTGACTCATAGGCTAGAAATTAGTATTCTTTTCTTCACATATCAATCAAGGTATAGATAATCAAGTTGACAGTGTCAACTCTAATCCAAAACTCTCCTCCCAGCCTGCCAAAGGAAGTTTCAGGATTGTTGACATCACTTGGCACCACAGCCCAACTCACACTTCTTTGACAAGAACTAGTCTCCTGCGTATACTTAAATGGAAGCACTGGGAAGTGCAGTCTTTGGATAACCAGCTGTCCCCAGGGTAGGGCAACAATCCTAGTGTCAAAATCTACAGCACGCGAGAACCAACAAGAAGGAAGTTAAAGACTGAGGGTCATTGAAGAGGAGATATCTTTCTGGAGAGATGGTTCAGGGAGTCAGAGTGCGTACTTATACTATATAGGGGCCACTTTGGGATAAACACACAAGCGTAATTAAAAAGACAAAAAATAAGAATAAAGAAAAATTGATTTTTTTTTTCAGCAGCACAATCAGCGTATCCTCAATATCTCTGTCACATTATATAGGACTCCACTGCTGACTTAGAGGAACTGATATTTACAAAGACCCAATACTGCAATTCTTATATTTCATCCAGTCTGTTCTTCCTATCACATGGCATCCCACAACCCATTCATAACAGGTAATATTTTAGTTCTATGAGCAAGGATATCAAAAACAAATGCTCATAATATGTAATAATATGTATTTTTCTTGATTTCCATTAACAAACGTTTATACGATTGGTCATTTTCTGGCATCCAGTTCATCATGGAGTCATGATAGAAACTAGATTATCTAAATTTTGCTGTCATGCATCTGACTTCTTTTACTATCAGGCTGACTATTCTGCCCTCTGCAGAGAAATCATGATTTATACCCTATAATGAATCAATGATTCATTATACCCTATAATGAATCAATGGCCACATTCAGATGCGTGCACTTTTCAACTTTATTCTGATTCCAAAGGACAGTTATTAGTCTTTTACAAACTAAATTTGTGAGCACACAACATCAGAATAGAATGATCAAATATTCTATAATTGTTGTTTTTTGACTGAGCACAAATCTGCAAAGCTCCTCTGGCTTTGGTGTGTGATAGGGACTTCCCAGCTGGGATCAGGAGCATAACCCGCCCTGCCCATGCTTAGACAGTTGGAAGACAGCAGACACCACATAAACTGACAGAGAAGACAATGAATCAGGCAGTTCTTCAGGAGCACATAGATTTCTTCATTCTGAAGGGAAGTCAAACTCACAGAAACAAGCAGGAGGGATAAGCCATCTTTCACTTGTACTTCAGACAGCTCCAGGATTTATTCAAATACATAGTAGGAAACTTTGTGACAAAATTTATCACCGGGAAAAATGAGTTATTCATACTCTTTGCCTTGCTTTGGGAGGTTATACCTTCTAACTAAAATGTATACACACTCAGTCATAACATACCTTTATGAAAAATGTAGACGACCAATTTAAATGTTTATGGTGTGAAGGGTACAAAGGTTATAGAAATACATATTAGTTATTATCAACAGGCTCTGGAGATTTGAAATATGTGCTGTTAAATGATTTATAATGTATCAGGAACATTCTACAGAATAGATGTGTCAGGAAACATCTGGGTCCAAGAAGCCAAGTTCTCACTGGATCTGCTGTGTGTGGGGCACCTCAGCACTGTGCAGCACAACAGAGTTGAACTTAGTTGTGTATGCTCAGTGGACAGATGGACCACAGAAGGAAAATATCCCCACATGCTGCTCTTATGAGAGTTCATACGCAGTCTGACATCTATAATAGGCCTGTTGGGCATTCTGTAAAGACATTTGTGTTCAAATCATGGATTGGCCATAGGCTACATATTATAAAAAACCAATTAAACTTTGAGATCATTTTACCTATAGGAGCAATGATTCTATCCATACACAGTTGGGAAGCAAATATTGTTATGCTAAATAACCTCTGTATCTTTAAGTTACCCCCCAGATTATTTATAGATCTTAATAAAATGTAAAGGCATATAGATAATTGCTATACTGTATTGTTCAGGGACCAAGAAGAAAAAAAAGAAGTCTGTGGCATATTTGGTACAGAAGCAATTGTTTTTCTAAGTAATTTCCATTTATGGTTTATGACTCTGGAGACATAAAACCCAGGGCTGCCTGTATGTAAATAAGCATGTAAATAGGAAGATCTCAATTCTGAATAGTGTCTCCGCTTCACAGGCTAGAGATTTAGAATGTCTCAAATGTCAATGTGCCAACATTTCTCTAGATACGTTCAACTCTTTCTACTCTCTCTGCATCCATATCAAAGCATATTACAGAAATCTCTGTGCTGTCACATAGGCACCTTTTGCCTTTCTCGACTGAAGCTTCTTCTAATTCTTGATTATATCCGTCTCAGCTTTGAATGCCTCCAGTTTGCTGCACACATCCCTCGTGCATAGTAAGTGCTCAATAAATGTTGGCTGAAATAAAGGAGTCTCTGGGAAGCAAGGTAAATAAAATGTTGGTGATGAAATATGTATGAACAAGAAAGGCTATGCTTTGAAGGACTTAGGTAAAATAAGGAACCTGGGGAGTTTCTGCGATTCGATTGGGGCTGTAGCTATGATAGCCTTATACACACAGAATCAAATCACAGAGGCCAATGGCAGCATGACAGCAGCAGCCTAGCAGGAAAGACCAATCATTCCTCTCCTAAGTCAGAACAAGTAAGTTTGGAGAAATATGATAATTGTTAATAATGTGAAATTGACAAGAGGTTGGGGAACCACGTTGATATCTGATTACTATTTAGTTCTTATTTAAGTTCATATTAAAGTGAGTGAGCAGATGTTAGCCAAAGCAGATGTGAGAATGCAGTAAAGACTAACAGGATTCGGTTGCTTGCTTGTCATATGCTTTGGTTGATGCTAAAACTTTGAAATTTAATCCAAAAGAGAGGAGACGCATTTGGCTCCTTTACTTTATTTGCCAACATTTAGAGAACAGGCAGTTGCTAGAGATCTTTCCATAGCTGTGTGGCTCAATAGTCTAAACTTACCCTCTTTTCTTTAACAGGAACCAACAAAGGATCAAAGGGGACATTTTGTATTGACAGCAAAGACTGGCACCAAAATAAGGTGGATCAAAAACATAAAACTGTCAAAAACCTGAAGTTCAGAAGTCAAAGGGACAGAGAATCATGTGAGCTTATATGACACTGGTTGTGTGTGTGTGTGTGTGTGTGTGTGAGTGTGTGTATACGTGTGTGAGTGTGTGTGTGAGTGTATGTGAGTGAGTGTGTGTGTATGTGTGTGTATTGAATGTGTGAGTGAGTGTGTGCGTGTGTGTGTGAGTGTGTGGGTGAGTATGTGAGTGAGTGTGAGTATGTGAGTGTGTGTGTGAATGTGTGTATGTGTGTGCGTATTGAATGTGTGAGTGAGTGTGTGCGTGTGAGTATGTGAGTGTGTGTGTGAATGTGTGTATGTGTGTGCGTATTGAATGTGTGAGTGAGCGTGTGTGTGTGAGTATGTGAGTGAGTGTGTGTGTGAGTGTGTGTATGTGTGTGAGTGTGTATTGAGTTTGTGAGTGAGTGTGTGCATGTGCGTGTGTGTGTGTGTGTGTGTAAGTATGTGCATGTGTGTGTGAGTGTGTGAGTATGTGAGTGTGTGTGTGAGTGTGTGTATGTGTGTGAGTGTGTATTGAGTGTGTGAGTGTGTGCATGTGAGTGTGTGTGAGTGTGTGTGAGTGTGTGAGTGAGTATGTGAGTGAGTGAGTGTATGTGTGTGAGTGTGTATTGAGTGTGTGAGTGAGTGTGTGCATGTGCGTGCGCGCGCGCGCGCGCGCGCGTGTGTGTGTGTGTGTGTGTGTGTGTGTGTGTGTGTGTGTGTGAATGTGTATGTGTGAGTGTGTGTGTAGAATCTTTTTTGGTCCTTCTTTATTTCTGCTTGCAAGATTTTATGAAATTCAACTAATGTGTGGCTAATGTTTGGGGAAAGTACTGGGTCAGGAAAAGACAGAATCCTGCATAAACTATTGATAATGACTCTACACCTAAGTCTTCAGCCTCTCTCTACATCTACCTCCGAGTAAAGGGGCTGCTTGCAAATGCTTTAGGACATCATTTCCAGTCAAACATGTGCTATTTCACAACAAAATACTGGTCCAACTGAGGACAAAAGAGCATGAGGAGAAATTATACAATGTGTTTAATATGGTTAACCAACAATGGACTATATTATCTAAAAACTGCCAAGAGAGGAGGAGCTTTTAAGTTATGATTTACATCTAATATAAAAACACTTCAAGCATATGAAATGATGTGGGGGTTAACTAGTGACATTTAAACATTCTAAATTACATAAATGATACAATACAGAATCTTGAATGTCATAATTATATCTATTTTTTCAATGAAAATGAATGAACTATTCCTTTTTATTGGCGATTTTCTTCGTTTCCCCTCCGAAGACCCCCATCCCATCCCCCTCCCCCTGCTCACTAACCCTCCTACTCCTGCTCTAATTTTTTAATCAACGAAAATGAATTATTCTTTAAAGGAGGAAGGAAAAAAGAAGTGTAACTGTACTAATAATATTATCAGCAAATGCTTCTTAAGTGCTTTTGTAGGACCTTGAGCTGAAACTTGAAAGCATGGCCCCCAGAGGCTCACATATTTGAAAGCTTAGTGGGTAGCATTGGAGGCGTGGCCTCATTGGAGTAGGTGTGGCTTTATTGGAGAAAGTCGGTTACTTGGGGAGGGCTTCAGGGTTTCAAATGTTGAAGCCAGGCCCAGTGTTCCTCTCTTCTTGATGTCCGTGGATCCAGATGTAGAACTCTCATTTCTTCTCCAACACCAAGTCTGCCTATATGCTGCTGTGCTGTCCATCATGCTGATAATGGACGAAACCTCTGAATCTGCAAGCAGGGCTTGATGAAATGCTTTCCTTTGTAAGAGTCGCTGTGGTCATGTATCTCTTCACAGCAATAGAACACTGACTAAGATATCTCCCTGCTGGTTACTTAGACTAAGCTAACTGCAGATTCATAGGATTCAAGATAAGATGTGGTTCAAGTCGTTACAACTAATGGTATATTTTTTTTAAATAAGGAAAATTGAGAAATTAGGGTACCCTCTATTGGCTTGGAACTTCTGGTTATAGCCTATGGGACCTGCCAGTGATAATTCAGATATATCTCAAAATTTAGGCCTTATTGACTTTGTCTTTTTTCATCTCAAATTACTTTTTATTTGCCCTTGTTATTTCTTCTTGACCCAATGAATAACTAGTCAGTTAGGACTAACTGGCCAATTAGTTAGGAGTAACATTTAGATTTTAGCTATTTGGGGAATTGACCAAATCCTCCTGTAACTGATTTCTAACCAACTGTACATAATTTTAATCACTTTATGTAACAGTATATTAAGCTTTTATTTTAGCCCAACTTAAGTCAAATTTTCCAAATGTTCCATTTGCATTGGAGAAGAGTACATACTCAGCCAGTTTGGGATTTTAAAGATATAATTGATAATATTAAATGATTTTTTTTCGCTAATATACAAGTTGAGGTTTCTACTTAAACTTATGTCATTTGGCACACAAAAAAAAAAACCCTAGAAAAAATTATGAACATTCATGACTTTGAGGTTATCTGAGTGTGGTTTGTAAGTCTAGCTACTGAGGAAGAACTGGGCAAGCAGTACTGTTCAGACAGTACTGAGCAGGCAGTGTTGGGCAGGAAGTCACCCAGCCTTATGTGAGGAAGATTAGGACCAGATTTTAGCTCAGTAGAAATTCAAAATGTTGTCAAGAACAAATGCAATGAACCATAAGCAAAACAACACACATTTTCATTCTCTTGGAAACAAACATGATATGAAACTATTCATCTACATTCTTTAAATTCCAGTGTTGATTTTTGCCCTTGACATATGATTATATTATGTGGACATGATCATGGTAACTTTTTAGTTTCAGTTTAACACTGATTTCCTTGATTATAAGTCATGCTGTCAGAGTCAGGGTTGCTTACCTAACCATAAAAACAAACTGCCTAATCCTTCCTACAGTTGAACTAAGACTGAGACCTATATGTGTATAGCACTCAGTGGGAAGGAACAGTTAAACAAGCCTCAGAAACTCCAGTAGCAGACTTGGCTTCCGGCATCTCCTGACATCTGTGCCTCTGAGCACTATGACCTCTTCTATGCCTTCCTTTTGACTTTGGTAAACTAGGAAAATACTGCTGGTCAGTCACAGAAAGTGATAAGCTTTCTCTAGAAGTTTCAAGATAAGCTCCTAGGCAGTATCTTTTCACTTCCTTTGCTATGGTTTATAGACTTCAATCTCAGTTTTCCATTTAAGAACATCTTTAGTTTCATACATGCATACACACATACATACACACATACATAAATACATGACTATATACAAATACACACACATACATATACATACACATACACATATACATATATTCAAATAAAGGAAATGAACAGAAAGAAGAAGAAATTCAATCCAAAAATTTTCCTGTGTATATGTGTGTGTATGTGTGTGTGGTGTGTATGAGTGTGTGTGTGTGTGTGTGTGTGTGTGTGTGTGTGTGTGTTTCATCCTGAACCCTAGGTACATATCAAAAGAAACAGGGAAAAAGAAAACCTTTCTATGTCAACTTGCCAGTTCATATTTTTTTTTCTTCTCTCAAAGCCTGATATTCCTGGAATACTGTGTCCCAGTCAGTGCTTTGATGCCCTGGTGTTCGCTGATCATTCAGTTATCCCCTTGTAAATATGGACTAATATACTCCATGAAGGTCTTATAGGGAAGAAAACAGCTGTTGTATGGGATTGGAGAGATAGATAGTTTAGTGTTTACGATCATCGACTTCTCTTATAGAGGTCTTGGGTTCTATTCCTAGCATGTTTTTTTTATCATTACCATATAGGAAGGAATCAAATTATTTGAAAGTTGTTGAGCTTGGTATAAAATAGGCATCTTAAGTCTCCACTGCTATTTTCTGCACAGAAGTCAAGGTGCTTTTAAGATTAAAAGAACAATAACAACAACAACAATGAAACAAGGACACCTTCTTGGATATCTTTATACCCAAGAAGGATAACTGCTACAGCAATTTATTTCCCATGATAAACTGTGAGAAAATGAGATAAAATGTATTAAGCAACATTTTCTACACATTGGATAAATGTATATAAACACAGAGAAAGGCAAACTGAGTAAGCAAGCCTGCCCCACTGCCCCACCTTACTAGGGATAGCACAATGGCTGTGCAGAGAAGTGTCTCCAGGCTCGGATGGCTGCTGACAACATGACTCTCCACTGAATGTAACACTTTAGGCTGTTCGACCATCCAGTCCCAGCACAGTGCTAAACTTTATTGAATAATGCAAAGAATTTAAAGAAGTCAAACAAATTAGGAATAACACAAAATTGGAAAGTATAATTTATAAAGTTTATATTATTTTTAAGCAGGTAATTTTTATTAGATATTTTCTTTATTTATATTTCAAATGTTATCCCCTTTCCCAGTCCCCACCAGCTCCAAGAAACCCCTATCCCATCCCCCATTCCCTACTTCTATGAGGGTGCTCACCTACCCACCCACCCACCCACCCATCCATTCCTACCTCTCTGCCCTGACATTCCCCCAGGGCATTGAAACTCCACAGGACCAAAGGGCCCCTCCTCGCATTAATGCAAGATAATGCCATCTTCAGCTACATATGCACCTGGAGCCATGGGTCCCTTCATGTATACTCTTTGGTTGGTGGTTTAGTCCTTGGGAGTTCTGGGGGTCTGCTTGGTTGATATTGTTGTTCTACCTATGGGGTTGCAAACCCTTCAGCTCCTTCAGTGGTTCCTCTAACTCCTCCATTGGGACGCCGGGTTCAGTCCAATGGTTGGCTACGAGCATCCGCCTCTGTATTTGTCAGGTTCTGGCAGAGCCTCTCAGAAGACAGGTATATCAGTCTCTGTCAACAAGCACTTCTTGGCATCCACAATAGTGTCTGGCTTTGGTGACTGTATATGGGATGGATACCCAGGTGGAAAGTAGAAAGAAAAACCCATTTTTTAGAACAACTCATTAAGTTCTTATGTAGAACATAAAATGCCTATTTGATAAATTGGTCTTACTCCAAACTATAACTTCATTTCATTAAAAGATTAATTTGAGGAGTTTAAAAATTAAGCTACTAACTGGAAAAAAATCATGCATATACATACACATACACACAAATATGCACATGCACAACACACAAGCACACACACAAGAAAACACATATAGGTTTTATAAACATGTATGTTGCAGGATATTTCCTATCCATTCACATGGAGGCAGTGAGAGGGCAGTGATTGGAAAGGAGAGAGAGAGAGAGAGAGAGAGAGAGAGAGAGAGAGAGAGAGAGAGAGAGAGAGAGACAGAGAGAACAGGTACAGTACAGAGCAGAGGAGAAGGGGAGAGGCGTGGATACCCAGATGGCTTCAGACATATTTCTGGTGTTTTGGAGAGGTTAGAAATATTGGGATAACACTTTATCATTATAAATTGGCATTATGTAATTGGGAGTTTTATATACATAAAGATATTTGGTTAACTATTTAAGAGAGTCATGCTTTATCAGGTATTTGGGTGCAGGGCAGGAGCACAGGATTCCTGCCATTTACAGAGTCTATGGCGGACAGGCAACAAGCTGGGATGCTGTGAGAGTTAGCTGAGATTGGCTCAGCGGGGACAGTGAGAGTCATCCTGAGCGAGACCTGCAGGGACTTGGCACAGAGGCCTGGCGGGGCAGTACCGATTTTTAATTTTTTACTACATATGTATATATACATATGTGTGTGTATGTATATATATGTATATATGCTTATAAACACATACATGCACACACAGGCTTTTATAAACATATATGAATATATATGTTTATAAGCACATATATATGTATATATATGCATATATATATCTTAAAAACTTTTTCAATACACTAATAACAAGACATAGCACACAACTAAAAAGTGGTGGTTGGAAATTCTTTAATAAAGAAGATATATAAATGTGTTAAGCAGATAAGGTCTTTGGTTATTAGGTAAATGCAAATCATATCACTATAAAACAGGACCATAGTATTTCTGGAACAAATAAAATACAAAAGCAATAACTCAAAGTACTTGCAAATGTGGCACAAGTCCACCTTTCATGTACTGCAGGTGGGAATTTCATATGAAGCATCTACTGTGAAAATGGTTAGACATCTCACAAGTTAACTTTTAAAAGAGTGTGATACAGCAGGCACCTTCTGGGTGTTTACCCAAGATAAATGAAAAGGTATGTCCATACCAAGGCCTATACATAAATATTTAATGTGGGATTCTCAGTAGTGAAAATTAAAATAATCCAAATACCCATTATCCATGAACCGGTAAACAATGAATGGTATATGCTTACAGTAGGATGAATTGTTTAGTAACACAAAGGAAAAAAGGCTAACATGGCCATTGATTTGACTCTTTTAGAAGCATTTTTTTTGCTAAGTCAAAGAAACTATAATAAAAGCTATATATTATGGGATACCATTTACAAAGCATTCCAGTACTGGTGCTCAAAAACATAATAGCCTAAATATAGCCTCTTGGCATTCTGGTACTTTGAGGTAAGATTGACAAGTCTGCAGAAACAAAGCTTTTGGCTTTCTCCTATATTGTTATTTCTTTTACCCCCTCCTCAAGGCAGGTTTCAGAAACCAGCTTTTATCACCTGGGAGGCTCTGCTAATGCATGACAAATACAGAGGGGGACACTCTCAGCCAGCCATTGAACTGAGCACAGGGGCCCCAATGAAGGTGCTAGAGAAAGGATCCAAGGAGCTGAAGGGGTTTGCAGTGCCATGGGAGGAACAGTAAGAGCCACCTAGTACTTCCCGAGCTCCCAGGGACTAAACCACCAACCAAAGATTACACATGGAAAGGAAACTCACTTGAAATGTAAATAAAGAATATATTGAATATAAAAAAAAAGAAAAGATGCTCTTAAAAAAAAAAAGAGTACACATGGAGGAACCCATGGCTCCAACACATAGGCAGCAGAGGAAGGCCTTGTTAGACACCAAAGAGAGGAGAGGCCCTTGGTCCTGGAAAGACTTGATGCAGCAGTGAAGAGGAATACTAGGACAGGGAATCAGGAGAAGGTTGATTGGGGAACAGAGAAAGGGAAGATGGCTTATGGGATTTTGGGGGTGGGGGGAACCAAGAAAGGGGACATTTGAAATGTAAATAAAGAATGTATCTAATTAAAAGAAAAAAGAAAAAGAAACCAGCTTTCTGTCTTCCAAAGCAAACAAAATCCAGAAAGATGGCTTGCAGCCTCCCTTAAAAACCTTTGTTTCAGGAACTGGAGAGAACATTCAGTAGCTAAGAAGATATACTGCTCTTTCAGAGGACCCAGGTTGATTCCCGGCACCTGCATGGCAACTCATAACCATTTGTAACTCCAGTTCCAAAGAATCCAACACAGAAAAAAAAAAAAACCTTCATTCTACAAGGACCATATATCGGATATACCAGTAATGGACACTGCCCTGAGAAATCAACAGAAATTTAGATATACCTTTAAGATGGCCCCTACATTCTCCTACCATTTGATCAATAGGCTGGGGCATATTTTTACATAGCTGTCCATTCTTTGTGAATTCTAAGCATAAATCAGTTTCTCTGAATATTTTGCTCTTTATTTCTAAATATTCCTATGTTGCCCATAGTAGTTTCTATAGCCAGCAGCTAAATGTGGAAGACTGCTTTCTATCTCTAACAACACTTATCTGAGTTTCCACTAGATTGAAGCAATTTATACCTTGATATTGATGATGATTATATAAATAAGTAAATAAACATCAAACAATATTTTCCATGGAAATCTGACAAATTTTGTTAGGTATACATTTCATTCAAGATTTCATTTTATTTTATGCATTTAAGTATCTTGTGTACCTCTATGTCTGTGTTTCACATATATGCAATGCCTTTGGGAACCAAAAGAGGGTACTGGAACCTCCAGTAACTAGAGTTATGGATGGTTGTGAGCCACCATATGGGTACTGGGAACGTGGGACCTATAGAAGAGTAAGCACTCTT
Source organism: Apodemus sylvaticus (assembly GCF_947179515.1). NCBI lineage: Eukaryota > Metazoa > Chordata > Mammalia > Rodentia > Muridae > Apodemus > Apodemus sylvaticus. The sequence continues at coordinate 47,381,658 of NC_067472.1, read as the reverse complement.
ACCCACTGAGCCAACTTCTTGGCCACTACATTACATTCAATGATATATGTATATATCATACAGTGCAAACTGTATGCAAGCTGGGTAAATTGAACAGCATATCTGAGCTAAGAAATGGACTTTATTGATGGAATCAATGATTAAAGAGTTTTCCACATTAAGGCACACATGGCTAGACATGCAGTGGGTGTGAATTCTAAATAATTAGTCTCTCCCTGCTGTATTTGGAAGGCTGAGAACATATTCAGATCAATAAAGGAGAGTTTGAAGCACCAAAGGTTTCAGTCATAGCTGTTTAGAAGAATTGCTACTAAGACCACCTCTTACACACCAAGTAGTCAGGAGTCTCTTGAAAGTTTCAGCTGTGCTATAAGGGATAAAAACCTTTCTCAAATATAACAGTAAGATACTGGGAAAGGTAGAAGTAACTGTATTCATTTCTAAAACCATTTTTATGAAAATATGTAATGTGCCATTGATATATTCTCTCCCTCTCATCACCCACTACCCTCCCTTTCTTTCCTACTCTTCCTCCCCATTCTATTAGTCTCTTTTATTCCTCTGACAGTTTTGACTAAATCTTTCTAATATATAACCTACTATGAATCCCAAACTCTATCCTGCTGGACACTGAACTCTGTGGGGATACCTCTCATGGCCAGTAAGGAGTGGATAAATGAATGTGCACAGCAAAAGAATTGATCTCATTGTTAAACATTTAAAAATCATCTTACCATGCTTTCTAAATGTATTTCATATGTATTAATGTGTATGTAATATTTACATTCAACAAAATATAGATTCTACACAAATAGCATGCTTCTAATAAAATAACATTTCAACCAATTTTATCGAATTTTTTTTCAGTTGACATACCAGACACACTAATAATTCTAATAGAATAAGTAAAGAGAGAGAAATATGAGAATAATTACAGATGATAGTCAAATAGATATATAAATAAACATGTAATTAGAAAATCGATGACAGGTGATACATGAATAGATGTTAGGTAGATAGATGATAAATTATAGATGATAGAGACATCAAAGTTGTAAAAGAAATTCATCATATGCAGATGATAGAGATAAATGATAGATAAATAGAATGAACATAGATAATTCATACTTAGATTATTGACAGACAAATAACAGATGATTGATAGCCTAAAGATATATAGTAGATTATTAATGCAAGATATATTATAGATTATAGAAATAAATACATTATAAATATATACTATTTTATTGGTAATAGATATATCAGTAGATGATGGGTAATTCATAGATGACCGATACATCATAATTTAATAAATGATACTGATAGAGTTAAATGCATAGATTATACCCAGACATAGACAGATGGTGTCTTAGGCTCTTATGACAGTGATAAAATGCCAAAAACAAAAGCAACATGGGGAGGGGGAAGAAAGGATTTTTTTCAGTCTTATAATTCTGAAGTTCCAGTCCATCACTGATGGAAGTCAAGGCAGGAATTCTCAGCAGAAACTGAAGCCATGGGTGAACACTGCCTACTGGCTTGCTCCTATGATTTGTTCAACTTCTTTCTTAGATTACCTAGGGCCACAGATGAGGGCTGGCACTGCCCACAGTGAGCAGGCACTCAATCATCAATCAAGAAAATTTCCCACATTTTCCAAAGGCCAATCTGCTGGAGTTATTTTTGCAATTGAGACTCCCTCTTTCCAAATTATTCTATTTTGGGTCATCTTGACAAAAAAAAAAGAAAGAAAGAAAGAAAGAAAGAAAGAAAGAAAGAAAGAAAGAAAGAAAGAAAGAAAGAAAGAAAGAAAGAAAGAAAGAAAGGAGGAAAAGGAAAGAAAAAAAACCCTAACTAAGCAGGACATGTAATAGATTAGCCACATAGATTACAGATGATAGATACAGTATAACTAGATAATAGGTCTTAATTTAAGTTATAGAGAGCTAGATCATGTCCTTTACTTGTCTGTTTGTAACATTTCTCTGCTTCCAGTGGTTTGAACATTTCAGATTCGGCATTTTTGAATACTTTCCTTTCGATTGAATACTTTTCCTTTCACTTTACGCACTTTGGTTTTTGTGAATATATATATAAATGAATAAAGTATGTTGATAATTTTATGTTTGACTAATTTGCATAAATGGAATTTAGATATATAGCCATCTGACTTATGCTAATGATGTTTTGATCTATTTATAAAACAATGTGGACAACCAGCTCACATCATTTGAGTTCTGAGTAAACAGACACAAAAGTTTTGCCTTTTATTACCTCTTGTATTTCTAGCTTGCTTTCACTCTGTATCTGTCCAAGAGGTACTATTATTAGCATTCTCATGTGTCATTTCTTTGAGCTTATGCCTCCATACAAGATTATGTGACAACCTGGGGCTCTGCAATGTGCACCTATTCGGTTTCCCTCAGTGTAGCCAGAGCGTTCGGAACAGCAGCACCATCCCGTCTGCTCACACTGTACCTTTATTCCATTTCCTTCTTATGCCCGGGCTGATCTCATTCTGCCCTACTTCCTTTCTCCTGGTCACCTATTAGGCCTTGAAATAATTTGCATAATTTGGGGGTTTGTTTTCTGATTTGTTGGTTGTGACTATGATTATACGTTGTCCTTTCAGAAAGCAATTTTCTTCAACTAGTCTCAGGTCATGACTGACAGACTGCTTTATTTCTTATTTAATTCCGTTTGAAATTTATCACTATCTTTTCAAGGAAGAAAAGAACAACTCTATAAATGGTGCAATTTCCTAAGAAAGCATTTCCGAAAAGCCTATGACAAGACCTTCCTATTTCTCAAACGCTTGCTGCCAGCATTTTTCTCTAAATGATCCTTCCTGATTTATCATTTTTATTGAATGATTCCCTCACACCTCATCTCCTTCATTGTATATAATGCTATTTGACCATGTGTAACATAAATTCCCCTAGCAAAAGAAAAATAGGAGCAACAGGAAAAAATTAATTTTATTTTCCCAGCAATCACTTGTCAACTTCTTATGCTACAGATATGTGTGAGTTTCCTAATGCCCCAGCCTGCCTAGGGACTGGGGCATGGTCCACTTTTATTCTTGAAGCGAAACAAAGGAAATAGCCCATCTTGTTAAACACTCATTCAGATTCCTCTCTCTATGTGTGATGAGCTTCCCACAACTACCCCATAAAGTGCCAATTGAAAGCAGCCCTGTCATGGGGACTTTTACAAACTATGAACAGTGCTAAATACCTCAAAGTGAATCGATTTTCACTGAAAGTGGTTTAACCTCCCTTTAGGTCAAGAAATAGCAATTTTCTGAGCTTCACTGTATCCTGGGAATTAATCCTAAGAGGCAGGTGTGCGCCGCATACCTCATTTGTTCCATAAAATTTACTGAAAATGCCTTGTGTGGGACCTAGGACACTTGTCCCTTTGTCCATCTGATGAGTAGTTCCTAGGCAATGAGCTGATGTATCCTTTTTCATTAGAAATAGTTACTTTTTTTGAAAGTTGTTGACTTTCTTTGAAAACAAATGCTAAAGTAGGAAAATAAAATGTGTCTGATTTAAATTTCTAAAGACAGAATGGGCATAAAGTTGGTTTTGAAGAACAGTTTGAGGCTTTGAGAGGTTACAAGTCTTAGTAAGGGTTTTCAGCCAGGGTGCAAATGATGCTGGATCTGGACATGGAAAAATCATGGAATGGAGGAGAAATCATGTGGAAAAGAACAGAAATAAAACCAATGATAGGTCATGGCAATCGCTCCAGGAATGTGCATGTTCTCGAAGGAAGCCTCGAGGGGGAGGGGCGCACACACATGCTCTGCAGGGAACAGTGGTCTCAATGAGGTGACAGATACTATTACTGCTCCAGGAATTTCATTAACATAGTTAATCCTTCTACCAATACTATGGTATTGACAGTGTTTAACATGCTCATTATAATGACTCCGAAATCTAAACAGGTAGCATAGGACTGCAGAAGTAGTATCTGAGTTTAGTGGTATCTGAGTTCATCTGAACACCAGCAGGAATACACTTAGAAATCTCTCTCTTCTGTTTCCACAACCTAAATATTACAGCATATCCTCTGCCCTCTCCACACACACTTGAATAAAGAATTAGCTACCCATGTACTCAGTATGATGATTGTTCCCTACCTTGCAACTACTGTAAAAGTTTGCTATTATTCAGATCTCTCTAAGTGGAATCATTAAAATCACATAACTCAGTTTCTCCCTTTGTCGGTGCTGGAAAGGGAGAGGAGCCTGTACTTTCTCTGTGTTCACACTTCATTAAATCATATTTAGCCATATCTCAATCTAAGCAGAACTTGCAAACACTGTAAAAAGAATGTCTTGTCTTCCTTTTTCACAGAGGTACTATACTATAATACATATATGAGCAAAACCTATCTTTCTGGACGGAGATGTCCTGCAGAGAGTACGAACCTGTGAATAGGTGTTAGTAGTCATATGAAATTAGTCAGCCCTCTGGCTCTGCTCAGTTCACAGGTGATTTTCTTCTTCTTGGTACATTACATCGCTTTCATTTCTGACAATACTTTTTTTTTTTTTTTACAGATCACTAAGATAGTTCTTTATTCCTGGGTTAAAGGACACTTTGTGGTGACATTTAGGGTGAGAGAAGGATGGGGGCAAAAGGATGACTCAAACTCTCACTGCTATTTTAATGTTCCCCACTGAGTGAGTGAACAAGAAAATCTACGAAGTGATGCGCTAAGAAGGCCAGTGGCACATGGATGCTGCAGGCCATTACTGCTGCCAGCTGCATCTGTCTTCTTTACTTACGCACTAAGGCATAAGTCAACCCTCACCCACACAGAGGGGCTCCGAAGTCTCCAGTCTGCACCCCGAGGATGGACAAGGTGCAAAGAAGGGAACTAAGAACTGGGCAGTGCTTCTAAAGTGTTGCAGGTTTAATGAGGAAGGGGTGTCCTCAAATGGTAGGATACAGGGTGACTTGTCATTGTGGAAAATAAGAGACAAAATCATGCAGTCAGTGTAGGCCTCTAAGACACACAAAAGTACTTTTTCCGCACTCTTGGCAGAAAACATTGAAAGGCTCCAGGCTGTTACTATCACATGTGCATCCAGTCTTTTTGGCCTTTTCAAGCACTTAAAATGAATAATTGGCACCCTGCATATCAAATTTGAATAAAGCTAAGAGACAACAGGAAGATACATGACTGACAACAGGATTTTTGATGGCACACAGCAGGTTATCTTGTATCCATGAAGGAAAGCTAGTGTTTAAGATTGTAAGCCCAGATTCCAGGCTGCCTTTGGACTATGCTGACATTAATCCTGTGATCTTGACAAAGTTATTAAACCATATCCTTCGGTTACTCATTTGGGAAATGATCCCATAGGGTTCCTGTGAGGACTGAAGTTACCAACGTATACAAAGCTCTTAGAAAAGACTCAAATTCATAGAAACAACAGGTAGTAAGTGGTAGAAGTTCATGCAACTATTAGATGATATTTAGGGTCATAGGTCTGTAATTCCAGGACCAGCAAGCCACCATATGGGTGCTAAGAATTGAATCCTGGCTCCTCTAAAAGAGCAACCAATGCTTTTAAGCCCTGAGCCATCTCTGCAGCCTCATTTCCTCTGTTCTTAAAAATAAAACCTGCAGGTCACCCGAGATTTTAGATGTCTAAATTATTTTAAAAGATGTCATTTATTTAACCAGGACAAGCTGCAGTATTTGCTTTTCATTAGTATTATGAAGACTTGTAATAAAATACCATTAAAGGCTACTATTTAGTAAGCATTTTTATTATTCTACTTAATTTTTCAAAGCTTTTCAGTAGCTATTTGGCTCTTTATTGAAATTATCTGCAGATTTAGCAGCATAAACAGACCAAGTAATTAAATTTCCACCTTTCATTTATAGGTGAGGGATTTGGGCAGAGCTCAGCCCTGCAATTCTTCTGCTGAATATGCCATTAGCATGTGTCCCTTGGTTTATAATTATACAGCCCCTGGGTAGACTCATTTGGGTCACCCAACAGGTTTTTAGTCCCCTGACTATACCTTAGCCAAGATAGATTCTAAAATAGTCCCTCTGGGGACAATCAGTTGGACCACTAGCATTTTCTCCTCCAACCTAGTGACTGGACCATAGTGGTACTTTTCCAGGAAATCATTCAGGATTACTAGGAAGCAAGAGAGTAAAAGTTGTCTGTCCCTTAAGATCTTTGTCCTAGAGTTGGTGCAATGCCACTTCCATCATGTTCCATCAAAGTTGTCACAGAACCCACACACATCCAAGGACAGAGGATATAGACCCATCTCTTGAAAATGGAGAGAAAGAATGTGTGGTACTTTAATGCCACTGTAGGCATTCTCCCTCTTACATTGTTAATGCCATCCAAGATGCATAGAAGCTGGTGATTTGCACAGGACTCTCACACACATAGAATGTGTCTCATCCCTTCTCTCTCCACCCTCTACCCACTAGACGAGAAAAGCTGGGAGTGAACTTTACTCAAGCAATTCAGTTACCTTCACAGAGGAGCGCTGTGGGAATTATAATGGCAATCAGCTTCCCACTGCACTTGGGATGTTGGCTAATGTATTGGCACTAATACAGCCCCTCTTCCCATCACAGCAAAATTGGCTGTTACTGTTATAGTTGGATTATGGCCACTTCTCCCTCCTTTGCAAAATTTAAGTCTGTGATGGTCTTGTCAAGGGAAATAATGATGGAGTTTCAGCCGACTGGTGATTAGATTTGCTCTGCAACAATCTGCAAATAACCTACACATTCCATTTGCTGCTTTGATTTGGTCTCTTTGCTTTGTGCAAAGGGGGTGACTTCCAGGTATTATGCTAAAATATGGCAGCCAAAGATGAACTAAAATTTCTGATCTTTCTGTCTCTCTCTGAAGCAAAGGCAAGTAGCCACAGTGTTGGAAAAAAAGAGACTGTGGGGAAGCCAAATTAGCCTCCAAACTTCAAGGGCATTTCAGAAACCTCAAGAAAAATGTGAAGATTCTAGTTTCTCACTTACTCCGTCCTATTTCTGACTGCAAACACCGTTCATTCTCTTGCCAATGGCAGGTGTCCAGAATAATCCACTTGTACTTTGCTGGAGTTTGACCATAAAACCTGGTATCTGCCCTGTCATTATGGGTAACTTGTGGACAGAGGAGAGGATTCCAAATGCCACTATTCCTGAAGGACAAAATCTGTGAATTGTATTTGGAAGATTTCTCTTAGGATTTTTTTTTAAGATGGAGTCATATGTAGTCTGGCCTGGAACTCACTATTACATAGCCAAAGATGATTTTTTTTTAAATCATCCTGTCTCCATCTTCCAGTTGCTGGGATTATAAGGATAGACTTTGTACATATGGTTCTGGGGTTGAACCTGGGGCTTTGAGCCTGACAAGGAAGCAATCTACCAACTGAGCTACATCCCCTGCTCCCTCTTAGGTTTTTGTCTTCTCACTGTGCAAATCATCCAAACTCTTCAAATCATATATCTATAACAACATTAGCACTCTTAATTTAAATGTCAGCAAATGGTTACCTGGTGACGAGACAAAGACAGAAAGAACTAACACGTGCTAGACTTAAGAGAGGGGACTGCCAGCCAAAACAAAGTGACAGAGAACGCCTGCCATTTAGTGCAGTGCTTTCTTTATGTAAATTTTTTACGATGGAATACAATTTCAAGTTATACTTATTGGTGTCTGAATCTATGTTGTATTCTTGGTTCTGTTATTTTAAGAACAATAAGTGGAAATAAATTACTATTTTAAATTGATTTATAGCACTTTGTTAGACTTAATAAAATTCACCAATTTTAGATAAATGATTTAACTGTTTTAAATAAATTTACAGAGTTGTGCAACTATCAGCACCAACCATCTAATTTCAGAACACATGTATCACCCAGAAAAAGACTTCAGTCTACTTATAACCCCTCTGCATGGAGAAATGGGCACAGGAAACTCCTGAACTATGTTTCCCTTTTCTTGACTTTCATAAAAAAAGATCATGTATAATTATAAGTAAAGTTAACAGCTATAAATGTGATCAATGTGATTAGTTTCTCATTTAACCTACTATTTTTTTAGGCTTGACAATATTATAATATGTGCCAATATTTCAGTCTTTGCATTACAGTGATATTTCATCTTATGAAGGCTGGGGATTTAGCTCAGTGGTAGATCTCCTTCCTGCCTAGCATGTGAGAAGCTCTGAGTTCAATCCTTAATACTCCCTGCCCATTCCCCTAAAGAATTTCATTGTATGACTATTCTATGACTTGTATATCCATCACCAGCTGATGGGTATTTGGCTCCCTGCTAATTATCCTTGATTCTGAGTAAAGTTGTTATGAACGGTCATGTGCGTGTGCAAGATTTTATGTAGCCACTCTATTTCATTTCTCTGCAAGGAACACCAAGATTGAATTTTGGAGTGTTAGAAAATGCCTATGTTTAAATTTTGAGAATGTGACAAACTATGTTACATGGTGACTGTGCCATTTCCCATTTCTGGAACCAGGGGGTTCACGTTTCTTTACCTGCTCAGCAGTGGTTATTGTCTGGCTTTCATTAGAGCCATTCTTTTGCTGTGATGAAGACTCTCATTATGTGAGCATTCTTAGGATGGTCAGATAAGCACTGACAAGATGCCTGCCATTTATAAAGACGATATACTTTACACATTTTAGCAAACATTTGTCTTTTTCTGGGCACTTCAAAACACAAAAATAGGATTCTTACAAAATTTAGAGATCATGTCTAGTTATGGTGGCAATTGAAAGAGCCGTGTCACAGATTTGCTCACCGTACACTAAAATTCTACTTGTAGTGTAACTGGAAAATAAAAATGAATGCTTAACTTGGTCTGTCCCTGAAAGCACAGTTCACACATGTGGCAGATGTTTCAATAAGCATGCTCACGTTCCTGGCATTTCATATTCACCAAGCACATCACCCTTTCTGTTCTTTTTTTTTTCACTTAAAAAAAGACTTGGAATTCAGGCAGATTTCCATTTCAAGGAACCAAAGGCCTTTCAGAAAATATTTGGGAAAGCTTATGAAGTGCTGTGAAGTGACACCCAAAGTAGTGGCCCAATAAATAAAACGCAGAGTATTTCTAATAAATAAATAATCAATTAGGAAATTGATAGAAGATAGATAAATTGACTGGCAGAAGGAGGTGGGAAGGATCTTCTAAACAAAGGACTATACAGAGGCTAATTTACTAAACCAGCATAATCCCAATAATAATCTATAAACATCTGTTCTTATACTCATGGATAAGTGTAATATTCATCCAACATAAAGGAAATTTAGCAACACATGGAGAGATTTGCAGAAAACCACAGCCAATCAAAATGCAGTTGTGGAGCTCAGTCACAGTGGATCTATCTACAAGAAAATCTTGCATCTAATGCTCAGGAAACATTTCAGAGAAGGTGGAAAGATTTTAAGAGCGAGTTTGCTGTGAGATTGTGTCTCCTAGCAATATCAGAGGCTATCAAGTATCACCAACATGGCTGCCCACATGTGCGCTGAACAAGGATAGCACTAATGAAAATGCTAAACTGAACAGAAGAGATCCCGAGAGTCTGTGAGGTCTCAACCCTACACAAAGAAGTATAGACAACTGAGGAAACCTGGGAGTGGAAGAGGCGGCCTTCCCCAGGGAACAGCACAACTATTGACTGTTTAGTGCCAAATGGTGAGCCCTCAAATACATACTTACAAGTAACACTGTACTTATGGAACAGATTATATTTAGAAATATATATATATATATATATATCCATGCATATACATATATCCATGCATATACATATATCCATGCATATACATATATCCATGCATATACATATATCCATGCAATAACAGTAAAAATGAATTAGAAGAAGACTGGGAAGGAATGTATGGGAGAGTTTGGAGTAAGAAAAGGAGGAAAAAATGGTTATAATTTAATTACGATCTTAAAAAATATTTCAAAGTAGTGTGTTTGGGAGTAAAAAATAATAATAATTAACTGGGAAAGACTAATAGCGAAGGGAGATGGGAAAGGTCCTTTGAATAGATGACTAGACAGATGGCTAATTAAATTCAGTCAGCTTACCTCACATTCCTACAGAAGAAACAACAGTCCATTCTTGACAAACATTTATCAAGGGAGCCTAGATGTGACTGCTGGTCCTTTACACATATGATCTCTTACATGTGTCATGTGAATTTAGAGTAATCAAGTGTTACCTTTTGTCTAGAATTGAAAGGTGTCCTAAAACATGGAGCTCATAGGACAGAAAACAGATTATACCCATATAAGCTACTGGCTGTTCACCCAGCTTTTCATCAGATACAGAACTATGTGAAGAAGACAGGTAAGACACGGTGTTGATGTCTATAGAGCTGGCATTTAGGATCCCTGGAGATCTGGCTTCCCTTTTCCCTATTTTTCCTCTTACTGATCCACTCTGACGTAATGACTTATCTTTCTTGCATGGAGAATCTTTTCTGCCCTTATCTTCCAAAATATTTTAAGTATGTAAAATTGCATATGTGAAAAATAACAGATGCATTAAACATTTCACATGAGAACAACAAGTAAATACATATACATGTATAAGTACACACCTTACCCACATAGCTCCCTGCTCAAGTACTCAGGAAAGAATTTAATCCATCCTGAAGCATCAACTCACATGACTTTTCTGCTTTGTTTTCTTGCTCCATAATCCACAGCTGGTAGAGTCAAGGGGAAATCATTAGGTACAGGGATATGACATCGAAAACGAGAACTTTGCCACTGCTATCACTGTAAGATATTAATTAGTAAGGATTTCTTCTGCCCCAGGGTAATTTACAACTCTTAGAACCCTATGATAATAAATACCACCATGCTGTTAAAATGTCAAGTGCAAACATTTCTCTATTTTTAGAATTGCTCCTGTGCTCAAATTCCAATCTGAAGAACTGAAGCTCTTGCTGTGGGTTCAGTACAGCCTGGTTTACATATCATTGTGGGATTTCATTATAGTATACAGTGCATGGTAGAAGTCTAGTAAACATTAGTCAGATTTCCAGGAACAAATGAATCACTGCTTTGACTTTAACACTAGCAGACTTTTTGCACTAAAAAAGCACTTTGTGACTAGTTTCCATTTCTGAAAATGGAAGCGTACCAAGTGACATTTACTTTAATGTATTAAATAGAAAAATGTATATGAAAATGTTTTATAAATAATAATGCAGTGGCAAAGCATAGTCTATCACTGAATCTTTAAAACAAGCACAAAACAAAAAAAGGAAAAACAGTGGGTTATACAGTCACTCAAATGAAACCCAGTGGTCTGTACTTCTCTTTGAAGCTCAAGGTTTAGTTGCCTTTATGTATGTGAAAAAAGAAAAGACTGGAATAGCTTAATTCCATCCCATTCCCAATGTGTGTGGTTTAAAATATAATTAATGCAAAACCCACTACCTAGATAAAAGCAAGCAATATAATGCAAGCACATGTCTGTATATGCAGCTAGCTTCCTCAGCACAGTTACCCCGCCATATAACTACCAAGGAAGGAATTTGATGCAGAGTGAGAAATTAACTCTCATCAGGTTAGAATCTAACTCAGGTTAGAATAACTCATCTAAACTGAGGGTATACAAATGAACTGTAGAAATATAATAAATAGTAAGTAACATGTGAACTTACACAAAAACTTCTACAGCAGGTACTATTTAATAGTTTACACACTTACCTGAAATTATTGTAGGTCACATAAGGCTGTTTTTGCCGTTGAACAAATCTGAGATTTTGACTCAGTTTCACCCCTATCTCTTGTAAGAACTATTGCATCCTTGAACCCTGTTCTCTCTTGTAGGTCAAATGCAGCTTTGTTTATCAGTCACCTTTGGAAAGGCAGCCACCTGCAACAAGCAGTCAGACCTGTGGTAGGTTTCAGCTATTTCAAAAGGTCCAGCTTGTCAAATCTTAGAAATGTTTCCAATACTGAAAGTCTCCACACTGTGTTTTAGTTTTATTCATTCCAGGAAAGCTGCTGCTGACAAACTATTACTGATTCCTCTTAATCAATGAAAACATATATACATTTTTATTTTCACTATCCTTATAAAATACACCATGAGAACCTGAGGCAAAATAATTTCAAGAGCTTCCAGAAGGAAGGACATTTGAGGGAAGCTTTTCCTGAGTCTTAGTGATCTTTTTGGGACTCTTCTCTTCCTAAACACTCTCTTTTCTTGCATGGTCAGACGAGATCCACCTTTACATTGAGAAATATCAGTGGGCTTATTAATCAACAATAACTGAATATAAGTATTAGGCAGCTCAAATAAGTAAAATTCAATGTAAACAAAAATAAACAGATTATCTGTCCTCTGAAATGTTTTTCTGAATTACTCTTATGAGTGGAAGCACCCTTTATTTGTTCTCACCAAAACTGTTGATACCTTAATCATTACCATACAGCTTCTAGAATGATGTCAAGATTTCCCTGAAGAAACCCATTTCCTATACTTCTCTACTAGTCTTAGCAAGTGGCTGCATGTCCTAACCCATGCTTTGTCTCCAGCTTGCCTTCTTCTACCTTGCCTTATAGACTCAAAGAGCATAAAGGTTTCACAGTTCCATACTAGCTAACTTCACCTTGCGTGCCAACAATTCAGAGTCACAACTGGTCACCTCAAAAAGCAATACCATGGTGATTGATGTGTGGGATGCCAAATGTGCCTGCGGGTGTGCCTTCCCTGCCATCTCCAGCACAGTTGTTGTCTTAGTCAGGGTTTCTATTCCTGCACAAACATCATGACCAAGAAGCAAGTTGGGGAGGAAAGGGTTTATTGAGCTTACACTTCCACATTGCAGTTCATCACTAAAGGAAGTCAGGACTGGAACTCAAGCAGGTCAGGAAGCAGGAGCTGATGCAGAGGCCATGGAGGGATGTTTCTTACTGGCTTGCTTCCCCTGGCTTGCTCAGCCTGCTCTCTTATAGAACCCAAGAGCACCAGCCCAAAGGTGGTACCACCCAGAAGGGGTCCTCCCCACTTGATCACTAATTGAGAAAATGCCCCACAATTGGATCTCATGGAGGCACTTCCCCAACTGAAACTCCTTTCTCTGTGATAACTCCAGCCTGTGTCAAGTTGACACACGGAACTAGCCAGTACAGTTGCTAAAACACAACCAGCTCTACCACCTGAAGTGTGAACATCTACCTCTCACCCCAGGATGCCAACTCTAGCCCACTCACCATTCTCAGGGATGGCAGCACTCCTATGTGGTTGCACAATTCTGAAGCTTTATCTTCTGTCTCACTTCCTGAGTTCTCTGTGCCTTTGGATATCTACTTCTATGTCTAACCCCAAATTCATGTAGCTTTTTGTAGTGGAAAATCTTGAACCATTCCCAATGTGAAAAGCACTGAATCATGCCCATGTCTCATCGTATTTCTTCTTTCCCAACACCAGTGATTCTTCCCTGCACTTTGATTTCCATGATGATGTCAACGCCTAGACAGAAAATGTCTTAGAATTATGGGCTGTGATTTATTTCTCCCTGTGCTTGTGTTCTCACGTATATGGGGTAACCAGGCAATAAAATAATCTCTGATCTATCTAAAGAAAACTATTGTGACATGAAGACAAAAGAATCTTCATACTTAAGAAACATAGGAAAATCAGTGTTAAGGAATGAGCTAATAGTTCAAATAAAAATAGGAAAAATTAAGAATTACATCCCTAACCTTTTATGTACTAAGATATATTTTCATCATTTGATTGTAGTAAATGGAAACGTTGGGGTATCAAGGAAAAGTGACCAATCAAAATGGCTCTTAATGGTCATTCACTACAGCTGTCTGACAGATGACAGTTGCTTCTAACCTGCCAGCAAACCCAGTCACAAACCTGCTTTACCTTCCTTGCCCCTGGGCGTGAAGAGGGAATGACACCAGTCAAGTTTGCTGACCAGGAGGCTGTATACCAGGAGAGGAGAAGACTAAAGTTTTTATTACTATCCACCACAATATTATTACCTTACTTGGGCAGTCTGGCAAAAAATAAATGTGAAAACGAGAATTTTCCTATCAGTTTTATCAACATGACATATTATGTTCTCCTGTTCCATTATGTATAAATTATCTTCTTGGAAATAAACCCACATAACTTTTGAGAACTTGCTTAATACTCAGACTGTGATTTTTCATATTCTTAAGAAAGATGCAAAGATAGATTATTATGTGGCTATGTTAAGACCTACTTGACTGTTCTCTAACTGTAGTATTGCACCTCCTGAATACAAGCCAAATACAGATACAGAAGGGAATGGGGACAGTGCTTCAATACAGAACCACTTTTTCCAGTACTTTCACATCCTCCTCCTCATTCATCTCTCTCTTCCTCCTTCCCTTCCTCCCTCGTCCCTCCCTCACTTTTCTCCCCTCTTCCCTCCCCATTCTTTCCTTGTTTCTATCTCTCCTCCCATTTAAGCAGCAATAGCTATATAGAGTCATTTCCTTCTCATGTAGGAAGACACACTCCTGATACCTCCCAAAGTAAGTCTACCTCTTGAATGTGTTACTGACAGCAAAATAAGTCTGAAAGGTACTAGATCCAGATGGACAACAGCTGGACTGTCTCGAGTGCAAAGAAGAGCTGGTGGCTTCTCATAATGACCATAGATGGATGTAAGTTTCTATCTCAAGCTCATAAAACCAAGAGATCACAGTAAAAGCAAGCCATAGCTTAGAGGAGATAGTGTAAGGAATGAAACAGTTACATCTGCTCATACCCACAAGGATAGTATCTCTATCTCACCTGTATTTTTCCCTTTAAGGGTTTCACCTACCTGGGGTGAAACATGGCCCATAAATACTGAATGGAAAATTTTAGAAAAAGTAATTAATCAGTTTACATCACTTTTATTACAGCATATTATTATCTTGTTTATTTAAATTATTATTTATTATTGCCAGTCAATCTCTGTGCCTAATTTATACATGAAATTTTATCATAGGTGTGTGTGCATAGGAAAAAGTCTATATAGAGTCCAGTATAATCTATATACACACACATATATTAGTATAGGATGTTTTATGCATTCGCTTACTGTCTTGGAATGTCTCTTTCATGGGTGAGGGAAACCTGCTATAATCCATAAGCAAATAAAGACTCAAATAAAGAGGCTACATTTAGAGGCTAATGCTCAACTTCTGAAGTACCTCCAGCTAAATATCTTTCGTCCTAGCCATATAAGCAAAGGGTTTCACAGTGAAAGAGATGTCCAGTATGGGTCTAGAAAGATCTCTAGTCTGGGGCTGCACATAGTCTGGGGCTTCCCAGAGCTTGTCTCAGGCACAGTTTGTGTCACTGAGCTGTGCAAAAGATGGGGAAAACAACTCTCAGGGAGCTGTTGTAATGACTGAAGGAAGTCATCCAGCAAACTGACTTGAAGGGTTGCTACACAGTATCCCTTGCACATGACAGATGCATAAAGAGGGAGCTGAGATTCCCTAAGCCTCCAGTGATGACAAGGGGCTTTAAGGGCCAGCATCTAGCAAAGTCCTGTGTTATATTACATGGTCCCCTAGAAAGCACAGATGCATAACAAAGTCACCAAGCAGAAGCCTGGCAGAGAGGTGTGTCATGCCCTTCTGAAGCATTGGCTCTCAGACTTCACACAGACCTCACCAATGCTGCCACTCTGTATACAAACGCATTACCAGAGCTGAGAGCAAACAAGAAACCTAACCGAGAACCGTCCTTGTACTCTGTGCACTGAATCCAGAACTATGAAAGGAAATGTCCTCAACAACCACAAATCGGTCAAGGGCCACTCATCCATAAAAAAGGGGGGAGCTGACAGTGGTCAGATGAAAGCAGCAGGAGCTCCCACTTCAATTGAGAGGACAGTAAAGAGCCACCGTTGTCCACAAACAGGACAGTTGTAGAAGGCTGCTCACCCACATTCACTCACAAGACACACCCAGTGACCTAGAAATCCTACTTCTACTTACACACCCAACTGCTTACCACAGGGCCCAAACCCAAATCTTCACAACTATGGTTCTTGTGCTAGCTACAATGCTCATCACAAATGGATAAAGTAGATAATTGCATAATGAAAAAATAGCAAAGAGAATGAATAAAATAAAACTAAATATAACAGTTAGAGGTATATCTGATAAATGTGACATTGAATCTAGGACACCAGGTTCAATGGGTTCCACACAGAATGATTCCATGTTGGAGGTGCTCAAATGATAGGAAGAATCTAGAAGCCAAGGACACAATGACCTTTGGAAGCGGCTAGAGGGAAGCATGAGAAAGTTGTGTGGGTTATTTCTTGGTCTTGGGGCTTTTACACAAGATGTGTTCTGCTTGCAAACATGTAAGGAACCTTACATTCCTTACCTGTATCCTTAGCTATTGATATGCTTTGATGATCAATGTACTTTATGATACTGTTATATTAATACATATTATATTTTAGCAGAGTGTACAAAAATTGAAGTTTTAGGAACCAAGCATAAATTCATATATGTACCCCAAACCTATTCCCACCATTTATTAATGCAGAAAGCAGGTTTTTACTTTTTTCCTGAGATTTCCCCAGTTTCCAGCTGAAACTGTCAACATGTCTGCAGCCGCCCGCATGAATATACAAAGGTTCTGCGAAGCAAAAATAGGTAAGAAATGTCAGACTACTCACTCTGCACTTTCTACCTTTCCCTTTTACTGACTATAAAGAACTTTCGAGAACCCCAAACTGAAGTTTTCTCTTTCCATCTCACATGCTCTAAAATCACAATCTTCAAAAGCATCCTTTCAGAGGGAAGGCGAGATGAGCACGCCAGCAGGTGCCATTTCTAATCCTCACCGCTACCTTCTGCGTAGAGAGCTGAGGGGCAAAAGCTATGATGAGAGTATTCTTCCGACAATTTTATATTCATGGAATTTGTTGTTACTTAACTTTTCACAAGTCATTAGGTTGAAGTACCTCTCCATTTTTCCCCCAAATAGTGTCATTTGACCTAGTATCCAGCTTAATACAGACTCTGCTTTGAATAGATTTCCTCACAAGTGGCAATCTCTAATAGGGTCATGTCGAGAGGCGGCCCTACTGCATGCTACCTATTGCAAGTTAACATGATGAGGGTAATTTCAAATGGCATTCAATCAAAAAATCTGAAAGTTTTATTAGTGAGGTTGGGGGCTTTTTCTGTTCAGATGATGCGTGCTCCAGTTCAACTCGGCATTTTCAACTGAGATTTCAGAGAATGAAATGTTCTAAGCTGCGTGTACTCAATCTTGCACTTATTTTCATACATTCCAAATAGTTGGTTGCATTCTTAGAATATTGATTGCACGCTCCTTGCATTCATCCAAATAAATATAAGATAGATAATTTAATCACCATCATTGACAGCCTCCAAATGCAATAGATACATGGCACATTAAGCAGCCAAGATTAAACCTTTCTTAGTTGAAAACATTAACCCTGAATTGTTACTAAAATTGTGCACCCATAATTACCTACCACACACCTATTTTTGATGATAGTATTGAATATGTTAATAGTGGGTTGCAATAAGAATGTGGGGGCCAAGATAGCTTGTTTCTTCCAATGTTTTTGGCATCTAAAAAATTCAATGGAGAATTCAAGTTTATTTGGACAGGATGCTGCAATAAATCTGCCACCATGGCATGGTTGAGGTGGGGCAGAGCGACTGCTCATAATTGCCCTCCTGAAATACAAAGATACTCAACAAACAACCAGTTAGAAGGCTACAAGACAATGTTCCAAGGTCATGCTCATGTTTGTCCCTCAGTAGTCAAGACAAAAATAAAAAGGTGATATCATTAGGATTACAAAACAGAATCTTGAGGGCTGAGGGCAAGCCATTCTGAACTTAGTAGAGTAAGAGTACAATGCTGGACTTAGCATCTTCATATCTTCCCAAGTCACATAGTCCAACCCTGACCCAGGGTGAGAATCTCACTAGAACTTAGGGCACGAACCCATATGTCCAGTGAGATGGCAATTCCTTTCAAGGAAGAAGAAAGGAATGACACAGCTCCAAACCACTGTTTAGACCTGATTTAAATTATAGGGAGTTCCTGATTATTTGTAAGTATGCATGTTTGTGTGGGGGAAAGGAAGTGTGGACAGTATTTGTGAAGAAACAAGAGGACAACAGTATATGTCTTCCTTAATCAATTTCCATATTGTTGGAGACAGCATCTGTCGCCAATCTGAGCTCATGGATTCATCTAGGTTGACTACCATATCCCATGGCTCCTCTTGTTTCCAGTGCTAGAACTATACAGTTATGTTCTGCCATGCTCAGATTTTTAAGTGGTCACTAGGGATGTGAATTCAGGTCTTCATGCTTGTATAGCAAGCACCTTACAAACTGAGTCATCTTCAAATCATTCTTCCTCCACTATGTATAGACCTGTGTGAGTGTTTTGGGTATGGGGGTGTTGGTGCCTGCCAAGGTTTTTAGGTTCAACAAACAGTCTACCAAACTATGATTTTTTTCCCCACAACCTAATGCTTATGTATTGGGACTATACTTTACCTGAGCTTTGGATTTTATTTCTTGGACATTCTGTTCCATTTGTTTTATTATTTATTTTATTATTGAAAATACCAGTGGAAGAATTGGAAAGTTGAGCAACAGGAGAAGAGAAGAAAATTCCTACTTCAAACTTACAAGCACGTACTCTTCATACTTCTTTCATTTATATCTGCCATTTTAGATTACACCATCATAGAAATTATATAAAATGCCACACATGGCCTAGAAAAAACTGTGTAAGGCATTTCTGGATTGTGCAGTCAGGGAGGATTAAAACCTGAACTCTGAACCACAGTCTACACTGCACATTGTCATTACAATAAACCAGAGCTCTTACACTTAGGGAGCCAAAGGTCACTAGCTTCTGTCCCTTGCTACAAAATATCTCTGTCACCTCTCTCCTTAGCTGAAATTTAAGAAATGGAAAAACTTATGAACAAAGGAGTTCAAGAGGAAGGCCAACAAGGCCCTGTTAGGTAGCCTTGCCCCTATTTCCCTGTTCACTTACTCCCTTTCCACACAGGATACATGAAAGCAGGAGGTTCACATCTCTCAGATCTGAAAATAGACTGTTCCAGAACATCATCCTTACAAATTCAAACTCCCTGGTCTAACTCCTAACCCACCTATGTTCCAAAGTCCAAACCACACAAAAGTTTCAAGCAGTGCCCACGAGAGAATTGATCAAGGAACAGGAGGGTTGGAGCAAGAGTTTGAAATCATTAAAAATCTGGGAAAAATCACTTTTGAGATCCAATAATAAAATATCAGCATTTATTCAACTATATTTTGTGTTCATGGGAGGGTAATATATATGTACATATATATATATACACACATATGAAAGATATATATATATATATATATATATATATATATATATATATTCAGTGTGTGTGTGTGTGTGTGTGTGTGTGTGTGTGTGTGAACGTGACAGTGAGTTCAAATAACTAGACTGGGATAGCAGCTCATTTTCTAGCTTGTGTTTTTTAATTGAAAATTATTATTAGTACCACTTGATTTAGTTTTACTGTTCATAACCAACATCGTAAAAAATCTCAAATTTAAAAAGTTAATGGAAATAATTGGAGAATAACTCCAGATCTCTTTAGAAGTTGCCTACATGATATTAAGTGAGTGGTGACACGGTGACATATTAGAGTCAATAGCCATTGTTTGTTAAATGGACCATGCCACCATTTTCTTTTACTGTTTATGTAGAACATTTTGGCTTTCAGTGACAGTAGATACTCACAAATGCTATTAAAAATGTTTTATAAGAATTTATTTGGAGCTCCCAAAACAAGTTTGGCTTAGAACATCAGTTAAGAATGCTTTGAAAAAGTTAAAATTTCTTGCCATCATTCCAAGTATAACAATAATATGTGGAGCAAAGTCTCTTCATAAGATGACTTTTAAATAATTAATCCAGATATGTAATGGAAATAAAAGAAATATGCTCAGGGTCAAAATATGAACTTTTTGAATGCTAAGTCATGATTTAAATAACTCTAAGCTTAAACCTTAATTTTAATATATTACTATAGTAAGATTGTTTCCTCAAAATAAAGAGTGCCAAGTACTAAGATAAATTTGGATCCAGTGCTGTCATAAATGGTGGTTATATGTGTTGGAGACATTCAGTGGTCAAACATTGGAGTCATGTGTGTGAGGTCTTGGTTCAGTCCCTACTTTTTCTATAGGAAAAAGTACACACACATTAATCATTCTTAAGGCAAACCATGATGTAACATGCCTATAATCCCAGCACTGGGGGCGGGGGGCGCGGGGGTTCAGATATGGGGTTAATGGAAAGGGGCTCTGTAGTGATGGGTTCCTCAAGAAAACTTCATACTTTTTTGCTATACAATGGCCATATATACAGTTTTGGTCTATTCTGAATCCATCCTTACAGCGTGGTTAAGAGCTTTAAGCAGATCCCAGAAGTATGTCCAAGGTGCACCAAATAGAATCACAATAGATAAGGTGAAACTCTAGAAGGAAGAAGTGCAGAAAGTTAGGATGGTATCATTACTGTAAACAAAAACTAATGGTCTTACTTATAAAAATGAAGTAAGACCCTTCCTGAGATCATATACCCTCTGCTATAAGCCTTGTTTATTGTTAACAATTGTACCTGAAAAAATTTTCCATATAAAAACATGATCTCTGTTTTGGAGACTTTTAAAGCAAGAGTTGATATTTGATTCTCGGCTGGTGAGAGGCTTTAACCAGAGTGAAGTGGGCTCCTTTCTTCCTGCACAGTCCCATCATTTCCCATAGCTTTTTATCCTGTCTAGATTGATGCTACAAGTATAGAATAATCTAATGTTATAATAATTACAGGGCAAGAATTCAAATATTGATTTGGCCAATCCCAAGAACTGAGTTCCTTCATTTAGCTACCGAAGGAGACTTAAGAGCTTTGCTTTCCCTAAGAAGTATTTGTAATAACCTCAGAATTACATGGGTGATTTCATGTTATATAAACGTTTCTCAGTAAGATCTATATTCCTGGCCATGATTTTGAGACTCTTTCAATCTCATTAAGAAAGAAAGAAAGGTCCCTATAGGTTGCAGAGACTTTGAGGGTTTTGTTAACTGATAGGTTTGTCTCCTTTTGAAAGGCTGTAACCAATTTAAAAGAGGATTGAAATGTAGTGGCAGCTTTGTGTTCTTGTGCCCTGTGATTGTTACTATACATCACTCTATACATCATCCGTTGTCTTCTTCATTGTTCCTAAGCCTGATATTCTTAGTTTATTCAGGTTTCTTTTGCATTGCACCTTGGGTGAGAGACGGACTCACTCACATTAGAGAGTAGTTGTAACCAGCTCCCAAACCACTGCACCTTGTTAAGAGTTAAAGCATTTTCAGAAACCATGACCAAGACCATGGAAACCACCCTATAAGGCAGCATTTAGAAATTTATGAGCAAAGGCGGGAAAGTGAAGTTTTCATCATTCCTAGCTCAAACTTTATCAGGTGCTTGACTTCAAATGGTAAATATTGTGTGTGTGCAATATTTAGCTAACTATATGTTATGGATATTATCTGTATATATACTAATAGTGATGGTCAATGTTGATTGTCAACTAGATAGATTCTACCATCACCTGGGAGATGGGCCTCTGAACTTACTTTTGAAGATGGTATTGATTGCATTAGGGAGGGAGAAAGACTTGGTCACTGAGGGTAGCACTATTCCCTGGGTAGGGAATCCTAGACTGTATAACATGGAGAAAGAGAGCTGCGCACTAGCATGTGCATGTATCCATCCTTCTCTGTTTCCTGCTACTAGATAGGCTGAATTACCTCCCACACTGCAGTCTCTTCTTCCTTCTTTCCAAAAAACCCTCCAGATTTCATCCTTTACTTCTGTGTCTAGAAGTGATTGAGCCAGTAAGGTAAAGTAGGGCTTTTTTCTCTTCAGTTGCTTTTGTCAAAATAATTTTTTAACAGCAAAAAGAATTCACACACTCACACAATGAGAGAGACAGAGGACATTTGGATTATTTATCAGGATGAATGAGCTACCAAGTGGTTTTATTTGACAAGTAGTTCCTTTGACCTAATGAATATAGACTGATCCTTGGAGAAATATTGGGCTTCCCCCAAGTTAAATTATTTTCCTCCATAAATACTGGGCTTACTATTGGATTCTTCAGTCTCCAGAACTAACTGATGGTCCTTTGTTAAGGTTTTACACAATATGGTTCTAGAAATAAGCCAGTGGACCTCACTGGCTTCCACTGAATATGTTATTCAGGTGAATTTATTACCTATATAAGCCTCAGACAAGGCTCCTGAGCCTTCTTGGGGCTAAGTGTTGTAAGTCAAATACATGCCAGAGTCGGAAATGGCTGATGTTTGTCTCATTCAGAATTTATGTTTATTATTTACTGTCATGGATATGACATGGAACTAAGGCATGTGATGCTCAAAATTTGAACCTCTTAAGTCACAAAAGAAACACTACTCTTGGGAGCAAGGGAATAGGACAGTGCTTAGTAAAGGGGTAAGCTTCCCCACACTGATGGCTGTAAAGCAGAACTGTGTATCTTAAAGGTGCATTGAAATTAAGCTTCAAATGCCCTGAGTCAGAGTTTCAAGGTCTGTCATTTACTGCCTTTAGAAGTTAGGTAGATTAATTTTTCTGACATTCAGTTTTTGTAAAAATTATTAGGTTTGTCTGTTTTCAATGGGTGTAATGGGGTGGTAATGTCCAAGATGCCCAGCTATCTACAACTTGAATTTAGTTTTATTTCTATCTTTCTTCCTCTCCCTTCTCATTTTCTTTATTGTTGATCGTGTGTTTTAATCAAAGATGTTATTGGGTGGAACATGGCATCCACAGCTGTATAAGACACCACTCACCGAATACTCTTGAGTATCAGTTAGACAGCAGCATCACCATAAACGACATTCGTGTTCTGTTTGGGTTTATAAAATGCATCCTTGACAGATTGGGAACTTCTAAATAAAACAGCAAACTAGAAGCTGCCTCCATGTCACTCAGGGAGGTGTTATGGGATGTTTGATCACACTGTGAACCCCAAGATTGTATACTGGAAAAACCTGTCTCTAGTTGTGGTGTGGCTCAGCCAAAACTCTTTTTCTAGTTGTGGTGTGGCCAAGCCCTAGCACCAACCTTTAATCTGAGAGCTTTCTGTTTATTTAAACAAGATTGAATAAAGTCAGCCTAAGTCAAGAGGCAGAGCAAGCCACCAGTTGACAAGAAATAAACATAGGAAGAAAATAATCATAGAGAGTAAGAGGAAGTCAGTGATGGATAGAGAGATGCACAGGAAGTAGAAAGGAAGGACAGTCAGTCAGAAGGGTTTTAAAAACAGTGTTTAGAAGGAGAACTGTTTGTTTTGCTCTTTTCCTTTTGAGATATTGGTTGAGGAGGAAGTTCAGCTGGGAGCTTTCTCTGCCTCTCTGAGCTAGAGACCACAGCTCGGTCTCCTGAGTTTTCATTTGGTAAAATTGAACATTTGGGAATTTTGTTTTAAAAATAACAAGGAAGGAGAACAACGTTAGGGATGAGAAAGTGTAGGTTTGATTCCAAATGGAGTGTGACACAGAGAACTCACAAAGGGAGTGATGGGACAGTAGTGGAGGCAGATGCCTCATCTGAAGGAGAAGCCAGACTGTCTCATGAGAAGGTACAGACAGACAGCTCTACCCTCGGGCCACACTCAGTTCTCACTCAGCTCTCATAAGCCTCAAATTGAATTGCAGATTTTGGTGGGAAAATGGGAGATGTCCTAGCAGGAGAGGACAACAGAGGCATTCTTCTGACTGTAGATGACCTGTGCCATCCCAATGGGAAACTTAGTGTATAAAACTGAGCTGCCTTGGGGACCTGAGAACAGAGAATAATTACAAGGAAACCTGATTTCAACCTTCCATAACTGTCGAGTGGGAAAGAGAGAGAGAGCCATGGAAGACAATCCTGAAAGTGGAAATACTGGCCAGACACTATAAGTAGTGGGAGTCATAAATCAGGCAGTGAAGTGTACAGGGAAAGGGTATCCTCAGCGCTGTGGAGCAGACCACACCAATAGACAACAGCTTTAGAGTTTGACAGCCATAGGAGTAAGATCGATTAACGACTGGACCCACCTGTCTGTAGTAAATTTGCTGCCATTGTGTCAGGGAACTCTGAAACTTTATTGGACCGGTTGACATCACAGCCGCATCCCTCCATCAGGGTAATTAAAACTTAACAGGGCTTGAGAGGACAAAGATAGGCGCATCTGTACAGATCTCTGTGTTTACACCGCCATCTTGAACATTAGCTGCCCTACGGAGTACAACCTAGGGAGTTTCTGATCGAGCGATAGGACATAGCATCCCCAGATCACAGACTACAAACCTGAGTGTGGCCAGCACAGCTTCCAGATAAACAAAGAAAGAACGTTACAGAACTTTACAACAGCTTTCATAGCTAGCAAGACTCCCATCTAAAGCAGGCTCAGTACCAACATGAGTCACAGAAAAAGATAAGTGCCCCCCCCAGCCCCCCCGCCATTGAACTAAGCTTTCTCCTCCGAGGTCCTCTACCAGACTCTAATATAGAGAAATCCTGAACTACCAATCCCTCTCCCCAAAATATCTTTACAAAATTTAGATTTGGTGGAGGGAGGGACAGAGGCAGAGAGACAATGAGAGAGACAGACAGAGAGAGAGAGAAATGAGGGATGATGTGTGTGGTGGGAGTACATACACCAGGAAGTGTATGAGGAGGTCAGAGAACAGCTATGGGACCTCAGTTCTCTGTGCATTCCAGGAGCTGATCTCAGACTAGCAGAGCAGGCAGCTTCTCTACTGAGTGGAGTAATGGGCACTTAAAAACATTCATGTTTATTTTATCTACCCTTTATGTTAATCTAATTTTATTTATTCAGTTTTTATTTCACCATCTATTTTTTTCTGTGTATACCTCTTGTGTTCTTTTTACTATATGTTTAAATAGTATTTTGATTTTTGTTTTTATTCTTCAAAAAAACTTTTGGTGTTTTATTCTAAATTCATGAAATTTTTTCACATGCTTTTCTGACTATGAGGTAATCTTTTTCCTCTTTTCGCACTTTTATGTCTTCCTTCTGTGTCTCCTCATGACATTCCTCTGTACTTCCCTTCCTCTTCCTTTCTACTTCCCTTTCCCCATTGTCTCCTTCTCATTGTCCACATATACCCTGAATGGCTTAAGTTCCTGTCATATTCTAGATGGTTGCTATTTAGAATTCTGTGGTTATTAGTCATATGCTAATGAACTCAGCTGATGTTTTCCTTCTTTCCTACATTTTTACTTATTTATATTTATTTTTTCACTTTATATCCCAATTGCTGCTCTCCCATAACCCCTCACACAGACCTTGCCTTTTACTCAGAGAGGCTGGAAGCCCACCCTCTGAGTATCCCCCTACACTAGCACATCAAGTCTCTGCAGGGCTATGCATGTTCTCTCCCACTGAGGCCAGAGACAAGAACTTATTCCACAGACAGGCAACAGCTTTAGAGATAGCCCCTGTTCCAGTTGTTAGGGGACCCACATGAAGACCAAGCTGCACATCTGCTATATATGTGAGGGGAGGCCTAGGTCTAGCCTGTGCATGTTCTTTGGTTGGTGGTTCAGTCTCTGAGAGCCCCCAAGGGTCCAGATTAGTTGACTCTGTTGCTATGAAGTTACTATCCCCTTCAGGGCCTTCAATCCTCCACACAACTCTTCTGTAAGAGTTCCCAACCTCTGTCCAAAGTTTGGCTATGGGAATCTGTAGCTTTTTAGTTAGCTTCTGGGTAGAACCTCCCAGAGAACAATTCTGCAAGGCTCCTGTCTGCAAGCATAACAGAGCATCATTAATACTGTCAGGGATTGGTGCTTGCCCGTGGGAAGGATCTCAAGTTAGGCCAGTCACTGGTTAGCCATTCCATTAATCTCTGCTCCATCTCCCATCCCTGCATTTCTTGTAGACAGGATAAATTTTGGATGGAAAGTTTTATGGATGGGTTGGTATCCCTATCTCTGCAATGGGTTTCCTGTCAGGCTACAGGAGGTGTAGGCTTCAGGTTCCATATCTGCAATGAACATAGTCACTACTAAGGTCCTCCCCATTAATTCCTGGGATCCTCCCATCCAAAGTCTCTGGCACATCCCTGAGATGTGCCCCAGCCCCAACCTGTGCCACCTGCAGATTATCATTCATTCTCCTGGCCCTCTGGTCCTCTCTCCTGTCTCTCCCCACACCTGATCCCAAATTTCCTCCCATTCCCCTTCTTTATCCTCTCCCACCCAGTCTCTTCCCTCCATCTGCCTCCTATGACTATTTTATTCTCCATTCTAAGTGAAATTCAAGCATCTTTGCTTGTGCTTTCCTACTCGTTTAACTTCTTTGGTCTGGGGTGTGTATCATGGGTATCCTGCATTTTATGGCTAATATCCACTTATAAGTGAGTACACAGCATGCATGTCATTTTGGGTCTCGGTTACCTTACTCAGGATGGTGTCTTCAAATTCCATCCATTTTCTTGCAATAGTCATGATGTCTTTGTTTTTTAAAGTAGAATAATATTCCATTGTGTAGATGTACCACATTTTCTGTACCCATTCTTCAGTTGAGGGACATCTATATTGTTTCCAGTTTCTGGTTATTACAAATAAATCTGCTATGAACATAGTTGAGCAAGAGTCTCTGTGGTATAGTGGGGCATCTTTTGGGTCTTGAGGTAGAACTACTCCAAGATTTTGGAGAAACTGTCAAATTGATTTTCAAAATGGTTGTACAAAGTTTCCACTCCTATCATCAATGGAGGAGTGTTCTTCTTGCTCTATATCCTTGCCAGCATGTTCTGTCACCTGAGTCTTTTCATATCTTGGCCATTCTGATTGGTATAAGGTTGAATCTCAGTGTAGTTTTGATCTGTATTTCCCTGATAAATAATGACTTTGAACATTTCTTTAAGTGCTTATCAGCCATTTGAAAGTCCTTTGTTGAGAATTCTGTTTCGCTCTGTACCTCATTTTTAATTGGATTTTTGGGTTGTTGGTGTCTACATTCTTGAGTTCTTCATATATTTTGGATATTAACCCTCAGTCAGATGGAGGGATAGTGAAGATCCTTTCCCATAATGTTTTGTCTTATTGATAGTGCCCTTTGCCTTACAGAAGCTTTCATTTTCATGAGGTCCTATTTATCAATTGGTGATCTTAGAGCCTGAGCCATTGGTGTTTTGTTCAGGAAGTTGTCTCCTATGTCAGTGAGTTCAAGGGAATTCCCCACTTTCTGTTCTATTAGATTTAGTGTATCTGGTTTTATGTTGAATTCTTTGATCCACTTGAACTTGAGTTTTGTGCAGGGTGATAGATAGATATGGGTCTATTTGCAATCTTCTACATGCAGGCATCCAGTTAGATCAGCACCATTTGTTGAAGATGCTTTCTTTTTTCCAAAGTATGGTTTTGGCTTCTTTGTCATAAATCAAGTGTCCATGTATTCCACTGTGTTCATAGCAGCCTTATTCCTAATAGCCAGAAACTGAAAACAACCCATATGTCCCTCAACTGGGGAATGGATACAGAAAATGTGGTTCATTTACACTATTCAGCTATTAAAAATGAGACTGAAGAAAAGTCATCTAATGACCATCCCAACATAAATCCATTTCATAGGCAGGCACCAAACACTGACACTATTATTGATGCCATATTGTGCTTACAGATGGAGCCTTGCATGGCTGCCCTTTTAGAGTCTCTAACAACATCTGACTGAAATAGACGCAGATACCTACTAGCAACCATTGGAGTGAGGTTCAGGACCCCTATGGAAGAGTTAGGAGATGGATTGAAGGAACTGAAAGGGATAGGAACTCTATAGGAAGAACAACTGTATCAATTAACCCAGACCCCTCAAATCTCTCAAAGACTAAGCCATCAACCAAAGAGCATACATGGCTTAGTCATGGCCCATGTTCTTTGGTACATATGCAGCAGATGACTGACTTGTCTACCCTCATTGGGAGAGAATGCCACTAATCCTGTAGAAACTGGACTCTCCAGGAAAGGGAATACTGGAGGCAGGGGTAAGGTGGGGATTGGTGGGTAAAATGGTGGTGGGTGGGTTGTTTGGAATCACCCTCTCAGAGGCAAAAAGAATGGGGAATTGGGTAAAGAACTCTTAGAGGGGAGATCAGGAAGGGGCACAACATTTGGAGTGTAAATAGATAAAACAAATTTTTAAAAACCAAATGTCCATAGATGGTGGGTTTATTTCTGGGTCCTCAATTTGATTCTGCTGATCAACTTCTTTGTTCCTATACCAATACCATGGAGTTTTTATTAATATTGCTCTGTGGTATAGCTTGAGGTCAGGGATAGTGATACCTCCAAACATTCTTTTAATGTTTAGAATTGTTTTACCTATCCTGAGTTCTTGTTTTTCCATATGAAGTTTAGAATTGCTCCTTCAAGGTCTGTAAAGAGTTGTGTTGAAATATTTTTATGGGAATTGCATTGAATCTGTATATTACTTTCAGTAAGATGGCTGGAGAGATGGCTCAGCCGTTAAAGGATAGACTCCCAACCAAAAGTATAAGAGCTTAGCTGATTTTCAGCCTATGGATGTGTCATGTAGGATTAGGTGTTCTGATTTTGAAGTAGCTTATTCTCCCCTTCCATGTGCCTCTGATGACTGAACCTTTCAGTGTAGGCTGAACACCAAGATAATTCCCAAAGGCAACTATAGGAGATAATAAAACCAACAAAATTTGTAACACTAAAACCCAGGAAACACAGAAAAATAAGACAGCTGGACCAATCAAAGGAGCACAACTCCACTACTAAATTCAAACAAACTGAAACAGTCCCACTGCTAAGAGAATAAATCAAAAGTTCAAAAATCCTAAGCCCATAAAACCCACTGAATACCTCAAAAAGAAGACAAATAAATAGATCAATGAAGTAAACAAATCAGCTCAGGAATTGGAGAAAAAAATGGCAACAATTTAGATGAGAGAGTCATACCATGGCTGAGAAATTCAGCAAGGATGGTGATGTTTGGTAAAAGTGCAGTAAACAGAAACATTATAAAGAAAAAAATTTAAAAAACTTGTAGAAAGTATATATTTTAGATTAGAACAAGCAGAAAGAGACTATGGGGTTTGGAGGACAAGGCTGAGAAAATTCTACACTGGAGCACAGTAGAAAAAAAGAGTAAGCAAACACAATTGCAGCTAGTGCATTCTGGTGTGTGCTACAGAGACCAAACCTCAGACCCCAGAGGAGAAAGGAAAGAGCTGAGACAAAAACTAAAGATACAATATTTCGATGCAATTTCTAGATGTAGTGTACATATTTTTAATATCAGGCGGAGACAGAAATATGGAGATCTCCATGAATCCCAGGCCAACTTAGTACATAGCAAATTCCAAGACAGCCAGGGCCAAAGAGTGTTTATGTCTCAATTTTTTTTCAATGAAATTGTAGCAGAAGTTTCTCTGCTTTTAGGAAAAGAAACAAATATCCAAGCATTTAAAGGCCCAAATAGACATAACCAAAAAATAAGCCTTCATGACAAATTATAGTAAAGAAACTGAATGCACTAAACAAAGAACCAATATCAAAATCCGTAAGAAAAAAATGGCCGACTTACTTACAAATGTGAATACATAAGAATAACATTAAATCTTTCATGAGAAATCTAAAAGCTAGAAAATTGTAGAATTATGTTTCAAGCCGTTGAGATGAAGAATGACCAACTATGACCACTGTATCCAGAAAAACGTTTTAAAATTTGTTGAAGAAAAACGACATTTCAAGACAAGCACAAAATGGGACAGTATTCCCAAACCCACTATTAGAAAACTAAAATACTGAGCACAGAAATGTAAGGGGTGGTCTCAATCAACAGGGTGCAGGTAGGACAAATTTCAGGGGTGAATTAAGATGAAGGAAGGATAATCAACAAAGTATCATATGTCTAACAGAATACTCAAAGCCTCTAGTGGATAATAGAAGGAAGAAAAATACAAGCAAGCAAACAAACAATGAACAAAAGGACCACAATTCAATCAACCAGTAAAGTGACCAGCAAAATTACTGTAATTATACAGACCCCTTAGGGAGGCCCCAGGGCCTGACACTATCACTGATGGTGTGGTGTGCTTACAAACAGGGGGCTATCACGACTGCCCTCTGAAAGGCCCAACAAGCAGCTGAAAAAATGCAGATGTTTACACCCAACCTTTTGTATGCTGCTGACCCCTGTGGTTGAATTAAGAAAAAACTGGAAAAAGCTGAGAAGGAGGGCAACCCTATAGGAAGACCAACCCTATAGGAAGACCAAATAGCAGTCTCAACTAACCTGGACCCCTGGAATATCTCAGACAGTGAGTCACCAACCAGGCAGCATATAACAGCTGATATGAGGCTCCTGACACATATACAGCACAGGACTGCAGGGTCTGGACTCAGTCAGAAAAGATGCACCTAACCTTAAAGAAACTTAGGGATCCAGGGAGTATCGAGGTTTCCTGGAGGAGGAGAGGGTTAGAGACATCCTCTTGGAGACTGGGGTAGGGTGGGGGGATGGGAGGTGGTGGTGAGGCATAAGGGGGATGTGGGATGTGGAATAGTCAGGGGGTGGATTGGGAGAGAATAAATCCTGGACTGTAAAAAAGATTAAAGAATAAATTTTAAAAGCATAAAAAATATAAAAAACCCCTTAATCTTAGATATAAACAGATTTAACTGTTAAATTAAAATATGCTGCCAACTGGATTAAAAGTAAGATCTAGATCTTGAGAGATCATTCAGCAGATAAAAGGCTAGTGCCACACAAACCTCATGACCTGAGTTCTATTCCCAGAACCCACATGTATTTGGAAGGATAGACTCAACTACACACACAGCAGTTCTGTGACCTTTTTGTGGTTTGCATGGCGTGCATGGATCTCTCTCTCTCTTTCTCTCTCTCTCTCTCTCTCTCTCTCTCTCTCTCTCTCTCTCTCTCTCTCTGTAAAACACACACACACACACACACACACACACACACACTTAAAAGTACTTGTAGTCTAAAAAATATACCTCACTAACAGTAAATTAAGGGTTAAATCAGAAGGTCAATTTTTCAAGCAAATCAAATGGAAACTGAAAAATTGCTATCCTGGCATATGATAAAGTAAACTTCAAATTAAAATTAGTTAGAAAACAGAGAGGAACACTTCATGTAACAAAAGGAATAACAAAAAGATGTGAAGGAATGGAACATATCAAATATTGGAGCTCCTAATTTCGCAATAGAAACACAAGTAACTATTATAGACCATGAATCTGAGAAGGAACAGGAGAGAAGAAAGAGAGTGGTCAAAGGAGGAAAGGAATGAGGGAAATGATATAATTATATTTTAATTTC
This sequence comes from Apodemus sylvaticus, assembly GCF_947179515.1. NCBI lineage: Eukaryota > Metazoa > Chordata > Mammalia > Rodentia > Muridae > Apodemus > Apodemus sylvaticus. Next base: position 47,350,148 of record NC_067472.1, on the reverse strand, counting down.
AAAAACTGAAAATAATAAATTTCAAAGTCCTCCACAACATATGCTTCACTTTTGAACAGGCAAGTGAAGGAGAGATATTCTATGACCACCCCCCATCTGTTTCTCCATTGAAAATGCAGGAGATGTTAACTTTGCCTAACTATATCTAATCTTGCATGATTTCCTTATTAGCTACTACAAGGAAATAGCTATTGCGGGTTAAGTTGACAAAGAAAAGGACAGAGTTCTCTAGCTCCATCCATTTGCCTAAGAATTTCATGAATTCATTGTTTCTAATGGCTGAATAGTACTGGTAACCCAGGCTCAAAAGGTGAATCATGGTACGCACTCACTAATAAGTGGTTATTAACCTAGAAAACTGGAATACTCAAAACATAATCCACACATCAAATGAGATACAAGAAGAAAGGAGGAGTGGCCCCTGGTTCTGGAAAGACTCAGTGAAACAGTATTCGGCAAAACCAGAACGGGGAAGTGGGAAGGGGTGGGAGGGAGGACAGGGCAAGAGAAGGGGGCTTACGGGACTTTCGGGGAGTGGGGGGGCTAGAAAAGGGGAAATCATTTGAAATGTAAATAATATCGAATAAAAAAAATTTTAAAAAATGGCAAAGTCAGTATAACAAAGCAATAAAATTAACATAAAATGAAAAAAAAGAGGAAAATCATAGACACTGTGTGAGAAAGTATGAGAGAAAAGGAATACTAATTACTAGCACTGCTCATTAGAAAGCAGGGACTGATTTTGGCACAGCAGCAACGCTACAAAGAGAATATGTGGCTTCTTCCCCCAAAAGAACAGAACAAAGAACCCCTGGTTACTCTAAGAACTGACAGGAGTATACAACCTTTCAACCAAAAGTTCTAACATTCAATACAAATTCCTAGTAAGTAGCTGTGTCTGGAATACACACAATACAACCCACAAGCCATATGCAGCTTAAGAAGGGAGACCAAAGTGTAGATGCTTCAATCCTATATAGAACGAGGAACAAAGTAATCACAGGAGCTAGATGGAGAGAATGACCTGGGACTGAGAGAGGAGGGGGGAAGGAGGGGCAGGGAAACTCATTGAAAGGGGCAGGAAAGAAGTCCAGAGCATCAGAAAATTGAATAGAAACATGTAGCAGAGGGGAATGGGGAGCAAGAAAAAAAAAAGAAAAGAAAAGGACAGAGTTTGGGAAGCTTTCTGATGTGGTCCTGGAATCAGTCCAGTTCTGGCAAAGACCTTCTGGTGGCATCCCAAGGCAATGTGGCAAGAAATGGGAACAGGCACTGTGTCCATGTCCATGCCTGGTTTCTATCCCTGTTACAAAGTCACCAGAGTTTAATCACAGCCCTCCATTCCAATGGCCTTATCTAAACCTAATTATTTCCTGAGGACTGCAACTCTAAACACTGGTTGGATTCAGTTTTCAGATTCTTGATATTATTAACATACTAATTTGCAAATGAGTTTGGGTTGATAATGAGTAATAGAGACCTTATAGGATTACTAAAAGTCTAATTCGTGTTAATTAACCAAGGAAAAACTCAACACTTATTAAGTATTTGCTTATATTTATTCTGATTATCACTATTGTCACTCCTAAGACATTCACAGGTCCTGCTGGTCCCCAACCCTACTCAACCAGGCTGCTTGCTACCAACAGTAACAGCATGATATCTGCGACCAAAGGGGTTCACTAAAACAAAATAAACAGATTTACACACCATCAGAAACACCTACACTCCCTTACTGTGTTCATTCAAGTCTGTGTGGACACATACATAGTGCTAAGCACCAGAACTGTGGGTGGTTCTAGACCTGTAAGAGGACTGTTTGGTTCTTTGCAAGAAGACATTGTACTGGGGTGGGGGGTGGGGATTTTGATGTGCTTAGTAATCCTCTCAAGTGCTGATGCATAAATGCATAAATGCACACTGAGTTATAATACATTTGAGAGGCTCTGGTAATTGTCTAAGAAGGGAAATAAATAGGCTTGGGGATAAATCTGGTTTTAAAATAATTTAGTTACATAAGCTTTTAATGGATTATATTTTTATAAGTACTAATACTTGTAAAATTTTTGCTTTTAGCAAATTATGCATCATTTGAACACACAGGCTGATGCTTAATAAGAATTAGAATTATATTTTGCTTGTTATATAAGTAAGTATCTTGTTACATGCCTGTTTAATGCTTGCAAAAGCATTCCAAACAATCTCTTTAGAATAAGAGTCTAATTACGCATTTATCATTAAAATTACAGTGAGCTAATTGCCTTGGAGATATCTTTATCTCTCTTGCAGCTTGCTTAATCCTAATGCATGTTTTCAATAATCATTTGTTATTTAATTAACTAATTAACAAACAATACCTGTCCTATGGAAAATCCTAAATTAAACACTTGAGATGTTTTAATTGAATGCTCAATAACCCAATACAGCCCTTAATATTAGACCTTTAAATATTGCAAAGATTCTACTGAATCGCACATTACTTTGCTCCTGTTATCTTTGGGGCTTAATTGGTAGGGGAAAGGGCACTTGATAATACACATGGGATAGGCAGCACGGCAAGGTTCTGATGAGACAGAAAATACCCATTAATAGCTGTTAAGTTAATAAAGCAGGCCAGGCACAGGCCAGCAACAGAAGCAAGCCATTCATTTAGAGTATCAGTGGCCTTGTCCATAAAATTAAGAGGCATAGTTTGAATGATAATCAGAAACAGGGCACCAAATTAGCAGTCTGTGACAAAAAGCAGACACCTGTGATGTCCTGGTCCCCACCCGACACTGTACTCAGTATGGCTCTGAGCATGGCTGGTGCATGCTTGGGAGGAGTGTTTGGCTACTCCGGATGAGGGTTCCAAGACCTTTCCATCCATCCTCCTAATAGTCAGCAAGCCCAGCGGTGGTGAAACTCTGCAAATGATTATGTCTGATCTGATAAAGATGGTGGCAGTTTGGCCTATTGGACTGTCCCATACATTGATGGCACAGTGTGTATATGTGCATTTAGTTAATGTTGCTATAAATTGATTTCTGAATTGTTATATAAAATCAATCACTGAATTTATGGGTTAAAACAGGAGATAAAACTTTGGGAAAAGTACAGAACTTATATATATATAAAATTACATCCTGTAGAGTAATGGAATCAGAGCACATGATTAGAAGTACATGATTAGAAAGGAAAGCAATATGATAGAAAGGTCAGTTTAACATTGTTATTTTCTAATGATTATATGTAAAATGTAATGTGTTTCCTGTGTTTCCCTTTATTTTATGTATTTAGCTAATAACAATAACCTCCTTAGGGGTGCTATACTGTTTTAGGGCAGGGTTATATGACAACAAGTAAAGTCTCTAAATCTGTGGCTCTGTTAAAAGTTTCATGTATGTTGTTAGTCAATAGTCTGTGACATATAGCATGTACTCATTTACTGACTATATTGTATTTTTTTCTTTTTTTTATTCGATATATTTTTATTTACATTTCAAATGATTTCCCCTTTTCTAGACCCCCACTCCCCATCAGCCCCCTTCCCTCCTGCTGTTTTTCCACCCAACCCTTCCCACTTCCCTGTTCTGGTTTTGCCCTATACTGCTTCACTGAGTCTTTCCAGAACCAGGGGCCACTCCTCCGTTCTTCTTGTACCTCATTTGATGTGTGGATTATGTTTTTGGTATTCCAGTTTTCTAGGTTAATATCCACTTATTAGTGAGTACATACCATGATTCATCTTTTGAGTCTGGGTTACCTCACTTAATATGATGTTCTCCAGCTCCATCCATTTGCCTAAGACTATATTGTTAAATACCTAGTCTTTTAAGTTATCTCCAGGGTGTCAGTGAATGACACTTGAATTATTCTGAAGTTATACTTTGCATTATTTGTAGAACAGGAGCCCTTGTGCAAAATCTGAGCTGTGTGACTTTTTTAGGCAAGTACAAGAAATGGCACATGACTTTAGGCCTGTCTTCTTTGCAAACCATTCTCAATATTTTCAAATTTAGATGTGGATGCAGGCAATATTTAGTTCTTTCCCCAGGAATTAAAATATAAAGTACCTTAAGTTTGGGACAATAACATCATAAACTGTGCCATGTTTAAAGTGAACCACTTAGAAATTTTAGTGAGAAAGTAACACACAGGCTATGAAAATCACCTGCCCACTTCAACAGCCTCAGAGCAGATGGACTGGGAGGAAGATGATCCAGGAAGGGCTCCCTCTGGGAAGTACCGTGTCCTAACCTGACCCATTGTCCTCTAAAAGCCATCACCCTTCAAAGGAACAATCTGCCACTCCCTCCTTCCCAGTGGCCCAAACACACACAAAAACAAAAACAAAAGCCACACGACTGCCTGAACTTGTTCAAACTACTGTGAGCCTACAGAGGTTTCCTGCCATTGTTCATAATCTACCTGTCAGATATTGTGAAAGACATTAAACTTGCAATCTAAGGACTTTCTTTTGATTGTGTTTAGAATGATTTCTCCTGGTTTCAATAATGTTTTTGTTAAACGTCACAAGGTGAGAAATAATAATAGGATATTGCTTAATTGAACATGTCACTGTGGCAGGAGGTACAAAGCTTCATTTTAACACAGGTTTGCTGGCCACCCTGATGGATTGATTGCCTTCATTATGTTTGTAGTCTGCATTTCTTTTGCCTGTTCCAGCCTTTTTCCAACCCAGCTCTACAGAACTGTTGAAATTTCATGTTTCAGATCACCCATAAGGTCGCCATTCTTTAGCCCTGCTGCACTTGAATTGTTGGTACCATTTGAAATGCCAAGAAGCTGAGTGGAGTTCTGAAAAGTTACATTGAAAGACATTAAAAAAAATTTAACTTAAGGATCCCAGTCTTTTTGCCAATGTAGTAATTAAATCAATTAAATTACTGGACCTGGGTTGTTGTAATCACCTATACCTTCTAAACTACTTTCCTGTACAACCTGGCACCAAAGTCAGATTTCACTAAGTGAAAACTAATACCAGAAAATATGAACAAAGGTCATTAAATAAAACGCATAGTCCATTAACATGAGCCCTGCAGAAAATGATGAGGCAGAAAAGGTAGGCAGGCACCCATGTAATTATCATTGCCAAGAGGTTTGTCCAAACAGTTTTTCCCCCCTACTCAATTGGGGAAGGCATACTAACTGTACTCTAGGGGCATCTAATTTCTCAGGGCAGCTCATCTGGAAAGAACTTTCTTTGCTTATCTTTTAATTCTTGCATTTGCTTTAAGAGCAATATTTATATGTAGAGCATTTCTACCATAGTATCGCTTCCATCTCCCAATCCTCCATTGCTACAGCTTTTGTATGAATACCTCTGCCCTATTTCTAGGAAATTTTGCCTGGGAAATATGCTTATTATCTCGGTGAATGTTTTGCTTTTTCATCCCAGGACTCTAGCTTCCTATTAAAGTGACGTTCTATGCTTGCAGGTAATAGCACAGAAAATGAGGTAAGGCAGGCCTAGACCTTGATCCTCATGAATGGGTGACATGTAGACATACTACCAACTCTGATTTTCACAAGCAATCTCCTTACAGTGCTGGCACAAGAAAGATGAAAGCTGAACACTGGTTCCAGAGTGTGTTGCATGCTTCAAGGTTTGAGATTTCCAACTTTTCTTAAATGGTTCAAGAAGCCAGGCATGGGTGGTGCCCTTCTGTAGTCCCTGTACTTGACAGATAATGGCAGGAAGAAATGACTTTGAATGTACAAGTAAGTGATTCTCAACACTTGATGAGTACAGGAGTCACGTGAGGGTCTGGAAAGGATTCTAAAAGTCTGATGTAGGGCCTGACACTTTACCTTTCTAACACATTCCCTGTTGATATTTTGCTGCTAATCCCTAGACCACATTTGGCTTAGCAAAAGTGCAGCTTATCTTTTTGAATGAAAAGAGACCTTTTGAGGTGACTACAAGAAGGTTTGTGTGGAAATATCATGCATTGGCCCTGTGAGCATGCAAAATCTTCAATCCATGATGCCAAACAAGGTGTGGGCTGGCTGAGCTGGGAATCAGGCCAGCCACCATGTCCAACAGGCATTTCACTCTTTGCCAGCAAGTTCCTTGGCAGAAATGGGAAATGCACATGTTCGGCCAAAATTTCACATTTTCCTCTGTATTTTTGTCCCAGTGAATTCTGTATAAGCATACTTTAATTTGCTCATGGATAACTCAGTACTTTTAAATTGGTTGTTGTATAAAGAACCCATGACAGGCTCTAGTCAGGCAGGCTGACTGCAGATCTTTACCTCTCCCTTAGCTCCTCTGAAACCAATCCCTCAGTCTTTTCTCCAGTTCTATAGCAGATCACTTGCTCCATCGTCCCTTCCTGTCCTGGCCTCATCTCCAAAGGCTTACTCTGATCTTCCAATCCAAGCTCCCCTCACAACACCACTCATTGCTTTATCCCAGACCTCAAATCCAGCAGGCACTCCCTGAGAACCCATAGGCTACTTGGACCAGGGAAACAAGGTAGGCTAATTAAAAATATTCACCTATCCTTCTCCTTCAAATCCAGTTCCCCAGTCTCATTCCTAGCTCTGCAGCAGACCACCTGCTGTATCCTCTCCAGCACCACCCTGAATCTAAGAACATATCAAAAGATCATCTACCACGATCAAGTAGGCTTCATCCCAGAGATGCAGGGATGGCTCATTATATAGATAAATCAATAAATGTAATCCATCATATAAATAGCCTGAAAGACAAAACCCATAGGATTATTTCATTAGATGAAAAGAGTCCTTAGACAAAATCTAACATACCTTCATGATAAAAGTTCAGGAAAGGTTAGTGATGCAAGGGGATACACCTAAACATAATAAAGGCAGGTCACAGCAAGCCTATAGCCAATATCAACTTAAATGGAGACAAATTCAAAGCCATTCCACTAAAATTAGAAGTAAGACAAGATTTTCCACTCTATACCTATTCAATATAGAACTTGAAACCTTAGCTAGAGTAGTAAGAAAACCAAAGAAGATAAAAACTGGAAATGGGGTAGTCAAAATATCTTTATTTGCATATGTTATAATAGTATACATAAGTGACCTTAAGATTGGAAACTTATACAGCTTATGAACACTTTCAGCAAAGTATCTGGCTATAAAATTAACACACACACACACACACACACAAATTAAAAAAAGAAAAACAGTAGCCTTCCTATATACAAATGACAAATCATCTAAGATAGAAATCAAGAAAACAACACCATTCACAATAGCCTCAAATAATATAAAATGTCCTGGAGGTAACTCTGTGTAAACCAGTGAAAGAACTGTATGCTAAAAGCTTCAAGTCTTTAAAAAGAAACTGAATATATCAGAAGATGAAAAACTCTCCCATGCTCATGGATTAGTAGGATTAAATGACCATTCTGGCATACAGATTCAATTAAATCCTTATCAAAATTCCAGCACAATTCTTCACAGGTATTTACAGGACAATTCTCAACTTCATATGGAAAATCAGAAAACCCAGAATAGCTAAAAACAATCCTGAATAATAAAAGAACTGTGGAAGTTATCACTACTCCCAATTTCAAGTTGTAGTACAGAGCCACAGTTAAAAAGAAAACAAAAATTAGCTTAGCATTTGGATAAAAAATAGATACATTGAACAATGGAATTGAAATGAACTTGATATAAATCCACATACCGATGAACATACAATAAAGAAGCCATAAACATACACAGAGAACATAAAACAAACAACCCCCCCCCAAAAAACCCCCAAAATAGTGTTTTTAATCAAATGGTACTGATCAAAATGAATAGCTACATGTAAAAGAATCCAAATTGATCCATATTTGTCACTTTGCATAAACTCAATTCCAAGTGGATCAACTGGATCAAAACCTGAGCAGAAAGCCAGAAACAATGAACCTAATAGAAAAGAAACTGTGAAATAATCTGGAACTCATTTGCAAGGAAGAGTCTTTTTGAACAGAATACTATTAGCATAGATACAAAAATAAATAATTAATCAGTGGGACTGATTACCTGAAACTGAAAACGTGTTGCACAGAAATGGACATCATTCTGATAAAATGGCAGGCTGCAGACTAGAAAAGATTTTTACCAACTACATATGTAATAGAAAGGTAATATCTGAAATACATAAAGAACTTAAGTAGATATCAAGCAAACAAAAGCATAATTTACATATGTCATACAGATATAGGCAGAGAAGTCTCAGAAGAGGAAACTCAAATGGCTGAGAAACACTCAAAGAATTATTCAGCATTTCTAGTTCTCAGAGAAATGCAGATTAAAAGTACTTCAAGATTCAATCTTACACCTGTCAAGATTGCTAAGACCAATAAAACAAATGACAGCTCATGCCTGTTAGGGTGTGGAGTAAGGAGACCACTCAATCACTGCTTCTGTGAATGGGAACTGGTACTGCCACTATGGAAATCTATGACGGTTCCTCAGAAAGATGAGAACCCATCTACCTCAAGAACCAACTATAGCACTCTTGGGCAAATACTTAGAAGAAACCTCACCTTACCACAGAGACACTTGCTCTTCCATGTTCACTGCTGCTGTATTCATAATAGCCAGAAACTGAAAACATCCTAGATGTCCCTTAACAGAAGAATAAACAAAGAACCATGTGGTACATTTATAGAGTGGAATATTATTCAGCTGTTAAAATAAATGACAGCATGAAATTTGCAGGTAAATGGATGGAAGTAGAAAATAAATGCATCTTGAGTGTGGCATCCCAGACCCAGAAAGAGAAATATGGTATTATTCACTTATAAGTGAATATTATCTAAGTTAATGGTAACCATGCTGCAATCCATATAACCATGAACATTAGTTATATGGTCTAAGGGACTAGTAGGGGCAGACCTCTCTTGTTAAAAAGGAAATAGAACAGATAGTTATGGATGAATAGAAGGGCTGGAATGGGAGGATCAGGTTGTAGAGAGGAAGAGGAGAGGACAATAAGCGAAGAAATATAGGCAGACAGCTACATTTAAGGGCCATTTGAAGAGTAGTATGGAAACCTAATACAGAAGAACATTCCTAAAGTATATACACATATGAACATGATCTAAATGAAATATTCAAATAGAAAAGACAGATTCCCAACTGGTCATTTGTCACCAAAGAAAGCTTCTGGTACTGGGATTGGGTTCTTGGCCAAAGGGGTCTCATGGAAATCATTAAACAACTCAGGCTATTGCCAAGAATACAGGTTGCTATCCACAAACCAGAAGCTAAGGTCCATTGTTGAAAACTACACCTATGCAACTCACTGAACAGGGAAAAGTCAAGCTGATGCCTACAATGATTCTTCACCCTTATGTACTAGAGTCTTTAGTACAAGAAGTGTTCTGCAGGCTCCCGAAACAGAAGTATAGACACCAAGCCAACCACTAACTTTTTAATCTACAATGGTGTCCTGCCTGAAGAATATGTTAAGTCAATGGAAATACAAAGCTGTGGGAGTAACCAACTAATATATGATTTGACTTAAGGCCCATTCTATGAAATAAAACAGTTTGGTTGGTCAATAATTTGAGACTAAGTAGCCCAGGGACCTAAGGTAAAACAAAATACTACTGTTTTCATACAACAAAGTAGCAATAAAATTACTCTTAGTGACATTCTGTTATATTCAGAGATCACAGCCTTCCTGCTCATCAGAGAAGCTTCTTCCTGCAGCAGATTGGAAGAAATACAGAGAGACATAGCCAGACATTTTTCAGAGACTGGCAGACCTTGGCATATATTCTTTAAAAGGATGTCTGCATTATATTCCTCCACTTGGAGTTTTGGGAACCCCATGGGCAAGAAGCAGAAAATGTGTAAGTGCCAAGATGAGGAGACCTGCTAAATCATCATGATCAGAGCTCAGGGCCACTCACAGGTACTGAGGTAGACTGCACAGGACACAGGTCTACATCAGATGTTCTGAATATATATGATATTTTCCAGTTTAGTGTCCTTATGGAATTCCTGCCTGTGTGAAAAAGTGGGCCTCTGTTTCTTGTGCCTTCTCCTGGGCTCTTTTCCATCTGTTTGTTTGTTGTGTTCAATTCTTATGTATTAGGATATATCATGTTAATTATATTATATCTATTATACTATTATCCCTTAGAAACCTGTTTGTTTATTAATGAGAGCAGAAATGGAGTGGGTCTGGAAAGGAAGGGATGTAGGAAGGAACTGGAGGAGTAGAGGGAGAACAAACCAAGTTCAGGATATACTATGTGAGGAAAAAAACTTATTTTCAATAAAAGGGGAAAAAAGATAGTGGTTGATAATACATTTTTATAAGAAAAGATATAGCTATGAAGAAATCTGTCCCTGTGGTGGTTTGAGTTGATGTCGCCTATAATTTTTAGCCCCCAGCTTGTGGGAGTGTTTCAGGACATTTAGGAGGTGTGGTCTTGCTAGAGGAAGTATTCACTGGCATCCACCTGGGAAAGCTTAAGGCCTTGAGCTACTCTCCTTTGTCTTGGATATTTGTGGTTCAAGACTGAGTCCTCACCTTTCTGTCCCTGCCACCATGCCTTCATTCTGTTGTCATGGACACTAACCTTCTGGACCTGTTAGCCCAAATAAACTCTTCTATGAAAAGGGAGAAAGAGAAAAAGAAGAGAAGAAATTCATAGGATGCCACTTTTATTTTTTATATCACCAACCATCTAACCAAATATGCTTAATGTTAATGGCTTGTTTAATGATTGAGTACTAGGTAAGAAAATACAAATAACAAATGTGTTCAATGTTTTCATTAGCATTTTTATTTTTATCAAATTAATTGGAAACCATAAAATTTCTTCAAAGACAATACACACCATGTTGAGTTGTATGATGAGAGAAGTTGCTGACATTATGCGCACTGATAGTCGTCAAGCAAAAATTGCATCTTTTAGATGACACCTTTTACCTTCCAAGGAAAATGTAATCCATTACTTATAAATGATACCACAACAAGGATTTGCTCAAACTTTCTTATAAAAAATCAACAGGTCTGGGAACATTGTTTTGCATTACTGTACCATGCAGTATAGTATTGAATGACTCAACTTTGTCAAATCTATCACAATGTTGTATTATTGACAAAAGTAACAGTCCATTCGTTGACTACAAAGACTTACTTTAGGAAGGTAATTGATAATGATCTCTGGTTCACTGAGCAATGACATCTCCAGGTATTTTGACTGGAAAGGGATTTTTTAAAATTTGATAGTTTATAGAAAAATAAGAGAAACGGTTCTTATGCCAAAATCAGTTTATTACAAAAGTGCATTCCTACGTTAGAGGATGGAGCTCTTGTGAGAAATGGGGATAATGAAGCTCCAGAAAGTAAAATTTCTTGGGTGGGAAATTCTTATGCTTTTATAAGGACTGTCATATGTTTCACTATGGTTTCCAAATAATCTTATTTAATAGCCTATTTTAAAGTATGTTAGTATTAAATTATAAGTTCTTGAAAATTTATTCTAAGACAGGATATTTTAATTTAGTATGTACATGTAAAGCACATGTGAAACCCTTCATATTGACTATAGTCTAAGTATTAACATGCATTAGACTATGTCATATACACAGGACTGATATCTGATAAGGACATTAACTCTAAACTAAAGGTAAAGGAAATTTTGTTGCTAATTATGTGTATTTTGTTTTGTTCTGTGTTTAATTTTGGTATTTTCTTAATCCTGAGTCTGATTCTATAACACTGTCATTTTTAAATTACATGAAAAATAACTTTTGATTGGTAGCATGAACAATTTACCTGAAACATATATATTGCGCTTACCTCTGAGCCTCAGTGGTAGAGCTTGTCTAGCATGCAGTGGGCTACTGAAGTTCAGTCCACCATGTTGCAGAACTGCCGCCTGTGCCCTGGACTACTCGCCACCTGACCCTACCTGCCCTTGGGAGTTGGAGGTGAGGGGACACGGAGTCAACAACGCAGACTCTATGAACGGGTGAGAAACGCAGCAGCAAGCTCCCCAAACACTGCTGCAAGCTCCTTTAATACCATCCACCCACACCCCATTGGTTCCAAGAAAGCATCTCTTCTAAATGGCAGTTCCTGATTGTCTGGCATCGTCTGCACCAGCAATCCTTGGTCTCTCAGGCAGTCCTCAATGAAGAACTCCTGAAAGAGATGCTTTTGTGCTGTGTAGCCCCCAGCATCTACATAGAAGCAGCCCTACCATTCCTGCTACACAGAACGAACACACACACACACACACACACACACATATATATATATATATATATATGTATATATATATTTAAAATTCAATGGCTTGCCTATAATAATAATAACACCCTTTCTGTCACCTAGAAAAAAAAAGAACATGAAATTTTGTTCATGCAAAAATGGGGTAAATTTATGGCTGGTTCATGGGAACTTCAACACATTGTTTATCTCCAAGAGAATTCCGTACATGAAGACTTATGGCCCATATGGCTAATGAGAACGTTGTATATTGTGTGTGGCTAAGAAGTAAAACTCAAGAGCCATCTATGTATGGGTTTTACTGGATTAGCAAACTTTGTTTCTTTGAAATAGTATATTTTCAATGGAATATCTAGGCAAGCAGAATAATTGTGTAGTGCTTCCAAATATTTTAAATCATATAAAGGAAAATCAATAAACTGTACTTTTCTATCTCAGAAAATATAATGAAAGAAACTATAACAGAGAGGTCTGATTCTCTTGTCCAGAGCATTTTCTAACTGTGCTACATAAGAGTACCAAACCTCTTTGGAAGTAATATCTTCATTTATAAAGCAGAGTTGGCACTTATTTTTATTCATTGGTCGGTATATGGATAACTTTCACCTTACTAAAGATAATTAGATAGAAGTCCAGCAGATCCTCATAACCATTTCAGAAAACAGAAGCCTAGGAGCTATCAAAGCTTAACTTTGCCCATGCTGCCCTATGCCTCAGTAGCTCAACCCAGAGTGTATTCATAAGAAAAATGAGGTTCAAGAACATTAATAGATGTTTTATTCATAGTAATTGAATGATGAGACAATTCAATGCCTATTAAGATATGAATAAGTAAGTAAATTGCTACACAATCATATAAGTAACACTACATAGAAGCAAGTATAATACTATTGCCATGTATATCTGGTTGAATTTCATTCTCATAGGTTAGAAAAAAGCTGGATCACAAATGCACATAATATAGGGTTTTGTGTGCAGCTAGCTTTTGAAGACCAAGATAAGTTAAAAAAAATTTACCCTTAAGTTGAGGTAGCAAGTAGTGTCAGAGAAGAGCATGAAGAATTCTAGGTGTTAAAAAAAAATGGGCCTATGCCTTGGTTTTCAAGGTAGTTAGTTATAGGGGAATACATACATACACGTAAAGTTAATGACATGTGCATTTATGATGTAGCCTTTTTGTTCTCTCTTTTTTTTAATTAGATATTTTCTTTATTTACCTTTCAAATGTTATCCCCTCTCCTGGTTTCCCCTCCAAAAACACACTATCCCATCCTCCCTCCCTCCGTGTTCCAAGGGTAGATATTAGCTCCAGGATATAGAAGCAAGTAGTAGCATAAGCCAAGCCTTCTTTTTTGTCCATCGTTGTAAACAAGGCCAGCAAGATATAACTTCCTACAGTGTGGACAGGCAGCCCCCATTGCCTTGCTTTGGGCATATTATTGCTAGGACAATTTGCTGTGGGTGTGCAAATTGAGCAACATCCAAATCTAGAAGGAGGAGGAGGAAGAACAACAACATGGAGAAGAAGGGGAAGCAACAGACAGTACTAGCAGCAGCTGCAGCAGCAGAAGCAGCAGCAGCAGCAGTAGTAGTAGCCAACTGTGACCAAACTAAGGATGGGGATGGGGCCACACCATACGATTCTTCTGATTTGGGGTATGGGCAGTCTCACTAATAAATAGAATAAAAAGAACATCATCATCATCATCTAAGAGAGTCATTCACTAGGAAACATACTGTACAATTTTAAATAACAATGCGCATATAAGTTTTCTAAAAAACAAAACAGTTAAGCTATACTGGTACTTCACAAATGCTTCCTAGACCAGCCACTGTCTATTGTTTTCTACCTCAAGGACATGCCATAACTGAGAAGGAGGAACTGTCAGGTGACAGGCCCCATGTGAATAGCTCCCAGAAATAATTATATTTAAGGAGAAGCTAATGTCCCCTCCTATACTTTACCTTCTTTGTATTAACAGTTCATGGGAGTATAAGGGGACATGAAGAAAAGGCACGAGAGGAAGGGCCATCAGCAGTAGAACCAAGCGGACAGGGTCCAGGCAGACCCGGCGCCCACGACCACTGGCCATCGCTGGCCAGCCAGGCTGCAAGCAGCGGCGGATTTACGGTGCCTTTCACCACACAGAAGCCACATCAGAACTCTGCCTCCCGCCAGTCAGTTACCAGGGCTCCATATTGGTTCTCGGTCGCCAGAGAAATCAGACTGAGGTACGCAAATATAACCCGAGACCAACATCGCGGGGGTCTAAGCCCGACGGGCGTTGGCCTGCACCCAGGCCCTGGGCTGATCGGAGGTCCACTGGGGTGCAAACCCGGCCAGGAGGTTTTTTTCCTCCCGGGCCTGCGCGCGCACCTCCACCATTTTGCCTAAGGGAAGCCAGGGAGACCTAGCAGGCAAAACCAAACCAGCTAACAGGCATAGCCCGAGGCGGACATAGCAGGGGTCTCAGATGGTCAGGCCCCGGACTGCCCCCAGGTCCTGGGCTGCTCGGTGGGCCATCTGTGTGCCGACCCAGCCAGGAGCTTGTTTGCCTGGGCCGGCGCGCACCGCTGCCATTTTGCCTACGGGAAGCCAGAGAGACCTAGCAGGCAAAACTAAACCAGCTAACAGGCATAGCCCAAGGAGGACATAGCAGGGGTCTCAGACGGTCGGGCCCTGGACTGCCCCCAGGCCCAGGACTGCTCGGTGGGCCATCTGTGTGCCTACCCAGCCAGGAGGTTGTTTATCGGGGCCGCTTGCGTACCACCGCCATTTTGCCTACGGGAAGCCAGAGAGTCCTAGCAGGCAAAACCAAACCAGCTAACAGGCATAGCCCGAGGCGGACATAGCAGGGGTCTCAGACGGTCAGGCCCTGGACAGCCCCCAGGCCCTGGGCTGCTCGGTGGGCCATCTGTGTGCCAACCCGGCCAGGAGGTTGTTTATCCGGGCCAGTTTGCGCACCACCGCCATTTTGACTATGGGAAGCCAGAGAGACCTAGCAGGCAAAACCAAACCAGCTAACAGGCATAGCCCAAGGAGGACATAGCAAGGGTCTCAGACGGTCAGGCCCTGGACTGCCCCCAGGCCCTGGGCTGCTCGTTGGGCTATCTGTGTGCTGACCCAGCCAGGAGGTTGTTAGCCCAGCAGACTCTCCCAGCACTCTCAGGGAACTCGCGCATGCCACCATCCTAGCCACCTGACACACCCAATTAACACCCACAGCTGAGGGGAGCTTTGCACCAACATTGGCCTGCCAGGCTTTTGCCTAGACTCAGGGCCTGAGCAGCTAGGCTAGCCTTGTGTGCACCAACCCGGTTGGGAGTTCTGCTGCCCAGATCAGCCTGGGCGGCAGCACCACATCTCCAAGTCCTGCAAGTGGCTAGCTGGGTTTCCGGGCGGCCAGCTGGGAGAAGTCAGTGTGCTCCAGTGAATCCAGCGGGCCCCAGCGGGAGCCTTCGGGTGCCTACTTTGGGATCTGAACAGCCTGGGCAGCAGCACCCTTTCTACAAGCAGCGCAGGAGGTAAGCTGTGCACCAGAGGCCAACTGGGAAGGGGCAGCTTGCACTGGTGAGTCCAGCACTGACAAGAAAAACTAACACCAGTGAGAACTAGATGGCAAAAGGCAAACGCAGGAACGTCACTAACAGAAATCAAGGCAATATGGCAACATCTGAACCCAATTCTCCTCTACCAACATGTCCTGGATACACCATCACACCAGTAAAACAAGATTTGGATTTAAAATCACTGGTCATGATGCTGGTACAGGAACACATGAAGGACACACTTAAAGAAATTCAGGAGAAAATGGATCAAAAGTTAGAAGCCCTTGCAAGGGAAACACAAAAATCATTGAAAGAAATCCAGGAGAATACAAAAGCCAACAAGGAGGAAATGCAAAAAACACTTAAAGAAATACAGGAGAACTTTGCTCAACAGGCTGAGGTCATGAAAGACGAAACACAAAAATCTCTTAAAGAAATACAGGAGAACTTTGGTCAACAGGCTGAGCTCATGAAAGAGGAAACACAAAAATCTCTTAAAGAATTACAGGAAAACACAAACATGCAAGTGAAGGAGCTAAGCAAAACCATCCAGGATCTAAAATCAGAAGCAGAAACAACTAAGAAAACTCAAAGGGAGACAACTTTGGAGATAGAAAGCCTTGGGAAGAAATCAGGGGACAGAGATACAAATATCAACAACAGAATACAAGAGATAGAAGAAAGAATCTCAGATGCTGAAGATTCCATAGAAACCATGGACTCAACAGTTAAAGAAAATGCAAAATGCAAAAAGCTTGTAACCCAAAATATCCAGGAAATCCAGGACACAATGAGAAGACCAAACCTAAGGATTATAGGCATAGATGAGAGTGAAGATTTACAACTTAAAGGGCCAGCAAATATCTTCAATAAAATTATGGAAGAAAACTTCCCTAACCTAAAGAGAGAGATGCCCATGAATATACAAGAAGCCTACAGAACTCCAAACAGACTGGACCAGAACAGAAATACTTCCCGTCACATAATAATCAAAACACCAAATGTTCTAAACAAAGAAAGAATACTAAAGGCAGTAAGAGAAAAAGGCCAAGTAACATATAAAGGAAGACCTATCAGAATCACAGCAGACTTTTCACCTGAGACTATGAAGGCTAGAAGGTCCTGGGCAGATCTCATGCAGACTCTAAGAGAACACAAATGCCAACCAAAACTACTATATCCAGCAAAACTCTCAATCACCATAGATGGAGAAACTAAGATATTTCATGACAAAACCAAGTTTACCCAATATCTATCCACAAACCCGGCCCTAAAAAGGATAATAGGAGGACAACACCAATACAAGGAGGGAAACTTCACCCTGGAAAAAGCAAGATAGTAACCTTTCATCAAACCCAAAAGAAGTTAAGCATTCAAATTTAAAAAATAACGTCAAAAATGATAGGAAGTAACAATCACTATTCCTTAATATCTCTTAACATCAATGGACTTAATGCCCCAATAAAAAGACACAGACTAACTGAATGGATATGTAAACAGGACCCTACATTTTGCTGCTTACAGGAAATACACCTTAGGGTCAAAGACAAACACTAGCTTAGAGTAAAAGGCTGGAAGACAATTTTACAAGCAAATGGTCTCAGGAAACAAGCTGGAGTAGCCATTTTAATATCAGATAAAATTGACTTTCAACCCAAAGTCATCAAAAGAGACCCTGAGGGACACTTCTTGCTGGTCAAAGGAAAAATACAAAAAGAAGAACTGTCAATCCTGAACATCTATGCCCCAAATGCAAGGGCACCCTCTTTCGTAAAAGAAACTTTATTAAAACTAAAAGCACACATTGCACGTAACACAATAATTGTGGGTGACTTCAACACTGCACTTTCCTCAATGGACCGATCAGGAAAACAGAAACTAAACAGGGACACAATGAAACTAATTGAAGCTTTGGACCAATTAGATTTAACAGATATATATAGAACATTCTATCCTAAAACAAAAGAATATACCTTTTTCTCAGCACCTCATGGTACCTTCTCCAAAATCGACCATATAATTGGTCACAAGACAGACCTCAACAAATATAAGAAGATCGAACTAATCCCATGCCTCCTATCTGATCACTATGGAGTAAAAGTGGTCTTCAATAGCAACAGAAACAACAGAAAGCCCACATACACGTGGAAACTGAACAATACTCTACTCAATGATACCTTGGTCAAGGAAGAAATAAAGAAAGAAATTAAAGACTTTTTAGAACACAATGAAAATGAAAACACAACATACCCAAATCTATGGGACACAATGAAAGCAGTGCTAAGAGGAAAACTCATAGCCCTGAGTGCCTCCAAAAAGAAAATGGAGAGAGCATACATTACCAGCTTAATGACACACCTGAAAGCCTTAGAACAAAAAGAAGCTATTTCGACCAGGAGGAGTAGAAGGCAGGAAATCATCAAACTCAGGGCCGAAATCAATCAAGTAGAAACAAAGAGAACCATACAAAAAATCAACAATACCAGGAGCTGGTTCTTTGAGAAAATCAACAAGATAGATAAACCCTTAGCCAGAATGACCAAAGGGCACAGAGAAAGTATCCAAATTAACAAACTTAGAAATGAAAAGGGAGATATAACAACGGAAACTGAGGAAATCCAAAAAATCATCAGATCCTACTACAAGAGCCTATACTCAACACAACTGGAGAATCTGGAGGAAATGGACAATTTCCTTGACAGATACCAAATACCAAAATTAAATCAGGACCAACTAGACCATCTAAACAGTCCCATAATGCCTAAAGAAATAGAAGGAGTCATAGAAAGTCTTCCAACCAAAAAAAGCACAGGACCAGATGGCTTCAGTGCAGAATTCTACCAGACCTTCAAAGAAGAGTTAACACCAATACTCTTCAAACTATTCCACAAAATAGAAACAGAAGGAACACTACCCAATTCCTTCTACGAAGCCACAATTACGCTGATACCAAAGCCACACAAAGATCCAACAAAGAAAGAGAACTTCAGACCAATTTCCCTTATGAACATCGATGCAAAAATACTCAATAAAATTCTTGCCAACCGAATCCAAGAACACATCAAAACGATCATCCACCATGATCAAGTAGGCTTTATCCCGGGAATGCAGGGTTGGTTCAATATACGGAAATCCATCAATACAATCCACTACATAAACAAACTCAAAGAACAAAACCACATGGTCATTTCATTGGATGCTGAAAAAGCATTTGACAAAATTCAGCATCCCTTCATG
This sequence comes from Apodemus sylvaticus, assembly GCF_947179515.1. NCBI lineage: Eukaryota > Metazoa > Chordata > Mammalia > Rodentia > Muridae > Apodemus > Apodemus sylvaticus. Next base: position 47,331,130 of record NC_067472.1, on the reverse strand, counting down.
CTTAAAGTCTTGGAGAGAACAGGAATTCAAGGCCCATACCTAAACATAGTAAAAGCAATATACAGCAAACCGGTAGCCAGCATCAAACTAAATGGAGAGAAACTTGAAGCAATCCCACTGAAATCAGGGACCAGACAAGGCTGCCCCCTTTCTCCTTATCTTTTCAATATTGTACTTGAGGTACTAGCTCGGGCAATTCGACAACATAAGGAGGTCAAAGGGATACAAATTGGAAAGGAAGAAGTCAAACTATCATTATTTGCAGACGACATGATCGTCTACCTAAGTGACCCAAAGAACTCCACTAGAGAGCTCCTACAGCTGATAAACAACTTCAGCAAAGTGGCAGGTTATAAAGTGAACTCAAGCAAATCAGTGGCCTTCCTATACTCAAAGGATAAGCAGGCTGAGAAAGAAATTAGGGAAATGACCCCCTTCACAATAGCCTCAAACAGTATAAAGTATCTTGGGGTGACTCTTACCAAACATGTGAAAGATCTGTATGACAAGAACTTCAAGACTCTGAAGAAGGAAATGGAAGAAGACCTCAAAAAATGGGAAAACCTCCCATGCTCATGGATCGGTAGAATCAATATAGTTAAAATGGCCATTTTGCCTAAAGCACTATACAGATTCAATGCAATACCCATCAAAATCCCAACTCAATTCTTCACAGAGTTAGAAAGAGCAATTATCAAATTCATCTGGAACAACAAAAAACCCAGGATAGCTAAAACTATTCTCAGCAACAAAAGAAAATCTGGGGGAATCAGTATCCCTGACCTCAAGCAATACTACAGAGCAATAGTGTTAAAAACTGCATGGTATTGGTACAGTGACAGGCAGGAGGATCAATGGAACAGGATTGAAGATCCAGAAATGAACCCACACACCTATGGCCACTTGATCCTCTACAAAGAGGCTGAAAACATCCAATGGAAAAAAGATAGCCTTTTCAACAAATGGTGCTGGTTCAACTGGAGGTCAGCATGCAGAAGAATGCGAATTGATCCATCCTTGTCTCCTTGTACTAAGCTCAAATCCAAATGGATCAAGGACCTCCACATAAAGCCAGACACTCTGAAGCTAATAGAAAAGAAACTGGGGAAGACCCTTGAGGACATCGGTACAGGGAGAAAGTTTCTGAACAGAACACCAATAGCGTATGCTCTAAGAGCAAGAATTGACAAATGGGACCTCATAAGGTTACAGAGTTTCTGTAAGGCAAAGGACACCATCAAGAGGACAGATCGGCAACCAACAAATTGGGAAAAGATCTTCACCAATCCTATATCAGATAGAGGGCTAATATCCAATATATATAAAGAACTCAAGAAGTTAGACTCCAGAAAACCAAAAAACCCTATTAAAAAATGGGGTACAGAGTTAAACAAAGAATTCTCACCTGAAGAACTTCGGATGACAGAGAAGCATCTTAAAAAATGCTCAACTTCATTAGTCATTAGGGAAATGCAAATCAAAACAACCCTAAGATTTCATCTTACACCAGTCAGAATGGCTAAGATTAAAAATTCAGGAGACAGCAGGTGTTGGAGAGGGTGTGGAGAAAGAGGAACACTCCTCCACTGCTGGTGGAGTTGCAAATTGGTACAACCACTCTGGAAATCAGTCTGGCGGTTCCTCCGAAAACTGGGCACCTCACTTCCAGAAGATCCTGCTATACCACTCCTGGGCATATACCCAGAAGACTCCCCACCATGTAATAAGGATACATGTTCTACTATGTTCATAGCAGCCCTATTTATAATTGCCAGATGCTGGAAAGAACCCAGGTATCCCTCAACAGAAGAGTGGATGCAAAAAATGTGGTATATCTACACAATGGAGTACTATTCAGCCATTAGAAACAACGAATTCATGAAATTCTTAGGCAAATGGATGGAGCTAGAGAATATCATACTCAGTGAGGTAACCCAGACTCAAAAGGTGAATCATGGTATGCACTCACTAATAAGTGGATATTAACCTAGAAAACTGGAATACCCAAAACATAATCCACACATCAAATGAGGTACAAGAAGAAAGTAGGAGTGGCCCCTGGTTCTGGAAAGACTCAGTGAAACAGTATTCAGCAAAACCAGAACGGGGAAGTGGGAAGGGGTGGGTGGGAGAACAGGGGAAGAGAAGGGGGCTTATGGGACTTTCGGGGAGTGGGGGGGCTAGAAAAGGGGAAATCATTTGAAATTTAAATAAATTATATCAAATAAAAAAATTAAAAAAAAAACAAAAAAACAAAAAAAAAAAAAGAAGAAAAGGCACATTCACAGGGACTTGTAATAGTTTAATTTTAATTGTTTTATGTGGACATCCTTGATTTATTTGGAGTTGAGCTTAGTACAAGGAAATAAAAATAGATCAATTCATATTCTTCTGCATGCTGCCCTCTAGTTGAGCCAGCACCATTTGTTGAAAAGGCTATCTTTTTTCCACTGGATGGTTTCAGCTCCTTTGTCAAAGATCGAGTGACCATAGGTGTGTGGGTTCATTTATGGGTCTTCAATCCTAGTTCATTGATCTACCTGCCTGTCACTGTACCAATACCATGCATGCAGTTTTTAACACTATTGCTCTGTAGTACTGCTTGAGGTCCAGGATACTGATTTCCCTGGAAGTTCTTTTACTGTTGAGAAGAATAGTTTTTAGCTATCCTGGGTTTTTTGTTATTCCAGATGAATTTGAGAATTGTTCTTTCTAACTCTATGAAGAACTGAGTTGGGATTTTGATGGGGATTGCATTGAATCTGTAGATTGCTTTTGGTAAGATGGCCATTTTTACTATATTAATCCTGCCAGTCTACGAGCAAGAAAGATTTTTCCATTTTCTGAGGTCTTCTTTGATTTCCTTCTTCAGAGGCCTGAAGTTCTTGTCATACAGATCTTTCACTTGTTTGGATAGTCACACCAAGATACTTTATATTGTTTGTGGCTATTGTGAAGGGTGTCATTTCCCTAATTTCTTTCTCAGCCTGCTTATCCTTTGAGTATAGGAAAGCTACTGATTTGCTTGAGTTGATTTTATAACCAGCCACTTTGCTGAAGTTGTTTATCAGCTATAGGAGTTCTCTGGTAGACTTTTTTGAGTTGCTTAAGTATTCTATCCTATCATATGCAAATAGTGATAGTTTGACTTCTTCCTTTCCAATTTGTATCCCTTTGACCTCCTTATGTTGTCTAATCGCTCTAGCTAGAACTTCTTTCCAAGACTTTTAGCATGAAAGGATGCTAAATTTTGTCAAATGCTTTTTCAGTATCTAATGAAATGACCATGTGGTTTTTTTCTTTCAGTTTGTTTATGTAGTGGATCGCATTGATGGATTTCCGTATATTGAACCATCCCTGCATCCCTGGGATGAAGCCTACTTGATCATGGTGAATAATCATTTTGATGTGTTCTTGGATTCGATTGGCAAGAATTTTATTGAGTATTTTTGCATCAATATTCATAAGGGATATTGGCCTGTAGTTCTCCTTTGTTGGATCTTTGTGTGGTTTTGGTATCAGTGTTATTGTGGCTCCGTAGAACAGAAGGTAGTATTTCTTCTGTTTCTATTTTGTGGAAGAATTTGAGGAGTATTGGTGTTAGGTCTTCTTTGAAGGTCTGATAGAACTCTGCACTAAAACCATCTGGTCCTGTTTTTTTTTTTTTTTTTTTTTTTTTTTTTTTTTTTTTTTGGTTGGGAAACTTTCTTTTTTTTTTTTTTTTTTTCTTTCTTTTTTTTTTTTTTTATTTGATATAATTTATTTACATTTCAAATGATTTCCCCTTTTCTAGCCCCCCCCCACTCCCCGAAAGTCCCGTAAGCCCCCTTCTCTTCCCCTGTCCTCCCTCCCACCCCTTCCCAGTTCCCCGTTCTGGTTTTGCCAAATACTGTTTCACTGAGTCTTTCCAGAACCAGGGACCACTCCTGCTTTCTTCTTGTATCTCATTTGATGTGTGGATTATGTTTTGGGTATTCCAGTTTTCTAGGTTAATAACCACTTATTAGTGAGTGCATACCATGATTCACCTTTTGAGTCTGGGTTACCTCACTTAGTATGATGTTCTCTAGCTCCATCCATTTGCCTAAGAATTTCATGAATTCATTGTTTCTAATGGCTGAATAGTACTCCATTGTGTAGATATACCACATTTTTTGTATCCACTCTTCTGTTGAGGGATACCTGGGTTCTTTCCAGCATCTGGCAATTATAAATAGGGCTGCTATGAACATAGTAGAGCATGTATCCTTATTACATGGTGGGGAATCCTCTGGGTATATGCCCAGGAGTGGTATAGCAGGATCTTCTGGAAGTGAGGTGCCCAGTTTTCGGAGGAACCGCCAGACTGCTTTCCAGAGTGGTTGTACCAATTTGCAACCCCACCAGCAGTGGAGGAGTGTTCCTCTTTCTCCGCACCCTCTCCAACACCTGCTGTCTCCTGAATTTTTAATCTTAGCCATTCTGACTGGTGTAAGATGAAATCTTAGGGTTGTTTTGATTTGCATTTCCCTAATGACTAATGAAGTGGAGCATTTTTTAAGATGCTTCTCCGCCATCCGAAGTTCTTCAGGTGTGAATTCTTTGTTTAACTCTGTACCCCCATTTTTTAATAGGGTTGTTCGGTTTTCTGGAGTCTAACTTCTTGAGTTCTTTATATATATTGGATATTAGCCCTCTATCTGATGTAGGATTGGTGAAGATCTTTTCCCAATTTGTTGGTTGCCGATCTGTCCTCTTGATGGTGTCCTTTGCCTTACAGAATCTCTGTAACCTTATGAGGTCCCATTTGTCAATTCTTGCTCTTAGAGCATACGCTATTGGTGTTCTGTTCAGAAACTTTCTCCCTGTACCGATGTCCTCAAGGGTCTTCCCCAGTTTCTTTTCTATTAGCTTCAGAGTGTCTGGCTTTATGTGGAGGTCCTTGATCCATTTGGATTTGAGCTTAGTACAAGGAGACAAGGATGGATCAATTCGCATTCTTCTGCATGCTGACCTCCAGTTGAACCAGCACCATTTGTTGAAAAGGCTATCTTTTTTCCATTGGATGTTTTCAGCCTCTTTGTCGAGGATCAAGTGGCCATAGGTGTGTGGGTTCATTTCTGGATCTTCAATCCTGTTCCATTGATCCTCCTGCCTGTCACTGTACCAATACCATGCAGTTTTTAACACTATTGCTCTGTAGTATTGCTTGAGGTCAGGGATACTGATTCCCCCAGATTTTCTTTTGTTGCTGAGAATAGTTTTAGCTATCCTGGGTTTTTTGTTGTTCCAGATGAATTTGATAATTGCTCTTTCTAACTCTGTGAAGAATTGAGTTGGGATTTTGATGGGTATTGCATTGAATCTGTATAGTGCTTTAGGCAAAATGGCCATTTTAACTATATTGATTCTACCGATCCATGAGCATGGGAGGTTTTCCCATTTTTTGAGGTCTTCTTCCATTTCCTTCTTCAGAGTCTTGAAGTTCTTGCCATACATATCTTTCGCATGTTTGGTAAGAGTCACCCCAAGATACTTTATACTGTTTGTGGCTATTGTGAAGGGGGTCATTTCCCTAATTTCTTTCTCAGCCTGCTTATCCTTTGAGTATAGGAAGGCCACTGATTTGCTTGAGTTGATTTTGTAACCTGCCACTTTGCTGAAGTTGTTTATCAGCTGTAGGAGCTCTCTAGTGGAGTTCTTTGGGTCACTTAGGTAGACGATCATGTCGTCTGCAAATAATGATAGTTTGACTTCCTCCTTTCCAATTTGTATCCCTTTGACCTCCTTATGTTGTCGAATTGCCCGAGCTAGTACCTCAAGTACAATATTGAAAAGATAAGGAGAAAGGGGGCAGCCTTGTCTGGTCCCTGATTTCAGTGGGATTGCTTCAAGTTTCTCTCCGTTTAGTTTGATGCTGGCTACCGGTTTGCTGTATATTGCTTTTACTATGTTTAGGTATGGGCCTTGAATTCCTGTTCTCTCCAAGACTTTAAGCATGAAAGGATGCTGAATTTTGTCAAATGCTTTTTCAGCATCCAATGAAATGACCATGTGGTTTTGTTCTTTGAGTTTGTTTATGTAGTGGATTGTATTGATGGATTTCCGTATATTGAACCAACCCTGCATTCCCGGGATAAAGCCTACTTGATCATGGTGGATGATCGTTTTGATGTGTTCTTGGATTCGGTTGGCAAGAATTTTGTTGAGTATTTTTGCATCGATGTTCATAAGGGAAATTGGTCTGAAGTTCTCTTTCTTTGTTGGATCTTTGTGTGGCTTTGGTATCAGCGTAATTGTGGCTTCGTAGAAGGAATTGGGTAGTGTTCCTTCTGTTTCTATTTTGTGGAATAGTTTGAAGAGTATTGGTGTTAACTCTTCTTTGAAGGTCTGGTAGAATTCTGCACTGAAACCATCTGGTCCTGTGCTTTTTTTGGTTGGAAGACTTTCTATGACTCCTTCTATTTCTTTAGGCTTTATGGGACTGTTTAGATTGTCTAGTTGGTCCTGATTTAATTTTGGTATTTGGTATCTGTCAAGGAAATTGTCCATTTCCTCCAGATTCTCCAGTTGTGTTGAGTACAGGCTCTTGTAGTAGGATCTGATGATTTTTTGAATTTCCTCAGTTTCCGTTGTTATGTCTCCCTTTTCATTTCTAATTTTGTTAATTTGGATACTGTCTCTGTGCCCTTTGGTTAGTGTGTCTAAGGGTTTATCTATCTTGTTGATTTTCACAAAGAACCAGCTCATGGTTTTGTTGATTTTTTGTATGGTTCTCTTTGTTTTTACTTGATTGATTTCAGCCCTGAGTTTGATGATTTCCTGTCTTCTACTCCTCCTGGGTGAATTAGCTTCTTTTTGTTCCAGGGCTTTCAAGTGTGCCATTAATCTGCTAGTGTGTGCTCTCTCCAAACTGAAACTAATAGAAAAGAAACTGGGGAAGACCCTTGAGGACATGGGCACAGGGGAAAAGTTCCTGAATAGAACACCAATAGCTTATGCTCTAAGATCAAGAATCAACAAATGGGACCTCATAAAATTACAAAGTTTTTGTAAGGCAAATGACACTGTCAAGTGGACAAAAAAGCAACCAACAAATTGGGAAAGGAGCTTCACCAACCCTGCATCCGACAGACGGTTAATATCCAATATATACAAAGAACTCAAGAAGTTAGACTCCAGAGAGCCTAATAACCCTATTAAAAATTGAGTACAGAGCTAAACAAAGAATTTTCACCTGAAGAACTTCGAATGGCTGAGAAGCACCTTAAAAAATGTTCAACATCATTAGTCACTAGGGAAATACAAATCAAAACAACTTTACACCCATCAGAATGGCTAAGATTAAAAACTCAGGAGACAGTAGGTGTTGGCAAGAATATGGAGAAAGAGGAACACTCCTCCACTGCTGGTGGAAATGCAAGTTGGTACAACCACTCTGGAAATCAGTCTGGCTGTTCCTCAGAAAACTGGGCATAACACTTTCGGAGGACCCTGCAATACCACTTCTGGGCATATACCCAGAGTATTCCCCGGCATGCAATAAGGATACATGCTCCACTATGTTCATAGCTGCCCTATTTATAATAGGCTATAATAGACAGAAGCTGGAAAGAACCCAGATATCCCTCAGTGGAGGAATGGATACAGAAAATATGGTATATTTACACAATGGAATACTACTCAGCAATTAAAATAAATGAATTCATGAAATTCTTAGGCAAATTGTTGGATCTGAAAAATATCATCCTAACTGAGGTAACCCAAACACAAAAGAACACACATGGAATACAGTCACTGATAAGTGGATATTTGCTCAGAAACTCTGAATACCCAAGACACAATTCACATATCAAATGACTCCCAAGAAGAAGGAAGGAGAGTTCCCTGGTCCTGGAAAGGCTTGATCCAGCATTGTAGGGGATTGTCAGGACAGAGAAGTAGGAGGGGTTGATAAAATGGGCAAAGGGAAGAGGGAATCTTAGGGAACTTATGGTGAGGGGGGAACTGGAAAAAGGAAAACCATTTTGAATGTAAACAAAGAATATTGAAAATAAAAAGTATAAAAATAAAAAAAAATTAATTGTTATCTTGGCACCACCTGGAATTATCTGCTAAGAGAACCCCAGTGTGGGAATATGTACATCAAGTTGACCTATGGGAATATTTGTGAAAGACTGTTTGATTGCTTTATCTGTTGTAGAAATACCCCCTGCCCCAATATGAATGGAACCTTCTGGTAGTAGCCCAAATGGAAAAAAATGGGAGAAGCAAAGTTTTTTGCTTTATTCACTTGTTTCACTCTTGCTGATGATTTTATCCACCCTATTACTGTCTTTGCAGATTCTTTTATGCTTTTTGAAAGTGTTCTTTGGGATTCCAACAAAAACTGAATGAACACCAGCTGTTCTCCAGGAATCTATGACTTCAGCACCGGACTGGGACTACTGATGCATCTAGCTTCATGGACTGAGAAATTTCCTGGATCTCAAATCTTTTGGTTTGAGACAACTATTGTTGTACTGTTGCAACTGTATTGTGTAAGCTAACCTGATAAATAGGATTGATATTTACATGCACATATTTATCCTATATATGTATACATATATATCCTATATTCCCTGTTCATCTAAAAGCCCTAGTAGAGAAGGGATGGCAGGTTGATTTCTTGGGTGTTGTTAATAGATAAATAAAAGCTGCATTTGTGGAATGCTTACTGTGTACATAAACTGAAACACTGTCAGGACTCTCTAAGGCAAGAATAAATACTATCCTATTTTTCAGGTGATAAAAGTACAAGAAGTACTCCCAAGGTAGAGTGCCCCAACAGTGCAGAGGTCAGATCTAGGATATGCTTTTATGATGCATTATGATGGCTACAACATTTCCTGTTTAGTATTAGGTTTCTCTAGAGTCTCCGGAGTTTTTGAACTAGATTTGAGTCTCTATTCCACAAGGTCTAACCTGGTGTCCTTGTCCATCAAGAAGTGGCTAATGGGCCTCTGGATATTTGCAAAATATCAATGGAAGATGTTCATTAAAGATCCTCAAACACATTATATCTGTAAAACAGTCAATATTTTGTCAGTATGTGAAACCACCAATTGGTACATGCTTCCTCTCTAGGACAAGCCATGGCCTTCTAGAATTGGTTGAAAGCCATGTAGGAAAGTTTAACAGGAGAAGCCAGGTTGCAGGTTTGTGAGAAAGGATTATGGAGAGAACATTATACTCAAATACAACTTCTGCTAGTAACTAGCTACATGACCTAAAGTAGTAACTTAACCTCTTTAACCTCAGTCTCTACATTGTAAATCATATGTGATCATGACACAGTCCTGGTTGGAAATTTGGAAAAAAAATGAATCAATTAAACTTGTAAAACTTTTAAATGATTCTGCAGTAAGCAATCATTTTAAAGACAAATGTTGTGCCATATTAATCACCTTCATTGACAACATCCTGATACCATGGTACTCATTTTTTATTACTTCAATAAATTATTATCCATCTACAAAATCTGAATAATTTGATGATAGTCTAGGCAACTCAATATTACCTAATAAAATTTAAAAGAAAACATACATTTGCCTAATTCCATAGCATGTTATTGAAGAGATCATCAGTCCCCAGTGGGATGCGTAGGAAGACTGATGAAGGACCTTACTGACCTCCCTCCCAACTCCCTCTAGCTATAGTACCCCATGTTCAAACACCATCTTGGAAGTATTCCCTGTCCCTTGCCCTCAACTCATCCTCTAAATCCAGATAAGGATGTGAAAGCAATACAATATTGTATTTGGAGTAGGGGCTGTTTACATTCTTTTATTTTATTTCATGTAGATGGGTGTGTTACTTATGTGTATGACTGTGTACCATGTAGACACATACATATACAGTGGCCATGGACATAAGAAGATGGCATTAGATTCCCTGAATCTGGTGTGAACCACTGCATGGGTGCTAGGAATTGAACCTGGGTCCTCTGCAGGAGCAGTCAGCGATCTTAAGCACTGAGCCAGCTCTCTAGCACTTCTTTATTTCCTTGAGGACATACATAGGTATCAATCTTACCCCCTCCCCTCCCCTCGCCTGTTTCCCCTGGTTGCTTTGTCATTTGCCCTCCCCTTTCCATAATCCTGCTACTTAGACCCTACTTACACTACATTCCTTTCTTTTTTCTTCTCATTAAAAGGCTTCCTGCTAGAATCTAGTTCCTTCATTAACTTATTCCTCCAGTGACTCATTAAACAAACGTTTATCAAGCATCCACCATGTGACACCTCCCATACAAGCTTGGGGAGTGAAACTGATGCCACCATGCAAGACCTCTTGAAATCTGGCTGCCACCTTCTCCCAGGTGATGTTCTTCTGCGTGCCCAGCCATATCCAGGACCCCCCCCCCCTGAGGTCAGGGGGCCCTTTCACAATAACCTGTTTCCTCCTGCCTTTGTCTGGTAACCTTTGACTAGTTCATTAGGGGCAGAGGGACGATAGCATGACAGGATTCAGATTCCTCCTGCGGTGTTCACCCAGCATTCCTGGGGCTTCTCACTGCCTTTATTATGGTGGCTTATTGCTACTTGTCTGAGAGTTGGGACAGCTTGCTATCTAGACTCTGCCATCTATCTTTTGGTTTTCCTTCATTCCGAATTGCATTTCCAGGTTAAGATATTTAAAAAGAAGGACGTAGTAAGCAATACACGCTATGTTAAACAATAATACTAATGGTAGGGACTGCTCTCTAGGGGATGTGACAACAGGAGCTAGGCACTGTTTAGATATCAGCACATGCACCCTGAACTTCTAGCTGCCTAGGAATCCTTAGGCCAAAGAGCTGGAGAATGTTGCCTAATTTTCATGTAAAGCAGTTATTCTCTGAGGAGAACATGAAATTTTACAACCCAGAATGGATCATCTTATAAACCTAATGTTTATACTCTGAAGTGAGTTCGTTCAGGGAACTGAGCAATAATTTGAGGCCATGCCGATCCTTGGCAGACAGGCAGCCACAGGGCTCCTTCTGGCAAAGCCAGACAGCACTTATAGAAGAAGCAGTGAAGGTGTTCTGAGAAACAACCAGCTTCACCCTCATGCTGGGGGGAAAAACCATTAAAATTTTAAAAGGAAACAAAATAAATTGAAAAATAGTCCATGCTAGCTAAAGGCTTCTTTTAAAGCACCAACTGTCATTACAAAAATAAATCGCATCAGGTATTCTGGTTTGGGGCATTATTCCAGACCAGGATGACGGATAAGCTTGGGAAGAAAAGGTAAACTGGGCCTGCAAAGGCCTGCGGGTGAAGGAGGAGGGGGTGGAGGGGGCAACATTAATTTATCTTCTTTAGAAGCAACACGTCCTACCCTCCAGTCCCCTGGCTCTTCCCCACCCATCTCTCTGCATGCCTGGAGTCAGTTCAGGCTGGTCTCTTCGACAGACAACAAAAGAAGAAAAAGTCACATATTGGTTGTTAGCGCGTTTGGGGGATGGTGTGTGGGGATGGCGAGCAGCCTCGTAAACAGAAATTCAAGTCAGAAAAGCTCTTTTTCACCAGAAGCAGAATCTACCGCAGCAGGTGCATGGTAAGATAGAGTGAATTGCTTCTGGTCAGAAGGTGTGAGAATAAGGAGAAGGTCGTGAGAGAGGATGCCACTCAGCTCCCAAGTACCAAGAAGGAAGGCAGAAGCCCCAGTACCCATTTGAGCTTTGGCCAGCGCCTTGTGCCATAAAAGAGCAGGCAATCAGTTAGTTAGCTTTCCTAGGAGCAGGCCTCTACCCCGGCTGGCATTTCCTCCTCTTCCACCTAATTCCCATTCATCACGTCATGTCACGCCCTGATCACAGCTCCCCAAACGAAAGCACATGGCCCTGACACCAGGATCTTTATAGAAGCTGTGCCCGGAGCGCGCCTGTGAGTGAGTGGGCGACGGAGGGTTTCGGGGCGAGGAAGGGCGCCTGGGTTCAAAAGCAGAGTCATCAAAAGTAATGAGGCAGTTCCGCCCAGCTCTGCCAGCCAGGGGAGCAGAGCGCCCTTTCAAATTGGCTGTCCCAGCTCGGCAGCTCAAATAACTGGTCACAGAGAGCTGCAAGCAAATTGCTCTGACAAGGCTGTAACTGTTGTAAGGGTTCAAGGGTGCCGGCCACTAGGTCAGCGACTGCCAATCACAGGGACCGAAAAAGCCGCTCATCGAGCCTGTGATTTCTACCTAGGCCGCAATTATCCCTGACTATTCCGGTACCTCGGCAGCTCTTCTGATTAAACCTGCCTCCCTTTTACATCTCTTTCAGAGTGCGCTTCACACACTAATTAGTTGCCTGCTCTCCACTGAGATGTCAGAGCCTCCGTCAATTTATCTCTATTTCAGCCTGCTCAGAGTGACTTCCCCAGTTATCAAAATTTAATCATGCCTTCAAAAATGTTGAAAAGTGGTCATTAGAGGCAAAAGGCCACAGGATACAATATTCATTTTTCTCTATCTTCCAGCCATCCAGCTGGCATCTATAATGGATATCCTGGGGGCTGTGAGAACGCGTTGATTTATGCAACCTCGGCCCTGCTCTGACTGTGCTCCGCCAGGCTGCCTGAGAGAACAGGCTTTAACAAGGTCTGAGGTGGAGGACATTAATCACGGCAGCATTGTGTGTGGAAAGGGTGCCGTGTAGTCAAAGAACCCCCTACAGTAGGGCAGTTAGGGTTTTTTTTTTTTTCCTTACCACCTTCTCTGTGATAAAAGAGTTTGACAATTGATTAGACCTTTCTGTAACCTTGCAGTACTGCGAAATGATGAAAGAAAAGAGGGAGAGAGTGATTCTCACACTGGTGGTTTTAAATGTGCAATAACTTTACGAATCTTGACTGAAACTGGCTATCAAAATCAGTCCGGACTCAATACCATCTGAAAAAAAGATCTTTCTTGAAATAAGAGCCCTCTCGGCCAGTGTATCGGAGCCAATCATAGGCGCCGGGGTCCCGCGGTGACTGCGGCTGCCTCATGGTGGGCTCTGATAAAAATCACATCTGATAAGTTCACCTCTGTCTACCTGCTTGGCTGGAGAGATGGTTTTAGTCCAAAATCAACAATGATGAGCTGAAATCTATCGGCAACTAACGACTGCTTTTAACCCAGTCCGTTTTCTTTGGAAAGCCTTACTTTGAGACCGAGGCTCCTTCTGCCCTTGAACATTATACCCAAGAGTGAGGAAGCCCAGGGAGACACGGAGTGCTTCCTCAAATGTCAGGATTGTACCGTCCTCTGTCCCTTCTGCCCTGACACATCTAAGCTCATGGCCCACAGATCACTTCAGCCCTTTCTTACCCCAGGTACTCAAGAAACTCCCCTAAGATCACAGAACAGGCAAGGTGATTTCTGAGATATATATCTATGCTCTCTCAGTCTCTCTTTCTCTCTCTCTCTCTGTCCCTCTCCCTCTCTCTCTCCCTCTTTCTCTCCCTCCCCCATTCTCTCTCTCTCTCTCTCTCTCTCTCATGCACACACACATACACACACACACACACACACGCGCGCGCGCGCATGGACGCACGCCCACACACACCATTTATAAAGATTGATCAGGCACTATCAATGTATTTAGGAAGTATTTGTGTGTGTGTGTGTGTGTGTGTTTGTAACAACCATTAAAGATAAAAAGGCCACGGGTGTGCGAAGAGTGCAAGGTAGATACATGGGAAAGCTCGGAGGCAGGCAGAGGAAGAGGGAAAGGTAATTATAGTATAGTTTCAAAAATATTACAAAAATAATCAAAGATTTAAAGTGGGAACTATGTTAATGTTTTTGTTCTTTAAGTTTGTCTTTTTAAATTTTTTTTTGTCTTTTTGAAATGTGTGTATGTGATCGAGGTAAAATCAATCAAAAGACTTTGGACATCTTACAAAGGTCTATGACAGAGAAGAGTCATCACGGTGTACTTGCAACTCCGTGTTTCTTGTCTGGTAATCCAGCATGGCCTAGAACAGCGCACAGAATGCTCGTTGGAGAATAGTGTGGAGCTGTGGCTTGAACACTCACGCCTCAACTTTTGGGTATTTGGGAAGAAGAAGAGAGGAATGGCGCACAGCTGTAGCACACACATGCTGTAGCACCCCTGGCCAGGCTCCTCAGCCTAGTGAAGACCATGTCTATGAGCAAGTCTGAAAGGAAGGCAGTGTAGGAAGAGACATTGAGAAGGCAGCCTGGGTTACTGATTCTCAATCTGACATCTGTCCCAGTATAGACTTCGTTCTGAAAAGAAAGAAAAGACTATAGCCTAGCTCCTAATGATTTGGGCTATAAAAAGTATAAGAATAAACTTTCCAATGATGCTTCTACCCAGAGTGGGTCTGCCTTCAAGAGCCAATCAAGATGGGTCCAGCCAACTCTAGCCACACCCACTGACACAGGCATCTGATTAAGCTTTACTTTCCAACCCTAATCGCATGACCAGATTCCTTGCCTCACTGTCTTAACCACACATTTGACATGGAGCATGGCGTTGGTTTTACAAATACAGATATTTATCCTTGACATACCCTGCTCTGATGGGCTTCAGCGCATTTTCCCACTGCTGAGCAGTGGCTACGCCTCACTCCAGATGTATCAATGATCCCGAGGAAGAGAAAGATGCGTATGAAATTACAAAGAACGAGTTCTGAACTACTGATCCGCTAGAAAGACAGACAAAGCAATAGCTCTATCAAAGAACTATATCCACAGCCTTCAGTGGAAAATGTTTCCAGTAAGGATGCTTAAACTAGGATTTGTAATCTATGCCCCATTCCCTCAAAAGACTGGGGCACTGCACAAATTTTAAAAGATTGGTTTTATGTTCAAATATGCTCACTCATGTGTGTATGTATGTATGTTAATGCATGTGAGTTCAGTTCCTTATGGATGTCAGAATAGGGTGTCAGATCCCTGGGAGTCGGAGTTACAGGCAGTTGTGTGCCGCCTGATACAGGAACTGAGAACTGACCTTGGGCCCTTTGCAAAAGCAGTACATTCTCTTAACGACTGAGTGAGTCATCTCTTCAGCCCTCATTATACAATTTTTGATAATTTTTCAGAGGATCAAAAAACTAGGGTGTAAAAATAATGTCCTCCTTGTTTTTGCTACCCTCTCGCTATATTCAGCATTTCATTCTATCACAAACTAATAAGCACTCTAGCTTTGGCAGAACTTATATGACTTTGTCACCAACAGAAATGGCAAATATTGTCACATCACATTACGTTTATTCCAGAGAGCTCAAAATAGCATTTCAGTTTGTCTCTCTGAAAGTATAGCTATTATTAGTCCTGATGCATTTAATAGTCCTGGTGCAGTTATTACCTGATGCATTTTGTGAAGATGTGCACATTGCTATGCAGCACATTTTAAATATTGCATTTCAACATATTCATTCCTTGTGAAATACTGTGTATTTATTGTGCATATTGACAACCCTGTTCTAAAAAGTACTTCCTGGACTTTCTACACTGAGGCAATTAACAATATTGTTGTAGGGCAGGGAACACAGAACTATAGGAGAAAGCTTGCTTGGGATATGGAAATCCCTAGATTCATTCTCTAACACTGAAAATGAAAACAGTTTTGGTCTCAAAGAATCCTGATGCTGTCTTGTCTTCTAATGTATTTGGGCAATATGAGAAACAAATGGGTTCTTGAGACTCTCCCATATAATGTGTTTTCACAAAACTCTGCTTTCTCATTTCTGCACACCTGTCAAGTGATCAAAGGGGATAACATTTTGCATGGCATGATAAGCTTCAATGCTATAGTGATCCAAAGCTCATGCTAAATTTCATTATCCAGATGCCAGCTATTTTATTATGGGATCTTCGGTGGGCAAACAAAATAGCACCAATATTCATTCACACATAAACCCTTCACATATATAGATGACACAAATCACCATACAGACACACCACACATACTCATATACATATACATAAACTCACACACATGGTATGTATAGCACACAGAGAGAGACACGCACACATAAGCACAACACATATCCCATGCCCTACACCATACATATGCATATACTCATACAAGACATATACAACACTCCTCCACAGAAACCATACACATCCCATACACATATACACTATATGAATACCCACCCCAGCATACAAATATAGAACCTTCATGTATACTCCACATATCACATACAAATACCATACACAGAAAACACACACCCATATACATACATCACATACACACACATACATGCACATACATAGTATATTGATTAATGGACAATATGAAATGTTATCAACACTAGAGATTATAGAGTGAGAGGGATAGAATGAATAATTTTGCCATGACAACATTGGCAAACTGGAACTGTCTTCAATAAACTATTGTGTACCTGATCAATTTGTATAGAACTGATAACATTAAACCTATCTCCATTTTGAGTCATTAAACAAAGTTTATCTGTCATAAAATATTAAAAGAAATGAGAAAAGTCAAAATACTAGACCTGCAAAGCCTTTTGTGAATAAGCCTTAGTAATGGGATTCCATATTTGACTTACATAAAATAAAAAGAATAGAGGTAGGATCTATGTCTTGAGATTCAGCAACTTGATCTTTAAGTCAAGCAGATCTAATGGTTACTCTCAGACCAGACATGGGTACACAGGAATTTTAAATAAGTGACACTAAAATTTCTTCAATAGTGATTTATATATAATATGCTTTTGGCATGCCAGTTTGCTTACTCTAAGTCCCCAAAACAAATAAGACTGTTGCTACCACATTACAATTATATTAAAATTTTTCTGGGTTCTATCAACCCTGTCAGAAAGAAAGCACCCTGAGGAGGAAGTCATATAATTAACTACATAACATGCCAGTTGTTTGCATAAAATAAATTTAAAGTATCATTTCTATCAATTTTGGGTATTGAAAGATGTGAAGAAGGTGAACACTACTGGGTAATAAAATTACTACATATTCAACTCACCACCCAAGAGAACACTTTAAAACATACAAATAATTTGAAGTAAAGAATATGTAGAGCATTATACATTTGGTTATATTTAACATAGATTATCTATATATAGCTTATCGACATGGTCTCTATTCCTGCCCAGTGTGCATCACTGCCCCCTCAACACGTCTAGTCTAGCTCTCTTCCTGCATGTTCTTGGTTACTGCATATCTTGGTGCACGTCTTAAAGCACTACATGCGTTGTCTAGTTTAGACCTTGAAATGTGTAGGCAATGTCATTGTGGATTGTTTGAGTCCCTTGAACCATTATATTCCAATCCAATACACATACAATGCATATGCTTTGAATGCACTTCAATATCTAATCCCAGCATGTCAGATTAGGCATGATATGTTTTCAACAGGATTAATGCCTCCACTCTTCAATGGTATTAATGAAGAATCATCAAGAACAAGCTGAGTGTAGTACAACAGAAGACTACTGACAACATCTCAAGCAAGCCTATTGTGCATTTGAAAACACTGGACTTTTAAGATGTATGGACTTTAAGATACAAGAGTCAATTCTAAATTGTTCAAAAATTAGTGGTGAAAGAATCAAATTTACTATAAAAGGGAGAAAATAAGATTGCAGAGAGAGAAAAATTTAAATGTCCATGACACTGAGAAACTCAACACCATCAAGCAGTGGTAGTGTCTAATGGACAGTTAAAGAACGCTGTATTCTAAAACAACAAGAGAAGTGTTTCTTTTGAGTGACTATAGAATCTACATCTATAGTTCCACAGGATATGCCATGCTCTGCAAAATACATAAATATACAAGAACTGAAACTATTAAGAATAGTATTCTATGACCACAAAATACTTAAAGCAGAAATAGAAAATAAAAATATAACACAAATATCTCCAAACACTTAACAAGCAACACGATTTTGAATAATTTTCAGGTTGAAAATGAAGTCACAAAAGCTGTTTGAAAAAAAATACATTAAACCCATTGAAAATTACAACACATTTCAAAATTAGTAATGTACCACTACAGTGTGGAAAAAGAAACACCAATAACTACAAGTATTAGCACACAGGAAAAATTTCTGGTCATAATCTAATATCCCCCTCTAATGTCTTAAACACAGATGAGAAAACCAGTCACAAAAGAAGCTAAGGAAAAAAATAATAAGATGTAACTAATAATAATTAATAAGTAGAATTTAAATAAATAAATAGAGCCAATACAATAAGGTAGAAAGACAATAAAGAAACTGGATGAAACAAAGAGCTGGTTCGTTAAAAATGTCACTAAGACTGACACTTCAGCAGGACTGATGAAGAAACTGGGAGTCACAGCTTAAAGAGTAGTTCTAGCAGAAAGAAAATTATGTCTGCAACAAATAATGACAGAATCTAGGTTAATAGTGGTTTTAAAATCTATAATAATAGCTGTATAAGGTTAAAATAGAAGCAAACTTTAATACCATGACAATAAAGATATCAAAATCAGGAGGAGATTATCCAGGTATATTGTCTTAAAACAATAGTCTCAGCTTCTTCAGTCTCCTCCATAAGTATGTATATTGCCTACCTCTTGATTTTAAGTCCTGAAAGCCAGAGCATGAAAACCCATGGAGCTCAGAACTGCTCTCTGTTCTATGAGTCCCAAGGCACTGCATAAAACAAACTGCTTTGCAGCCATCATTCTTGAGAGGCCATATTAAGATCATGAGTCCATTCTCAGGTCATTACAACCCAGACACTCTGTAATTAAGTGAAGAAGCCATCTGCTTGGGTCACCTTCAGCCATTCTTGTCATGAGAACTGAAGACCAAAACACCAAGAAGCACAAATAAGCCGTCCTCATCTTGCCTTTTAAAAAATCCTAACTCACAGATCTCCTAAACAAAACAAACCGGATGTCATCTAATGCCACTGGATTTTAGGGGAGTTTCTTATATTGTACAGATAACCAGAACATAGCATCAGGGTCATCTAAGGCCCTCGAGCTGTGCAACATCATTTGTGCTGAAATGAGACAGATCAAAAACTTCTTTTACTCTTTAAAATAATCTGAAACTTACAAGGAATATACAGTTAAATTGTAGATACAAACCATTCGCATCTAACTTAATAAAAATTTTATTTTTCACTTGGGCTTCAGATTTCAAAATTGCATTTCTACAAGCTTCTCAGAAGAAATCTTTGACCTTTTAGAGACATCTCATAAAGTTGCCAGTTTCCATTTCAGGCCATACTGCATACCCGTCACTAACACTAAACATCCATACCAAAGGAGATTCTAATAATTACGGGTCCTATTGGTGCCATAGAAATGCCCAGTGGCTGATGTATTTTTTTCTAGTTCTTATGGAAATATAAAATCCTGAGATAAATATTGGAAGATTTCTTTACGATTTTCATGTTAGCAAAAGTGAAAGCTTAGCTTATTGAAACCAAGTTCTACCTCTGCATCTGTTTGGTTCTGTGACCTGGAAGAAAATCACTTCAAATTAAATCAGCGTTACAGAACTGAGAATTTTGCAACAGATATGAACCTGTACAATTCATCAGTCAGAGCAAAATACAACTTCTTAAACTGGAGGTCACAACTCACATATGGGGTCAGATAACTAGATGTTGTATAAGTATAGTAAGAATAAGAGGTTTCTAAATGTAAAACTCAATTCGGAATCAAATGTGTGATAAACCCAGAGTGATGTTGATACTGCTCAGAGATGTTGATGAGTCACTACAGCCGTGGTCTTGAGCACAAAAGGACATTCACTCTCTTTATGGCATCAGACCATGCATCGCCAGCATTCTGCCCAAAGCAGTTTGCCTAAGATTTGAAACTACTGATGTGGTGATTTTCAGAACTTGTATGGCACATAACAATGTTTATTCCTCTGGAAACATAATAATTTCATCATGGAAAATCAAGACTTCTAATATTTTCATAACATGCATATATCAAATTAATATGTCTTTGAATTGTGTTGTGTTTGCATGCTTGATTTCTAAGATTACTTTTGAATTTTTGACTTGTTTCATAAAAATTATTAAGTAAGTTTCGGCATACAGTAACAACAGAATTTGTAGTAATTTTTGAAATGGCCCTGTATATAATTCTGCTGTTTTATAAATTGTATTTCTGCAACACAGGATTCCAAGCATTATTGATTATAAAATAAGAACATCAATTAACTCTGAAAATGTTGAGGATTTAGTTCTTTATGTAAAAGTGAACAGGCAGGGTATCTCGTTAACTTATAGATTTCCTTTTGCTTTTGGCAAGTGGTAAAATTCTATGTATATTAAATATTTTTAAAAATAAATCTCTTTGTGATTTACAAGCCCTAAATATTTGGTTCATATACCTATTTTGTATGCTGACATATCTGGAGTCCTGTAAAAATGCCACAGATGACAAGGAATTGTAAATGGGAAAAGCATAAGAAGCCGTGATGGAAACCATAAAACAAGGCGTTTGTACAAGCCCATCACTAAAGCACTTGGGATTCTAAACATTAGTAGAAACAAGTTTATTTACCATTCCAAAGAATTTGCATACCAATCCAGAAACATAAAACACTCCAGAGTGTCACTCACTTTTTTCCTCTCCATCTACCAATCACCCTCTCCTCTACACCCTTTTCCCATATAAGTACAGATATATAAGAAAGCTGTAATTTTCATTAAAAGACTCAGGCATATTCACAGCAAAAGCTAATTGGTTACATAATTGAAGAGCAAACAGACAGCCCATGAAACAGAGCTCATGCCATATTTGGGTCTATTTTCTAGACCTGTGTCAGCAGAGGGAATAGGAAATGGTGATTAATATCTGCCTAAGAGAAATGTGGTGCAATCAAGAACAGCTTTCATTCCCACATTACTTACACATTTTGTCTTCAAAACAACAGTGACACAGATTCAAACTCAATCACCTACTATCTACTGAGAACAGGTTTAGGTGGGATTTGGGGACATCCTATGGAAAAGAGAATGTCTGTTCTCCTGAATTACATCATTTGAAAATATACAACTCAGTGTAACAGAACATGGAGGAGTTTCTCTGCCTTGGTTTCATCTAAAGTATGAAAATAATGGCAGATGCCACCAGGGAGGACTTGAACACACAGAGGCTGGGTCTATGAGATGCTTCTTTAACCTATCAACCATAATAATAAATATTGTCAGAATATTCAGCCAGTTTGGTTGGCATGGTGATGGGCAAACTCAGTGAGTGAATAGTAAATTAAGGATTGGCTTTTAATGTTCAGATACTAATAGAGCCAGAAATCCACAGAACTCTTCATGTTCAAGATAATGCAAAGGCAGACTATGGCAGTATTGAATGTTCTTAGATTCAGTACTAACGGGCTGTATACAGGGTACCTCGGGAGAAGCAAAAAAAAAAAAATCTTGTTTTAGTTTTGTTGTTGTTTGTTGTGGTTTTTGTTTATTTGTGTGTTTTTTCGTTTTGGTTTTGTGTTTTGTGACAGGGTTTCTCTTTGTAGCCTTGAGTGTCCTAGATCTCTCCATCTACAGCCAAGGCTGGCCTCAAATTCAGAGACCTACCTGTTCCTGCCTTCTGAGTGCTAAAATTAAAAGCATGGGTGACCATACTCACCCACCAAGTTTCTAAGTTGTATATGGAAAGACAAGGAAACCTCACAGAATACAGATAGAAAAGGAAACATTCATCATATGTCCCAGTAACTCACACTGTGTTTCCTAAGGTATCCATAAGAAATCCAGAAGGGAGGAAATGCTATTCCTGTCTGAGAATGTGTCTCAGTACATATAGTTCTGCCATTGTAAAATACTTGGGACTGTGTATTTTATTCAGTGGCCTATTCAATGTGTAAGGCTGGTGACTGGGAAGTATAAACGTCATGGTAGAGCATCCTAATGAAGGCCTCTGGGCTGCACTGAAGCATGAGTAGGAAAGAGAGACTGTGATACATAGGGTAAACTCACTTCCCAGAAGCCCATTCTCTAAGGGTGTATATAGCCTGTGAGACTTCACCTTACCCTCTGGAGACTACACATATCCACTCATGAAGGTGGTGCCCTATGATGCAAGTGACCTGCACTAGCCCTACCTTAAAGGTCCTGTCATTTCAGTATCACCATGCTTGAAGCAAAAGTTTCAAAACCTGAACCTTTGTGGCATAAGCCATATCAAAATGAGAACAGGCTATAAGCAATAATATGAAGACCCAATTATTTAACCATACTCCCTTTATGCCATCTGCATTCAAATCCCTCCCTCACTGGGAAGCTATCCCCATGGCCTCTTAAAGTTTGCAACATGTTTAGGTGGTGCCCTAGTTTGAACACACACATGTAAGGATTCAAAACCAGTACCCACACATGAGAGGAAACACACATTTGTCTTTTTGAAACTAGGTGACCTCATTCAGAATCATCCTTTCTGTTCCATTTACCTGAAATTTTCATAATTTCCTTTTCTTAAGAGCTAAAAATTTCCAGTGTGTAAATATGTCATTTTTAATCCATTTGTTAGCTGATGGGCATCAAGGCTATTTCCATTTTCTGGTTATTGAGAATGGAGAAGAAATAACATATGTGTAATGTACGCCTCAGATTCCTTTGGGTATATGCCTGAAAATGACAGAGCTTGGTCATATGTTTCACCCATTTCCTGCTTTTTGGGTAATTTGCACACTGGTTATAGCAATTTGTATTCTCAACAACAATAAGTCAGTGTTCCACACCAGCAAATGCTGTCATTTGATTTGTTTGGATTTCATCTTACTCATTCTGAGTGGAGAGAGATGAAACCTAAAGGTAATTTTAATTTGCACTTCCCTATAAGCCAAAGATGCTGAAAAGATTTTAAACATTCCTTAGCCATTTAGTTTTCTTCTCTGGACAACTCTATTCAGTTCCATTGACAACGTATTAATTGGATTGTGTCTTAGTTAGGCCTATCATTGCTGTGAAGAAACATCATGACAAAAAACAACTTGGGGTATGAAAGGGTTTATTGGGCTTTCATTTCCTAAGTCACTGTCTACTGAGGAAAGCCAAGGCAGGAACTCAAACCAGGCAGGAACCTGGAGGCAGAAGATAATGCAGAGACCAGAGAAGAGTCCAACTTATAGGACTGCTCCCCATGGCTTGTTCCACCTGTTTTAATGTATAACTCAGGGCCACAACCCCAAAGTGGTACCAACCACCATGGTCTGGGCCTTCCCACATCAATTACTATACAAAAATCACTAACAAAAATGACTAAATGAAATGGCTTGATGAAAATGACTACAGCTTTTGTGAAACTGACAAGAAGCTAACAACCAGCAGCTATTTGTTATCTTGATGTTTAATTTTGTTCTTTTTATATTCTTTACAATGGTCCTCTTTTAGGCATACTTTTCCTGCTTCCTGTGTTGTGGGCTGCCTCTTCACTCAAAAAATATTGTTCTTTTCTGTATAGAAGCTTTTTTCTTTTTGTCATGAGGTTCTAATTCATCAATTATGAGGAGAAAAGGTAGGGAAACATGGCGATAGGTGATAAGACCAATATGGGAAAGAGGAAGACCCAGGGGTTTGCAAACTACCCATGGATCTGTTTAATGGACTTTTGTCTTTAGATTTCTCCTATGCTTATATGTTCCAACATATAAATTTGTTCCTTTTCTCAACAGCTTGGTCTTCTATCATTCTCAGTCAATCAGCTCTCTTTTCAGGTCCAGGAACACACTTAATAATTTCCTAGACATCCATCAGAACCCCATGTAAGAGTTTTGGGTAAGGTGAGAGATATGGATTTAGTTTCTTTATTTTACATACAACTATGCAGCCCAGTGAGCACCATTTGTTATAAATATTGTTTTTTTCTTCTCCAATGTGTGTTGTTGACATCTTTGTCAAAACTCAGGTGGCTATAGATATGTGGGTTTATATCTAGGTCATTGATTCTATTCCATTGATCAACAATTTTTTTCAATGCCAGTACCTTGATAGTTTTATCACAATGGATCTGTAATATATTATAAAATCAGATAGAGTGATACCTCTCATAATATTCTTTTCCTTATGACTTCTTTGGCTATACTTTTGTGCTCTCATATACATTTTTAATATTAATTTTCTATGTCTGGGAGGAATAGCTCTTGAAATCTCACTGATACTGATACTGCAATGAATTCTAAAGTGTGTTTTTTTTTTGTAGGATGACTATTTTCATAATATTGATTGTCATCACCAATGAACATGAGAGATCTTTATATCTTGTGGTCTTCCTTCTCAATATGCTTGTTGCTGGAATATAGGAATACTACTATTTTTTGTGTGTTAACTTTGTATATTGACACTATGCTGAATATATTTATTAACTGCAGAAGTTTTCTTATAACTCTTTTATATATAAAATCATATCACTTGTAGATAAAAAATAATTCAAATCCTTCCATAATTTCCTTTACTTGTCTTATTATTTAAGACTTCAAGCACTATATTGAACTTGAATGGAGACAGTGACTACCCTTGTCTATTTTCTTGATTTTAGTGGAATGCTTTGAGATTTGAGATACTATTTGTTATGCAGATGACTATGGTCCTGTTGTATGTTACCTTCATTATGTTAAGATAGGTCCTCTGTATCCATGGATACTCTGGGACTTTTATTTATTTTATTAAGTATTTTATTTATTCATATTCCAGCTGTTGCTCCCCCACCTCAATACTTCATCCCATTTCACCCTCCCTCTTGCCTCCAAGAGGGTGCTTCCTGTCCCCTATCCCTCTTCCCTTGGGTCTCAAGTCTTAAGGAGCAGGTACATCTTCTCCCACTGAGGCCAGATCAGGCAGTCTTCTGTTATAGATGTGCCGGGGACCTTGGACCAGCCCATGAATGCTGCTTGGTTGGTGGCTTGGTCTCTGGAATCTCCCAGGCATCTGAGACTTCCGGTCTTCCTTTGGGGTCACTCTCCCCTTCAGCTCCTTCACTCGTTCTCCTAACTCATTCATAGAGGTCCCCAACCTCAGTCCAGTGATTGACCATAAGTGTCTTCAACTGTCTCAGTCAGCTGTTGGTAGGGTGTCTCAGAGGACAGCCATGCTAGGCTCCTCTCTGAAAACACATCATAATATCAGTAATAGTGTCGGGCCTTGGTGCCCCACCCCCTTGAGATGCATCCTGGACAGCCTTTCCTTTATTCTCATCTCCAAGTTTATTCCACGCAGTTCTTTTACATGGGAACAATTCTGGTTCAGAAATTTTGACTGTGGGTCGGTAACCCCATCCCTCTACTTAGGGTACTGTCTATCTACTGGAGGTAGACTCTTTGAGTTTCCTCTCCCCACTGTTGGGCATTTTGGTTAAGGTCACTAAGTCCTGAGAGTTTCTGACCTCCCAGGTTTCTGGGAATTTCTAGAAAGTCCCCCCTCCCCAGAAGCTGCATATTTCCATTCATTTTTCTGTTCCCCTGGGTTTCTCTCCTGCCACACCCCTTTCTCCATACCTGATCCCTTTTCCCATTTTGAATTTTTTCCACAGGGTTCCTTCTACATCCAATCAGTTGACTCTTTTGTGGTTTCTGTCTATTTATGTAATGGATTAATTTACAGGTGTTGAATGATCCCTACAACTTTGGGCTAATGCTGATTAATTATGATATTCAATCTCTTTAAAATGATTTTGAATTAGATTTACAAATATTTTATTGTTACTTTTGCATCTATTTTTTCCAGAGATATGGGCCTATAGTTGTTTTTTTTGGGGGGGGGGGCGGTTGTCTGGTTTTGGTATCAGAGTAATACTAGCTTTGTAAAATGAATTTGGAATTGTTCATTCCTTTCAATTAAAAAGAATATTTTGTGGAGTATCACTATTATTTTTTCTTTAATGACCTAGTTGAACTCTACACTGAATTCATATGGCCCTAGGTAGTTCTTAGTTGAAAGGTTTTAAGATCTGCTTTTGTCTCATGTAACTTTTATTCACCAGATGTAATTGTCACCTTGGAGACTTACTGCTGAGTAAGTTTTCACCCTTTCTAGTTCTTTCTGAATGCTGGCTGTTCTACTCAGCTATTCTAAATCAAACTTCTCTCCAAGCTGATGAATTCAAACTGGCTTCCCTTCACTTCTCACTCAACTGCTCTGCTTGGAAAAACTGCCTTTGAAATCCATGAACTGAACTACACTGATTGCATGAACTGAATAGAGAACTGCACTCCACCTGACTCACTCTGCACTGCTGTTAGTAGTTGTGCATATGCAATCTCTGAGTCATTCTGTCACATCTTTCTCTGATTCACCATTTTGTCTGCCCCACAATTAGACATCACTTTCAAACATGGCTGCTTCTTTCTACAAACTATCTTTATCTTCATTGTTTGGGATTAAAGGTGTATACTAAGGGTATGTCTGCATTGTTGTCAAAGGGATTAAAGGTGTGTCATTCGAGTCAGATCACACAGATTTAGAAGGTCTTTGGATGTGATCCCTTGCCAGAGCGGCCTTGTTGCTAGATTAAAATTCCTCTGCAGCCTCATTAGTTTCAATTGGTATATTAACATTGATTATTTCATCTTTGATTCAATGGTGATAGGATCAAGAAGTTCATGTATTTTTGTTTAGACTTAAACTTTGAGGGATATAGATTTTTAAAGTATGTCCTTAGGATTCTTTAAATTTCTGCAATGCTTACTGTAATATCTCTCAATGCAAAGAATTAATCTTTTCTTTGAAAAGAACTTTATCAGTATTTTTAATAAACAGTTGACAATATATTTCTAGTGAGTGTTAAATCTAAGTTCTGAAAGAAATTTTAAGGACATAAAGGTTATCTGTTGTGCTCAAGTTGTTGCTCTTCTATTTCTAAAATCATTATTTAGTAACATCCCGGGATCGTCATGTAAGTACAATATGTTGCCATTCAGTATTTTTGCTCTGGTACTTATTGTGACTTGCACTAACAATATTCTTCACAGATGAACTGGTACACACTCAGAACCATCAGGATATGTTGTACAGAGGCTAATTTAAACTGGCTAAACATCACTACCAGAGTTTGGAATAAGAACAATACTGCTACAGAAAAATCAGTATCCATGCAAGTGTGTTTTGATTTCTGTACTGATTTTTGTTTATATTATCTTGTGTTTTCTTAAAATAAAAATAGTTCTCCATGAGTAACAAGAATAATATCTGTTGATATATATACTGTTTTTTCAAACATAATCTGTATTTGTAACATACTGACAAACTAAAGTTACCATTGTAGCTATAGGAAACTAAGTTAATTATAGCCCTACATAATTCCTTAGTTATAACATGCAATATTAACACTTGAACCTTTATTATTTTTTGTATTCAAATGATAGAACTTATTTGAAGAAGCTTGAACTTCCCAGTCAAATGCAATGATTTGTAGTTATGTTATCTGCATCTTACAACTATATGTTGACAAATGAATCTCACTAATTTTACATTAGCTCCAGTGTTTATATTCCTTGGATCCAATAGCCTCTCCTCTTCCACCATAAGAGATGCATTCTGATGCACATATTTACATGCATTCCTCTAGGGTGCTATCCACATGACAGGTATTTGTGGCTGTTTGCTGAACTGCGAAGTACACTGTACTACAACACAAACTCTATCAACACAGCAAAAGTGTGTGCAGACCACATAATGGCAAGTTTGTGTGTGCAATTACTATTTACTTCTGTTTTTCCAAATGATTCTATGTGCATTTTTTTTATCAAGCTGTTCATTTTGTGGAGCATTTTTCCCTGACAGAAGTTTGAAAGGACATCATAAATAGAACTAGCCTACAATTTGGTAACTACACTCTGAAGCTATAAATGAATGAAAATATGGTTATCCCTATTTAGAAACTCAAAAACACCCATGCTATGGAGCCAAGTTACATATGTTGAAGGTTTATTTTGCAATATATCAACAAACTTCCCCAAATCAATTGAGTCATATTGTATTCATCATATTTGCACTAAGGTTGCAAAAGAAAGCTTAGAAAACAATTTTTTTTAAATGTGTTTTGGTTTGGGATGAGACTTGGAGCTAAGCAAAGTGAAATAACCAGAGATCTCTTTACATATATTTCACATCACACTTTCCTGTACTAGGACCACTTCCTTCTGTGCAAGCAGAAAAAGGAGCCTGCAACCTCAGTCCCTTCTTTACTCCCAAGCTGAGAAGGGGTAAACTTGAGTCATGATAGAAAGGATAACACCATCAACTGCAGCAAAGGGAATTCTCAAGGAAGATAAAATAAGCCACATGTTCTGAAGTAACCCACATACAGTAAAATTATGACCCTGCTATCTTTATACACATGGGTACAGTTTTCATGCACTATTATAGTTTCATATTATATATCCTTAAATCATCTGGCAAAAGTTCCTGCCTCTGCCTAATGCTGGCTCTAATTTAGGATGAACAACTACTCTCATAAAGAAAAACTGCTGCTGCTGCTGTTTATTAGGCTGCAGAAAGGTCTCACTGACTAATGTCTCAGGATTAAATGAATGTGGAATAATAAGAGCTGATTTATTTGTGCTCTGCTAGGATAAAGCTGCCACTGATTTTACAAGAAACTATTCATCTGAGGCCCACTATAGCTAGTAAATTGTGGCTGTTGCTGAAATTAGTCTCCAGGCCTTCATGTAATCTACAGTGTGAAGGAGCAGAGTGGTAATAAAGCCATTGTGGGCACTTGGTTTATTTAAAAGGTCTTCCCTTATCCCCATCTTTGGGGATTCTAAAAAATCCACCTTCTGAGATCTCTCTTGGAAATTTACCATCCCTTGCCCATGAGCTACATTTCTAGCTGAAGACTTTAGGGTTAGAATTAAAAGTATACAACCCCCAATAAATAGACATTGAAGAGGCCATATCTGTCATCTATTTTTTGACCCAGCACACAACAAAGGCTTATTTCCAGTGACAATCAGAATTTAGTAATCGCAGGACAAAAAGAATTGTAAGAGAGAATGAGGATTCTGCCACTTAAGGGTGTCTTCACAAGACCTCCAAACTCATTAACTTTTTATAAAGAGCTTTGGTCTAGGAATTTTCACTAGATGAAATGTTCACAAGCCAATGGAAAATCCCTCTTCCAAGAAATCTATAACAGGAAGTACAGCTGTGAAAACAAGCCCCCGCTCACCATGATGGTCCCAGATAATGTTGGAGACCGTAGAAATCATCCTACATCTTCAGAGAAAAGAGCCTTTAAGACTCTAGAATCCTATTTTAGAAACGGAGGAGCTAGGGGTAGCCACTAGAAAGTCCCAGATGTCAGGGACTCGAGAGGTTCCCAGCACCCACAGGAAGAACATTATCCCAAATGCCCCTCAATGGGAAGATAGAACCTGTAGAGACCATATCCAGTGGATTGACATGGCCCCTACTTGAGTGATGGGGCCACCCACCCACCTCAAATGTATTAAACCAGAATTGCTCCTGTCAAAAGGAAATGCAGGTACAAAGAGAGGAGCATAAAATGAAGGAAAGGCCATCCATAGACTTCCCTACCTAGTGATCCATCCCATCTGCTGACATCAAACCCAGACATTATTGCTGGTGCCAAGAAGTGCTTACTGGCAGGAGCCCAGTATAGTTGTCCCCTTGAGAGGCTCTACCAGAGCTGGACCAATACAGATGCTGGATGTACACAGCCAAACATTGGAATGAGCACAGGGATCCCCCAAAGGGGAAATTAGGGGTTTGCAACCTTATAGGAAGAGCAACAATATCTACCAACCAGACCCCCCAATGCTCCCAGGGACTAAACCACCAACCAAAGAGTACACAGGGAGTACCCATGAATCCAGCTGTATATGTAGCAGAGGATTACCTTAGTCAGAATCACCGGGAAGTTTGCCCCTTGTTCAAGAGGCTTGATGAACCAGGAGAGGGGAATGCTAGGCTGCTGAGGCAGGAATGACTAGACAGCTGGGTAAGCACCCTCATAGAGGCAGTGGGGAGGGAGAAGGGGATGGGGGCTTGTGGAGGGGAAACTGGAAAGGGGGATAACATTTGAAATGTAAATAAATAAAATAACCAATTAAAAATGAAAAAGAAGATATAATAATAAAAAAGAAACAGTTTCTTAATTTATTCAGTCTCACTATTGTTATTCAATTGTTGAACTCAAAAACAAACACATATAACCCCAAATATTACCAGGAACCAATCAAAATTGCAATTGTTTCTCTGGTGAACTATCTCCTCCATGTCATTACTAACAGTCCTATCAGAAATCACTTGAAGTTGCTCTTCAATGCATCTGGCCTAGTTTGCCAGATTGTTTATGAGAGTGCGATAGTGTTCGCAGTTTATGACCAAAATGATGAAAAGGGCAGCAGCAACAGAGGAATTTGCATGCTGCTCTCTGTGTGCCTGTCAGCTTTGGAAGCACACAACACAATGGCATCTCACTGAGGCTCAGATTAATGTTAGTAGAAAGGGACAATTGTCCCTATTTTACAATAAAGAGATTAAAGGGCAAGAAAACAGTAGGTCCCTAATTTTAAGTAGGAAAAGGTGTGTGTGCCCCTTATTGGGTTTTTCATTGTTCCATTATTTTACCAAAGTTCAGAAAATTTGGCTACCTATATATAATATCACAAGAATGTGAAAATGAGTTTATGTTAGTACTCATCCTAATGCAAATGTGATCATACTTAATTTTGATATCTATAATCCCACTTTCTCTGATTGCTTGGTTTTTACCTTTCTCCCTCCATGCCTCTTTTAACATACTATAATTAGAAGCAGATCCCATTATAGGCATAGAAAGTCAAACCTATAATCCCAACCCTAGAGAGGCTGAGGTAAAACAGAATCAGACTTTTGAAGAAAGCTTAACCACATAGCAAGTTTCTGTTTAATTGGACAAACAGAAATATACCCCTTACTGGCCCTGGTTTCCCAACCCTGTCCCCCAGTGTCATATATTCTCATAGTTGCTCATTTATTCCCATAACTTAGGACCAGTAGGAGGTGGTAATGCCTGATTACTAAGAAAGATCTGGTCTAGTCACATGATCAGTGATATAACTGAGAAAAAAGTGGAGGTGGTGAAGTCAGCTTCCCAAGCTAGTGCATAAACAATATCCTCTTCCAAGTCTGAGTTCTCAACTCACATTGCAATATTCAAATCAAAAGGGCCATCTAGGATCTTCTTCACCTGCAGAACTCTTCCTAGCTAGCCTAGAACAGACATAGGCATCAGTGTGCTCTTGCTCCATGCATATAATAAAACTACCCTCACTCTTCATGGGCAAAATACTCTATGTAATGATAGCTTACTCTAGTTTGCATTAAAGCTACAGTTCCATTGTAAGATTTTTTTTTTTTTTTGTACAATTGGGTCAGGGGAGTAGACAGAATCCATTGAGTATTGTAAAGATGTCAGCCTGGAATTCATCTGTAAGAGTCTGAGGTGTAAAATGTTTCCTAGGCTTCATGATTTCCTTCTCCTCTAAGACCAGGCCAGGATTCTACAGGAAATAGTTTGTCTCCATGATGGAACTTGTTGCTTTAATTAGCCACTGTGTCAAAGCTAGAAGTGAGTCGGAGTTATTGTCCAGTGTTCGGCTTCCCCATTTGCCACTGCATCTTCCTTTACCAACTACTAAACAAAGGTGATTTCAACATCTACTTTCCTACTATTAGTTTCCTAGGTGTAGTATGAACATCTTGCTTTTATGTAAGAGCTAATGTCTTGGCTCTTGGTTCTCACAATGTGCCCCTCATATTAAGTATTATTAGCATCACCATGAAGTGTCTTTAATCTATAACTAGTGTTATACTTATGGGACCAGAATATGAAACTTAATAAGAATTCTTAGAAATTCATGTGTACCCTGGATTTCTGCGAATGAAGGTATAGGTAAGCATGAGAGCTTCACCAAGAACAAAATCAGCTCCAGTCATTTGTTAGGCCACCCTCCTTGTTTCCTGAGGCCAAGTCTCTCACTGCCTGCTGCTCACCAATTGTTCTGGCTGGCTGAAGAGTGAGCTTCAGGAATCCCACCTTTTAGCCTTCCCAAGCTGGGATTATAAGCATGAGTTACTGATTCTGGGGAATCAAACTTGGGTTCTCATGTTTGCATAGCAAGCCTCTATACAAAGTTAGTGAAGGCTATCAGTGAAAAGACTCCTTTATTTTTCCCCCTTACAGCAGTATGCCTATAGCACTCAAAGTCTTCAAAGACTGCAGGATTGAAGACAAAAGGCTCAGGCACTCTCCCCACTTAGTCTTCTTTAGAAGCTTTTAGAAGTTTCCAGAACTGCCACTTCACCATCAGAAACCTTTGTGTGTCCACAAAGTTCTTTCTCTCCAAAACTACAGATGGTTTCTTATTTAGATTTCTGTTGGAAATATTTTAAAGATCATATATCTTGACTTTAAATTTGATAATTTCAATTTCAATATATATTTAAAATGTACATATAATGATGCTTTAATAATATATAAGCCTTTTTTAAAAGTTATTTCAAGTTAGGAAGGCTCTGTTAGGTTTCTCCCTTGGCTATACTTATATTTCAGTTTGCCATCCTAAAGATATTGTGCAGGAAAAAATATGCTGGTGTTAAAGAAAGTCATAAAATGTTCATATGGTTAAAACTGACCAAGGGAAGAACGCTGAAGGTTTTCTTTGAAAAGCTGAACTTTACAGTCTAATCAGTGAGCCACAGATTATTATATTATTGAAGTATCTCAAAGCCTTTACATGAGAAAATCTTGATAGGCCCACTTATCTATCAAGATTTTCATGACTACTCCTGAAAACTAATCAGCAGATAATATAAGATCCTAGTTCAGCGAAAGTTCAACTAACCCCAAGGTTTTCTAAGTGCTTCCCAAGTAAGTGGATTATTATTTATTTAATGGTAAATAAGAAAGCACAATGGTCAGGCCCACCCTTCCAGAACAAACTTACTAGCCCACCAGCTGTTTGACTCTGGCCACTTAGATGAAAATCATTTTAAGCTGATATGACTTAAACTGGGGATGGTCAGCCAAATCAAGTTTTTGCCAAAGTAGGAAATATATTTAAATTGTATCTTAAATGTTTTCTCCCATTTTACTTTAAAAATGAAAATTTGATCTCATACTGTACTGTGTAACACAGTCTTTTCTTGGAATACAGCATTCCAATTAGAGTTCCTCATTGATTTTCCTGTAGAATCCTTATCCATAATGCATTACCTATGATTTTCAATTTCTGAACTTGATAAAGAACTTAACGTTTAGCAATCAAGCTGAGAGTGAGGAATTTCTATATTTTTATCTCACCCAAAATCTTAATATATTTTGCCTACATTTAATATAGCAATGTTACATTTATTTATATATAAAGAACCTCTAAAGTTCCCAATATAATTTTCATAGAAATAATGGCTGTGCCTTTGCATTCTCATAATATATAATTTTATGTGATATCCAACTTAGGAGTAATCATTGATACCTCCACTAGATATAGGAACAGGAACCTCTGTTTAGGTCTAGGCTTTCAAAGCCCAAATTTGGATGCTGGATCTGCCATCCAACATACCTATGTAGAGCCTCCGTGCTCCTTTTTACCTATGTTCCTAATGCAAGACACCTGAAACAACCAATATAAGAAAACCTTGGAAACATGGGTTAATGGTAGTGAAATATCTCTTGAGCCCTCTTACTGTATCTGATACATCGAGGGTGGAAGACAAGGGGAGGTTGCAAACCAAGGACTGCGTGATTGTGGACACGGAATACTTCTCTGCTAACACAAACTGCCTAGGACACCGAATATTTTGAGAAATAGAAATTTGAGCATAACCTTACTAACTAATCAATCATTTATGTGTTGAATAAGGAAGGCAGGACACATTTTTTTCATACATATCTGTTTAAAGGCTAATTTTAATTTCAAATATCTAGATCCAAAGGTTATGGACTTACATTTCTTTCAAGGCTCAGGAAATTTGGAAACGGAGCTGAAAATGCAGAGCCATTCTAAGTTATGCATTCTGACTCCAGAGTGCTTTGGTGAGTCACTCTTTTCCTCCTTCCTTCCTTCCTTCCTTCCTTCCTTCCTTCCTTCCTTCCTTCCTTCCTTTCTTTTTTCTTTCTTTCTTTCTTTCTTTCTTTCTTTCTTTCTTTCTTTCTTTCTTTCTTTCTTTCTTTCTTTCTTTCTTTTTTCTTTCATTGTATTTATTTGCATTCCAAATGTTGCCCTGCTTCTCAGTCAGTCCCCCTTCCAGGAGTTCTTCCTTTCATCCCCATCCCCTTGTCCTCTCAGAGGGTGGGTGTTCCCCACCAACTACCATACCCACCTCCAGCTCACTTCCCACCACCTCCCCTTTCCCTGGAGCTTCAAGTCTTGATAGGATTAGGATCATCCTCTCTCACTGTGGCCAGATATGGCAGTCTTCTGCTACATATGGGCCAAGGTCCACGGACCATTCAATGTATGCTCTTTGGTTGGTGACTTAGTCTCTGGGAGCTCCTAGGGGTCCAGGTTCATTGACACTGTGTTGGTCTTCCTATAGGTTTGCCATCTCCTTCAGCTCTTTCAATCCTTCCCCAAACTCTTCCTTAGGTGTCCCCGACCTCAGTCCAATGACTGGCTGTAAGTCTCTGCATTTGTCTCAGTCAGCTGCTGGTAGAGTCTCTCGGAGGACAGCCATGTCAGTCTCCTGTCTGCAAGCACAACATGGCATCAGTAATAGTGCCGGGCTTTGGTGCCTGCTCATGGGATGGATCCCAAGTTGGGACAGTCACTGGATGACCTTTCCTTCAATCTCTGCTCCATTTTTGTCATTGCAATTCTTTTAGATAGGAAAAATTCTGCATCACTGATTTATTTCTTATACACACACACACACACACACACACACACAGTATCTTTTTTTTTTTTATTTTTCTACTTTATATCCTGGCTATGTTAGATGGATCATTCACAGGATACACTCATTTTATAAACTTCAAGCCTTACAACCTGTATGATAAAAATATAAAGAATATTTCTAAACTCTTTTGATAACCTAATTTCCCCCATGTCACAAACATAGAAATGATGACATTTAATTGCCAAGCTATGGTGACTCCAAAAACAGTCCTGGCCACCATTTTTATATACATCAATTGTTTTGTGTTTAGACTGTAAGTACACATTTCAGTTTTGATTCTGAATCAAGCATTTCTACTTCTGTCATTGGAACATTAACTTGCTCATTTAATCTACCATTTCACATTTATTACATAAAATTTCAAGGTGTTAACTACTGTCACTTAAGTTAAGGCTATTAAGGTTTTTCTATGGCACTTTGCTATTCCCAAATATAGTACCTATGAGAATTATAAACTAGCATATCAGATTGAACAGCTCTAATATATTATTTTGCAAATGTACTTCTAAACTAAACCTGGACTAAGATGATCATGAAGAAATCTTCATATCACTTAAAAAGAATAATAAAAAACCTGATAAATTTCTCATTATAAAAACCCAGTTCTGAGATTTCACGTTTGTAACCCTAAGTTAAATTTAGCATAGAACATGATGGCCCACAGTGGTTTAAATGTCTTATATCAGTTGTCAACATTTAAAAATCAAATTTGCATAAAACCTCACAATTTCAGTTTCTATTGAATTGTCAAATGTATTCAACCAACCAACTTCCACCTGGTAGCCATTAGAATTGAGTAACCCCATGCAATATCTTACTCTTTACAGTTACAGTGTTGTCCACCTATAATCATTCATGTCTTTGTGTTCAATTACTTAGATCTCTAGCTAGACACAGCAAGTGTTTCCATCTAAAACTTCTAATCCACATAGCTTAGTGTACAAATAAGTTGAAGTTTAATGATTCGGTGTCTTTACTACCATAGATAAGTAGGCTTGCCAAGACTTTCTGATGATGAAATTATAGGAATTTAAACCAAGAGTTTTACTTAATTTATAGTAAATTTATAGCAACCTCATTCCACTCTGTCCTTTTTAAGGCATAGGGTTTTCTGCTAGATCATAACAAGAAGCTACAATAATCTGACAAGATTTATTCTTTACATTGATCATTATAATACAACCTATCCTGTGGATTTCCCCAGCCCATTAGTCTACTTTCCCAATTCAGTAAGCAAAGATGATGTGTGATGACTTTCTGAGTTGCTCAGAGCTGCCACCGTGAACATGAGCTCCTAGCAATTCAAATGAGTTAAGTCCATCATTATTCCAGTATTTGAAACAGAGTTTTCCCAGGTGAGCAAAACTCAAGTAAATTTGAAGTGAAGGTACCACATCAGGACCAAGGTCTATTTGCATCGAACTTAATTTCAGCAGCGATGACCTCTTAACAAATGGGGGTTGTGGATTTCCCAGAGCAACAAATAGGAAAAGAATAAAACCAGGTATTTTCTGCTGCCTTCACTAACTATACTTATAAATAACTTGGTAATATGATCCTTGGGTCACTTGATTTTAATTCCAATCCCCAAATTATTTTTAAATCATGTAACAAAAATCATATTGTGATGGAAATTGGCTGAGAAGAATTCTAGCCTGTGAAATACTGTGCTCATATAAATATATGCTGGAATATAAGAGCTTGTTTGGGTCAAAAGTTAAATTATTGTAACACAATGAGACAAGTCCATAAGAAGGGATTTTAAGATTTCAATCTTCTCACCAGCCTCCGTCTTAGATAAGAGCCATTTGTAATCTCAGTGTTAGACCTTCACTAAATAATTTAGATGGACCACTTATCACTAATTCTTCTTACAACTTGCCAAAATGCAGAGCAATACACACTCCAATAATATGCTTTTAGTTTTCAAGATGACAAAACAACCATGCATTTAGTTCTCCCTGTCAACTGGCTTCATCCAAACAGCTGTCAACAGAATACATCTTGACCTTCTGGGGAAAGAGCAAGGAGATACATTCAATTCTCTATAATTTTACGGAAAAAAAAATGGACACTGGGTTAGACAGAACAGGGAGGCCATACCTGAAATAGGTCTTTGTCAGTCATTGGGAAGGGCACGCATCATAGGAAAGTAAACAACAGGCCACTGATTTCAACTTAATTTCAAGATGCTAATTGGAAGAGCAGGGGCAATAACATTCTCAGCCTCTTCCCAGTGACCATCAGTTGTCACCACTTACTTGTAGCTGCAGTTTGCTTTAGCTCTCCATTGTGCAAAAATCCACCATCTCCCTAGTGTATAAGCTCCTTAGAATATGTCCATCTTTCTTGAAAATGTGCCAAAATCACACTTTGAAAGGTCCAAACCTTTACACTGGGCTTATAGTCAACTATGAAGTGGAACTAAATGAAGAAATAGGGCTTTAAAAAAGACCAGTGGGGCTTACTTTCATATCTAAATATATCTCTAAAGCTCTTATAACACACAACACTATGAACTCTAGGAATCATTTTGTTGCATTATAGAATGTTGATCATTCAAAATTCCATTGTTGTTTTCGATCAAAACAGTTTTCGTGATTGAATAAAATAAGCTCATGGTACAAGGCTGACTATAGGTTCAGAGGAACAAGTTTGCAGTCAAAGACCCCTGTGCTCAGTGTTGCTTGATGACTTTAGGAGATTAAATATGCAAAAAGGTAGGGACCTAAATCCTACAATCAGCGAAGGATCGGCCATGCATATGCTTCAGCATAGGGGAGGATATAATCCATTAATACATGTTGCTGAAATCACAGCTTAGCCTGGAGTGAGAGCTATTCTTGGTTGCTAACTTGACTACATTTGGTAATAACTAAAACACCAAAGTAGGGGGCATGCCTGTGGGGGATTTTTGCTTAATTTGAAGTGGAAAAAGACAGACCTTTAATTCAGATCTGGAGGTAAAAAGATACAACTTAAATCCAGATTATTTGAGCTAGGAAAACCTACCTCTAATCTGGGCAACATCTTTTGCCTGAAGCTAATATAAAGACATTGGAGAAGGAAGCTTTTGCTCTTTGCCTGCTTGCTTTCACCTTGCTAACAAATTACTTTCTTCATTGGCATTAGTATGTTCCTTTTCAGGATTCGGGCATATACTGAAGACCAGCTGAGACATCCACAATTGTGGAGTGAGCAGCTACTGGATTCTTGGACTTTCTGTTCATAGCCAGCCATTGTTGGATTAGCTAGACTGCAGCTCATTCTAATAGATTCCTTTTATCTATCTATCTATCTATCTATCTATCTATCTATCTATCTATCTGTGTCTGTCTGTATATATGTTTGTATAAAGAGAGCAAGAGATAGAGAAACAGAAACACACACATACACACACACACACACACACACACAGAGAGAGAGAGAGAGAGAGAGAGAGAGAGAGAGAGAGAGAGAGAGAGAGATTGATTCTACTGAACTCTGACCAGTAAATGCTATGGCTCAATTTCAGTTTAAATATTTCCCTCAAAGGTTCATGTACTAGTGTTGGGAAGTGAAGTGGTAGATCCTATTAGATCTGGGACCTAGAAGGAGCTCATGGAAGTATCACCATCATAAATGGATGTGTTACCTTACAGGAATTGTTCAAACAGGATATCTGAGAACATTCAATGTTTGTAAATAGGTTCTGCTATCTCAGCTCATTGTCTCTGACTTCATGACTTAGATGAGTGTTCTTTTCACAAATACATGTTGTGATGTCAGTCAGCATGTTCAAATGTAATCATAGGCTCTCAACAGAGCTAGGAAGATGCAGGAACATGTTATTATACAAGAAACATCAGCTAAATAAATTTCTTTACTATTTACTCACCCTCTGGCATTTTCTAATGAAGACATAGACTAAAACAGTATGGTAACAAAAAGTGTTATTTCCTTCTTGTACATAGAGATAGGCCAGGGATAAAGGGCAGTGAATCATCCTCAACAAGTATCTCCCTTGTACCTATGTGTATAAAGCTATTTTACACTGTAAGCCAGCAAAGTATAATGTAAAGCAGATGAAAGTTGCTTTCTCACTAACAAAAAAACCTAGAAATCACACTTGTAGAGACAGCACACATTTTGGACCAAAGAAGTTAGTCAAAGATGGGAAGCAGAGAGAACTCAAATCAGTTTCAAAATTATGTGGTCAGCAAGCCCTTTAGGAATTAGAAAGTAAAGACAAATGAGAAAAACAAGTTAAGCAAATCATTACTCTCACGAGAGCTTCATAATAGCTTAACAAGTCTGGAACACAACAGAGCTAGTTATGAAAAAATATACTCAGAAAGTAAATCAACATAGTATGTTCTAAGAACTATAGCATGGGCACTGTGTGGATGAGAAGGAAGCACACACATGCATCAAATGTATCAAATAATCATGAATATGCATGATAAAGTTTGTTACCCTATATACTAGTGCAAGTCACATCCAACATGGAAATCGGACATTTTGAGATGTGTAACACAGGAAAAACCATGACGGCAATGTAGCAGGCATGCCTACAACTCCATTTCCACAGGCAGTGATGACAAGAGCATGTTCAGACCACCCAAGGGACACAGGCTTTGCCCAATTCAGCTTGAGATTTTTCCCTTCTGCATGCCTGTCTCCTATGAAAAAACAAAGAATCTTTTTATCCTAACTCTCCCTCTACTGAGCCTCCTAATAGAGAGCATATGAACACAAGGCTTGAGTACTGCCAGGCCTCTGCTTACAGTCCACAGTTCCAGGCATCCATCACACAGACTTGCAACAGAGACTGCAAACAACCACTGTCTGTCAAATATCTATACCTAAAAAGTATTTTCTAATAAAGGACCTATATCAGCCAGATTAAGAAAGCTTTTTGTTTCTAGAGGGGCCAGAGAAGGAGGGTGGGAATACTAAAGTTAAAGTTTGCCAATAAAACAGATACTAGGAGATAATTAATGGTTTTTGTCATACCAATCTAAACTCAAAAATTTAGTCTCTTCTTCAAATCCCTAAAGTCATTCACCTACATAAGCATGTGTCCAATAGTTTCCAAAGAAGGAAAGATAAATCTAGTATATGGTCAGTTCACTTTTTGGTTTGTCCTGAGTGAATTTTCTCTACTAAGCAATAAATATGTTAAACTTGCCACCCCCAGTTATAGTACAAGTTTATATTGGTCACAATATTACAGTTTTTTCAGAGTGGTTAACTCACTCATTTTGGAGATGACCATTTCAATTAGCTGCTCCTCGTTCTATCTTTGTATGTTCTATTCTCTTCTACATGGTTCCGGGACCAGAAGGAAAGATGAAGCCAGGCATCATGAAACCCTAACACCCAAACTAGACTAAAATGAAGCCATTTGATCCATCTTATCAAAACAAAGTTTGCCTTTTCATGCCATTTTAAATAATAACTAAAATAATTTCTCTGGGAAGAGTAAAAATGATTACACATCATGGTTTTAAGATAAGGGCTGAAAAGTAGTGCTTTGAAATGCAGAATAGACAGGAGCCATCAGCAGAGCCTTTTCTACAGATAGATAAGTTCCACCAGTTCTATTTGCCAAATGTTCTGGGTTTCTCTAAGTATAAAAGTAGGTGTAGCAATTGCAATGAGGACTTCCAGAATATTCCTTTCTGTTACCACAATTTCCAGATAATGACTCTGGACCACAGACTGGGGACAATGCTGACTTCTTAGTTGCCCTGTCTGAACATGAAGCACAGCAGAGACAGACTTTTGATATTTAATATTACCTACCTATGCTGACTGTCAGAAACCCTCCATCACTAAATCCTTCCTGTATTTAATGGACAATTAACAACCACCCACTGTATGCCATGTACTCTGGTAATTTCATGTTCACACCAAACTGCTAGTTTACAGAAGTGGAAAGGGAGGCAGAGTTGCAGTTTATGTCGGTGGCAGATGCAAGGTCTGAATGCCCAGCCTTGGTGGCACATGCCTGCAATCTCAGCATTTGGGAATGAAAGAGTGAGACCTGGAAGTTAAGGCCATCCTAGGATGCATAGAAAGGGTAGGGCTTGTCTACGCTTTATGAGACCCCATCTCCAAAGAAAGGATAGGAAGTGACAGAGACAGAGAAGCACAGAAAGAGAGATCTGAATTCTGATTTCACCTCTAGCCCTCATTCAATTACATGCAGGATTCCATTTATTCATCAAATCTTTTCCAATCCATTTTAGCCCACTACTTTTAGCCTCCCCAAAAGTTTATAGTTCCCAGTATTCCTGTGCATTAGAGATATTTTCTTCTTGAAATTGGCACATAACTGGTAAAATCTAACCTTTAAAAATCACTGTCTTCAGAGAGCACAGGAAAAAGCTCAAAAGTGAGAGTTAAAAGAACAATTTTCCTTTTAGTAATGTCTTCCCTCCAGACAAGGGGGACAAAGGCAGCAATCTGAATGATCGCCTCTCCTGGACTTCTTATTAGCTGTCCCCAGCGATGGCAAGACCGTCACTAGAGAAGCACTCATTTCTCCATTCTGTGGCTGAGCAGGTGTTGGATGCAAAGCGGGACGGTGACCCAGTTTACTGCACTGAAGAAACAGAACAACGCCCCAGCTGGGGAGAAGACATTCCAGCTTCACTCTTTTCAGAGATGTTTGTATAGATAAATGGAAGTTTATGTGAGTACAGAGGATATATTGTCCTCCAGACGCACGTGTGTAACT
Organism: Apodemus sylvaticus; assembly: GCF_947179515.1. NCBI lineage: Eukaryota > Metazoa > Chordata > Mammalia > Rodentia > Muridae > Apodemus > Apodemus sylvaticus. The sequence continues at coordinate 47,289,570 of NC_067472.1, read as the reverse complement.
TCGATTCAGCCAGCAGTCATCATTATAATAACCGAGGTTTATAGAAGGTTCTTTTTCTAGAAGGATCCCAAAGAGCTTCACAAAACCCTCACAAATTACTGGCAAAAGCCTTCTTTCAGATCCACATGGAGAATCTCTGTGCTACTATTCTGCTTTCCCAGAACAAAACGACCAGATGTCAATGAAAGATTACCCATGTGTCAGGAGAATAGAATATTGGAGTCAAAACTGACCATGGGGCCAGGACAAGGAGAATTTTGCCCCAAATACATATAATAGCTGTGTCTCTGTCCACCTATGGCATTGTAGATGACAGCTGCTTACAGCTACCCACTAGCATGCACCCTGGCTCTATATTGATAGTAAAAGAAAAAATAACATTGTTGTACCCGCCTGCAAACTTCATGGGGGTTAGACACAAAGAACTGGCTTCTGCAATTTTTTTAGTTCTTGAATTTGTGACACAAATTCACTTGTTCCCAAGTTTAATAATATGGATAAAAACCCAGCAATTCAACTGCAAACTATTCTTAAAACAAAACAGCCCCAGTATAAGCAAATTGTGGTTTCTACTCAATAAATTCCAGTTTAGAGAGGGTTCAATTCTACACTTATAATCAGGACTCGAGTTGGAAGGGGATGCAAATTAAATCTTGCAGTTCTTTCTAGAGAATTGGATCATTTTTCTTTGATGTACCTTATTCGCATTCAGACGAACCCTCTCATACCATAAGGAAGAGGCCAAGTTGAGATTCACATTCAGTTCAAGGCCAAAATCAAATTTCAATATTATAGCAAGAATTAATAATATTTACATATTCTTTGTGTGTTTCATTAAAAAGTTATACATTTGAAATAGTTTGTGTCCTTTAAGCCAAACAGATTTTTTATGCCAAACTTTACTTTATTTAGAAATATGTGAGAAATCATCATGCATTTTCACAGAATAATGAGTCTGTTTGTTCAATGAAAATGATATATTCTAAAGTGTGCCTACGTTGTAATGGAAGTCTTAAAAATCATTGGGACCAGGAAAAATGGCTAAATAGTTAATGCCACTTACTGCTCTTCCAAAGCACCCAAGTTTAGTTTCCAGCATCAGTCAGGTGGTTCTTAACTGCCTGCAACTTCAAGGTATTTTATGCTCTTCTTTGGCCCAAGTGGTACCTATGCCCTCCTGACATCATAATTTCTCTTTCTTTCTTTCTCTTTCTCTCTCTCTCTCTCTCTCTCTCTCTCTCTCTCTCTCTCTCTCTCCCACACACATACACACACACACACACACACATGCACACTCACAGGTACATAAATAACACACTGAAAATAAATCTTAAAACAGTGTAAGTAAAGTTTAAAAGAAAACCTATAATAAGCTCTATATTAAATAGTATAAAAAGTGGGCAGCTTCAAATTATATCTTATATCCATATGAAAAATCAAGTTGGGGAGATAAAAATATGTATTTGTGTATTTGGATTAATACACAATTAATAACTAATACAATTAATATTGCATACCCTGCATAGGATAGAAGAGTCAAAAAGTAAAACTTAACTTGAGACTTGAAGATTGAAAAGAACTAGAGCCAATTGGAGCTGTCTGTGGACTCGCAGGCAGTTGTGAACCGCCTGATGGATGATGGAAACCAAAGTTGGGTCCTCTGGAAGAGCTCAAGGGCTGTTAACCACTGAGCAACCTCCCCAGCCACACTTCGTCCCCATTTGATTTTCAACCTCCTATTACAATGTAGTTATATCCCATCGAAAACAAAACATCCATGTCACTATTGCTGCCCCTCTTCTTCCTTCTCACCTAGGACTTAATTCCTGCATCAAAGGCCAGAAAATGTGCCTGTCAGAGAGAAACATTGTCTAAGTAGCACAAAGGTGCGATTTTGCTCATTTAAGACTGAATGTTCCAAACATGTAAGATACCCCATTAAGATCAGCACTAGAACAGCAGCCTAGCTCACAGGGGGTCATCGGTTCTACCCAAGCATGGGGGGAGGGAGAGAGTTTTATCTGATTAACAACCAAAGAAATGGTTATTAAGGTAATGCTATGAAACTTATCACCTGTTGGTTTTAAAATTAATGCTGTGAAGGTCACACTGCTGTAGGAAGCATATATTGTTTCTGCATTGGTGTTTGGGAATAAAGAATGCTTGATGTCATTTGGTCAGGAACTTTACTTTTATGAGTTTATCATAAAGAAATAACCAAGAATACATAAACTATGTATTTAAAATACATTCTCCAAAATACTTTTTATAACAATTCACAGTTAGAAGCAATTCTAACATCCTTGTGTAGGAAAAAACGGATTAAGTAAATCACACAGAGTTGAGAAAACAGTACTATGTAGTCTTTTTAACAGGGTGCTGCTGTGTTCTTCTGTTTGTGGGTGATTGGTTTTAAGATGGGACCTTTTGTAGTTCAGGCTGGCCTCAAAGTCACTGAGTAACCAGAGCAGTCCCTGAACTGATCTATCCTCATTTCCTGAGTTAATAAAATTACAAGTGTGGCTTTGTAGAATTCTACGTTTAATAGATAAAATATATGATATTCAATTAATATATTTAGCATGATCCCATCTAGTTTTCTAAAAGTTATACACAGTGATAGAACAACCTGAAGTAGAATAAGAAAAAGATTATAGATAAATTTCTATAATTACCATGTGTTCCTTTTGTTATAAGAGGAAACACGTGATTTGAGTTTTGTTTTTTTTTTTAAAAAGGGCACTGACTTACACAACTTTCTTAGAAGCAAATGAACATCTAGCTGTAATTTTACTTTTGTCTGAAACACCAAGATCTTTGAGTCTTATTCTTTCAAAAGCATAAGCCTGATTCTGTGAAGAAAAAGCTTAGAGAATTAAATAGAGAAATAATCCAAACAATGACAAAAAAAATCAAGTTAAAGGGTACCACTACTTCTTTACCCAAGCCAGTGAAAGCCAGTGACCTATCACTCACTGGGCATCATCAAGGACTGGGAATTCTTCAGACCACCAATATCTCAGGCTCTATGCAAACTTCAATACATAGTTACTAAACTCTGGAATGAATTCTGCTATTGCTATTAGCAGCTGATGTCCTTTTGGGTGGGAGTAAGGTATCCCCACACCACTGCAAGAATGCAGAACTCTATTTCTGGTATCCCAACACTCCTGCACCACCACAGAGATCCAATTCTTTTTCTATTGTCTGCTCATTTGTTCTATCACAGGACACTGTTTCCTGCTTCACTGTGACAGTATGTGTACATCATTTTAGCGATACTTCCTCCCTTGTTTGCAGACTGATGTTTGTGTTGCCCCTTAAATTCATATGCTAAAGCCCTAACTTCCAGTGTGGATATATTTGAAAATGAGATTGGAAGGGTGAGTTTCTGATAGGCTTTTGATAGATACCTGACTCAAACATTAGTCACCTAGAAAGAGGGACTGCAACTGAAAATTTTCTCCCATAGGCATTTATATTAGACATTTTGTTGATTAGTGATTGATGCAGGGTACAGCCTACTGTGGGCAATGCCATCTCCAGGGAAATGATCTGAGCCATTAAAAACAAACAAACAAACAAACAAACAAACAAACAAAAACACCACCAACAAAAAACCGTAGCTTAGTGAGCCAGAGAGAGGAGCAAGTTGGTAAGCCGCTTTCTTCTGTGGTATCTGTTTAAGTTCCTGCTCTGACTTCCCTCGGTGATTGTTACCTGGAATTGTAAGATCAAATAAACCTCTCCAGCCCCAACCTCATTTTGGTCGGTGGTTTATCACAGTAACAGACACGCAAACTAAAACAAGTCTGAAGGTTTGCTTTTCTTTGGTTGGAGAGAACAGAACAGAGTGTGGTGACTTGTTCTGTGCATTTCTTGGTCTATCTCTTGCACCGTTCCAGTACTCTTAGGAGTGCTGGATTCTGAGTAGCTTACAATTAAATCCTTTGAGACATGAACCATTCCCCACAGTCTACATTTCTTCTCCACCTGTAGTGGCCCATATTCAATTACTTGCAGATGGCCAGAGCACCAAGGCCAACCTCCTTGCTGCCAAGTGGCATAAATCTGTATAGTAATTCCAGCTTTGGACTTTTATGTGGGATTCACTGAAGCTTTTCTGGGGAAGGCAACTCAGCTCAATTTTCCCCCTTTCAATTCTCCTTAAAAAACAAAACAAAAACAAAAACTAAGTTTCAAGTGCTAGTCTCAAAAGTATGGACCCTAAGCCTTGCAAACACATATTCATCTTATACTCTATTTCTTATGAAAACTAACCTAAGACAGTGCAGGTGAGAAATCAGGTCAGTGTGGTGGTATAAACTGGTGTGCAAGACACTCTAAAACAGAGTTACAAAGTTCTTTTTCCCTTTCATAAACAGCCTGTGGGATCTCCATTCAATGTTCCTGTGTACAGCCCCCGGACAGTATTAGACCTCTATGACTCGCAGTTCAACTTCAATTCTTCATGGCTGACTATGGCCTGCTGGACTTGTAAGAGACTCATAAGTAACATCTGTAGACTGCAGTGAACTGCCTGAATTTGTCCGTGCTGAAACACATTCCTTTTAAAATATACCACTAGTGCATGTGAATCTGCATTTCTTTTCCATATCTACTTGCGCAAAGTCTCATGATTATTGTATATTACAAAATTACCAAACATCAAAAGATTCATTCCTTGGACATTTTTTTCTCCTAGAAATTGTTTTTTTGAAAAATAGGGAAGGCTCAGTAATTTCATACTAGATGAGGATATCTGTCTAGGAAGGTAAGGTAAATGAAAGGCAGTTATGCCCAAGTGCTTAAGCACAGTCTCTGAGTAGAACAGCCTGAAGGAGGTGGTCAGAATACCTGGTCTGAAAAAGTCCGTAGCAGTGGAATGTGAGCTCTTTGAGTGGCTGGTGCTAAACACTTGAAGGATAATGTTTTAACCATATTCCTGTATCACAGGAGGTCTCTCTGTTTTAATTCCACACAGAAGTAGCTTGTACTTCAGACACTGATTGTAAATTATGTGCATGATGAAAGTGTAAGCCGAGGTCGAGGAGATATCTCATATATGCCAGTCTTGTGAAATAGATATTGATCCGTGAGGCCGACTTGTCAACTACTTTGGCTTAAACATATATTCTTAATCATAATTCTGGTAAGCCTTGAAATAAATCATCCCCATAACTAGATTTAATATTCTGATTATTTTTAACAAACATGCATATACAGCTCATGGTTTGAAAACCTTTATTGAAAAAATCTGAGATGCAAAGCAAGCTCAGATTGCACATTTTATTGATATAACAAATGGGCTACAGATGTTTGCACCACATGGTAGGCAAATTTCTCATTATGTCCATTACTAAGCAAAATAAACACTATGGGTACCCTCTCCATTAAACTACTCCTAGGTGATATCAACTGGTTCTTCCTAGGAATTTAGGAATTACTTCCGCCTTGTGTGCAAGAATCCTGTGTCAGCCAATAAAAGCTTTGCCTTAGGCCAAAAGCATACCAGGCAATGGTGAATTTTTTATGAGTCAGAGTTTGGATTGATTCCTAATTTAAATAATCTTGTACATTTCTACAAAAGTGGAAATGAGATGTGACAATTTAATTTTCTCTACCATTCGAATAAAAGAAAGATGTTTTAAACTATATTCTATCACCCGGGACTAGCTTAAAATTACTCAGGAATGACATCACTCTATCTGAAGATCAGCATTTGGGTTAGCATCACTGTAAAAAAATAAATTCAACTTTTGAGCTTGTAAGTGTTCCCACTGGGCTTCCTAAAACTGCTTCTTTCTGCCTATGATACATGAGGGTCTTTGTCCCTGTGTCCCTGTTAGTCAGGTTAGGTTCCCCTACCACAGCTGTCATATCTCTGTGGAATACCAAGTCTCTTCCTTACATTGGCTAAGGCTAGAGTCCCAATGGAGGAAACAGCATGACATCAGTTGGTGGGCATAGTGGCTGAAACAGGAAGTTGGGAGTTTATATCTAAACCACAAGCACAAAGCAAAGACAGCAAACAGAAAGGCACAAGGCTTTTTCCTTCAAAGTCCACCCTAGTAATATACTTCTTCCAGCAAAGACGTATACATTCACATACCCCCCAAACAATGCCATACCCCCCAAACCGTGAATAAATGTTCAAATACCTGAGACTGTAGGGAACATTTTTCATTCAAACCTCTACACTGAGCGTTTGTACTTTAGCTTCCTACTAAAATTCTTGCTTTACTGTTGATAGAAATATCTGAAATCACATTCCAAATACTTGATGGGATATCAGAAACCCCATTTTTATTCTCGGTTCTCCTAAAAAATATTTCCATATAATCATGTAATAAATGCAGGTGGGAATGCCCTTGAGCTTAAGAATATGTGGGTACAGGTGTGTGTGCAGGTGTGTGTGTGAGGCACATTTGAGGAGGCCAGAGAAGGTGTTATGGTTTGTATATGCTAGACTCAGGGAGTGGCACCATTAGAAGGTGTGGCCCTGTTCAAGTGGGCGTGGCCTTGTAGGAATAGGTGTGTCACTGTGGTGTTAAGACCCTCAGACTAGCTGCCTGGAAGCCAGTATTCTGCTAGCAGCCTTCAGATGAAGATCTAGAATTCTCAGCTCCCCCAGCACCATGCCTGCCTGGATGCTGCCATGATAATGCCTTGATGATAATGGACTGAAACACTGAACCTGTAAGCCAGCCCCAATTAAATGTTGTCCTTATAAAAGTTGCCTTGGACATGGTATCTGTTCACAGCAGTAAAACTCTAGCTAAGACAGGACAATTTCCATCAATCTCTGATTTAATTCCTTCAAGGCAAGGGCCCTGAATGATTTGGATCTCAGTGTTTTTGTGCTAGGCTGTTTGTCAACAAGCTCCAGTAAGTCTGTTATCTCTATCCCCACCCAATATTGGGGTGACAAGCACATGAACTATGTTTGGCTTTTACCATGAGTACTAAGCATCTGAACTCAGGTCCACTTGCTTATGTAGAAGGCACTCCTACCCACCAAGCAGTCTTTGCAGCTTCCAGCACCTAAAATTCAGTGTTCAGATGAGTTCAGATGCTCACATTGGATAAGGTCTAACAAATATTTGAATGGATTAGTTATTGTATAAGTCAAGGGTTCTCTAGTGGACCAGAACTGTGATGTGAGAGAGAGAAAGAGAGAGACAGAGACAGAATCACAGAAAAAGACAGAGGAGAGAGAGAGAGAGAGAGAGAGAGAGAGAGAGAGAGATGTATTGTCAGCTTTGAAATAGTAACAACAGCAGAACCACACCTAACTACTGGAAACCTGAGAGTTTACCAGTCCTTGAGACTGGATACCTCTGAAGTGGAAAGTTCTGGTTTCTTTAACAACTCAATTGTGTCACATGACATTTTTCTGGAAGTTGTCTCATGAGAGGGCATGCAACGTTTTTCTGAAAGCAGAAACTTAAGTGGCCCTGTGATGTTTAGAAAGAATATAAATAGAATCCCATGAACAATAAGAGAATGAGAACACTCGTGCATTGCTATTGGGTGCAATGCTTTGCTTCTTCACTGGTCTTCACTGGTCTTGACTTCATAGAAAGAAATGCACCAAAGAACTTCTCAGCTGATTCTGGCCATTTCCTCTGACTCATTAAAGATTTGGCAGAGCCTTGCTGTTTCTGCTAGATCACAGCGCTACTGCTGTTTTGCCTTTGGTGTTTGTCATTGAACCAGCCTGCTGGTATCCTGACAATAAAGAGTGCAATTACCCCAAGGATTTAAGTCTTAACAGGTCCATAACATCCTTTTCCTATTAGCCTTCTTTTTGCCCTACCTATGGTTGGTAGGTTAGAAGGAAGGTCAAAGCATTTAAGAACCTTAAATAAAATAGGTTTGGAAAAAAAAAATCTAAGCCTACAGTACCTCAGTAGAGTAGTTCCACAATGGCTGTTTCTCAGTGGAGGAGCAATAGTTCCTCAGTCTAGTAGGCTAGTTGTCTCAGCCATCCCAATCTGGCCCAGTAAACTAGGGAGATTCCTGACGAGCCCCAGTCTATAGTCTGTCATGGAAGGCAAACTTGCTGGTTGTGACTGCAGTGAAAGAGCAGCAGCAAGAGGGCAAATTAGCTCAGCAGCAAGGAGGAAGGACAAGGAAGAAGAGAGGAGACAATCTTTCTTCTGTCCTGCCCTTTTAATCTGGACTGCTACCCAATGATGCGACCCACAATCAAACTAAGTGGTTCTTCCACACCAATCAAGAAGTCTCCCTACTAGGACTATTCTGATTTGTGGAAAATTGACATTAAAACTACCCATAATCATTGTGTTAAGCACAGAAACTCTGAGTCTGTGTGAGGCTGGTAATTAGCACTTATACTTCTATACCTCGAAAGTCGAAAGCACCATTAGGCAGTGCTAAGGAGGTCCAGATGAGCCCCTGGAAGGATGCTCTGCTCAGCCAATTCTGCTTCCCTCTCACTGGGACTTTTCTCTGGGGGCTGGAAGTACTCACTGCAGGAAGTGCCAATTCAGGCTTCCATTATCAGTAATTCTGAGTTTAAGTGTGAGATCTTTATCTGCTTTGTTACTGTGATTGAGTTATTAATGTTTCCAATCTGCTAACATACATTTCCACTTAATATGGAAAACTAAACAAATAGCTTTTCCTTCAATGGATACTCTGAAATGCCTGTTAAGCCAATCTTGAAGCAGCTATTGCCACTGTGGTGTACAGTGGATCTACCACAGAAGGCTGCTTCTAAATGGGCTCGTCCACCTTTCAAAATCTTCCTTACTATGCCAAAGTGGTCTAATCATAACCTCCGATACAGCACAAAATGAGCATCCCATGGCATTTGAAGCTGAGAAGGAGATTGGTAGGCTAGCCATCTTAAACCTAATTAGAGCTGCACAAGTGTCATGCAGTCCTGAAAGGAATGGCACATACTGGATTCCAGTCTTACAGTCCTAGAGAATACAGAGAGCCAAAGCTTTCCTCTTTTCAAAACATGGTTTTGAGGTGCCTACATCAGGGAAAAAAGCATTTGAATAATTAAACCCCTTCCCTCTTTCTCCCTCTTTCCAAGGAAAGAGATAATAGTCGATATAATATGATTGTACTGACTCAGTGACTATTTCTTTGAGGTAGAGATGCTATCATAAGCTGCAAAATGACATTTCAGTCAACAGCAGATGACACACAAGATGGCGGCCCCGAAAGATTATAATGGAATTGAAAAACTCCTGTAGCCTAATAACTGCACAGCTGCATTGTTTATGTTTGTGATGCTGCTGGTACGAACAAGCCTAATTTGCTTCCACATAGTGAGTGGTATTAGATTATGTGCAGACAAACAGTCCTCTATAATGCATAGAACTTGATAATGACAAATGACCATGCTCCTGGTTTACAGCATTTACTATAATTTTTATTGTTGTTTTATTACATATTCTTAGTTTTTAAAAGTTCACTGTGAAACAGCATACTGTGTCATACAGCAGCCGTGTATATCATATTTTTTACCAAGTTTCTTGATTACATCAAGTGCTAAACCAACACCATCTAGATTATTTACATACACTCCATGATGCTCACTAGCAGGCAAAATTGACACATTTCTCTGTACTTTTATCTTCATTAAGCAACACATGGTCAAATTTGCAAAGTTTTGTCACTGTATAAAAGGCACACAGGAGGTTAATGGCAACATGAGGATAAAGAGGGCCTTTGCATTGAGCACCGCTGTGATTTCAACAGCACCATGAGGCATCTCAGTGCTTCACATTTTGTGATGGACATGCATGCACAGTTGAGGGCACTGGAGCTTCTAGGAGTACTACAAGGCACAGAGAAAAGAGCAGCACACTGTCCATCAGCCTTATCAGATGTTGCTAAGATGAGATAAACACATGCTCTTATATCAAATGAAAACATATTTCTATGAAGTTCATTTATAATCAACACACCAGCAAATGATAATAATAAATGTATCATGAACTAAGACAAAGAAATATACCCTGTCATTTAAAAATACCTTTTTGCTTTTTCCCTAACCTTTATTTTATTTGTAATCTTTTATGCTGTTTTCTGAACACAGTCTTCAAATCTCTTATAGCCACTAAAGAATAAACTACATAGTTTGTAGTAATGGTAAAATTAACATTACTGTCCTAGTGTATCCTATATAAAATACATGCTCAAGGGACATTTCAGAAAAAGAGACCGTCCGACTTTATAACCCCAAAGGACAACCATTAAGATAAACTTTTGTCGCCTGTTAAACCACACTGCCACATAACACAAGAACATCAAGGAAAGTGTGAAATGCTTCAGTTCTCATCCAGTTACTCACTAATATTTTGAAAATTTCAACAGTGCCCAGTCAGCCTTTGAAAATTTGAGAAATGATTTGTAATTGTATCTATTATTAGTAGTAAATGTAAATTACTAGTTACTTAAAACCATAGCTCTAAAATATCAGCAATGAATACTATTCAGCAATTTAAAGCCAGGGAAAGTATGCAATCCAAAATAGGGGAAGAATTCTTAGCACAAAATCAAAAATTAGTAAAAATAAAAATGTAGCTACATAGTATGCATAATATGTTCATATGTGTGTAAACCTATAGATGATTAAATTACCTAAGTTCCTCTAATGATGCATAAACAAACCAAAAAAGATTACAGTGTAACCATTGGAAAATGATTTTTAACATATATAGAACAGGAAAATATAATTTTCCCAAATATAAAAGAGCAAATCTAAAGATGAATAAGAAAGGACATCTTAAAAAAATAAAAGACAAATATATACTCTCAAAATAAATGAAAAGTTATTCAAATCATGAAGAAAGTATTTTTCCAAGATTTACAGTTGCAAAAACTATAAGGGGGACCACAATAAGCCCACACTAGTATCATCCATGAGTTTTGTCGAACAGTGCTAAGTGGCCATACACAGGATGTTATGGCAGGTTCTGATGATCAGGTTGTATAGTTAACAGTATAAACATCTCTAAAGCAGTGTGCTCCTGTAATCAAATAAATGTGGTCTTGAAAAACTCTGTTCTCCACAATAAAACAACACAAAGCATGTTTATTGTGGTATTACTTGTAATTGTTACAAAACTACAAAGCAACTGGAAGTTCATGATTAGGGAAAGTCCTGCTGAGTTAGAATGCATCAATTAAGCAAGTAATTTACCCAGATATTATAAGATAGATATGCCTCAGAAGCATGCCCAGCAGAAAGTGAAATTACAAATTAGGTCTAATACCATTATGCTGATATTTACAACCCAAAACTCTACACTATGGTAATCATCCCTATCATTATTGCTGCTGAACAAATCATTCCAAAATTTAAGTGACTTAAAATAATAATGTTATGTATTAAATGATGTCTTCTGGATTTCTATGTTGAATCCTCAAGCCCTGATGTAATTATATGACAGAATTAGGGATTACTGAAGAGTTAAGGTTAAATGAGGATATAGGGTGGGGATCTCATCTAATATGATTAATATTTCTTTAAGATAAATACCAGAAAATTAATTCTCCTTCCCTTCATCCTCTCCCTCCACCTCTTCCCCATATTCCTCCCCTTCTCTCTCCTGCTTCCCATTCTCTTCTCCCTCCTCCTCCTTGCCCTTCACCCCTCCCTCCTGTCTTTCTCTATATTCTTATTTCTCACATTCTCACACTCACGTTCTCTGTCTCCCTACAACTAAATGTCAGACTAAGAAGTGAACTGACTGCAAGGCAAGAAAGTTCTCAGTAGCAGTGCTGAGTGTTCTGATCTCATACTTGAGTTCTGCAGACCTGTATGAAAATACATTTGAACACTTTAACACATATAGAACAGGAAAATATAATTTTCCCAAATGGAAAAGAGCAAACCTAAAGATGAATAAGAAAGGACATCTTAAAAAAAATAAAAGACAAAGATGGGGAGGGGAGGTATCAATAAAATGACTCATAATGATATACTGCTATATTCATAGATCAATGCTTTATGCAGAGACCCACAGGCAGACATTATGGGGAGTGTGTGTGTGTGTGTGTGTGTGTGTGTTAGTTCTTAGAGCTCACAGCTCAAAATGGAATGACTTCATAAAATTCCTTATCTCAGTGCTCAGAGAACCAGCAAAAGAGGAGGCAAAAACAATGTAGGAGTCAGAGGGGATGGAAGAATCAACTAAGAAAAAATAATATGAGCTCACAGAATCTGAAGTGCCATGCATAGGACCTTCACCAGATCCTCTGCATATATATTTAAGATTTCAGCTTAGTATTTTTATGGGACTCCTAAATGTGTCAATGACTGGATTTCAGATTCTTGTGTATTCTCTTGGAGTTCTTTTTCTTCTATTGCCTTGTGATGGGTTTTGTTTTATCTTATTATATTTTATTTTGTCATATTTGATTTCTATCTCTTAGAAGACTATTCCTTTCTAATGGGAGACAGAAAGAAAATGGGTCTGGAGGAGAGGAATGAGGGTAGGAAGAAGGAGGAGTAGAGGGGGAGAAACTGTATTTAGATATATTTAATGGGAAAAGTATCTATTTTCAATAAAAGGGGTAAATGATTTATATTATTGAAGCCACTAGCCCATGACACATTGTTGTAGCAAGTTGAGTCGAAATACACTAAACTCAACCTTTAGGTTAGGCATGCATCAAAGGGAAATTTCATTTCTATTCCACTCGGTCACAGTTGGGGCAGCTATATAATCAGCTGAAGCTTAATCGTATCTTTCTCTACATCTGGGCACTGGAAGTCCTGGGCCCCTCAGTATCTCTCTGTGAAGAAGTGGGCTCTTCAGCATGGTAGTCTCAGCTGAACTTCTAATGTGTTGACTCAGTATGTGTTCATTTGTGTTTACAAGTATGCAGACACATGCATGTCTGTGAAGGCCATAAGTTGATGTCCAGTGCTTTTCTCAATCATTTAACTTAGTTTTACAGAGAATCTCTGTCACTGGCCCTACAGTTAACAATCCACCTAGACTGGGTAGTCAGCCATGTTTAAAGCACTATTCTAGGTATATGTTGTTTAGTCAATAAAAAGCAATGAGTCTGTACTGTGTGTCAGTTCTGTATTTAGTTTCAAGAGGTCATGTCCAATAATTCTCTTACTTTTGGATACCTGCCTCCACCATAGAGACAACCCTGGATTGATTTCCTGGAGGATGAGAGGCCATGTAGAGCAGAGTTGAGGGGTTCCAGCTGTTGCCTATTGCAGATTGGCCTGTTCCTTCCCTTGCCAAGCTGATAACCAGCTGATCACAGGGACATGAACAAGCTCAGACCAGATAAGAATCAGAGCTCTCAAGGATCTCTGCACCCAAAAGAAATAACAGTGTTCTAAGCCAGTGAATAATGAGTTAATATGCTCCACAGCAAAAATAAATGATACAAAGTTCTTGCCTTAGTTAGAATTGCCATTGCTGTGAAGAGACAGCATGAACACATATGAACTCTAATAAAGGAAAATATTTAATTAGGGTTAGCTTGAAGTTTGAGGTTTTAGTCCACTCTTATGATAGGAAACATGATGGCATCCAGACAGATAAAGCGATCTTGATCCTCATGCAACAAAAGGAGACTTTGTACCACACTGGGTATGATTTGAGCATATTTGATCTCAAAGCCCACCTCCATAGTGACACACTTTCTCCAGCAAGACCACAATGACTCCAACAACTTCCTAATAGTGCCACACTCTATTGGCCAAGCATTCAAATGCTTGAATCTATGGGGGCTAAACCTATTTTAAACTGCCAAATCTTATTATATCATTCCCTAAGTTTTCTATATTTTTCACTATTATTTAAGACAAGCAAGAACCAGAATGAATTAAAGTGGTATAAAATGAAAAATTAATGCCACATTGATAGAATTGATAGAAGGATCAAAACCTCAAAGGGACAAAATTTGGTTTCTTATTTGTCTTCCATGAATAGTAAAATTCCAAAGCTACTTAGTACTTGAAAGGAAGTTATACATCATGAAACAAATATCATTTAAAAATGGTTAAAAAGGTGGTGGAGTGATGTCTCAGTGATTGGGAGCATTGGCTTCTCTTCCAGAGGATCATGATCAATTTCCAGCACTCATATATCAGTTCATAATTGTCTATAATACCAGTTTGAAGAGATCTGATGTCTTTTTATTGCCTAGTGAGTACCAGTAGGCATGCTCATTTTACCCAGACATACAGACTGACAGAGCACCTATACACATAAAAGTAAATTAAATTAATAAGTATTTTAAAGTATCAAAACAAGAGAAATTCACTAATTACAATAAGAAGCTACAACCCAGAATGTGTATACTTGCCAACACAAACTGGTAACTGTACTTAATCTTCACTTATTTCCTAGGATGAGTAGATATAAAGTAGACATTTACTACTTCTCTTCTGCATAGTGGCAATTTGAAACAAATCACCATGCTATGAAGAGAAAAATGAGGCTTAGTCAACTCAATTTCCCCATTCAAAAATTCTCAAGAATAGAAATTTTGTTTACTTACCCAGTAGCATCTTTATGATTTAATCTTTTTTTAAAAAAAATTCAATTTAATGATGAGAAGACTTTTTCTGGTACATGGTCCATTGTTTGGTAGATAGATAGATAGATAGATAGATGTCTCCATTAAACAAAGATTATCTCAACAGGACCCTCTACTGGTTAACGCGCTGATGAAGCAGATATACTCCAAAAATAGAGGCATAACAAGTAGCAAGAAAGACTTTCTCACACTCTTCAAAATGTTTATGTTGGGGCATTTTGTAGGATTTATAGCAAAAGGGACTGTCTAGATAACTGAGAACACAGCATGAACTGAAGTGATCAAAGTCCTCATATCTACACAAGGAAGGGAGTGCTTGTCACTTTATAGCTGTTTCATTTTCGTTTGATTTTGTTGTTTATGAAATGTGCAACTTTTCAAATATCAAAATATTCACTAATCAGAAGAAATCAAAGCTTTTTACAGAGTAAATGTCCTATGTGTGTGCTTGAAACAGCAAAATGTGTGTGTGTGTGAGAGAGAGAGAGAGAGAGAGAGAGAGAGAGAGAAAGAGACAGACAGACAGAGACAGAGAGACAGAGAGAGACAGAGAGGGAGAGGGAGAGAGAGATAGACAGAGACAGAGAGACAGAGAGAGAGAGGAAGAGGGAGAGGGAAAAAGAGAGGGAGAGAGAGAGAGAGAGAGAGAGAGAGAGAGAGAGAGAGAGAGACTTTCAGAGTCTTCTGTGAGGCTCGGCACAAAGAATAGAAGAAAATTAATTGTTAAGTGAGGCAGCCATTATGGCCTTGTCCTCTTGGAGCAGTGCACATAAAGACAATGGTGGGAAATCAGTGTCACTAGGTCAAGGGCACTTGACAGCTCAGAACCAATAAATGCTCTTCAATCATATTTACACAGGACACATCACTTTAAGAGAAAGTGATTTCCACAGCCATAATCTCTACTCATGTGAAAATCTCAAGGCTTTTGTGGAAGTTCCTATCCAGTACATATTTCTGCTGTCAGACTACTTCTGTCACTGCATTCAAACCATGAAGTGCATTCTCTGCTGATTCCACTATTATGGCAGGAAAATGACCTGTAACATTCTTTGGAAGAGCTTGGCACTTTGCATATATTAGAGGAATACAAGAGGAAAAATATGTTAGCAACCAAGTTTATGGAAAGTCATGCAACTACACTTTACATTTCATAGAATGCAGAGCCTGCCTGATTTGTGAGACTAAGGCAGGGAGACTTGTCAAGACAGGAAAAATCTACATATTCTCATATTTTCAAGGGCAGTTGTCAACTTTTTTTTCCATCTACAAAATCTTGATGGCAAGTGACAAAATGAAAAATGTGCCAAAATATAGTATTTGACCTTTGTTTTTCGTAGCTCTGATGCTCAAAGAACTTAATAGATGGGAACATGGGAACATATGTTTTACTAGATATGGGGAGCAGACAAAATTTTAGAGCAATCTGATTGAAATCAATGACAAAAAGCCTCATTTTTTTATATCACTTTAATGGAAGTGACCTTGGTTTCACTGGGAGGGGAGTGCCTAAAAGTATATCTCTCAGAAGTAACGTGGGACAGCTCTGTTTAATTTGTAGCAAGTGAATACATCTGAAAGACAAATTTTCTGGGTCTGCACCACACCCTAGTGCAAAGCGAGCAACCATCAGGAGTATCCCTCCTCTATGACAGCACTCTGGGCACAGGGCTCTGTTTACACCAAGAGGCTCCTCCTAGACTCACTGCCCAAAGAGAGACTCAGCCCCTCCCAGTAATTTCCAAATGGGGAGAAATAAGAGGTAATTAACCATTTCCCTGCTAGCCGAAGAGAACTGAACCATTCAAAGTCTTCTTTCTCCCAGCTCACTGGTCAGGTATCAAAGCACAGTCTTGCTTCCTGACCCAGGATGGAATTTTATTCCTTAATCATATCCTCCTAGCTGCTTCACTGGCTAGCTCCAGAGAGAGCACAGCCCATTATTTACTAGAATTAAGGAGCTTGGGGAGCCCAGGTGGAGGGAGACAGAGGGCATTTTTATCATAGTAGCACTCTCCAGCATCAATACAGCTAAAGGTCAGCCGGCATTTCCATCAAAACCTCCCGATTTCCAGCCATTTATAACTTGGCTATAAAAATCACTCTTGGCTGCAATTCGGTAAGTGGTACCTCAGCTGAGCGGAAAATTGTCTGCTCTCGGCGGCTGTTGGTTTGTTTTGGTTTGCCTTTTGTTTTTGTGATTTGAGGAAAAACAGTTATTTGAAAGGTACCATTTAAACGTAACCCCTTCTGAAGGAGAAACGTGAACAATTTAAAACATTCATTTGTATTTTCACCTCCAGTGGCTTCCGATGCACAGTGAAGAGTGTCCTGGTCTCATTTACTTTTGGCATTTCCAAGAAGCCATGTTGAGGGACTCTGTCCTTCAAAGGCAACCGGTTAGCAGAAAACTCGCTGTCTTGAGGCTGGTATTACAGGTGTGGATGACCAGTGGGGGAATGGCTGCAACCTGTTCCCCTCCAATTAAGACTGAGTCCTTGTGCTGCCTGGAGCCCTCTGTTTTAATTTCCACAAGGTTCTCTTGGCAGTGTGGGAATGAAGGCAAGAGGATCCGATAAGGAATCCTCTGGATGAACCCAATCGTTGTCTCAGAGGCTCATGATATCCCTGGCTGGTTGCTCCAGACTTATTACCAGGCCTGAGTCAGGTATTAGGCTTACCTCTCCCTTGTACTTGATGGAACCTGACAGTTCACTGGCAGATGACAGAGATCAAAGACCCCAGGGCCCTTGGAGATACCTGGAAGCTGAGATAAAGGAGCCCAGACAGCTGCATAAGCCCAAGGAAGGAGCCAGGCGGGGCCTTCCTGCTAGGAATCCCTAGACCCCAAATTCTGACTCCCCTCTGCACCCACTCTGGTCAGCTCTTGACCTCCGTGTCTATCTGTTCCCATTGTTTTTAGGAAAAAGGGCCACATTTGTTTCACCAACAAAGAACAAATAGAAAGGGCTCTGAGGTTTTGACAATTAGTGAACGGTTTCATGGTATCTCTGGAACTTTAGCTTGCCCTGTCTCAGGCTAGGGTCAAGGGGCTGGAAGAAAGGCTAATACCTTTTAAATATTCCCTGAGGTTTTGAAAACGTAAAGAGGGTGTTCTAACTCTTTTTCTCCTGGAGCAATGTACCAACAGATGGGACTCACAGAAGCTGCAAGGCCATGAGGACCTGGCTGTCCACTACTGTCACTCTTGGCCCCACCCCTACTCTGCCTCTATCCCAACCCCTGCGACTGTAAATGGATAAGCTCTAGAGCCCGACCCTCCTGCCAGATGGATTATCCTCCAGCTGCTCTAAAACTCTCTCACCTGGGCTGCCTAGTGCTCACCAGACCAGTAGGCCTGAGGACAGAGAATGGAGAAGTGCTTGTCTGATACATTGCCAGAGCTTGAGCAGTCAGCCTGGAGGCTCTGCAAATACCCTTGCAGAGAAGGACGAAGAAGGATGGAGAGTCAGGAGGATGGCCAGGGGGCTGTTCTCTGACGTTGCTGTATTTGGCCAGAGGTCTAAGGGCGCTACCTCTTAACTAGTTTCTCAAGTGTGTTATGAAAACATTTAGCACAAGACCGAAGCTAGCCAAAGGTGTCCATCTGTGTGTGTGTGCTGACTTTTGAATATTTAGAGATTATTTACAACCTTGCTGTAGGTTCTTTGAAGCATGGAGGTAGACTTTTTGTAAAACCTCCTCCAGCTAAGCTCAGGTGTACCGAGAGCATTTGCAAATACAGATACTGTCTAATTGTTCCTCGTTTGCTCCACTGCTGACATCAGCGATCTGTTTCTCAGGCGCCAGAGGCCCATTGTCACCTTAGTTTTCATTTGCAATGACTTGTCTGTTTTTAGCTCTTTCTTTTCTCCTTGGCTCCTATTTATACCTTTTGTCCTATCCCTTGTTCACTGAAAATTTTAATATTATTCTCAGGGTTCCTAATGGTTATTTTTCTCTTTATACATGTTATAATACAATTTATATTACCCTATTTGTATATCAAAATTAATAATTAGTCATAACCGTAGGCTGAAAAATGCCTTTGGAAGGCATACTTGCTTGTTACTCTTGCTGCTCTCTGGCCCGTTTCCAAACTCAAGACTTCACTAAGCTGCTTTAGTTTGAGGCTGTTATTGACTTTTAATTGCTGTATTTCTCTTTCAACCCAAGAGTCCTTACTTTATTAAACCTATAAAAAAATCCCTTGAATAAAGCCAAAGTAATTTTTTAATCTCTATCAAATACAAAAGCAAATTCCATTTGAATTCAATTTAAATTCATCATAAAATCCATTTACACCTATTTGACACATTCTGGAAACCTTTGGTTGGGTTCTAGAAAAGGGCAAAGTGACTGAGCTATAACGAATGAACATAACATGTTAGTTACAAACAGGTTGACAGCTAGGCCTCAGGACATACACAGAAGCAGGGCTGGGTGAGGAGGGTTCATGTTTGGAGGCAGCAATCAAGAAGCAAAGGAAGAGGAAACCAGAAGACACCTAAATAAGGAAGGACAGCAGACGCAGCTATGAATCCATGTCAACTGTGACACCCAGCCCTGGACAGTGCAGTGCCTGACGTTGGCACAGAGTGGAAGCTCCTTATATCACCTCACTATTTAGCAGATTTCAAAGTACTTTTCATGTAATCTAGGATTTAATGCTTCTCACTTGACAATCCAAGTACCATCATTGCCTACTTAGAAAAAGAAATTGAGAGTTCAAGTTTTCTCAGTTCATTGTGTGTAAGTAAGGCTGAAGGAGATAAAGACAGTTTAGGGGCCTAGGGACCTTTAGTATTTAATCTAAATCCCTGTCCTACAGAGAACAGAGGTTTTTTTTAGCTTCTGCTGCTGGTGGTGGTATGTTTCCTTGCATTTGTTTGTATAGTGGTGGAATTTGAAAGCAGAACCTTTCTAGGCAGGAACCTGTCTAGCAAGCCCATATCACAAGCGTTTGAACATAGCATTAGTAGGAAATGATGACAGCTCTTAGCCAAAACAGCTAGGCTCAATTTTCTGGGTTCCACCTTGTTCTCTGATGGAGCTGAGGTGGGAGGTCCAAGAAGCAGCTTTCACGACTCTTGGTTGTCATTTCTTGAATAGCCATTTATGGGCAGTCCATGAGTCTGATCCCTGGCAGCACCCCAGACATCAAACCCCAGTGGATTTGATAGTCCTGACTACTGCCATGCAATCCAGTAACCTGTGCAGGGCACAGACACCAAGAAATATGTCTCTCTGTAAATACAATACAGGGAGCTCAGCTTCTGTGGCAGCCAGGAGCAGGAAAGGACATTGATCTCAGGTCCCCAAATGGGGAGAAAAGATGATGCATGATGTTTGGTACGATATTAATCTCCCTTGACACTTCTGGATAATCAACTGGAGTCATTCGTGGGAACAGTTGCTTTTCAAGGATAAAGGTGAATAAATAGGGAGGGGCCTATTCAATCTGACAGTACACCATTGATGTGATGCTGACTGACTTGAGTTTATTGAAGGCCACTTGGCACGTAGACTTAAGCATTTCCTGACAAGGCAGTGATTGTGGCATGTTTTGTATTCCATTTATCTCATCCACGCAGGAGTCATCTCAGTAGAATTGCCAAGGCTGTATGTAGGAGCCCCATAACAGGTCAAAGCTATTATCCTCCAGGTTCACAACATTGTGAAACTTTTATTTTTTTGCTATCTCCACGAGAACTGGCATCATCTACACGTCTCTAGTTCAGCTGAGGCATAGAGAGATACTGTTTCTGTCTTTGAAGAGATAAATGCAGAACGACTAATAAACCATGGAAAACAAACCCAAGGTGGGACCCTGGTTCCATGCGTGATAACATAAAAGTTGTGCTCTTCAGCCCTGAGTAATGAATGACTCTAATTAACGTCAAGGCAGGGTCTTAGGGCTGTAAGAAGGATACAGTATTACATCCAGTCTTTTCATAAGAAAACTGGATTAGGGAGTGGCAAGTTGAGAAGACTATGTCAATGGTATTCATGAACATGTTTGTATGATTCCCTAAGTGTAATAATAAAACTTCAGCCAATTATGTTAGCAAATCCATCCGGTAGCTATAATCACAAAAGAGAAGATATTCTAATATGTTGTGTGTTGGGCCTGAACCAAGGATTTCAATATAAAGTTGAGATTTTTATTCATTATTTGCTCTATTAGAACTGGGTTCTGGGATTTTGTATTTTGGACAGAGATAGCCTGTGGCTGTCTACATTCCTCCAAGTGCTTCTGCCATGCTGATTTTTGCAGCTACATGCTTGCTTTGTACCAATCTCTTTTCCAGAAAGATGAAAAGGTTAAGATGGATTTCTTAAAGGATCTTGAGTCAGAGAATGGAGGGAGATATGGAAATGGCTAACCGACAGAATAAGGACTGAAGGTGGGTCGGTCTAAAAAAGAAAGTGAGCACAGGCAGATCACATGACTATCCCAAGTTCCTGCTATTTCTGTGTCAGAGAGAAGCCATCTTAAGGAATGGCTTCTGACCCAAGTCCAGAATGTATTCTGTTTAACCAAAAAGGCTTCCAAAATCAGTCACATTTTGATCAATAAACTTACATTGATTTAAAAATCCTAAAGGTTGCTAAGATGCTCTTTGCACCTGGTAGAGCAGTTTTCCACACATGCCTATATACTGATTTTTTCCCTGTCTTTAAATCCCAGGAGCCACTCTTGGCCTTTTCAGTATCTCAGATTCATCACAATCAGCAGGAAAAACCTTTCTTTCCTCATTCTTGCTCCCCAGCTTCTGTACACTGAAGTCTGTGGACTCTATCAGGTGCAGCTCTTCTTGAACAAGCATATCACAGCCAAGACACAGGAACACAGAGTCTCCTCAAAGGCAATCACCATGAAAGAGGTTACATTTTTATTCTAATGACGCTGCAATTGCTCAAAGTCATGTCCCATTAGGAACTTCCCTTTTGCAACTACATTTGACATGTTCAATTTCTTTAGTTTTGAATTGCTTAAAATGGAAGTAAAACTGTCCTTTTCTGAGACTGGCTTTATTTTTTAAAAAAAAAAGCCAAAAAAAAAAAAAAAAAAACCTATCAAGGGATCTTTTGCATTGAAACCCTTTAATTTACTGACATTTCATAGTAGCTCATAATCTGATTCATTGAGTAATTCTGAAGTCTTTGAGTACTGTTATTAGGAATACAGTAAAAAGACACTTTCCTATGGTGACCTCTTTAATGAAGTATGGAACTCTATTCTTACTAATCAGTGAAGAAAGATAAGTGAAGACATAATATTTATATACCTTTTATGGGGTATGTTATAGTAGTTTGATGTGTCTATATAATGTATAGTAATTCATTCCTTTAAATATTACTCTTTGGAGACTCAGAATTTAATAGACTGAAATAAACATTTTTTGACCCATAGTTGTCCTAGTGTGCTAGAACACCAGAATTTCTCTTTCCTCTCTGTGTTTGGTGCAACTTTATTTAGAGTTTTGCTTTTCCCTTAATTTCTCCATTTCCAGGGACCGCTATCCCATTCATTTTCTCCAAGATCCACTAATTTGTTTCCACAAATGAGTGAGAATATGTATTTGTCTTTCTGGTTTTGGCTTATTTTGCTCAATGATCTTCATTTCTACCCAAGTTACTAAAAGTGACAAGATTCTATTCTCACTGAAAGTTGAATAACTTGCTGAGATGTTTATATCCCACTCTTTATCCATTGCCTGTGTCTGGGCTTTCGCTGTTATGGATCGTGCTACAGTAAACAGAATGTAAGTGCCTTTTTGTGTAGCATTTCATTTCTGCTGTGTATAGCTACACATCTCTCTTCAATCGCCTTACCCTCTGTACATCTCCTCCATCTTCTACCGTACCTGATTCTGCCCCTCTTTCCCCTTCCCCTCCTCTCTTCCCCCCAAATCCCTCCCACCCTCTACTGTCCTTGATTATATTGTTGTCCCTTCTAAGTAGGACTGAAGCATCCACTCTTTGGTCTTCCTTCCTCTTGAGCTCCATGTGATCCGTGAGTTGTTTCATGGATATTCTACACTCTTTGCCTAATATTCACTTATCATTGAGTACATACCATGTGTGATTTTTTTGTGACTGAGTTCCATTGGCCTGAGAATTTCATGAAGTCATTGTTTTTAATAGCTGAGTAGTACTCTATTGTGTAAATGTACCACAGTTTCTGTATCAATTCCTCTGTGGAGGGATAACAGGGTTATTTCCAGCTTCTGGCTATTATAAATATGGCTGCTATGAATAAACATAGTGGAGCATGTATCTTTATTAAATGCTGGAACATCTTCTGGGTATATGCCCAGGAGTTGTATGACTAGGTCCTCAGGCACTACTATGTCCAATTTTCTGAGGAACCAAAAGGCTGATTTCCAGAGTGGCTGTACCAGCTTGCAATCCCACCAGCAATGGAGGAGTGTTCTTCTGATTATCAGGTCAATTTTGGAGAAGGTCCCATGAGGTGCTGAGAAGAAGCTATATTCTTTTGTTTTAGGATGAAATGTTTCATAGATATCTGTGAAAATCCATTTGGTTCATAACTTTTGTTGGTTTCACTGTGACTCTAGTTTCTGTTTCCATGATCTGTGTCTATTGATGAAGTGGGATGTTGAAATCTCCCATTATTATTGTGTGAGGTGCAATATGTGTTTTAAGCTTTAGTACCGCTTCTTCATGAATGTGGGTGCCCTTGCATTTGGAGCATTGATCTTGAGAACTGAGAGTTCATCTTGGTAGATTTTTCATTTGGTGAGTTTGAAGTGTCCTTCCTTATCTCTTTTGATAACTTTTGGTTGAAAGTTGATTTTATTTGATATTAGAATGGCTACTCCAGCTTGTTTCTTGAGACAATTTTCATGGAAAATTGTTTTCCAGCCTTTTACTCTAAGGTAGTGTCTGTCTTTGTCACTGAGGTACATTTTCTGTGTTCAGCAAAATGCTGGGTCCTGTTTACATATGTAGTCTGTTTGTTTATGTCTTCTTATTGGGGAATTGAATTCATTGATGTTAAGAGATATTAAAGAATAGTGATTGTTGCTTCCAGTTATTTTTGTTGATAGAGGTGGAATTATGTTTGTGAGGCTATCCTCTTTTGGATTTGTTGAAAGAAGATTACTTTCTTGCTTTTTCTAGAGTGTAGTTTCCCTACTTGGCATTGGAGTTTTTCATCTATTCTCCTTTGTAGGGCTGGATTTACAGAGGGATATTATATAAAATTGTTTTTGTCATGGAATATCTTGGTTTCTCCATCTATGGTAATTGAGAGTTTTGCTGCATATAGTAGCCTGGACTGACATTTGTGTTCTTTTAGGGTCTATATGACATCTTCCCAGAGTCTTCTAGCTTTCATAGTCTTGGTTGAGAAGTCTGGTGTAATTCTGATAGGTCTACCTTTGTATGTTACTTGACCTTTATCCCTTCCTGCTTTTAATATTCTTTCTTTGTTTCTTTGCATTTGGTATTTTGACTATTACATGACGGGAAGAATCTAGTCCGATCTATTTGGAGTTCTGTAGGCTTCTTGTATTTTCATGAGCATCTTTTTCTTCAGGTTAGGCAAGTTTTCTTCTATAATTTTGTTAAAGGTATTTACTGGCCCTTTAAGTTGGGAATCTTCACCCTCTTCTATATCTATTATCCTTAGGTTTGGTGTTCTCATTGTATCCTGGATGTCCTGGATGTTTTGGATTAGGAGCTTTCTGCATTTTTCATTTTCTTTAACTGTTGTGTCAATATTTTCTATGGTATCTTCTGCACCATAACTCTCTCTTCTATCTCTTGTATTCTGTTTGTGATGCTTGTGTCTTTGACTCCTGATCTTTTACCTAGGTTTTCTATCTCTAGTATTGCCTCCCTTTGTGATTTCTTTATTGTTTCTATTTCCATTTTTAGAACCTGGAGAGTTTTATTCAATTCTTTCACCTATTTGTGTTTTCCTGTAATTCTTTAAGGGATTTTTGTAATTCTAATCCTATGAGATCCAATGCCTATTTACGGTATGCAGACATACATCAGACAAAAGAGGCATACACATTAAATAAATAAATCATAAATAAATAAATAAATACATAAATAAATAAATAATAAATAAATAAATAAAAGAATACCCTACAGGTTTGTCTACAGAGTAGCCTTATGGAAACATATTCTCAATTGAGGTTCACTCTTCTCCAATGACCTCAGCTTGTGTCAACTTTACATAAAAACTAGCCAGTCTACTCATCTTTAATTGAATTGTTAGTGTTTTAGTTTTCAACTTTTAATGTAACTAACAGACTGGATTTTTTTTTTCTGTTCAATGAATAATGTACCTGAACTTTCTCCCATTCTGTAGATTTTTCTTCATTCTGTTGATCTCTTTGCTATGCAGTAGTTTCTTAGTGAGATGTAATCCTATATGTGTGTTTATACTTTTGTTACCTACACCTTTGGGATCTTGTATGAAAAACATAACTTAAAATGTTTTTTCTATTTCTTTGTACTAATTTTTTACTTGGCAATACAATGAGAAGGGTGTGGCCTCTTATGCATATGTTTAGCCTTCTCACCTTCATTTTAGCCTATTATAACTTTACCATCCACATGAGTTTCTTAAAGTAACATACAATTGGGTCTTCTTAAAACAACATCATTTCAGGCAGGCTGTGTCTCTTGGTTGGTAAACATAATACAGTAATATTCACGGTTATTATTTTTAATTTTATATTTTAAATAGCATACAAAGTCTTAGGTTTCATTATAGCATTTGAGTACAATTTTTTGATGATCCTCCCATCCCTCTCTCCCACTCATACCCTTCTATTTCCAGTAGCCTTCCATCTCATCACATTTTCTATTGTCCTTCCTGTCTGGCTTGGCATATCTTTGCCCCCCTCTCATGGTTGCCCTTCTGGTTTCTAGGTTATTGTTGACAATTGCTCACAGGCAGTACCTCCTTCAATTAGTTCCCTGTACTCTGATTGGTTTTTTGTTTGTTTTTTTTTTGTTTTTTATTGAATATAATCTTCATTTACATTTCAAATGATAAAACCTTTCCCAGTTTCTCCCCTCCCCCAAAGACCCCCCAACCCCTCTTCCCACCCCCTGTCTCCAAGTATATGCCCCTCCACCCGACCCACTCCCACCTCCCTGCTGTATTTCCCTTTGCTGGGGCATCTATTGAGCCTTCACCTGACCAAGGACCACTCCTTCCACTGATGCCAGACAAGGCATTCCTCTGCCACATTTTTGGCTGGAAACATGTGTACCCCTTGGTTGATGGTTTAGTCCCTGGGAGTCCTGGGGGTCTGGGTGGTCAACGTCATTGTTCTTCCCACGGGGCTGTAAACCCCTTCAGCTCTTCCATACCAGCCTCCAACTCCTCCATTGGGGACCCCACACCCAGACCAATGGTTGACTGCTAGCATCTACCTCTGTATGTTTAAGGCTCTGGCGTGCTCCTCTGAAGACAACCATGGCATGCTCCTTTTGGTATGCAGTTCTTGTCATCCATAGTAGTGTCAGAGTTTGGTGACTGTTTAGGATAAATTCCAGTTATCAGAGAAATGCAGATCAAAACAACACTGAGATTCCACTTCACACCGGTCAGAATGGCTAAGATGAAAAACTCAGGGGACAGCAGATGCTAGAGAGGATGTGGGGGAAAAGAAACACTTCTCTGTTGTTGGTGGGATTGCAAGCTGGTAAAACCACTCTGGAAATCAGTTTGGCGATTCCTCAGAAAATTAGACATAGTACTACCTGAGGACCCAGCTATACCACTCCTGGACATATACCCAGAAGATGCTCCTACATGTAATAAGGACTCATGCTCCACTATGTTCATTGCTGCCTCATTCATAATAGCCAGAAGCTGGAAAGAACCCAGATGTCCTTCAACAGAGGAATGGATACAGAAACTGTGGTATACACACACACACACACACACACACACACATACACACACACACACACACAATGGGGTACTATCCAGCTATTAAAAACAATGAATTCATAAAATTCTTGGGCAAATGGATGGAACTAGAAAGTGTCATCCTGAGTGAGGTAACCCAGTCACAAAAGTATGCACTCACTGCTAAGTGGATCTTAGCCCAAAAGCTCAAAGTAAACAACTTGCAATTCACAGACCATAGGAAGCTCAAGAAGAAAGAGGACTGAATTGGGGGTGCTTGGGTTCCTCTGAGAAAGAGAACAAATACTTACAGGAGCAATAATGGAGGCAAAGTGTGGAGCAGAGAATAAAGTAAAGGCCACCCAGAGACTGACATACTCTGATTGTTTTATAAATTGTGTATTTCTTTCTTCTACCTTGCTGTTCATGTCTACAATGAGATGGATTGTGTCATGCTAAGCTTTGGTATTCTCTTTTAAGTACCCTTCCTTACATTAAGTATTGTACACCCTCATGTTTACATAGCACACCACACATGATTGTGCTTGTTAACATTTTTCTCTAGTGTAAGAGTCTACTGTGTGACTATATGGTCTGTGAGGATTCCCTCCAGTTTTGTTTACTATTTCTGCATTATCCCTAAAGGTTTGTTTGCTTGCTTTGATGTGGTATAGTATCCTTGATTAGCAGTTTTATGTTACTTAAGGACTTTGTATAAACCACGCATTTTCATCTATCCTTTACAGTTTCTGCCAAGAAACCTGCCATAAATCTAAGTCCCTTGTACGTGGTGACTTGAAGTACAGCACTTCCTTTGCTGTTCGTTTTGTTTTGTTTTGTTTTGTTTTGTTTTGTTTTAATTCTGTACCAAACCTTATGCAGTTTAACTATGTAATGTGTCTTGGTGATGGTATTTTTTGGGTTGACTCTAGTTATGGTCCCTTGAGTTACTTGAGTATGAGTGTCTACATCTTTTGTAAGATTTTAGATGTATTTTTTCAGCTCTGATTTTATAAAACATGTTCTCCGTGCTTTTGTTCTTTTCTTCTCCCCCTGGGATTCTTTTCAAGGAAACATTTCTTTGCTTAATGGTATCTCATAAATCTCATGGGCTTTCTTCATTTTTCCTTTTTGAACTGTGTTAACTCAGAAGTTCTGTTCTCATCCACAAATTTAAAACCTCTTCTTTCTACATTTCTGCTCTACAGTGTAAGCTTATGTGGTATTTTCACTTCACTGATTGAAACTCAACTCCATGATTTCAAATTGGTTCCCTTTACCTGATTTCTGCCTTTTTAATGAACTTCCTATTCATTACTCGAATTAATTTTCTCAACTCTTTATATTTATCTTTTTTTCTTGTATGTTGCTGAGGTTGCCTGGGATCTTAGTTGGGACTCTTTTTAATGTATTTCATAGATGTCCTTCAAATTGGACTGTACTTAGAAATAATTGTCTTTTTTTTTTTAGAGGTCTCATGGTTCTCAAAGTGTCTTTTGTGATGCCTGTGTACGGGGTACAATAGTCGCCTCTTCTTCCTTTGCAGAAATAGCTTTCGTAAGATATTTTTAGATGAGATTTAAAGTATCAAGTGCTTTGACTTTGGATGTAGGTGAGCTCAAAAATATCCTCTGTTTGATTTCTTCCATTTTGATCCATACCAGCAGTGTTTGAGTTTTGTAACAGTCTAGGCTGCTGCAGTTCACAGAACTAACTACATGACTTTGCAGTTAACATAGGTTTCCAAGTCTGCATTCCCCAGGACCCACAGCTCAAAGTTCTGATGACACTAAGCTCATGGCACAACTGTCAGTCTTGGCGGGCTATGAAGAGTCTATCCATAGGCTGCCATTCACAAGTGATTCAAAAGATTACTAACCAGCTATAGTCCCCAGCTCATAGTATATAAATGAGATCATCACCAGAATCTTCATAGTGAATGTGGAAGATGATATTTGGGCCTGCTGTCTCATCAATTCTGGATCCACAGGATTGAATGGGATTTTACCGCAGTCCTGCAGGAAAAGCAAAATTACTTTGATTTCTGCGACCCTGTCAACCACAGACTTGAAGTACAGGGTGTAGAGGGGAATCTTTGTCCAGATCCTGTTAGATAATTACAGGCATATAGCATTGGTAGCAACTCTTTCATATTTTAGGAATCCACATCATGCAGTATCCAGAAACAACCATAAGTAAATAACAAGAATTTTTGTACCAACAAATATGGTACCCAGTCTACATGCTATGACTCTCTAGAGTCTCTACTGGCTTCAATATTCCTAATGCTGCAGCTCTTTAATACAGTTCCTCATTTTGTGGTGACCCCTAACCAGAAAATTATCTTCATTGCTACTTCATAACTCTAATTTTTCTATTGTTATAAATTGTAATGTTGAATATCTGTGTTTTCCAAAGGTCGTAGGCAACTTCTAAGGGTCATTTCACCCTCAAAAAGTTTGTTATCTTCGGGTTGAGAACAGCTTCCCCTTACCCTTTGGGGTACATACAGGTAATACTAGACTGTACTATGGGTATACATGATCCTAGATGTTCAAGGTGGGATTGTTACCTTACCTAGCTCTCATTGGTTAAATATGGTAGACTGTAGCTCCAGTGTCTCTGTGTCTCTGAAGTCCTAGAGTTGTAGGACATGAATAATAATGTTAGTTCTTGAGTAGCAGGGGATGAGTAGGGCAATACTCTTGATGTTGGTAATCACCGATCTGAAACTGTAGGATGTGTGTACCAGAACGGTAGTCCTAAGGCCTTTAGTTGTGGCTAAGATCCTCCCTAGTTTTTGTATGCTAAATGCAGCTGACTCTAGATTTGATGCACTGTTAGTTCCCATCCTGGAGCTGAAGGGGTCCAGGTACTTTTTCACAGGCCTGAGAGACTGACACAGCTGATGCTGTAACTGTTTGCACTAGCAGTTGCACTTCTACATATTCTCTGGGAATAAGAAACCCTGGTTCCTACAGATCCAATACAGGTGGCTAGTAGAAACCTGTTACCTGATTTGTTTCCAGGCTCATTTGTTTCCAGGCCTAAGCAACTGATAGATCTGTGTTTGTATTTGTGGATCTATAGGATGAAATCTCCAGTTGGGACACTGCTCATTTTGAAGACATAAGCATGGATGATGCTGCAATTTTGATATAGCTGCCTCAGTCTCAAGGCTGTGAACTAGGAAGTAGAGCTTTCCTTCTTTTAGCGGGACAAGTGCTAATTGGACTTAGGATATTCTGATTGAGTCTATGGCAGTCTTTGGACTTGAACCCACAGGACCTTGGAGGGTGAGCATTTCTCTACCCTGGGGGACAAGCACAGGCTCAAGATTTCTAGCAATACCAGGGGCCCATGCTTGCCCCAGAGCAAGATGATGTCTAGTAGAGGCTGCTGTGGCACCTTGGCTTTGGGTCATGTGTTCCTTCTTTAGAGCAAAGCAATTGTTCTTTATCTTACTGGTGCTGACACCAGTTTATGAAGCCTGCAAGGATTGTATAATTCTCCTTCAGTTGGAGCTGCAGGTGAGCTGTTGTGATTGAGGTCACAGTAACTTTCTCACTCCTATTCTGCCCCTCACCCATCCCTACCTCTAACTGGCAAGGGAGCAAGGGACATGGTTGCAACTGACATTTACCATGCTGATTCAGGTTACTCCGCTTTATGCTGACTTCCAGACTTTTCTCTGTCTTTCTTGCCATACTGTGTCCCTTGCCATTGCTGTCACCATGGCAGCATCCTATGCTGGGCTTCTATTCAGCCCTCTTCCTAAGCGATTTTCTTTTTAGGTGTGCTTATTCAGATTTTTCTTTCTTTTGCTTTACAGTGCTGGCAATCATGAACAGGGTCTCAAGAACACGAGGGAAGGGCTCTGCCTTCAAAAGAAATGCTATTAGTAACAGAAAAGGTCCTGAGGGAAAGATATTACCAATTAAAATAACTTTAGCAGGCAGCCCTTACATACTAAATTTAATGTATTACAGTGCTGATACATATTATAAGTTAGTGTGTGTAGATCTGGACAACTCTGAGTATGCTCAGTTTAAAGTCTTAGAGCCATGTTCAAAAAAGAACAAAAGCCAGGCATGCTCAGATTGGATTTATAGTGAGCTATGTTTACCATGTAGGTCACCTGAAAGAATAGTAGCCTGGGATGGTTCTTCATAGGATTCTCCAAAGTGTTTTCACTGAGACAGGATCAGTTTTGAAGGTTCCTTCATGGGTTTTTAAAGGGTTGTTTTCTTCAGCTCCCAAGTTTGTAAGAATTTGACCCTAAAGATGCCCGCCACACTTAGTAAACACCTACTTGAGTGTACAGACTTGATGTGTATCTACTGAAGAAGTGCAATCACAATGGTTCCTGACACTCCCAGAGCCCCATAGACCCTTTTAGAGCTCTGAAGGATAGAAATATGGATCTTTCCAAATTAATGTAAGATTTGAGATGCTTCTTAGAAATCTAAGATTCTTTAAACAAAAAGAAAATGTAGTTGAATTTAATTATCTTCAAGGGAAAAATCAAAGTTCTGAAAGTATACTTAGGCAACAGTTTCCAAAGAGAGCATCCACTCCTGCCTCAGCTTCCTTCAGCCATCACTCAGTCTTCTTGTCTCCAAGATCTGGTCTTTCTTCTACTTATGTCAATCACAGTGCCTTTCTAGTTTTGTCTACTTATTCCTTCTAGTCATTACTCAATAAAGAAAAGGAGAAATTTGATGTCAGGTAGGTGCCATACAGGTCTCTTATGTGTGATGGAAAACAGAGCCCTAAGAGTTATACTAGATTCTTTTCACTAGATGTGTTCATGTGCTTATTGTACATTTACATCAGCTCTTCCAAAGTAATAGTAACAAAAGAATGTATCCACATCTGCATCCCAGAGTAGATAGCTGTAAGATACTAATATCCCCCTCAGATGAATGGATAGTGGTCATGTTAGAGCAATTTGGTTGTTCAGAAAGTTGAGTAGAGCTACCACAGGACCCAGGAACTACATTCCTGTATACTTACCATATTAGTTTAATTTCTGTTGCTGTGATAAAATGCTGTGACTAAAACAACAAGGAAAGGTTGTGTTTGGCTTACACTTCAAGGTTCTAGCCCATCACTGAAAGGAAATCAGGGAAGAACTTGAAGTGATGAGTCACATCCACAGAAAAGAGAAGACAGAAATGAATGCATGTGTGTTTATACTCAGCTTAGTTTTTCTATCTATATATAGTCAGGATTCAAACTTATGGAATGGTGCTGCCCACAGTGGGTAGCATTTTCATCAATTTAGTCAAGATACTTTCTCATAGACATGCACAAAAGCCAATCTAATCTAGACAGTTCCTGACTGATACTCCCTTCCTAGGAAATCTAAACTGTGTTAAGCTGAAAATTAAAAATGACCATACATACCCAAGAACACTGGAAACTTATATCACAGCAAAACAAATGTACATGGATGCCTATAGCATCATTAGTTACAATAAACAAAAGGTGTAGACATTGGAAGGTGTGGTGGTGCATGCCTGTAATCACAGCACTCAAGAAAACAGAAAAGCAGGTAGATCTCCAAGCTTTAGATGAGCCAGAGCTGTATAGTGAGATCCTGTCTTTAAATAAAAAAAATGATATGGCTAACCTAAACCTGTAAATACATAGCTTATATCCATACAATTGATATGATTCAATCATCAAACAAAGATTTATGAAACCAAATGGCTGACATTTAAAAATATGCAAAATGAACAGTCACACTTTTTTGAAACGCCCAGAACTAGTGACTTGTATATGAATTTTGAGTACATGGCCAGAATTGAGGTTTCTAGGGGTGAGCAATGTAAGGTAAATACCAGGCACCCTAAGGTTCTATTGTAAGGTAATTACAAGTTCTAACATGTGTCTTCATGGTGATTATACAACTACTCTGTGATACCAAAAGCCACTGAATAGTATATATATTAATGACTAATGTATTTTGTATTAGAAAGAGGACTAGGTGCTTAAGGTAATTCTCAGCTGTAGAATAAGTTTAAGTTTGAGACCAGAATATCCATGATACTTAGGAAAAACAACAAAAGAATTATATCTTAATAAAGCCACAAAACAATCTAAGCTAGCTCTTATTGTTTTCTTCGCTCAAAACCAAGGGAAATGTGAACACTTTACTGTCTAAATTATTTTAGTATTAATATTTACAATAAGGCTAAAAGGAAAGGTTGTTTCTATAGTATCATGGCATTGACTTTTATGTATATTGTGTCTGATCATTACAAATCTTTGCAAGTCTTCTTTGAGGGTCTGATAGAATACTGCACTGAAACCATCTGGTCCTGTGCTTTTTTTGGTTGGAAGACTTTCTATGACTCCTTCTATTTCTTTAGGCATTATGGGACTGTTTAGATGGTCTAGTTGGTCCTGATTTAATTTTGGTATTTGGTATCTGTCAAGGAAATTGTCCATTTCCTCCAGATTCTCCAGTTGTGTTGAGTACAGGCTCTTGTAGTAGGATCTGATGATTTTTTGGATTTCCTCAGTTTCCGTTGTTATATCTCCCTTTTCATTTCTAAGTTTGTTAATTTGGATACTTTCTCTGTGCCCTTTGGTCAGTCTGGCTAAGGGTTTATCTATCTTGTTGATTTTCTCAAAGAACCAGCTCCTGGTTTTGTTGATTTTTTGTATGGTTCTCTTTGTTTCTACTTGGTTGATTTCGGCCCTGAGTTTGATGATTTCCTGCCTTCTACTCCTCCTGGGTGAAATAGCTTCTTTTTGTTCTAGGGCTTTCAGGTGTGTCATTAAGCTGGTAATGTATGCTCTCTCCATTTTCTTTTTGGAGGCACTCGGGGCTATGAGTTTTCCTCTTAGCACTGCTTTCATTGTGTCCCATAGATTTGGGTATGTTGTGTTTTCATTTTCATTGTGTTCTAAAAAGTCTTTAATTTCTTTCTTTATTTCTTCCTTGACCAAGGTATCATTGAGTAGAATATTGTTCAGTTTCCACGTGTATGTGGGTTTTCTGTTGTTTTTGTTGCTATTGAAGACCACTTTTACTCCATAGTGATCTGATAGGAGGCATGGGATTAGTTCGATCTTCTTTTATTTGTTGAGGTCTGTCTTGTGACCAATTATATGGTCGATTTTGGAGAAGGTGCCATGAGGTGCTAAGAAAAAGGTATATTCTTTTGTTTTAGGATAGAATGTTCTATATATATCTGTTAAATCTAATTGGTCCAAAGCTTCAATTAGTTTCATTGTGTCCCTGTTTAGTTTCTGTTTTCCTGATTGGTCCATTGAGGAAAGTGCAGTGTTGAAGTCACCCACAATTATTGTGTTAGGTGCAATGTGTGCTTTGAGTTTTAATAAAGTTTCTTTTACGAAAGAGGGTGCCCTTGCATTTGGAGCATAGATGTTCAGAATTGAGAGTTCTTCCTGTTGTATTTTTCCTTTGACCAGCAAGAAGTGTCCCTTAGAGTCTCTTTTGATGACTTTGGGTTGAAAGTCAATTTTATCTGATATTAAAATGGCTACTCCAGCTTGTTTCCTGAGACCATTTGCTTGTAAAATTGTCTTCCAGCCTTTCACTCTAAGGTAGTGTTTGTCTTTGACCCTGAGGTGTGTTTCCTGTAAGCAGCAAAATGTAGGGTCCTGTTTACGTACTCTTCAAACTATTCTACAAAATAGAAACAGAAGGAACACTACCCAATTCCTTCTACGAAGCCACAATTACACTGATACCAAAGCCACACAAAGATCCAACAAAGAAAGAGAACTTCAGACCAATTTCCCTTATGAACATCGATGCAAAAATACTCAATAAAATTCTTGCCAACCGAATCCAAGAACACATCAAAAAGATCATCCACCATGATCAAGTAGGCTTTATCCCGGGAATGCAGGGTTGGTTCAATATACGGAAATCCATCATTGCAACCCACTACATAAACAAACTCAAAGAACAAAACCACATGGTCATTTCATTGGATGCTGAAAAAGCATTTGACAAAATTCAGCATCCTTTCATGCTTAAAGTCTTGGAGAGAACAGGAATTCAAGGCCCAAACCTAAACATAGTAAAAGCAATATACAGCAAACCGGTAGCCAGCATCAAACTAAATGGAGAGAAACTTGAAGCAATCCCACTGAAATCAGGGACCAGACAAGGCTGCCCCCTTTCTCCTTATCTTTTCAATATTGTACTTGAGGTACTAGCTCGGGCAATTCGACAACATAAGGAGGTCAAAGGGATACAAATTGGAAAGGAAGAAGTCAAACTATCATTATTTGCAGATGACATGATAGTCTACCTAAGTGACCCAAAAAACTCCACTAGAGAGCTCCTACAGCTGATAAACAACTTCAGCAAAGTGGCAGGTTATAAAATCAACACAAGCAAATCAGTGGCCTTCCTATACTCAAAGGATAAGCAGGCTGAGAAAGAAATTAGGGAAATGACCCCCTTCACAATAGCCACAAACAGTATAAAGTATCTTGGGGTGATTCTTACCAAACATGTGAAAGATCTGTATGACAAGAACTTCAAGACTCTGAAGAAGGAAATGGAAGAAGACCTCAAAAAATGGGAAAACCTCCCATGCTCATGGATCGGTAGAATCAATATAGTTAAAATGGCCATTTTGCCAAAAGCAATATACAGATTCAATGCAATACCCATCAAAATCCCAACTCAATTCTTCACAGAGTTAGAAAGAGCAATTATCAAATTCATCTGGAACAACAAAAAACCTAGGATAGCTAAAACTATTCTCAGCAACAAAAGAAAATCTGGGGGAATCAGTATCCCTGACCTCAAGCAATACTACAGAACAATAGTGTTAAAAACTGCATGGTCTTGGTACAGTGACAGGCAGGAGGATCAATGGAACAGGATTGAAGATCTAGAAATGAACCCACACACCTATGGCCACTTGATCCTCGACAAAGAGGCTGAAAACATCCAATGGAAAAAAGATAGCCTTTTCAACAAATGCTGCTGGTTCGACTGGAGGTCAGCATGCAGAAGAATGCGAATTGATCCATCCTTGTCGCCTTGTACTAAACTCAAATCCAAATGGATCAAGGACCTCCACATAAAGCCAGACACTCTGAAGCTAATAGAAAAGAAACTGGGGAAGACCCTTGAGGACATCGGTACAGGGAGAAAGTTTCTGAACAGAACACCAATAGCGTATGCTCTAAGATCAAGAATTGACAAATGGGACCTCATAAAATTACAAAGTTTCTGTAAGGCAAAGGACACCATCAAGAGGACAAATCGGCAACCAACAAATTGGGAAAAGATCTTCACTAATCCTACATCAGATAGAGGGCTAATATCCAATATATATAAAGAACTCAAGAAGTTAGACTCCAGAATACCGAACAACCCTATTAAAATATGGGGTACAGAGTTAAACAAAGAATTCTCACCTGAAGAACTTCGGATGGCGGAGAAGCATCTTAAAAAATGCTCAACTTCATTAGTCATTAGGGAAATGCAAATCAAAACAACCCTGAGATTTCATCTTACACCAGTCAGAATGGCTAAGATTAAAAATTCAGGAGACAGCAGGTGTTGGAGAGGGTGTGGAGAAAGAGGAACACTCCTCCACTGCTGGTGGGGTTGCAAATTGGTACAACCACTCTGGAAATCAGTCTGGCGGTTCCTCCGAAAACTGGGCACCTCACTTCCAGAAGATCCTGCTATACCACTCCTGGGCATATACCCAGAGGATTCCCCACCATGTAATAAGGATACATGCTCTACTATGTTCATAGCAGCCCTATTTATAATTGCCAGATGCTGGAAAGAACCCAGGTATCCCTCAACAGAAGAGTGGATGCAAAAAATGTGGTATATCTACACAATGGAGTACTATTCACCATTAGAAACAATGAATTCATGAAATTCTTAGGCAAATGGATGGAGCTAGAGAACATCATACTCAAGGTATGAGGTAACCCAGACTCAAAAGGTGAATCATGGTATGCACTCACTAATAAGTGGATATTAGGCTGTAAAACTGGAATACCCAAAACATAATCCACACATCAAATGAGGTACAAGAAAGGAGGAGTGGCCCCTGGTTCTGGAAAGACTCAGTGAAGCAGTATTCGGCAAAACCAGAATGGGGAAGTGGGAAGGGGTGGGTGGGAGGACAGGGGGAGAGAAGGGGGCTTGAGGGACTTTCGGGGAGTGGGGGGCTAGAAAAGGGGAAATCATTTGAAATGTAAATAAATTATATTGAATAAAAAAATTAAAAAAAAACAAAAAAAACCCAAACAAACAAAAAAAAATCTTTGCAAGAAGGGTTTTTTAAAGACACATAATGCAGCTTTCTGTCAGGGAACACCAGAAAGAAACTTAATTTAGAATAGTGTTATGCATGTGAATATACTTTCAGATACAGCCTCTAATCATATTACATAACATCAAACTTAGAGGAAAGGAAAAAATAATAAGGAAAACTAATGGACTCCCAGAATTGATCAAGAAAAGAGGCTTAAGAAATTGCAAATGGAGGACTGTTATTTAAAGGTCTAATATTATGTCATATTAATAGCCTCTGAGTCACTCTGAGCTGACCTGAAACCCATGGAAAAATGCTTAATGCAGATACAAGCACCTGGACTTTGGTCTCTAAACCCCATTAAAACGAATCTGGCCTCTTAAAATATTCTTAAATGGTAGAAATCAAAGCAAGCCTGGGAAATCTTGTTATAAAGACTGCTTTAATAAGAGCTGCATGTCCAGAGCTGATTAGAGCTGGCTGTCTGTGAAAGGCCTTGAGCTCATAATGATTACAGAGGATGAAATTATAATGTGTGCAAAAATAAATCATTATTTACTATTGTGAGGCGATTGACCAGTGCCTAATTTCTAATGTGTTTTAAAAGAAAGATATGTAATTAGAATGAAATGAAGTATAAATATTAACCAACCCAATTGTTTTAATTATTATAGTTCCTTCCCTTCTTTAGGTAATTCAAACAGGGACTATAGGCTAAGCATTAGATTTGGGGTACTCTGCCTGAGATGTAAGGAATGTTTTCAAAACACATGAAGGCTGAGTCCACAGAGTGGCCACGTTCAGCAGGGAGTAGAAAGCTTGACTGCAGACAGGGACTGTCCTTCTCTGACTGTATGTTTGCTTAACTCTTTCTCAATTTTATGTTAACGTAAGATTCACATTTTTTGCCTATATCTGTATTTCCCCATCTCTGTGCCAGTATCAGCACAGCCCCTTACGCTTGCCTCACGCTGCTGGCATAGTCATGGCTATGACTGCAAAGCTAAGAGGGCAAAAAGGAACGTAGGAGATAGTGACCTAGTATAGTCCTAGGTGGGAATTGGAATATGTAGGGTAAGGGTTTGAAGACAGACCACAGCTCACCCTTTCTAGCTTAGGAATGAATGCATCTCATTATTATTGTGGAAAAACCACTGAGAGATAACCTGAAATAAATCCTTTCATGGTTGGGTCATCTAGCATTAACAGTAATGTGTTTGTGGCAAGCATTTGAAAGAGATACTGTGAGAAGAAATGGGTTAATCACAAAAAAAGTCTTTCAAATGACCTATTGAACATACTTTCTTCAGAAATGTCTTAGAAGCTAAATTAAAATCATTCATTTACTCAGGTAAAATGTATGATAGGAATCTAGTTCATGGCATCAACTAAAATCCTGTGTGTGTGCTCAAAATAATGATTCAATTATTGAGACTTTCTGCTTTCCCCGAATCAGTGTGTAAATAAGATTATCAGTACTCCTTTGCCAAAGATTGCCAGGAACTCTTGTGGTCGAGCCACTGTGTTAGATCCTCACTTCTGATGGGGATTATACTTCATGAAAAACTTGTATGCCAGTAAGAATTCACTGGGAAAGACTTCATGGCATTTGGGGTCATGTTACATAATTTGGTGCAGGGTTCCAGAAAACTGCAGATGGTAGTACAAGAGAGATCCTATAATTTGGCATAATTTATTTAAAAATGTACGTGTGCAGGTGTTGAGCTTGCATGCATGTCTATGCACCATGCATGCAGTGCCAGCAGAGGCCAGATCATGGTGTTAGATCTTTTGGTCTGGAGCTGTAGACAGTTGTGAGCCACCATGTGGGAGCTGAGAATTGAACTTGGGAAACTGAAACTTGGTCTTCTGAAAAAGCAGCCAGTGTTCTTAACCACTGACCCGTCTTTCCAATATCTATAACTTGGTATCACAATTTTGCTATTGTCAGAAAGAATTGAAGGCAGGATGACTGTAAATAGGAAAAAATCTCTAGTCCCTCATGAGCATCAGGAACAGAATACTGGTCAAGTGGTGTACAACTCCTTCTCTTATTCTGTACATTTTCTTCCTTCTTCTCTCCCATAGTCTTCCTTCCTGGTTAATCAATTTACCAGGAAGGTAGAGTTTTGTCTTGATTACTTGCTTATAATTTTGGGATTGTTTTTTATCATACAGTTTGCCTCATGTTACCTATGAGACTTAAAATTAATTTGCACTATAACAACCTATGTGTGTTGCAATTTTATATGACCACAGAGATAACCAAAATGAACAAATAAAAGACAAAAAGAAAATATATTGATGATAAAGTTAATTTCCCATCAGTTTATCTCCAAGTTTTTAACTGTTTAGTTTCCATTCATTTTCCATTACATTAGGGAACTATGGAGTTGGTTTTGTAATTACTCTGACCAGTAAGTTTAAACCTTCCCATGTTTTCTTCTTACCAATTAACAACACTTTCTCTTAGTTTGATAAATTTCCTTTACCATTCCATATACATACTATCCAATGATGGTATTTTACATTTTTTTAGTGTGGTATGGTGTGGTGGTTTGAATGAGAAATGCTCCCTTTAGACCGGGGTGTTTGAATATGTGGTCCCCAGTAGTTGGTGTTGTTGGGGAGGTGTGGGTGGTACAGCCCTGCTTGAGGAAGTACTTCACTGTGGGTGGGCTTTAAGAAGTTCAGCCTCCCTCTATTTCCAGTTCACTCTTTCTGCTTCCTGGTTGCATTTTAAGAAGTGAGTGATCTCACTCTCCTGCTGCTGTGACTGCTGCTTACTGCCAAGATTCCCTGCCAAGGTGCACTCTTATCTCTCTGGAATGAGAAACTCACATAGACTTCCTTCTGTAAGTTACCTTGGTCGTGATATTTTATCACAGTGACAGAAAAATGACTAAACCATGTAGGAACATCTTTGTGTCTTTCCCATTTCTAAATGCAGGGAACAGTATTCTTGGCCCAGTGTTTCAGGGTAGCGAGAGTCATTTATTCTTCTCTTGCCTGGGCAGTAGAGTTTCAGCTAAGACATCTGCTATAAGGTAAACTGGGATACTCCTGTGTCACGTGTTTCTCCTCTCTTCAGCCTCAAGAATTCTGTGTCTCCACTGTGAAGAGCTTGATTACACGATGCCTTGGGATAGGCTTCTTTACGCTAAATTGGACTGGCAAGATTTGGCTTTCCAATGCCTGGTTATTTTTATCCTTCTCAGAGTTTGAAAAGTTCTCAACATTACTTCTTTGAATAAGCATTCTACCCTTTGGTCATGTTCAAGGTCCCCTTGAACTCTAATCATTCACACTTGTCCTAACACCGTCTAAAATATCTCATAAATTATTCTCATTATTTTTCCTTTTCCCTCCCTCAAACTGTGTATTTTCAAAGATTGTGTCTCCAGGCCCTCCAATTCTCCCATTTGTTTCTGCTCTTGATGCTTTCTGTCACATTTTTATTTTGCCAAGTGTAATTTCTGCTCAAGGATCTGCTTGATTGTTTAATTGCTTCCTTCGATTTACATTTCCTCCAATAGACGGTTAGACTGTTTGCATTTTCTCCAAACTCATTTAAAGACACTTTAGATTCCCTGAGAGTCCTCCTCTACTGATTATTATCTGGTCAGTTTCTGGCCCTAATTAGGTCAGGTCTTGGTTTTCGGAAAGGATCTGATGCTTGCTGGTGGGCGTCATCATCTGTGCTTTGATTAGGCCAGCCTTCCCAGACTGGGTTATTTGTAACTGTCTTCCCAGGAATTCTAAGCAGGCTCACTTTCTCAAAGTCTATAGTGACTTCCACAATCGCAAGAACATCCGTGGCTCCAGTCCAGATTTGCTGAGAGTGTATTGGTATATTGACACTGATTCAGTACTATGTAGCACTCCAAGCTCAGGCATTTCCCAAATATACTCATGGCATGGCTGTTCAGAAAGAGCCAAGTAAATAACTGAAAAAAGTAGCATGTTCCACAGCTGCCTATCTGGGATCATGGGAAGATTAGACCTAGTCACAGTTACTGGCCTCCAGTCATGCCTTGAAAGTTAGGTAGTCTCTGAATATAGGTATCCCCAGGTTCTGATATCATACCATAGTGCTACCAAGCCAAGCCCATGAACCACTCAGGCTAGTATTACACTGAGGTTAAACCCACTTAAACCTGAATACCCATAAACTGCTAATGAGGTAAAATCATGGTAACCATACATAAGTGGATCTAACAGGAATACATACAGGAGGTGTTAAGGATGGCCAAGTGTTTGGTTTTACCAGCCCGCAACTAAGTTCAAGGGCAGAGTCTTTTGTCTACCTGTCCTAACTACCTTCCCAAGACTGGGTCACATCTGACAAGGGTACACTGAATTCCAGACTACAGGTAACATAAGGCACACTGAAACTCAAATGTGTCCTGTCACTGCTCAGGTGGAGCCTCTGTGAACTCTGCCTTTTGTTTGGACTTCTAGGTGCTTCTGGGTTCTTGGTCTCATCATGGTGGACCTAGAATAGGGCTCTAATTCAAAATCTTCTAAGAGTCTTTATACACCCTGCTCCAATATGTAGAGTCTTGCTTTCCTAATGCCCAAAGTTGGAGGAGTATCAGTAGGTGCAACCACCTGGCCTGACAGTTGTAGCG
This sequence comes from Apodemus sylvaticus, assembly GCF_947179515.1. Taxonomy (NCBI): domain Eukaryota; kingdom Metazoa; phylum Chordata; class Mammalia; order Rodentia; family Muridae; genus Apodemus; species Apodemus sylvaticus. The sequence continues at coordinate 47,248,192 of NC_067472.1, read as the reverse complement.
GCTCAGGTCTTGGGCATCAGCTCACTAGTAGAAATGATTCAGCTTTCCCCCAAACTGGTGTATCATCATAAACCTAGTATGAGGCTGCACGTCTAAGGCCTGAACTTAATTCTCTCAGGTCTTTCGAGTGGGAGTTGTCTGTCTGTATATCGGCCTGCATGGAGCTAGGGAAAGAATTATGTGGGAAACTTTATCTTCTTGCCTTCCTCAAAAGCATTTCCATACAGTAGGCACTCAGCCCCTTCCCACTCTGATTTCTTTAGTTCTTACAAATGCAGTTAGATGGGTGAATAGCTGACCACTCGGCTGCTATCACAAAACCTTCTCCTTTTATGAGTTCGTTGTTTAGGACATTAATGATAATGGAAGGCAAATCTAGCACCCAGTTATATAACCCTATGCAATATTGAGTTCTGGAATGGGGTTGCCTTACACCCTTAGTGAAGGCACTTGATACCCCACCTTCCCTGCCCTCTTTTCTCTCTTTGTCCTTTGCTTGGGGGGGGGGGGGTTAGGATCCTTCATTACTATACACTATAGAAATTCAAGACAACCCTGTCTAACCAATTAGAAAAGGTATTGAATTAATTTCCTCTAAGGTCCAGAGAGTGAGTTCTCATACAGTTTGAGAATGGGGAGGTCTTTGACTTTTTCCTCTTCTGTATGCCAGTTTCACTTACAAACTTCATGATCTCCTGATAACAGATGACTTCCAGCAACTCTGAGGGCTGTAGAATAAGGAAGGAGGGAATTTATTTTCATGATGTTTTTGTAAAACCCTCAACATTTCTGATACTTCTTGTTGTCCCCCCCCACCCATAAACTAATCAGTGTCAGCAGATAAATGTCTTTTGCACAAATAATTTTGGCAAAGAGTTGAATTAAATCAGTCAGAGTTGTTTCCTAGTGATTGTGTATGGTCGAATCAATACAACCTAGAAACAGGCTGTGTACAGTGAGAAAGCATTTGGAGTACCAGAAAGGATGTAATCACAATGTCTCCATTTTGGCACACTCCAGGTCACCTAACCTCTCCCACATCTCTCTTTAAATAGCTTGAAATCAAAGGAGGAAAAAAAGACATTGAAAAGTAAAAGTAAAATAACATAAATTATGTCTTGGAAACTTAAAGAAAAAGGGAAAATGAATAGTATTTGATTGATCTGAAAATAGATAGAAAATGAATAGACTTGGGCTTTGTAAAAAAAAAAAGGTGATACAATTTCTTACAAAATAACTGCAATAACGAAAAGGTATGTGCCTATTCACAACTTAAACTTGTGTGAGACTGAGGGGGTTGGCTGGTGAGATCAAAGGCATGAACCACCACACCAGGTTTCAAACTTGACTTAAAAAGAAAATTTTGGCTGGCAGGATGGTTCGGAGGATAAGGTCACTGGCTGAAAAGCCTTGTGACCTGAGTTCAACACCACAACCCACATAAAGGTAGAAGAAGAGAACTGATTCCATAATGTTGTCTCTGCCACACATGCACTGAGGCACATGCAACCACACACACACACACACACACACACACACATATACACATACAAACATATTCACAGACACACAGACATACACATTGCATACACACACACACAGGAGAAATTATTTCTCTGTGGGTAAAATGAGCCAATTCAGGCTAGATTAGATTAGATCAAGGCAGGTTTGTTGGGAAGCCCTTCTCAGGCAGGTTCACTGGTCCTAAGGAAGGAGGCCAGGCAAGGTGCCGTAGGGAGGGACACAAAGAAGAGGATAAATAAAAAGAGAGAAAGTGATTCTGCAGAGAGAGAAACAGGGAGAGGAGACACCAAAATGTCTGGATTGAACAGAAAAGAGCCTTGTGGGGAAGGGAGTCTAGCCCCTGGGCTGGAAAGTCCAGGGCATGCCTTGTACCAGGTAGTGACTGAGGAATTCTGGGAGAACGTGGAGGCCAGGTCTGCCTTGTTCAGTAAATGTGCATGTCATCTGTTTGTCCTCAGTCTGAATCCCAACAACACACACACACATACACACACACACACACAGTATTAAAATAAAGCATGTTTTTTATTTAAATGATATTATAAATGCTACATATAAAAAATATCACACACTGACATAACAGACCTATCTAGCAATGCAGTGACCTTGCATCCAGCTAGAGTATCCATTCTGGACAGAAGCTGCAGGACTTCACACTGGATTTCATGCTTTTAGCAAGAACAAAAGTGGCTGAACTTTAGAAGACAAGGACACACTTGGTGAGGGCACAAAAGAAGATAGAACAGTAACTTGTCTCCTAGCGGTAACTCTGTCTGGAGTTTGCATTTTGGTGGTGGTTAAGTGCATCAAAGTATATTTGATAGTCAAAGTAGAAATCATATCTTTAAAAAGTTCACTGTGGAGTGCTGAACAGCAAAATGGCTTTTAAAAAAAAAATCCTACATTCCCTGGGAAATACTCATCAAAGGAAAGCTGATGTCTGTGTTATTAGCATAAGCAAACATTAAAGCCCAAATATTAGAGGACATAGGTATGATAAGACATACATCAAAAAATAAAAAATAAGAAAAATAAAAAAGACAAATTTTGGGGAAAATGTCATTTTGAAATTGTATGTATCTAGCACAATCACAATAAAAACTAGAAACAAAAATTGCTACTGAAAATTAATGAATTGAAAAAATCGCGTGAGAGCCTTAATGTTCTGTCTTTATAAGTAATGGCTCAGCAGGCAAAGTAATTAACAAAATCATAGATTTGATCAACATAATTATTAATCTTGTCCTAGCAGATGTATGTCAAATACTACATTAAAAAGCTACAGAATACATATTTTCAAGCACATCTATAGCAATCATTAAACTTAAAGATATACTGATCCACAGGTCTCACAAAATACTAACAAAATCAAAATTTAAATTAGAATTAAAATGAAATATTATGGACAATTCTAAAACACGAAATGAATCAACCCTTACTTAAAAGGTGAAGAATTAATGAAATTAGATGAATCAAAAACCATGACAAGACTTAGACACTATTAAACTGGTGGTTTGGGACCTTCTTTCCCAGCTAAAGGAGTCTACCAGGTCTGTTACTTGGATAAGTTCAGGAAATGCACAGCTATCAAGTAATGTTCCTTCTAAAATGTGAAAGCTATGTGTTATCATACCCATTATTAGATCTACGCTGTGCCCTTCCTGACAGCCTTGAGCAGGCTAAATAGACCTTAAGTGTTTGCCACAGTTGGACCTTAATGACCCAGGTGGAGTCAATTTCCCACAGGAGCAGACAGCCTGCTGAGTTTGCTTTGCAACTCAGTCCAGTTGAAACAAACGATGGGGTCTGTGGGTTTTCCCTATGTAAACACAGTGCTGACTAATAAACTTTTGTCTTAATTTCATTCTGCTCTCGAACCCTGTTCTTTTTCATTTCCCACTACCCTTTTAGGCTCATCCATGGCTGCTGGACAGCTATACTATGGAGATGATGTATGCACGTAGAAAATCTAAAAACCTCTTTACTAATGAGAGTAGCCTCAAAAGAATTATGAAGCAAAGTTAGCTGATATGATCCAGCAGTTTCAAAGCCACTGTCAATGGCCAAGGCCAAGGCTTGTCTTAACCAAAAAAGCTCCTCAGAGACCTCATTACAGGACATTTTGTATTTACAGAGCTAGTGAAAGCAATAATGGACAGAGTACCAGATCCCACTGCTACAAACACACACACACACACACACACACACACAGAGAGAGAGAGAGAGACACACACACACACACACACACACACACACACAGAGAGAGAGAGAGAGAGAGAGAGAGAGAGAGAGAGAGAGAGAGAGAGAGAGAGAGAGAGAATCAAAAGACTAAACAGGTATAACAAGCTGTGGGTTGCTCAGGTCAACATTTCAGTTTATATCTACAGCTACCTCTGTAGGACAGACAGACAGAAAATCTCATATATGAAGAGAACTCCAGAAAAAATAAGATACTGACACATATGTAGAAAGACGGGACATATGTAGAGATTGTCATAGGCAGTGCCTCTCCAGCCTCCCCACACCCCTTACCCTTTGGAAGGACCAGAAGTTGTATTTCTAAGACTTAGGAAGCAGAGTCCAGACCTTTACCCTTGTGGGGAATGTTAGAATTAAGTCTCCCATCACTGATAAGTGGATATTAGCTCAGAAACTCTGAATATCCAAGACACAATTCACATATCAAATGACTCCCAAGAAGGAGGAAAGAGAGGTCCCTGGTCCTGAAAATGCTTGTTCCAGCATTGTAGGGGAGCACCAGGACAGAGAAGTAGGAGGGGGTGATAGGAGAATGGGCAGAGGGAAGAGGGCTTAGGGAACTTATGGGGAGGGGGGAACAGGGAAAGGGAAAATCATTTTGAATGTAAACAAAGAATATTGAAAATAAAAAGTTAAAAAATTAAGTCTTTCCCATGCATATGCAATTTAGAAAGAGAGAAGTTTTAGGGCCTGGAGATATGGCTCAGTGGTTACGATCACTGGCTGTTCTTCCAGAGCACCCAGACTCAGTTCCCAGCACCCACATGGCAGCTCACAACTGTCTATAAGTCCAGTTCCAGAGGATCCAATACCTCCATTCAGACATGCATGCAGGCAAAACACCAACACACATAAAAATTAATTAATAGAGAGAAAGAAATTTTGATCATAATCCTTTCAATGAATAGCAATAACAATAAAGAACACTTAACTTAGGATGTATTGTTAACTTAAGTGTCCCAGAATATATCTGCAGCATAGAGATTAGTTTTTAAAATTTCGTGAACTGTTCCATTGGGCCTGTGTCTTCAACCCTACACATGTGACCAGAGTCATACCTGAACAAGAATGCCAGCTCAGCTGGCTTTGAGAGGTGAAAAGCAAGATCTTGCAATATCCAATGTAAGCCACCATTTATTTGTGGGCCACTAACACACACAAACAAGTCAAATCTCTTAGAAAGCTCTTAGATAATTGGAATTAAAATGCAGAGTATGGACTTATATAAAGTGTTTGGAACTTGAACTGTTGTAGATTTTTTGAAGTTTTTTGGATTTTGGAGTATTTATGCATGTCGAGGTACATACATGGATTGCAAATCTAATTGCAAAGTTATTTTGCACACACCTCATGTGTATAGCCTGGTGGTAATTTTATGCAATGTCTGTAGTAATTTTGTGCATGAAATGTTTTCTATATTGTAGCTACAGGGGTTGGGAGCCCTCCCTCCTCAGAAATGCTGAGTGAGAAGTGGGTAGTACATTTGCTTTCTGACTGACACCAATCACAAGAGGTCAGGCACCATGTTGGTACCCAAAGAATTTTGAGCTTTGGAGCATTTTGGCTGTATTTTTAGAATAATCATGTTCAAGGTGATTAAAGAAAGAAAATATCTTTCCAGCTTCTCTGTTTTTCCTTCATAGTGTGATCAGTCATGAGACTAAGCCACAGCTCCACGTTGTTACCTTCCACAGACTGAGGAGGTCCCTCAGTATTCTAGGAACCTGAGCTTGGGCAAACCCCGGCGTTCTTATGAAGAAAAGAATTTTGTGGAGCTAAAGAGATGGCTCCACAGGTAAGTGCACTTGCTTCCAGAGGAGCACAGTTGGTTTTCAGTTGGGAAGTTCACAGCCACCTGTACCTCCATTGTATCCAAGAGATAGAATGCCCTCTGGCCTCTCTTTAGGCATCTGTATTCACATGCCCATTCCTCCACACAAACACATCCATATAACTGAAATATAAAATGAATCTTTAAAACAAGAATTTTTGATTAATCAATATAGAACAAAATCTGAGTTGTTTTTTTTTTAAGATATTTTAATAGGCTGTACCTATGAGGTTAGGAGAGAATTATTCAGAAATAAAGCAAGACATAAATAAACAATTTTGGGTATGGACTCCTTAAGAGACAGTCAATTGTAATTAAGTATCTTCTCATTAGATAAACGGGATGGTTAATTTTGATGGCTAACCTGACAGGATCTAGTGTCATTGAAGAGACAAGCTCCTAGGGATGTCTATGTAGAATTATCTAGATTACGTTAATTGATGTGGGAAGACCCAGCTTCACTTTGGATGATACCAGTCCATGGGCTTGAGTCCTAGACTGAACAGAAAGGAGAAAGAGAGCTAAACACAAATAGTCATCTCTCTGTGTTTACTGGGGGGACACAGTGTGACCAGCTGCCTCCTCCAGCTCCATGACACCTCTGCCGTGATAGGCTGTCCCCTGAGACTCTGAACCAAACAAACTCTTCTTCTTGCTCAGCTGCTTTTGTCAAATGCTTTGTCATAGCACTGAGATTAGTAACTGCTACTTCACATATACTATTTCGGTTTCTTTCCAGTGTTGTTTCAAAGGGCTGCTAAGAAATCTTTGTTTGTTTTCTGTTCTCTCTCTTATTATAAATGAGATTATAGGGTGGCTCTAGAAAGCCTTGGATGTGATTATAATATGATAGGGTACAATCATGAGCCATGGGAGTTTTGTACAGAGTTTAATACTTGTTCTTTCTAATAAATATAACTTCTGATGAGAGTTCTAGGATGTTTCAGGTCTGTAGCAGGGAAGGAGAATAGGTCTTTAGTGATTGTTAGATATGATGTGATTCTTGCTTCTCTACAGGCAGAAAGCCCCCACCAGACTCCAGGACAAAGGGCTCCTTTTCTTTGACGTGTTTTGTAATTCCCATGTCTTTTCACCTTGCTTCATTCCTACTCCAATAACAAGTTCATATATTGAGTATGAAATATAAAGGATCCTTCATTAATAGACAGAATGCCTTACAAATGCTCCACGGCCTGACGATTGTGCTGAAGTGTGGTTCTCCTCAAGCTTCCTCAGTTTTCCATCTCTAGGATGTGTCTAATCCAGGAGGAGACAGACCCACCTCTGCCCTAGATCTACCTATCTTGATAGTCCCTGAAGAATATCACCTAGGTGACAGAATATTAAAAGAAGAGAAACATTAAGCTCCAGTTTGATGAAAATCCAATCCATACTGTCTGAAACATTATCTATGTTATCAAATTATTATAGGAATCAATGTGGCCTTCTGATGCCTTGAACTGGGGATGGTTACAGCAGGTCAAAGACCCCTGTGAGTGGCACTACAGCCACATTTTACATGACTTTGGTGTGCTGCCAGTGTTTGTGGGAGTCAGATTTAATTTTAGCGACACTATGAAATGTGTAGTGTGCTATGCATAAAATATTAATGTAGCGCATAATTGGGTAGCGCAAAGTAACGGAGTCTGTGCACACTGACAAACACTGCAGGCGAAATGCTCTGTCATTTATAGACTTCCTCCCCCACATGCAAATTAACATATCTATTCTAACTCCATCTTTGCTCCAGCTTCCTCTGTTTCCCTTTTGAATTAGAAGGGCCCAAACAGCATAAACACCCATACATTCTTGTTCAGATAAGTTATTAGTGGATCTTACAACAGAGAAGTCCATAGCTTCTGCTGAGATAAAGCAGGAAGGGTTCCACCACAAAAAGCCTGCCCTGGCAGTCAGGGTTTCTAATCCTGCACAAACATCATGACCAAGAAGCAAGTTGGGGAGGAAAGAGTTTATTCAGCTCACACTTCCACGTTGCTGTTCATCACCCAAGAAGCCAGGACTGGAATTCAAGCAAGTCAGGAAGCAGGAGTTGATGCAGAGGCCATGGAGGGATGTTTCTTACTGGCTTGCTTCCCCTGCCTTGCTTTCTTATAGAACCCATGACCACCAGCCCAGGGATGGCCCCACCCACAAGGGGCCCTACCCCCATGATCACTAATTGAGAAAATGCCCCACAGCTGGATCTCATGGAGGCATTTCCTCAAGGGAGTCTCCTTTCTCTGTGACAACCCCAGCTTGTGTCAAGTTGACACACAAAACCAGCCAGTACACCTGGCATCTGATCCACATGGTGTTTACACAGGACTTCCAAAATTTGCTTATAGTTACTTTAGTTGGGCAGAAGAAAGAGATTACCTATAAATATGGAGGTAGCAAGAAACTCTCAGTAAATCAGTATGGTTTGCAGTCCACTTCCCTCTGATGTGAGGAAGCCTGGGAAAGGATTTATTTCCATTAACACAGGAATCTGCTCACAAAACAATGCACTGCAGCTTCTAAGATTCTCCACTTGGATGATGCTCTTCTCTCAGGAATAAATTGTTCCAATTAAGATCTGGTTTGATAGTACTCCATTGTCTATATATACTACATTTTTTTGCATCCATTCTTCCGTGGAGGGATACCTGGGTTCTTTCCAGCTTCTGGCTATTATAAATAGGGCTGCTATGAACATACTATTCAGCCATTAGAAACAATGAATTCATGAAATTCTTAGACAAATGGATGGAGTTGGAGAACATCATACTAAGTGAGGTAACCCTGTCTCAAAAGATCAATCATGGTATGCACTCACTAATAAGTGGATATTAGCCTAGAAAATTGGAATACCCAAAACATAATCCACACATCAAATGAGGTACAAGAATAATGGAGGAGTGGCCCCTGGTTCTGGAAAGACTCAGTGTAGCAGTATAGGGCAAAACCAGAACGGGGAAGTGGGAAGGCATGGATGGGAAAACAGGGGGAGGGAAGGGGGCTTATGTGACTTTCGGGAGTGGGGGGCCTGAAAAGGGGAAATCATTTGAAATGTAAATAAAAATATATCGAATATATATATATATATATATATATATATATATATATATATATATAAAAGAAATGGTACGAGGAGGAAGAACTTTAAAAAAAAAAGATCTGGTTTGAATTTTAAAACTTACTTATCTTTGTTTCTGTTTTCTGTTCTAACCTCTCTGTTGTCCTCCTTACTTGGAACTATGTGTTAATGCTCCTATGATGGAAAAGCATGTGGTCATATGGACCTCCCCAACTGACTGGAACTTTTGTGGCAAGCTTCTTGATACTTTATATTGTTGTGTATGAAAAATTAGGGTCCAGGAAGGGTCACCTCCTCAGAAGCAGATGCTATGGGGCCATGTCCCTTTATTTGGGGGGGGGTAATTTATTTTTATTTGGTATTTTCTTTATTTACATTTTCAAATGTTATCCCCTTTCCTGGTTTCTCCTCTAAAACCACTCTATCCCATTCCCCTACACACACCCCTGCTCACCAACCCAAACACTCCCACTTCCCTGTCCTGGCATTCCCCTATACTGGGGCATTGAGCATTCTCAGGACCAAGGTCCTCTCTTCCCTTTGATGTCCAACAAGGCCATCCTCTGCTACATATGCATCTGGAGCCATGAGTCCCTCCATGTGTACTTTTTGGTTGGTGGTTTTGTCCCTAGGAGCTCTGGGGGGGGGGGGTACTGGTTGGTTCATAATGTTGTTCCTCTTATGGGGCTGCAAACCCCTTCAGCTCCTTGGGTCCTTTCTCTAGCTCCTCCATTGAGGGCCTTGTGCTCAGTCTAATGGTTGGCTGAGAGCACCATCTGTCAAGTACTGGCAGAGCCTGTCAGGAGACAGTTATATCAGGCTCCTATCAACAAGTACTTGTTGGCATCCACAGTAGTATCTGAGTTTGATGACTATATATGGAATGGATCCAGAAGATTCTCCAACATGTAATAAGGACACATGCTCTACTATGTTCATAGCAGCCTTATTTATAATAGTCAGAATCTGGAAAAAAAACAGATGTCCCTCAACCGAGGAATGGATAAAGAAAATGTGGTACATTTACACAATGGAGTACTACTCAGCTATTAACAACAATGAATTTGTGAAATTCTTCAGCAAATGGATAGAACTAGAAAATATCATTCTCAGTGAGGTAACCCAGTCACAAAAGAACACACACGGTATGCACTCACTGATAAGTGGGTATTAGCCCAGAAGCTTGGAATACACAAGACACAATTCAGAGACCACATGAAGCTCAAGAAGAAGGAAGACCAAAGTATGGATACAAAATACCCATGGGAGGAGATACAGAGACAAAGTGTTGAGCAGGTTCTTCTTAGAAGGAGGAACAAAATACCCATGGGAGGAGATACAGAGATAAAGTGTTGAGCAGAGACTGAAGGAAAGACCATCCAGAGACTGCCCATGCCCCTTTGTAATTTGCATGGCTAAATCATAAATCTGAAAGTTGTATAAGGCCTCACAGGCAGGATAAGGCAAAGTGTGGGTTGTAGATCCACAATGGCTTTAACTACACAGTCTGTGTGCTCAAGGGCTGGTGAAAAATAGTGTGGGTTCTGAGGGACTGCTAATAACTCTTGAATTTTCTTGAGGTTTCCAAAAGATGTTTTTAACTTCCATCTTAAGGGCTCCTAAGCATTTGAAACTCATTTTCTCTCAGCAAAGACACCATTCTAAAGCTGTGGAGAAGATAATGTAAGCCTAACTCCCTCTGGTTCTTCACAAGTTCACTAACATGAACACTCGTCCTATCTCCTGCTTCTCTGTCCCAAAGGAAAAGGCTGTGACTTGTCATCTACCTCTGGGTAAATGCTTCACCTCATCATGCTTTCCATTTCCATTAACTTCTGAGCCCGTCCTCCCTTCAATGCTTTCTTAATGTCTCTTCTTTCAAGCTTTAATACATTACTATTAAGCATCACCCACTTCCTTGATTCTTTATTGAATCATATCCATATAAAACATAACCACTGGTTGAATGTATTATAGAAGACTCCTTTATTTATTTATTTAATTTTACTTAACTTATGCAGTATTTATCCACTCACTGCTCCCCTCTAGGTTATTGACTCCCACAATCCTTCACCCACTCTCGTCACCTTCTCTTCTGAGAGGGTGGGCCCACTCCCCTTGGATATCCTACCAGCCTGGCACTCAAGTCTTTGGGAGGCTAGGTGCTTCCTCTCCCACTGAGTCTAGCCAAGGCAACCCAGCTAGAAGAACATATCCCACATATAGACAGCAGCTTTTGGGATAGCCCCCACTCCAGTTGTCCAGGACCCACAGGAAGACCAATTTGCACATCTGCTACATATGTGAAGAGAGACCAATTTATCCTGTTTACAAGAAATACAGACATGAGGGATAGAACAGAGATTGAGAGAATGGCAAACCAATAACTGGTCAAATTTGAGATTCATCTCATAGGCAGGCACCAAACCCTAACACTATTAACATTATAACTCTGTTATACTTGCAGACAGGAGCAAGTTGTCCTCTGAGAGGCTCCACAAGAGCTGACTCAGACAGATACAGACAACTAAAGACAAACAGTGGAAGGAGCTTGGGGAAACTTGTGGAAGAATAGGAGGAAGGGTTATGGGCCCTGAAAGGCATAGGAACTCCACAGGAAGACCATCAAAGTCAACTAATCTGGACCCTTGGGGCACTCAGAGTCTGAACCACCAACTAAAGAACATACAAGGGATGGGCCTAGAAGAAAGACTGTTAGACCCTTATTTTCACTTCTTCTAACCCAGTATAGGCGATTTTAGCTTAATGAATTCAGCCCATGCTTGGCTTTTTTCTAAAGATTTATTTATTTATTGTATGTATATGCATACACTGTAGCTGTCTTCAGACACACCAGAAGAGGGCATCATATCCCATTAGGAATGGTTGTGAGCTACCATGTGGTTACTGGGATTTGAACTCAGGACATCTGGAAGAAATGGTCAGTGCTCTTGACAACTGAGCCATCTCTCTAGTTCATGCCTGATTATTTTTAATAACGTTTTATTAGAGTATAGTTGGTTGTCTTAGTCAGGGTTTCTATTACTGCACAAACATTATGACAAAGAAGCAAGATAGGGAAGAAAGGATTTATTCAGCTTACACTTCCACACTGCTGTTCATCACCAAAGGAAGTCAGGACGGAATGCAAGAAGGTCAGGAGGCAGGAGCTGATGTAGAGGCCATGAAGAGATATTACTTAGTGGCGTCCTTGCCCTGGCTTTGTCAGCTTGCTCTCTTATAGAACCCAAGACTACCAGCCCAGGGGTGGCACCAGCCACAATGGGTCCTCCCACCTTGATCACCAACCAAAAAAATGCTTTAGAGCTGGATTTCATGGAGGCCCTTTCCCCAACTGAATCTCCTTTCTCTGTGATAACTCTAGCTTGTGTCAAGTTGACACACAAAAACAGCCAGTACACTAGTTCGTGCCTAATCTTCTAAGTACTATGTATGACTGTCTCTGTGTCACAATGATGGTTACAAAACAGAGTAGTTATGACAACAAATTTATGGCTGGAGTATTTATTATATGGTCTATTTTAGGAAAACTTGACTATACTTTGCTGTCATATACACTCTGTCTTTTCTTTTTTTATTTTTCTTTTATTTCTTTTCATTTTTCTTTTTCTTTTTTCCTTTTTTCTTTTTTTCTTTTTGTTTTATTTCATGACAGGGTTTCTCTGTGTAGCCCTGGCTGTCCTGGAACTCACTCTATAGACCAGGCTGGCCTCGAACTCAGAAATCCACCTGCCTCTGCCTCCCAAGTGCTAGGATTAAAGGTGTGTGCCACCATCACCTGGCTCACTCTGTCTTTTCTAAAATGGAGATAACTCACTCTTTAACACAGATGTCCTTCCAGTGCTTAGAGTGAAATTCAAACATCTTAGACATTAACTAAGATGATTCAGACTTTGGCCTCTACTTTCCTTCCCAGAATCATGTCTCACTGCCTTCTGACAAATCCCATTCTCTGGCCTCCTTAGCTTGTCATACAGAATATGCCATACTCACCCGAGGACCTGAGATTTCTGCAAGGATTTGTCTTCTCTTGAAGTCTGGTCTTGCCTTTCTTGCATTAACTCTGACCAACTCTTAATTTAATTTTTTTTTGTTTAAAAATTTCCAGGCAATATATTTTGATCATATTATTCCAACTCTCCCAATATGTTCCAGCTCTTCCCCACATCCATATCTACCAACTTCACATTGTTTCCTCTCTGAAAGGAAGAAAGAAGAAAGAAAGAAAGAAAGAAGAGAGAGAGAGAGAGAGAGAGAGAGAGAGAGAGAGAGAGAGAGAGAGAGAGAGAGAAAGCACACATAAAGGAAAAAACAGTCTAATCTTCTTTCTGTTACTCCTAAACATGAGACCTGCCCTGGAGTGTGCGTGATACACTCAATGACACTTTATTGAAGAAAGCTAATTTTCCTCTCCTAACAGGTATCAATTGCAAATAATTTCTTGGCTAGGGGTGGGATGTTTTTCTCCATGCTAGGATTTTGTCTAGCTTGAATTTGTTCAGGTTCTTATACTTGATGACACAGTCTCTCTGTGAGTTCATAGATGCGGTCAGCTTTGTTGTATCTGGAAAATGCTGGTTTCCTTGGAGTCATCTACTACCACTAGCCTGTAAAATCCTTCTGCTTCCTTTTCTTCATAGATCTCTGAGCCTTCAGAGAAGAGTGTGATGAAGACCTGCCTTTTAGAACTGAATGCTCCAATGTCTCTCACTCTCTTGTCCATTGTTCAGTTGTGGGGCCTCTACTGTAAGAGGACATTTCTCTGATGAGGGCTCAGCGATGCACTAATGAACCATTAAGAATCATTATATTGCTATGTTCATTTAGCAGAATGTAGGACTTCCCCAGGGACCTATGATCTATTTAATCTCAGGTTCTTCATTTCATTAACAGTGTAAAGTAGCCTCTACCTCATCTAGTGCGCCTTAAATAAATCAAATAGTAGATAGTTATTCCTATAGCATTTGTGCCACTGTTGAACCAGAGTATCTTACAGTTGTAGCTGTTGTACTGGATTTGTAGGCAGGTGAGATTGATGATTACTCTTGGCCAACAGCTCAAAACCACATAATTCAATCCTGTACTGAAGATTTTACTTTGTAACACATATCTAATTGGGGCTTTATATAGTGACTCTATTTAAAATATTTTCACACACACAGACACACACACACACACACACACACAAATCTTATACAAAAGTACATTTCCATATAACTTTTCAAAAAGGCCTCTAGTGTTAGTTGTATCTCCCCATAGTCCATCCTCTAGCCTGTTCTCCCACCCCCTTCCCATTTAATCCTTCTAGTCCCAGCTTCTCCATTTATTCCTATATAACACTAAATTTTATTCCTCCTTCTTCAAAAGAGCCACTGGTCTCTTGTTATCTTCCTAACCTCTGTGGTTATTCTGAATGAAACACACATATCTAAAGGTTAAAAGCCAACATTTACAAATAATGGAAAACACACCATATTTGTCTTCCTGGGTCTGGGTTACCTCACTCTAGATTTTTTTTCTAGCATCCATTTACTTGAATTTTTCATTTTTCTTAACAACTGAATATTATTCATCATGTACATATAGCACATTTTCATTATCTTTTCATCAGATGATGGGCATCTAGGCTGTTTCCAATTCTTGGCTATTATTAAGAGAGCAGCAATGTGCAGGATGGGCAAGTATTTCTGTAGCAGGACATATATCCTTTGGGTATATGTACACAAATGGAATAGTTGGATTTTCTGGTAGCTCATATTTCAGATTGCTTTAGTTACTCATCCATATTGACAATATCTTCAAAAATGATTCTTGTTAAAAGGGACAACAGCATGTAAAAGAATGAAAATAGATTCATACCTCCCACCCTTGACAAACCTAAACTCTAAATGATTCAAGACCTTAACAGAAGAACAAATACCCTGAACCTGATAGCAGAGAAAGTGGAGACTATGCATGAACTTTCTGGCAAACGAAAAGACTTTCTGAATGAGAACCCCAAAGCAGAGGCATTAAGACCAACAATTAATTAGTAGCACCTCATGAAGCTAAAAAGCTGCTTCATCATCATTCAGGCAAAGCAACAAAATCTTTTCCAAACATATATATGAGGGTTAGTAGCTAAAATATACAAAAAACTCAAAACCTTAACATCAAGAAAACAAATAACTCAATTAAAAATGGAATATAGAACGAAGCAGAGTTCTCAAACAAAAGCACAGTTAAAGACATTTGAAAATGTTCAACACTGTTAGGCATCAAAGAAACTCAAATTAAAATTACTTTGAGATTTCTTCTTATGCTAGTCAGAATGGCCAAGATTAATGCTGGCGAGGATGCAGAAAAAGGAAATACTCATTGCTAGTGAGAGTTTAGTCTGGCCAACATATGCCATCTCTGTAGGACTCTAATCAAGGTACACTTCCACTAAGGAAAGATTGTGTGTACAGGTGTCCTTAGCTCCCTCGTCTCTGCAGTCTCCTCAGATCTTAACTGACAGCAATTGGACTTCTTATCTTTGTCCCTTAACTACAAAACCCATGTGGGCAAACTATAACTGTAGCAATGATCACAGTTTCTGGTATGTTATCTATGTTAAAGAAATATTTTGACTACTAAATAAATGAGTGGCATCTACCGATTTTTCAGGATATTTTTAATTAGGTTCCTTGTCATTCTCTGTAGGTTTTCCCTAGATTATTTCATTTGGTGAGCCAAAGATCAACAGTTTGCTTTAATTGTTTTTGTCCATTTCTGCATTGCTTCCTCTGTACCCGGGAGTTTATCTTCATAAGCTTAACCCATTCAATGTCCTGGACTATGTCCTCTCTGGTTTAGGCTCATGGTTTCAGTCAAGCCTCATTTTTAAGACTCTAATTCTTTTTGAGATGCTCTTTCTCTCTCTCTCTCTCTCTAAATGATAAGAGCTAAAGTCTAGTTCAGTTTCCCCAGAACCATTTATTGAGAACTCCATTCTTTTTCTTGCAGTGGGCTATGAATGCATGGTTTTAATCCTAAATTCTGTTCTGTTTAGCTATGTCTGATTTTATGCCATTACAAAGGTATTTTAGGTTATTATAGTTATGTGTCCATTCCCCTCCTATCTCTCCCCTCTATCAGCTATCTCTATCTTGCTAGTCTCTTCAAGTGTTTGGCTCCTCTGGGATTTGTATGTGTGTGTGTGTGTGTGTGTTTGTGTACATATATCAAGTGATCAATTAGCTTTATTCCTAATGTAAAAAAAAAACACTGGAAACTTGATAGGGTTTGCACTGAACTTATAAATTTGCTTGGGTAGTATGAATATTTTTAAAAATGTTTCTTGTGTGTATGTGTGTGTCCATTTCAGTTTATTTCATCAATATTTTATAGTTTTCATTACAGAGAGCTTTCATTTCTTTGGTTAAATTTACCCCTACAATTTTAATCGCCTTTGGAGATTTTGTACATGTGAATAGCTTCTTGATTTCTATTTCAAATAATTCACTATTAGCATACAACAATGCTACTATTTTTGTATGTTGGGTTTGTGTCCTGTAACTTAGCTGAATTCACTTATTAGTATAATAGCTTTTTGCCAGTGTTTGGGAGTCTATAAATAATATATCATCTATAAAGAAGTGACAATTGGAATTCTTTTTACAATATCAATTACTTCAAAAGTAAGCAGCTTAATTTCTTTGTATTCTATTTTAATAGATTCTAAGGTTTTGCTACTATTGATTCCTAATTTTATTGCACTCTCAGAAAAATGTTTGATATGATTTCATAATTACTCTAATTTAAATTTTATTTTTATTTTATGTATATGGGTATCTTGTTTGCATGTATGCATCACTTGCATCCTTATGGCCTCCAAAGGCCAGAAGAGAGTGTCAGAGCCTCTGTACTTGGGGTCACAGAGGTTATGAATGAAAATGTAGGTACTAAAAACCAAACTCAGGATCTCTGGATGGGCAACTAGTGCTCTTAACTACTGAGCCATCATTCTAGCCCCTGATTTTGAGAATTTTTTTAATTGATAATTTGTTGGGTTTTTTTTTTTTTTTTGAGATTTACTTTGTGACCTATTGTGGTGGTTTGAATATGCTTGACCTATGGAGTGACACTAGGAGGAGGTGCAGCTTTATTGGAGTAGGTGTGGCCTTGGCGAAAGAAGTGCGACATCCTAGCTGCCTATGTGTAAAATCTTTACTCCCTTATATTTTCTTACCTGAGTAGGCAAGATTTAAACAGAGGTAGGAGTACAGGGTGGGACAAAAATTGGGATGTAGGGAAAAGGTTAAACTAAGGCTGTATAAAAAAGTCATTTGGAAAAAACAAAGAAGTCATTTGAAAACATACTATCTTAATATCCAAAACATAATCCACACATCAAATGAGGTACAAGAAGAACAGAGGAGTGGCCCCTTGTTCTGGAAAGACTCAGTGAAGCAGTATAGGGCAAAACCAGAACAGGGAAGTGAGAAAGGTTGGGTAGAAAAACAGGGGGAGGGAAGAGGGCTGATGGGACTTTCGGGGAGTGGGGGTCTAGAAGAGGGGAAATCATTTGAAATGTAAATAAAAAATATATCGAATAAAACAAAGAAGTTAATTTTAAAAGAGACGTTGAACAGATGTATCATATTAATTCTGATCCCAGAAAGCATGGGTTATTAAAGAAAAATTCTCAGTGACAAGTGTAGGACACATCTCTAGGAGTTGTCCAGAAAAGACTGAAGGACCACCAAAACTATATAGGTTATAGACATCACCACTGATCTCCCATGAAAACTGGATGGCAGGACCCTGTTGTTAAACAAACCACAGAGCATGAATGCAGAATACAAAAACATCATACCTGATGCTTAAAGCTTCCTCCTTAATAGCTATCTTTCATCATTCCAGAAATTACCATGCATACAGATTCATGGAAAAAGTCAACCAACTCTGCCCAACCCCCTGCCACTTTCAATTTTGCAGGCTAAAATACCAAAGTTGCCAGGAAAGATGTGCTTGCTGGTACTGCAGTGGCACCACTGTTATTGTGGCAATCAATTGATTTTTAAAATTAGATTTAAAGCTGTCTCTGTAGATGG
The DNA here is from genome assembly GCF_947179515.1 of Apodemus sylvaticus. Classification (NCBI taxonomy): domain Eukaryota; kingdom Metazoa; phylum Chordata; class Mammalia; order Rodentia; family Muridae; genus Apodemus; species Apodemus sylvaticus. The sequence continues at coordinate 47,230,404 of NC_067472.1, read as the reverse complement.
ATGGACATGGCTAACACTATAATCCTGGAGAAAGGTTCAAGGCTGCTAAGGTCATAGGAACTAGGAGTGAGCCTACTGCTGTTATTTTTCTAAATAGCTATATTGTCAAACTGACTCTTAAATATTTACATTTAAACCTATTGACTAATGCTGTCCTTGGCCTTTAGCAAAGAAGTTTCTAACAGGATAACCATTCATTGCACCACCTCAGAGGTCTATGGAACGCCATGGAAAAGGAAAGAAAGGAAAGAAAAATATAAGATCTGAACAATAGTGAGGGTTGTAAAACCCTATCTTATGGCACAGCATGGCCACTGCACTTATGAAATCTCAGCTGCTGCACTTATGTGCACAGAGCCTGTACGAGATTGAGCCAGGAGACATTCAGTCATCGGGTAGTGGTCCCTGGGCTCTATCCTACCTGGGAAAGCTAATGACAATCAGGAACACCTGGAAGGAAGGAAATAATTGTCCTCATTAATGTAGTTACTGGTGAGTTACTCATGCTCCAGTTGATAGCTGCACACCCATGACACATGAATAGTTGTGAGAAAGCCCAAAGGGTCATTAAGAAAAACATAAAATGTCACAAAATTAGAATGTAGCCTTGGTGGGAGGGTGGTGGGTTGGTGGGGTTGGAGAAGGCTAAGAGAGATGGGGTGGTGAGCATGACCAGATGCACTCGATACATGCCTACAATTGTCAAATGATAAATTGACTTTAAAAACCCTTTAATCATGGTAAGCTGTGTTGAAATGATGTCATCTTGACCACTAAGATGATAACAAAACCAAACAGAAGAACAAAGAAAATGCAGTCCTGGTTAACTCTGTACATTTTCCATTGGGGGGGGGGCTATTTTACATCCTTATAATATGGTCTATCTCCTAACACATCAGCTAAGTTTATCATTTTTTAAATTTGTTTTTTCTCTGTGCTATGTATATGAATTCTTTCATCACAATGCTTATCATGCTTTTCTGTGACCATTCCTACCAGTGTTACATATCCTCTTATGTTTTCTTTTATTAATATCTTTTACTGTCATATCAAACAATTACTTTAAATTTTCTTTATAAATTTAAATGATAAATGATAAATTTATTTTTATCATTTTACAATTTCATACACACACACACACACAAAGGTAGTCTTTCTTGCCTTCATTTGGGAACAGGTTAGGCACAGTTATTGTGCCCCCACTTATTTATGCGTGGCCAAGAGCTGCTAACTTCTGAAGAACGTCCTCTGGTTCCTTTGTCACACCTGCAACCACTTATGCCAACGAGCCAAGTTACATGTTGAGCCCAAAGATAATCAAGACCAGTACAACAATAAGGTAGTAAAAAAAGACTCACTTACTGGCTGCCCTTTACTGAGTTGAATTTGTGACCCAAGACTACAACAACCAGTACTAGGTAATATTATCTGGAAACAGCTGTGAAAGACTAGATACATGTATTACTCTAGTTTTAGGTCTGTTCCAGAAGCTCTATCTGTAAGTCAGCCTGGAAGTTGGGGGAGAATGTTAAGCCAAGTTGTTGGTCTCAGCAGCCCAGCACTGAGTTTCAGAGAAATCGTAAACATTCTCTCAAAAAATGGGATCTTACCCCACTCTATGCTGACTAAGTTTGGAGGAAGAGAGATGAAGGTCATCTACTAGGCAGGTATGATGCTCCTTACCTGGGTCAGACCTGAATCTCCTGGCGGGATGACTTGGTCCCAGAACTTCCATGAGGTCTGTACTCAACCTGATTGCAAAGCTTCAACTGTATTTTTTTTTATTCATTTTCATTTTTTATTCAATATATTCTTTATTTACATTTCAAATGATTTCCCCTTTTCTGGCTCCTTACTACAAGGTTTCTGATTTTTTTTTTACATGTTTTCATTTCTGTAGTGAACATCCTGCACAAATCCTCGGCATCCCCCCACTTGTTTATATTGCATGTCTACACTTTCTTGTATCTGACTGAGGTTTCTTATGATGATCTACCTTAATAGGTTCCTGTTAAAACTGGAATCTACTTCTGGAGAACTTTCCTCCTCCTTCTTCTCTGGTCCTCCTCCTCCTCTTCGTCTTCCTCCTCCTCCTCCTCCTCCTCCTCCTCCTTCTCCTTTGGCATTGTTTCCTTGTATGCTCCTGGTATCCCCATATTGATATAAGAATATATTGGATTAAAGTTGCCCTTTATATTTTATGGACTGGCATTTGTGAGAAAATATTTTTCTATTTAGATAGAATAATAGGTCTTAGCTTGATAGGTACTTTGGATTTGGTTATTGATGAATGTAAGGCTATCACTTATCTTTAGATTTCCTCTGTCTTTATTGACAAAAGAAGGGACAAGCCCACTTGATAGAGTGTTTACTACCAACTAAGGTCCCAAATCTGTGATCTAATATCTCTAATTCCCCTGGGTCATTTGCAAGTATTTGTTAGGCTTATACTCCTTGGGGTATATATAGGGATTTGGGAAGACAGTTCCTTGTGCCTGTGGTCCAACACAAGTGACTCCTAGGCTTTTAGTGCAGCTATATGTAATCTTTGAGCATATAGACATGAATGGGAAGGTCTCTAAGTCATACAGGAACTGCTCACAGACCCGTGGGTTGTAGGCAGTTATAGTTCTGGATCAGAAAAAGCTGAGTGGCAATGGAAATTTTAAATTAGCAGCAAATCATGGACTTGGAAGACTTTCACTAATTTTTACAGGTCCACAATAACTGATATCAGGCTTGGAGCATTGGTAACCATATTCTTGGAGTTTTAGGGCACAGATAGGACTCTTCTCAAGTACTTAAAGCAATCTCAAGGCATTGGCCTGGAGCAGACTTTCCATGGTCCTGCTAGTTGAACACTGGAGGGATATGGGTTAATGACTATAGCAGCCACTACTCTGAAGCCATTGGAAGCTCAAGCAACTGTTTTCTTCCTACTGAAGTACATTCAGGCTAAAGCTTAATAAGTGCTAGTGGCCAGCTTTTAACTACTAAGGCAAGATGTCAGGTTAGTCATGGTTGCTGGAGCACTTGACTTCCATAAATTGATGAGATTAGAAGATACCCGGTACAAGCTCTGTCTTTGAAGCAGAGTGGATTCTTTTATACCAGCCTTGTCCTCAAAGAGAATTTTCAGCTTGTGGTTACTCTAAGGTCCTCCTATAGTTACAACAGCTGGTTTGTGCTATAATTAGAGTTGCTGGAACTTTCTTTTCCTTAGCAGTAGTTTTTGTGCACCATACCCATATCTCCAGGGAGCCAGAGCTGTAATTTGCTTAGTTCCTATCTCTAGATTGCTTTTCTGACTCTCTATGCTGTTCAGGATTTCCATCACTTACTTGCTAATGTCCAAAGTTCTTCTTCAATCACTGTGTTCAAATTGTGTTTCTTCTTTAGTTGCCTTGGTTCTTCTCAGTGGCAAAATCATGTGTACCTCCCTATATATACAGTCATTCTTAAGTAATTCTAAGCTTCTTAAGAACACAATAGGTAATGTGTAAGGGTGGAGGGGGATACCCAGGGGGTCCCCACTCACTCAGAAAAGAAGGAGAAGGGACATGGGGGAAAGGATTGTGGGAGAGGGTTCCAGGAGGGGATAGGAAGCAGGATATAAAGTGAATAAGTAAAATAATATTTTTTTTAAAAAGGGAAAAGGACACAATTGTCTCTTATTTCACTCCTTCACTCTCCCAAACACACACACACACACACACAGAGAGAGAGAGAGAGAGAGAGAGAGAGAGAGAGAGCTCATGGATTATTGCATACAAGGGGGCAGACATATTATGAGAGAAAGAGATGGGTAACGACATCAAGGAAACTGATTTTAGACATAACAGGTAAGATGAGCATGTGACCTCACAGCATGTGGGACAGCTCACACAAGCCCCATGGATGCTCCATCCAGACAAACTCCCAGTATGGATATGAGGAGAGCATTAAATCCCACCACTAACTGAGGAGCAATTAGCATTTGACAACTGCTGGGTGTGAGAGAGTCAGTTTTCCTTAAAATGTGACCCATGATAGACTGACCACACATCAGCACAGGTTCCTCTCCCAAGAATAGCTGAGTAAAATAAACTGGACTTGGTTAACAGAAGAGAAAAAATAAATCTCAAAGTTGTGGAGGAAGGGATGGAAAGATGGAAAAGTAAAGGGAAGAACTGTGGAAGGGAAGGAAATATACTCAAAATTTTAAAAAGGTCACAAACTTATTCTAGTCAACTTTCCTCAGTGTGTGATGATCCAGTATTGACCAGCCCTTTACCCCTAGATTCAGGAGTGGCAGTCGTCTATTCCTGAAGTTTATTAGGATTGCTTCCACTGCATGGTTTTCATGGAACAGAAGTATGTTCTTTAAAACAAACACACAACAACAAAACCAAAAGTTTTCAGTTCTCCTGGGAAATGGAGGAGGAAAGTAAGGACTTTATAGATAAACAGCAGTATCTGAGGCCACTGACCCCAAAGCTTTGGTACTTGCTTAAGACATGTAAAAGACAGAATATGCCTTAGCACATAAGATAAAATTTGTTAATAAATCATTTAAAATATTTCACTAGTCAAAGACATAATCTTTATCAATCAAGATTTTATTCTTATATTACTTTCTTGATCTAAGATTTCTTAACTCTTTGCCACTTTTAGAAACATAATAGTATACATGTATGAGAAGAGAGTAACACTGTTGTGATGGTTAGTGTTAACTGTCAACAGATCCAGACTCAACCTGGAGACTGGCCTCTGGGCACACCTTGAGACGATTTTCTTTCTTTCTTTTTTTTTTTTTTTGTTTGTTTTTTTTTGTTTCTTTTGTTTTTTGTTTTTGTTGTTGTTGTTGTTGTTTTTACTGTTCTTTTTTTTTAATTTATTGATATATTTATTACATTTCAAATGATTTTCCCTTTTCTGGACCCCCACTCCCCGAAAGTCCCATCAGTCCCCTTCCCTCCCCCTGTTTTCCCACCCAACCCTTCCCACTCCCCTGTTCTGATTTTGCTCTATACTGCTTTAATTGAGTTCACTGAGATGGAAAAACTCATCCACTCTGGCGCCAACATGCCCTTGCTGGGATCTTGGATATATAAGTGGAGAAGGTAATCTGAGTAGATGCAGGGATTCATTGTTCTCTGTTTCTCAACTGTGGGTATAATATGATGATTCTTAGGTTGTTAGAATACAGAAATCTGTAAGTGCCAGATTTTCTCTATGATAATTTTTTGGAAAAGTGGCCACAAATGACATGACTTCACGACCTATGAGGGGAAAAAACATACCTAGACACTGAACCTTAATCTCAATGTAAAGACCTATGCTTTAAGTATGACATCAGAGCAGCAATCCCTATCACCCACTGGCAGAGTGGTAGGCACAGCTATATGTCAGTGCACACTTGTATGTATTTCTGGCTACATACATGATTACTAGGAGTTCCCATGCTGTTCTTATGTTAAGACACTGAGATGAACCCTGTTTTCCATATTAGGAATGTCTAAAGGCAAACTTTAACCTAGACTGGATACATGCATGAATTCACAGTTCAGTTGATTTTATTAAAACACAATGACTTTTTATATACTTATCTTATGAACTAAAAGGAATTCCTTGTATAAAAAAAATTTCACAATAGTTTATATTACTAGAGATGTGGGATTAAACGAAGAGATACCTGGTGAACCTTCATGCATTGTAGAGGATTCTAGACTGGACAATGTTTTGCTTTCAGTCTTATAGCTTATTAGTGGCATACAGCTAGGCTGACACTTAGAGATTCTTATTACTCTAAAGTCCTTTGCATCATATCCATAATGCTTCATCATTTGCAAAGACAAATTATGAAAGTAAATTGTACTGGTTAGTTTCTGTAAACTTGATACAAATCTAGACACATCTGGGAAAAGGGGCCATTAAATAAAAAAGTGTCTTTATAAGATAGGCTTATAGGCAAATCGTGGGGCATTTTCTTGACAAATGACTAATGTGGGTGGTCCAAACATGGGTAGTGCCACTTTTGGACAGGTAGTACTGGATGGTATAAGGAAGCAGGCTGAGCAAGCCATGAGGACCAAGCCAGCAGGCTGCATTCCTTCGTGGTCTCTCCTTTAGTTCCTGCCATCAGGTTCCTGCCCTGCCCTTCCCTCAGTGATGGTCTGTGACTGAGGAGTTGTCAGAAGAAATAAACGCTCTTCTCCCCAAGTTGCTTTTTGTCATGCTATTTTATCACAGGCTTAAAACCTTGACAAAGGCATGAAATGTATGTTTGCAAAAGGAGTTCTCACTGCTCCAAATGCTCAGAGACTATTTATAACTGCCCCAGAGCCTTTGATGACAGCAGCACTTTCTCATTACATGACTAATGTGGGCTTGGAGACATCAGAAGATCCCATCACAAAGATGTCACAGGAGGAAGAAGGTTCATCTTCCCTTCACAGCATCAAATGACCTCTCAGAGCTGGGCTCTTTTCACAAGCTGAGACCACAGGAGCCAGACACCGTAGTCTTTTATTCTGGGATCAGACACCTAGACTCCCTCAGTGGTCTTAGCCAACGCTTTACATTTTCCTTTTCTGCTTTGTTCATCTGGAACTCCGAGATGGCATCATAATGCTCCCGCAGACAGGTGACAGACTGGCAAGAGGCATCAAAAGCACTCACAGAAGATTCTTGTGATGCTCTTGTTTGTCTTTCAGATAAGTGCTCCTCTCAGTGTCTAATTGGAAATACCAGCAAGGGAGATTCACCCCATCTGCTGCTCAGTAACCCATCTGCATGCATGAGAGCCTAAAGTCTCTGATACTAAAGGGAAAAGCCACTTTCTCTAATTTGTGCACTGGGTCCGTGGGCCTTTGAGCAAAAGCAGGGTAGACATTCTTTTGGTTTTTTTTTTTTTTTTTTTTTTTTTTTTTACTGGAAAACAGAGATAAAGGGGATGCTTCCAGATATTAGCAGCTTTTTGTTAATGTAAATAAAACTTATGTAATATTTCTCACTATTTTTCCATAGTAAGCTGTGTGCAGAAACACCAGCTATCCAAAATATCATGTGGGGGAGTATACCTGGAAAACACAGCATGTTTCTAGAAACCCATGAGGCTTTTGAAAGCAGGTCTTAGAAGCTCTCTAATAAACAAACTGCAGATAGGTAAACATGTAGAGCTTTATTGCGACTAGGAGTTTGTAAATTTCTTTCACATTTACAACACATCTTTGCCTCAAGTCTGAGTTTCCATGTTGACTAACTGGTCTTCTGAAAACATGCATTTGTGAAAATGCTGAATTGAAAGTATTTGCCAAAATAGATAGATAGATAGATAGATAGATAGATAGATGGATAGATAGATAGATGAATAAATAAATAAGGACAAGCTTTTTGTCACTGGAATCTCAAGCTTGAATACATAACCAACTTCAAAGAAATTTCTAAGTATCTGGCTAAATGGAATAATGGACCAGGGACCTCTGAAAACCGTTCAATTCCCAAGACTCCATAAATCTCTTCCACTTTAAATCAGCACCACTATTTATTTGCTTTTGTGTACATTTTTAGACATACGCCACAGTATCTTCCGTGTCTGCTATTAGATGTAAATGCCACAAAGTATATTAATCAGGCTTCTTGGAGTCCTCATTTCATAATCTCCCATACTGATGAAAAGGAAATAAGTTTCAAAGATCTCACTCTATCCCAGACACATCACTAAATTTGCCACATACAAGAGTTGAAACAAGGCACATGGACTTTCTACTACATCACGTTGTTTCTTTAAATCATATCACTTTCAAAGGAAATCCAAGGATATATAGCTAGCATTGGAATGCTGAAAACTAGAAAGCATGAGACCATGTATTAGGTGTGAGCCTTGTAGTCATTAGTAATAATTAACACAGAAATAAAAGTCTTCCTCTGGGTGCCAGCCTCAATAACCTTTTATTTTCCTCATCCTGGGAATAAGAAAGGGGAGACTGATATTGATCTTTTCTTCCTGGTCTTTGTACTTGCTGCTACCTACTTCAGGAATGCAGATCACAGGATAGCTTATCCATCAGGTCTCAACTTTCATACTGTTGCTTTAAGCCAGTTTTCCAGCTGAGCAATGTGTATTGTTCTTCCTGTCCTGACTTACCAACTATTTGCAAACTCTTTCCAACTAGTTGTTAAACTCCCTCTCAACTTTCTTTAGTTCTTGTGTCCAATCAGCAATGTTTTCAAGGATGGCAGTGGTGGTCCTTGGCACTGGGTTTCCAGAATTGCTTCATAACCCAACTCAGTGCATCTCAAAATGTAGATGCATAAAACTCTCTTGGAGAATTCTAGTTCCTCTAAGATACTCATTCTGAAGATTCTTTATATTTACATAAAGTTTCTATTTCCCCTTTTGCTTAGATTTTGAGGCAAAGTCTACTCAGACTTTGGGCCAGAAATTCTCCCTCTTTCTGCCTTAGCCTACAGGAGCATGCCACTACACCTGGGAGAAATAAGGATTGATAAAGGCAGCCAGGTGGTTATGATGCCCTGAACCACTCAGAGTCTGCCAGTGCTGAGGGATGCATCCCGTAGTCTAAATCAGCAACTCTGCTCCCAGGCAGGCTCAATCTCCATCATTTTCATTTCATTTATATCACTTTATATAACTGCTATTATTTTGCTACTTAATATTTTTATCTCTCCCATTGTTATATGTCATAGACACCCTAAAGACTAGGGATTTGGTGTTGTTGTTTCAACTGTCAAATGCACGGGATTGTCTGAAGTGAACAAAGGAAGCAGGTTTTGAAACTCCACAACTCACCTTCACTTCTATTCGGCCCCAATCTCAAGGAACTTTCTGTTATTAGTGAGACACTGATAGCAAGAAAGATCTACCTAAAACAGAGCATCATCTCCAAGCATCAGCTTTTTCTACAGGTACAGAACCATTTCGCAGAACCACAAGAGACTGTTGAACCTGTATGTAAAGGCCTCTGTCTTTTGTCCTGATCCCAGAGCTTTGAGGTCAACATGACCGACTTCTTGCCGACCCATGTCCCCTGGTAACCCTGCACATATTTAAAAGTACACATGAAGCTCCAGACTTGCTGGAAGCAAGCATCATTACACAGTGCCTTGTTTTCATATAGCTTTCCACTGGGCAATGAAGAGGGTGGCAAAGCCCAAGAAATCAGTATACACCAGGCTGCCAATCACCACCACTTCTGTGAGTCAGTCTTTCTACATCTGCTGCTGAGGAAGAGAGAACAGCATAAAAGAACCCACAGTGTTATCATCCCATCTACCTGCAGATCTTAGTTGTTCCTCACAGTCAGCGGGAAAAATAATTTGAGCATGAAAACTGTAAGAATTGATCAAGAAGTTCTTAAAGAGACTCAGGTTAACAGACGTCTATGGACCTGCTTTCAAATACTCCATTGCTCCTTTAGCATCCTCCAAAAGAAAAATCCCAGACACACACACACACACACACACACAGAGAGAGAGAGAGAGAGAGAGAGAGAGAGACAGAGACAGAGACAGAGAAGGGGAGAGAGAGAGAGGAAAGAAAGAAATGATTTGACAATTGGAGAAGAAAATAGAAAACTGGGGTTTAGTTTTAAAATTCTGTTTCTGCACATTAAATAGTTTTATAATAGAAAATTGAAAATATCATTCTCATTTAGTACATCTTACAACGAATACAAGGTATTAAGTAGTACAGAAAGCAGACACCACAGTGTACAATGTCCACGGCTGCCTTGTGGTGCCTGGGATGGAGGTCTGTGTGCCCCCATGTCATTTAGAGTATGTTAACATGGTAGGATGGAAGAAGGTAGAATCTCAAACACTGTGGGTATGGGATAAAATACATTTTAAAAGATGAGGGGGGTCATTTGCTTTAATGTTTAATGTTTCAACTGTATTGAAATTTGTACAGAAGAAACACTTATATTTCACATGAAGAAAATTTCCCTCGTGTGAAATGCAAGTGTTTCTTCTGTTGAAGGTATTTCACATGCTTCTGTTATTGAGCAATAGCTTCCTTTATACTTTTCGCAATAATTTTAATAGGAAAGCTTTGCATTTGTACTCCAGAAAAATGCACAGAAAGTGTGATGCCCCTGAATTCTCACTGAAAACAATTAATAATGTAAGAATTACCGCAAACATTTAATATCAGATGACAATTTTATGAGTGCCAATTCTAATTTAAATTCAGTCCTTTGTTTAATGTGGGTTTTTTTATTTTTAAAAAAGTTAAAGCTGAAAATAAAATGTCAGTGAACTGAGACGCATGACCACATTAGCTCTGTTTTACTCCAGGCTTGCCTGCTCCATCTCCCCAGCTACCCAGACTGGGCCCTGATGGAAGGAGAACATCGCCCTGATTCCTCAGTTGCCCTTCGTGACCCCTTTGCAGTGGCTAAAAGAGCCAGTGTAGTTAGACAAAGGTGTTCTTGGGAGTCTGCAGATTTGGGTTAGAGTTCTACCTCTATTTCCTCCTAGTTGCATGACCTTGAGCAGTTGTCTCTACCTCCCTAAATCTCATCTGTGATGCAGACAATGCTATTAGGTCCTTATATCATTGAATCACAGTTAAGTATTGATCAGAGGAAGATCTATGGTTTAAGAGGAGAGCAGATTGCTCAGGAGACACTTTGTGGGACACCCTGTCCTTGAAGTAGGGACAGGGAGAGGAAGACACAGTTAAACAGAAAGATAGTGCTACAGTTTATATCCTTTTTCTCTAGAGGGAAGATAGCCAAGAACAAAGACAGACAGAGAGTACAGAGAGCTAGTTCTTAGCTCAGCTATACTGAGTATCCTCCGTTACCCAGGTGCCCTGGCAGGATTCCTCTGGTGTATGCTGATTTCATCAAAATGAGGTACTATGTGAAAATAAATAAGCCCTAATTAGGGATGGCACCACATTCTTCTTAGTTTTCACCTAGGAGAAGAGTCCAGGGAGTTTATGTACATAGGACAAGCAAAGAAAATAAGTACTCTGTTACTGGGAGAACGTGAGTCCCTCCATCATAGAGAGGGCTTTATATGCAACCTGCTATTACTTCTACTGAGTTTGGTTCACTAAAACACTATGTAGTTTAATGCCACCATCACCTGAAAGGAAATTCCATGCACAAGCAACCTAGAGCTTAGGTAAGAGAACAGCCATCTCTTGGTGTCCTCCTCAAGTTCCAGAGCAACACAAAGGGCACAGTGAGGACAGGAGATGGGAACTCAGTAGTCCCAGTTCAGCAGCTGTGAAAATAAATGCATGTGAGGTACCTGCGACACAGTGACCCTTAGCAAACAGCAGCTGTCACTGCTCTTGTTGAGACTATTGCTGCTGCTGGTGTCCTCTTGATCAGGTGAAAGGTTTCTTTCTGTTTATCAACTCTCTGTTACCTTCAACCTTAATGTCAGCCTCTGTGCAGACTGCAAAAGTAACCCACATGCACTCAAGGCATTCTGGGAAAATGGAGAATTACTGAGGACATGAAGACCCCCCCATGTCCTCATGTTCTTGGGAACCCCCATGGCTTCCTCTGTCTTCACTTACTGAAGCTCCTGGGGCTAATTTACATATCTCTCACAGGACTAAAAAAGCTAAAGAAATATAGGAATAAAGAAATGGAGGCCTTGGGTACAAGATACTCTCTTCATAGGATGCAATTTGAAATAAGCAAGGCAGTACTGTTAGTTTGAATGTCAACCTCACAACCATTCTCTCCTTGTCTCTTCCATCCTTTCCTGTGAATCATTTCTTGACAAAACATTGCTTGCTGGAATCAGGTACCAAGAACTCTTCAATTCTGGTTTTGCAATGGATATTCTCAGGCTGTCTGCCTGGAGTCAACAGTGTCAGTCTCAACTTCCCCTCATTCCAGGATGCCCACTAGTAAATCTGGAAATCCAATCTTTGTTTGGTTTCTGTGGGACAAGATTATTTGTTAAACTAAGTTTCTGTCCAACTTGAAGCCATACACTAAGCAAACATTCATCATTTCCCAGTTCCACTGTGATAGAAGATCGTAGTCTATAAACACAATCCCCAGGTTGGTATGTCTTACACAGCATGTGCCTGACTATATGCACCAAAACGAAACAATCCTAAAGGCAAAAGTTACCTTCAAGGTTTAAAAAGCTAGCTCATCCAAATGACTAACTCAGTAGTATTATATGGCATATTAACTCTCTAGCCCATGCTAACTCAGTATTCATTAATTGAGATGCATCAAAGCACAGTATTCTTTCTTGTGTTATCTTCTCCTTCTGAAGATTTAGCTCTAAACGCAAGAGGAAGAAAGGGAAAAATGAAAGCAGACATAACCCAGTTAGAAACTTGGATTTATGGAGTTCAACCTCGAAAATAATTTTTTTAAAAAAAATATCAAGCATGTGAATTAAAGTCCCATCAGACAGCTATAATTTATACAGCAAGCACTTGGCAGGTAATTTGACTATGTAGTGATACAGGCACCAAGAGGATAATCTTCACAGAAAACCAGACCCCTCTGTGGCAAGTCAGGAGGCAAGAAAGAAACACGTTTGTTTTTCACATAGAAGAGGGTTTCTTATTTAGTAGATATTTAATGATAGTGATGGTGATGATCATGAAGATGAAGATACAAAACTAAGTCTAAGATACAGTAGTTCCCATCCACAATGTGAAAAGCAGCCTTGTAAAAAGCCAAGGAAAAAAAGGCAGTAGCCCCAAAACAGCGGTCATGTCAAAAAGCCAAGTAAAAGAGATAGAAAATACAGTCCAGTGGAAGATTTCTGGTTGTTCTTTGAGTTTTTAATTCTCATCTATTTATATATTTCCAAGCAATCCACTTTATTTTTAGAGATATAGAAAACATGTTACATGTATGATAATATTTACTTTTAATTTAGCATTTTATTGCAAGCAATACAGATTGTGTTTCTAACTCTGAAGTCTTAGAGTGTATTTCAGAGTCTGCCTATAGCTAACCACAAACCTAAATACCAAACATCTACTTCACACCTGAATATTGGAAGAAAGGGACAAAGTCTCCTGGAAACATTTGATTTACTTATAATAGAGCATAGAACACAGCTCCCTTGCCTACTCTGTTCCCAATCCCCTATATAAAAATGGTGGATCAATTCCTGTAATTAAAAGTTGGGGTAGACTCTAATAGCATCAGTTGACTGACTGTAGGCAGGCAACCGTTATTCTATGCATCTCTAAGCCTAAGCAGTGCTGGCTGCATGGTTAACTCACTGGATACTGAGTTCTTTGAGAGGCATCCACCGTGTTGAGAAGCCCAGGCTCTACCAGAATGGACCTGGCTCTTCTTTCATCAGTTGTATTCTTGCTGTTGTCCCCTTGGAGCTTTGCGCCATGTTATTCTCTACATTTGGGATTTTGGTTCTCTGTCTCTCTACTTGATGCTTTTCTCGCAGGACCTGGAAGCTGGAAGTTATGAAGACTTGGTAGGCAGATGGGGCCACAGTAGCCAGGGAGGCAATAAGGGAATCTGATTGTGCTTGGGCATTGACTCATTAGATGCAGTAGGCAGTTTGCATAGCTGGAGGGTAAAGGTTGGACAGCAAAGTCAACAGACCAGACTGCATAACCTGGCTTTCCTGGGACTCTGCCTACTTTAATGTATTTGGACAAAACAGCAATTTCTTAGTCTGTAATCTTAACTAGAAGATTGATTTATTCTCTTTAAAATGTGTCAGATCTCATGAAAAAGCTTGTGTGTGTGTGTGTGAGAGAGAGAGAGAGGGAGGGAGAGAGAGAGAAAGAAAAAAGCTTGTGTGTGTGTGAGAGAGAGAGGGGGAAAGCTTGTGTGTGTGTGTGTGTGTGTATGTGTGTGTGTGTGTGTGTGAGAGAGAGAGAGAGAGAGAGAGAGAGAGAGAGAAGAGAGAGAGGGGAAAAAAGCTTGTGTGTGTGAGAGAGAGGGGGGAGAAGCTTGTGTGTGTGTGTGTGTGTGTGAGAGAGAGAGAGAGAGAGAGAGAGAGAAGAGAGAGAGAGAAAAAAGCTTGTGTGTATGTGTGTGTGTGTGTATGTGTGTGAGAGAGAGAGAGAGAGAGAGAGAGAGAGAGAGAGAGAGCACGCTTGGGCTCTCCAGTATCCTGCATCCTTGCCACTCATCATGATTCACACCCACTTCACTCCCTCCCTGCCTTCAGGTTACCTGCCTGGAAGGTGGATTAAAGCATTTGCGTTTACAACCCAAAGTCTGGAAGAGGCAAGGGTAGATTAACAAGTGATCCTCAGGCAACAAAGAACACAGCAAAGCCACAGACATCAGTCAAATGGTGAAGGTTTGAATTCGTAGGCATATTTACAAACGGATCACAGTCTCCCATTAGTTAGGCAGTCTCCCTTCACTGGTGGATATATAATAGATAAATAAATAGCAAGAATACATGTGATACATATTTAGATTGCACATTAGACTTTAAAATCTATGCCCAACTGAATGCATTAGCCTGTGTTTTCTGTTTATGTCTCCACAATGCCATGGAAACACAGCCCAGCATCCTAATAGCCCTCTCTCCGCAATAAATAAACAAAGCCTTTGTCTCTTCATGTTTCAATTTCTCTTTTTTTTAAATGTGTGATTTACAATCTCAAACTACAAACTGATGGATGGGTGGCATTTTATTGTTGTTTTCCTCTCTTCTCCTTCCAGTTTCCTGTCTTGCAAAGTATGTCTGTCCAAGCCCACAGAAACACACCTCTGGCAGTTACTGAAGTCGCACTAGCACCGGCAGCAATCAGGGCAGGAGTCTCCCAGCTGGACTCATCTTTCCCCTTCATAAAATGCCATGATAATTAGTTCTGTAATGAGGTTCCTTAAGCTTTTCAGCCTAGCCCAAAGAGCACTTAATATAGTTGTTTAAGGTTGAAAGCGGATATAAAACAGACATAAAATCTGGTGGGTTCGCACCCCTCCATCAGACCGACAGCAACAGCCAGTCCATTTCTGTGGCGACAGCAACAGCAGTTAAATGGCCCTGAGATGGCAGCAGCGCGTGCTCGCCTCCCTGGCTCCAAAGCCTGCAGAGCAGACGAGCTGCCGGCTGCCACTGGTGCCCTAACATGCGTGGGCAAGATGAAACACGAAGCCCAAAGTACCTGGAGCACAGTCTCCGGGGGCCGCTCTCTGTTTGCTGGCACCTGCTGGCTTCTGCCATCAAGTAACTCAAGACTCTAAAAGGCAGATTCCTATCTGTAGACAGGTAAGCAAACCGGATTGGGTGACTCAAACCTGCAATGTCCCCTCCTAAACTCAACTGTTGGGACCTCATTCACTAGAGGAGGAGCAGGCGGCTGCCACATGAGGTGCTTTCCCAGCAGTCCTCCAGTGTACGTTCCTCTAGAGCCCTTTACTCACTGACCGCATTCTGGCTAGCACCACTGGACCACAGCTGGTTGTCCAGCTGGCAGGATTTACTGCATTGGAATGCTCCGGCAACATCCCAGCCACAGATATCCTGTGGTAAACCTCAGGGCCAGGATCTAGCAAGCAATGTCTATTGTCATTAGCACTGAAGAGCAGTCTGTTGACCAGATTTCAAAGCATTCACAAAGTATATCCATCATAGCTTCTGCTCAAAGACAGACATTATTCATGCAGAAGTCTCATATGCTAGACCTTAAGCCAGACAGCAGTGTTTCCAGAGCAATGTCCTTCCTGGGTAATAATCAAATGTTATGGCCCTTGGTTTTCAAAAGTGGTATATAATAACCTGTCTGTCTGAATTACATTTCCATATCTTTTATGAAACAATAAAAAGAAACATGACATTGTTAGGTGCTTACCTCATGCATTGGAGACCATTATTATTAGCCCCGTGTCTCAGACAAAGCAAAGTTTAAAGAGGCACATTACATGTCCAAGGTCAGAACAATAGCAAGCAGCCAAACTGGGATGAAAACCAAGTCCTCTGACTGCAGAGCCCGTGTGTCTCCCTCCCACATTGTGTGAGCACATGCTATGAACTGCACATAGCACAAGGGTGTTTCTTTCAAGTGAGGTTAACGTTTGATCTTGTGGGCTAGTTTAACCCCCAAATGAAAAGTGCTCTGGTGACATTTTTCTCCTCTGCCTTCTGCTTTAGCCTGAAGAAGCGAAGACAAGGGCACCCCCTTCCCTCCATCCGTAAATGGAGCCCTTGGAGAAAAGTTGTATTGTGACTCTTTGTTTTCATTGATAGCATCTTTGCTCAATTTACCTCTCTCCTTTTGAGGTTTATGGTTTTTTTCTTTGCCTCCTGTTAACCTTACAAGCCACTCAAAATCTCTTACAGATGCAAAATAGTTGTCTAATGAATACTGGGGATTGGGCTCTGAAAAAAACCAAAACTACTATATCCAGCAAAACTCTCAATCACCATAGATGGAGAAACTAAGATATTTCATGACAAAACCAAGTTTACCCAATATCTATCCACAAACCCGGCCCTAAAAAGGATAATAGGAGGACAACACCAATACAAGGAGGGAAACTTCACCCTGGAAAAAGCAAGATAGTAACCTTTCATCAAACCCAAAAGAAGTTAAGCATTCAAATTTAAAAAGGGCACAGAGAAAGTATCCAAATTAACAAACTTAGAAATGAAAAGGGAGATATAACAACGGAAACTGAGGAAATCCAAAAAATCATCAGATCCTACTACAAGAGCCTGTACTCAACACAACTGGAGAATCTGGAGGAAATGGACAATTTCCTTGACAGATACCAAATACCAAAATTAAATCAGGACCAACTAGACCATCTAAACAGTCCCATAAAGCCTAAAGAAATAGAAGGAGTCATAGAAAGTCTTCCAACCAAAAAAAGCACAGGACCAGATGGTTTCAGTGCAGAATTCTACCAGACCTTCAAAGAAGAGTTAACACCAATACTCTTCAAACTATTCCACAAAATAGAAACAGAAGGAACACTACCCAATTCCTTCTACGAAGCCACAATTACGCTGATACCAAAGCCACACAAAGATCCAACAAAGAAAGAGAACTTCAGACCAATTTCCCTTATGAACATCGATGCAAAAATACTCAACAAAATTCTTGCCAACCGAATCCAAGAACACATCAAAACGATCATCCACCATGATCAAGTAGGCTTTATCCCGGGAATGCAGGGTTGGTTCAATATACGGAAATCCATCAATACAATCCACTACATAAACAAACTCAAAGAACAAAACCACATGGTCATTTCATTGGATGCTGAAAAAGCATTTGACAAAATTCAGCATCCTTTCATGCTTAAAGTCTTGGAGAGAACAGGAATTCAAGGCCCATACCTAAACATAGTAAAAGCAATATACAGCAAACCGGTAGCCAGCATCAAACTAAACGGAGAGAAACTTGAAGCAATCCCACTGAAATCAGGGACCAGACAAGGCTGCCCCCTTTCTCCTTATCTTTTCAATATTGTACTTGAGGTACTAGCTCGGGCAATTCGACAACATAAGGAGGTCAAAGGGATACAAATTGGAAAGGAGGAAGTCAAACTATCATTATTTGCAGACGACATGATCGTCTACCTAAGTGACCCAAAGAACTCCACTAGAGAGCTCCTACAGCTGATAAACAACTTCAGCAAAGTGGCAGGTTACAAAATCAACTCAAGCAAATCAGTGGCCTTCCTATACTCAAAGGATAAACAGGCTGAGAAAGAAATTAGGGAAATGACCCCCTTCACAATAGCCACAAACAGTATAAAGTATCTTGGGGTGACTCTTACCAAACATGCGAAAGATCTGTATGGCAAGAACTTCAAGACTCTGAAGAAGGAAATGGAAGAAGACCTCAAAAAATGGGAAAACCTCCCATGCTCATGGATCGGTAGAATCAATATAGTTAAAATGGCCATTTTGCCTAAAGCACTATACAGATTCAATGCAATACCCATCAAAATCCCAACTCAATTCTTCACAGAGTTAGAAAGAGCAATTATCAAATTCATCTGGAACAACAAAAAACCCAGGATAGCTAAAACTATTCTCAGCAACAAAAGAAAATCTGGGGGAATCAGTATCCCTGACCTCAAGCAATACTACAGAGCAATAGTGTTAAAAAACTGCATGGTATTGGTACAGTGACAGGCAGGAGGATCAATGGAACAGGATTGAAGATCCAGAAATGAACCCACACACCTATGGCCACTTGATCCTCGACAAAGAGGCTGAAAACATCCAATGGAAAAAAGATAGCCTTTTCAACAAATGGTGCTGGTTCAACTGGAGGTCAGCATGCAGAAGAATGCGAATTGATCCATCCTTGTCTCCTTGTACTAAGCTCAAATCCAAATGGATCAAGGACCTCCACATAAAGCCAGACACTCTGAAGCTAATAGAAAAGAAACTGGGGAAAACCCTTGAGGACATCGGTACAGGGAGAAAGTTTCTGAACAGAACACCAATAGCGTATGCTCTAAGAGCAAGAATTGACAAATGGGACCTCATAAGGTTACAGAGTTTCTGTAAGGCAAAGGACACCATCAAGAGGACAGATCGGCAACCAACAAATTGGGAAAAGATCTTCACCAATCCTACATCAGATAGAGGGCTAATATCCAATATATATAAAGAACTCAAGAAGTTAGACTCCAGAAAACCGAACAACCCTATTAAAAAATGGGGTACAGAGTTAAACAAAGAATTCTCACCTGAAGAACTTCGGATGGCGGAGAAGCATCTTAAAAAATGCTCCACTTCATTAGTCATTAGGGAAATGCAAATCAAAACAACCCTAAGATTTCATCTTACACCAGTCAGAATGGCTAAGATTAAAAATTCAGGAGACAGCAGGTGTTGGAGAGGGTGCGGAGAAAGAGGAACACTCCTCCACTGCTGGTGGGGTTGCAAATTGGTACAACCACTCTGGAAAGCAGTCTGGCGGTTCCTCCGAAAACTGGGCACCTCACTTCCAGAAGATCCTGCTATACCACTCCTGGGCATATACCCAGAGGATTCCCCACCATGTAATAAGGATACATGCTCTACTATGTTCATAGCAGCCCTATTTATAATTGCCAGATGCTGGAAAGAACCCAGGTATCCCTCAACAGAAGAGTGGATACAAAAAATGTGGTATATCTACACAATGGAGTACTATTCAGCCATTAGAAACAATGAATTCATGAAATTCTTAGGCAAATGGATGGAGCTAGAGAACATCATACTAAGTGAGGTAACCCAGACTCAAAAGGTGAATCATGGTATGCACTCACTAATAAGTGGTTATTAACCTAGAAAACTGGAATACCCAAAACATAATCCACACATCAAATGAGATACAAGAAGAAAGCAGGAGTGGTCCCTGGTTCTGGAAAGACTCAGTGAAACAGTATTTGGCAAAACCAGAACGGGGAACTGGGAAGGGGTGGGAGGGAGGACAGGGGAAGAGAAGGGGGCTTACGGGACTTTCGGGGAGTGGGGGGGGGGCTAGAAAAGGGGAAATCATTTGAAATGTAAATAAATTATATCAAATAAAAAAAAAAAAGAAAAAAAAAAAAAAAAAAAAATTAAAAGTCTGTCCTAATTCAAACCAAGGGAGCAAAATATTTATGTTGGTGATATCTTAGACACGTTTCTTTGAGCCCTATCATTTGTGCTTGTGACATCTTTATCCATGCTTGGAAGTGCTCTCAGTTTTGTCCGAATGCTGTGAGACTGAAGGCTCCTGACAGGTTCTCTGAGGAATAACTGGCCTGACATTTTCATAAACAAGTTAGTGGTAGATGTCCTCACTCTAGTGACATATCAACAGTTACACTATCCTTGTCAGTGGCTATCTGACTTTTAATCAAATGAAATGGAAGTTCACACACGTCTCCAGTATGTTCTCTTTCTTCACCAAGCGATCATTGAACACCTACCAACCCAAGAGCCTGGGCCTTCCTTCTCCTCCAATGGTAATCTCTGCTTTCAGTTAAGTGCGTTTGCTTGTATATGTGGATGAGACCCACTGACCCACAGGCCTCACTGGCTGCTCCTTTAACTGGTATAGTTTATAGAACAGCGTCATCATGTGAGCAGAGCTTACTCAGCTTTTCCAAACCTGTGTCTGTATCATTTCCTCCTGTAAGACCTTATTTGCATTAATGAAACTCGAGTTTTAGCAGGACAGCAAATAAATGAATCAATGATAATAAATTTATTTGATAAATTTTCATGTTGATAATTTGTTGATATCTTGATATCAACAAATTGATACCATCAAATTTGATTGATGACAATGTTGATAAATTGTCATATGTTGTCACAACTATGTTCTATGCTAGTTCTGAAAATTTAGATTCTAAAAGAAATAATATTAAGATCAGTTGCTATGCTCATTAGCTCAATAATGAGAACAATAAACATAAAATGTGACCTTAATTAAGCAAGACTAGTTTGGAAATTTCCAGAATTAGCCCTTTAGCTGAATTATAAAAACCCAGATTACAGTGGCTCCACTCCATAACCACCTGTGTGTACGGCAGGAGTGCATCTGACTTGGGGGGTCCAGCTTTTTGGCAGTGATATCAGATGCTTCCTGAGAAAAGCTCTCTCCATCTTGTCTGCCCTAAACTTGTTGAATTATTCATCCCTTAAAAACTTAATAACTATAGAAATTAGTAGAAAACAGTTTGAATGAAGGAAAACAGTTAAGAAAATACTTGTATGTAACCAAGAATTGATCACGTCTCAGGGTGCCATCATACGGTGCTCTAAGGAAGAGCCAATGATAAGATGTCAAGAGTGGTGGCTGCCCAACAGAGCTTAGACTGAGATTCCATTTTGAGAGGAAAGTTATATCAGGACAGTAGTGCTCCAGAATGGCCATGTGAATTCAGGAGACGTTCGGCCTCTCTGGTTCAGATGAGAATGAACTCTGCTTTCTCTGCCTGTTGCGTAGTTGAAAATGGCTGCTCCAGTTTTGCATTCTCAGAAGTCTATTGTTTCATGCATGTTTCTGCCTCCAATAAAATCAACACAGAAAATAAAAAGCAAAGAGGGCTTTTATTGTTTATTAAAAATTAGATATTTCAAGTGATGCCCAGAACCAGAGGTAGAAAACACCTTGGAACTTGTGAGAAATGCAGAGTCTCAGGCCCCATGGGAGACTTAAATGCATATTACAGTCTGAGAAGCACCCGTCACTCCCCAACACTAATGGCTAATGGAAATTCCAGATGAAAATGATCTAGTTTTTAATTTTTATTTAAAATTATCATTTAACATATAATGTGTGTGTGTGGCTATTCATGTGGTGTGATACTTAAGTGGACGCTGGAGGAAAACCTACTACAGGTGGTTTTACCATATGGGTTCTGGACACTGAACCAAGATCATCATCAGGATCACACACTTAGCCACTTTTACCCACTGAATTGTCTGACTTTCCCCACTTCCCCCCAACCAAAGTTTAATAGGTTTTAATGAAATAATACTATGGACAAGTGGATCTCAACCTTCCTAATACAGTTCCTCATATTGTGGTGAGCCACAACCATAAAATTAGTTTTGTTGCTATTGTAACTTTGATGCTGTAATGAATCATAATGTAAATATCTGAGATGTCGATTATCTTAGGAAACCCTTGTGAAAGGATTATTCTACCCCCAAAAGGGTTGCTACTCATAGGCTGAAAACCACTGCTATAGACAGAAATCCTTTATCAGATGATGAAAAATATATGTTCATTATAAAAACAACAAAACATAAAACTACAAAAATTTATTAAAATGTACACAGGGAAAATTATCTAGAAAGCTATTACCAGGTATTGTGGTTTAAATATGAAATTTCTCCTTTATATGAATAGTTAAATATGAAGTGGATCATATTTTAGTTAGGGTTTCATTGCTGTGAAGACATACCATGACCAAGGCAACTCTTTGAAAGGCAAACGCTTTATTGAGGCTGGCTTAGAGCTTCAGAGATTTAGTCTACTATCATCATGGCAGGAAGCATGGCAGACACAGGACCAGAAGAACTAAAAGGTCTACATCTTGATCAGAAGGAGTATCTGATTCTACACTGGAGAGAGCTTAGGCATAGGAGGCTTCAAAGGCCACTACTTCCTCCAACAAGGCCACACCTCCTCATAGTGCCTCTCCCTGTGGCCAGCATTCAAACACATGAATATATGGGGCTAACCCTATTCAAACCACCACATTTCACTCTCTGGCCCCCATCATGTAGTCATAACATAATGCAAAATGCATTTAGTCTAATTTCAAAAGTCTTCATAATCTTTCACAGTCTCAACAATGTTTCAAAGTCCAAAGTTTAGTCTCTTCTGAGATTCAAGCAATCTCTGAACTGTAGCCCCTGTAAAATCAAAATTAACAAAACAGGTCACATATTTCTAATACAGGATATACATTACCATTCTAAAATATCATACTAAGGAAATACTGGACCAAAACAACACCAAAAGCCAGCTGGACAAACTCCAAACTCTGCATCTCTTTATCTGATGTCCAACTCCTTTCAGCCTTGTTGACTGCAACACAATTCTTTCTCTTGGACTGGTTACACTCCCCATTAGCAGCTTTCTTCGGCAGGTAGCCCATGGCTCTGGTATCTCTAAGATCAATTTCCAAGGTAACTTCAATTTCATGGCTTTTGTCCCAGTGTGTGGGATCCAAACAGGATCTTCTGTGCTACTCCAAAGGGCTTGGGTCACTTCACCACTTATGCCCACTATAGCACTATAGACTCTAGCTGACTCTACTCCACTGCTGCTGCTCTTCTTGGTGGTCATCCCATGGTATTGGTATCTCCAATATGCTGGGGTCTTCTGCTTCAACTAAGCCAACTAAGCCTGTTTTACATTCACCAATAGTCTGTCATAGGCTTTCTTCATGATGCTAAGTCTCAACATTTTGCATGGCCCCTTCCTTCCTAGGCCTTCCACTGCCACTGAGACTGCACCTTCACTGATGGATTTTCCTGGCCTCTCACAGTGCAAACCACTGCTATTCTTCATGAAACCTCATTCCTTCAAAACCAATAACAACTGGGTGATTCTTACACATTACCATGTCTAGCTTCCAACATAAGATCTACCTCTGGAACACAGCTTCTTTGTGCTCCCTGAAAACATATCCCAGATTTCACCTCACTGATGCTAGTCTCTTCTTAATTACTGCCATTTTCTTAGCTCTGCATAACCAACATCAATTGTCCCGGCAACTCCTTGTATTTTTTACTCTAAAGCCAGATCCACATGGCCAAAGATGCCAAGTTCTGTGGCTTACTAGGACTGGAACATGGCCTCCTTGTTCTATGGCATCTTACTCAGAGATCTGCATGCCTCTGTCTCCTGAGTGCTGGGGTTATGGGTATAAACCACTGTGCCTAGATATAAGCTTTTCTTTACTTGGAATTTGCTCCAAGGATTAAAAGCATGAACCACCATGCCTGGACCTAAGCTTTCTTCATTTCATTTTCATATGCTCTTTATAAGCATGGCCACTATGCCTCAAGATCTGGATCACAGGTATGTCTTCCATTTCTGGACTGTAGTTCATTCCAGATTATAGTAAAGTTGAAACCAAGAATAGCATCACAATTTAACCCTTGTCAATTTGACACACAATCATATCTCCTTATATCCAAATGAAAACAATAACAAGGTGACAATAACACCAAATATTATATAGCTATCCTCTGTTCAGTTCCAAATGCATAAACAATAAGGTTATCTGGGTGGGATCTTGCCCAGAGTTCACCACTCTCTTTTTCAATGCAATTAATCTAAATCTCTTCATCTTAGTCTCAGGCAGAGACTTAGTATCAGGGAAAAAGCAGTCACATTCTTTACCAAAATATCATAAGAATGATCTCTAGGCAACATACTAAAACTATATTCCTCTGAAACTTCTTGAGCCAGGGCCCCCGAGTTCAAATCACCCTGAGCACCAGTGTCTTCCATATCCCTACTAGAATGGCCCATTAAGATCTTCTTAAAGCAATTCACTGCTTTCCAAATTCAACCCCCCCAAATCCACATTCTTCAAACAAAATCCTGATCAGGTCTATCACAGCAATACACCAATCCTGGTTCTATCTTGGGGTTTCATTGCAATGAAGAGATACCATGACCAAGGCAACTCTTATAAAGACAAATATTTAATTGGGGATGACCTTCATCATCAGAGGTTTGGGTTTTGCTTTATTATCATCATAGTCAGAAGCATGACAGTGTGCAGGCAAACATACGAGGAGTTGGGGAGAGGGGAGTTGGGAGTTCTATATCTTGATCTGAAGATAGCCAAGACAAGACCGTCTTCCAAAATGCAACCAGGTGGAGGGTTTCAGTCCACACTAGGCAGAGCTTAGGAATATGACACTTCAAAGTCCACTTACACAGTGACACACTTACTTCAACAAGGCCACACCTCCTCCAAGATGGACACACCTCTTAACAGTAACACCCCACATGGCCAAGCATTCAAACACATGAGATTTATAGAGGGTAAATCTATTCAAACTACCACAGCTCACTTGTTTGAACACTTGTCCCTAGTTTGTGGCACTTAATTAAAAGGCTGTGGAACCTTTAGGAGGCAGCATCTCACTGGAGGAACTGGGTTGTAGACACAGGCCTTGAGGTTTTATAGGTAGGCTCCATTTCATCTCCCATCTTCTTCCTGATTTCCCATCTTCTTCGCAGACAGTGTAACCCACCACCTTACACTCCTGATGTCACTCCTTCCCCTTGAAATGGACTGTGTTTCCTTGAACTGTGAGCCAAACTACAACTGCTTCTTGTCAGGTATTTGTTCATAGCAACAAGGCAAGTAATAGTTATATTAAACAAAAATGGGCTTTTAATGCATTATACAGACCTTCCCAGCTCCAACATGACTCACCAACATGACTACCCAAGCATTATCTGAACAAGGATGACACCAATGGACATGCCAAAGTAAATGGGGGAAATCCAAGAGACCTTAACACTACACAAAGAACTATAGGTATCAGGGGAGAGCTGGGAAGGGAAGAGGTAGTCTTCAAGGGAAGTGCACATCAATTGTTTATGCAGTGTCAAATGGTAAGCCGTAAAAGCATGCATACAAGTAACATTATACAGACTGGATAGGTTATATTTAGGAATATGTATGTATATAATATATATAAATCCATGTAATAACATGCATTAGTGAAAAAAGAGGTCATGAATTTGAAGGGGATAGGGGTATGTGGGAAGGTTTAGAGTGTGGAAAGAAAAGAGAAATGTATTTTAATCTCAAAAATGAAATAAAAAGCTATGAACCAAGTTCAAAACAGGGGGTACCTATCCATTCTGCTTATAAACCGAATGTTACATTTAGTGACAAAGCAAAAACATCCTTCTGTGACAATAAATGGATGTTTGCTTCAACATTTCACTTTCTATAAAACATTCTATTGTAT
This sequence comes from Apodemus sylvaticus, assembly GCF_947179515.1. Lineage (NCBI taxonomy): Eukaryota > Metazoa > Chordata > Mammalia > Rodentia > Muridae > Apodemus > Apodemus sylvaticus. The sequence goes on along the minus strand of NC_067472.1, from coordinate 47,205,018 downwards.
GGAAAAACATTCATTCAAATAGTCTCTTGTTGGGGAAATAATATGACATATTATTTTTAAATAGAATTTCAAGGTCAAAATGATATCACCCTTAAAATTTTATGTGGCTTGCAAAATCATCTTTCAGGAAATGAAAGTGGCGCACACTCTGGACCCTTGGTGGTCTCAATGTTAGACAGTCACAAACACCTTCCAGGATAGCCTAAGTTTAATGTTGGTAAAGATATTCTTGTATATAATCAGCATTAACAGGGTCTAGTAAAATATGGCCTCTTCTATTCTCAAGTAAAATTAGTAACCTAGAGATAAAACATAAAATGTGCCTCCATCAAGATTCTCTGCAAAGAAAAGTTTGATTGGGGCTGTGTGTGGCCTCCATACTTTGCAACTCTGTATGTATACCTTATGTTGGATAGGTTTATGTCAACTTTATACAAACTAAAGTCATTTGAGAGGAGGGAACTTCAATTGAGTAAATGCCTCCGTAAGATCTGACTGTGGGCATTTTCTCAGTTATTGATTGAGGAGGGCCCAGCCAATTATGGGTGGATCTATCCCTGGGCTGTTGGTCCTGGGTTCTCTAAGAAAGCAGGCTGAGCATGTCATGAGGAGCAAGCCAGTAAGCAGCAACTTTCCAAGGCCTCTGCATCAGCTCCTTCCTCCAGGTTCCTGCCTGGTTTGAGTTTCTGTCCTGACTTCTTCTAATGATGAACAGCAGTGTGAAAGTGTAAGCAGAATAAACACTTTTCTTCCCAACTTGCCTTTTGATCATGGCATTTCATTGCAGCAATAATAACCCTAACTATGACATACCTCTTTAGTTTTCTTCATGAATCCTCTTCCCATGCCCTATATTGTGTTGCTCTGATTTTAACCCCGGGATTGTACATGCCACTCTACCATTATCACTGCATGCTACTCATTCTGAGTTTATCAAACTGCAGCATCTCCATCTCACCCAGACTCATGTTATCCTCCTGGCCCAAGCATGGCTGGCTGTTTCCCTTTGGTTATAATAATCTTTTCTATGAAAAGGCTTCCTGTGAGCATTCTCTTCTGTCTTTGCAGTATCACTCAGACTCTGCCTTCTTAACCCAACTCTGTACTGCATTGTCTCGTGGCTGTCCCAGAATATGGGGAAGGATGGGTTTACTCATATTCTTCCTTCTTGCAAGTGAAGTTGATTTACTTAACCTCTATTAAGTACCAACAAATTTGGCATAATACAAATGGTCAGTAGCACTATTGAATAACTCATAAACAAAACTACCAACTATTTATGAAGTTTCTTTACCACAAATTTAGAAAAGCTGAGGTCATACTAATTTAAAATAAAAGAGTATATGCTTTGTCAGGAATTTGCATGAGTAATTTATGATGAAGCACATAAATTAGTAATATATTTTCAAAGTGGAGGACAAAAACAAAAACAAATTTCCTGCTCATAGGAATCCACAGCAAATGTCAAGAAGGAAAAATGTTTTGTTTCTCTTCATTTTTTTAAGAGCACTAATCATTATTTAAAATTTTCCTCTCATCACTCAAAGAAAGAGAGACAGTTGTTCATTCTGAGTTAGGTTTTTGCTAATCTGACCAGCAGGGTCAGAATGATAAATCACTCAGCCCCTAGGGAGTAATAAACTGCTTAATGGATTTTTGAAGTTACCAGGGAGAGAAAAAGAGGAAAACACTCAGGATTCGATTCATTTTTTAAATACTGCACGGTACTTAAGAAAGGGGCAGGGTGATGATTGCACACAGCTGAAACAGATGAAGAGAATCAGAGAAGCGCAATTATCTTGGAGGAAATAATACAGTTCACTCTCCAAACATCCCACAAAGGAACCCTCTGTGTAAAGAGACTGTAATCATCCCCACACACACTTGGTACCCACCTACAACTGTCCCCGGCTGCTTCTGTACCACGTCTAGTACAGGCAAACCCAGCCGAAGCCACCGCATTCATCAAGCCTTCACTTCTGATCTTTCATTGATGTGAAAGCATTGGTAGCAAAGGCCACATGTTTACTGTGCTGTTACAGGGGTCTGGGGAGGCAGTTAATGAACTTGGAAACAGAGGCATCCAGGCGCATTTGAGAGAGAAGCTTGCAAACACATCTGACAAATATTAAGAGCATACTTTACTATCCCAAATTCATCAAAGTTAGTCAGTGCCTTAGGTTTGTCTTGAGGAGTCCTGGGTGTATTATTTGCCTTCTGTGTTATCAAAGCTAAAAGGGAAAGAAAAATAGTTTCGGTGAAACTATTGATAATTATAGTCTCTTGTCTTAGGGGAAAACTGTTTAACTGAATATTAATTATCCAGGATTCATAGGTAATGCTGCTTAAATGTCAACAAAATTATTGGGGAACTTTAAGTATAACAAATAAATTATTGACTTCTTTCTCTTTCATCATTATTATATACACACTTATACATACACAAGAGAGTTGGGGGAAGTGGGGACTCAAGAGCACCTCAGTGGAGAGAGTGAGGGATGGATACATGGAAGTACAGTACTCATGTATAAAATAAGTTAAAATTTAAAATTAAAAATAATAGGCAAGTCCCTGGAAGATATCACCTTAAACAATATAAGGCATTTTCCTTTCCTTACTAAGCTTTTGATTTGGTACTGAGAAAAACTAGTCAGAACTTGCATGTTTCAAGTGGCCAGGTAAGGTTATATGTGCCTTCATGTGTGATTGATTAATCCTAAAAATCACTCTCTGTTTCCTAAATATAGTATCCTAATCCTTAATGAAGATTATATGCACAATATAAATTTTATACAGCGCAGCCAGAAAACATATGTGAAGCACATAGAATTGTGCCTAGCACACCAGAGCTATTTAACACGTTATTTATGTTCCCCTTTCACCATCGGAAAATACTAATTAAACCTTTTTCTATGTTCATCGAGCATAAAATAAAGCAGAATAAAATTAAGACATTTACTTTTCTAGAAAGATGCTATTATTCTCCCCCCTCTTTTTTTAAAAAATTTTTTTACCGTTGTATAATATATTCCTGGAACACAAAATCCTACAGAACTATCAATATTGCAAGGTACTGATACATGGATATCTGGAGCTAGGGAGCCGATTTCAACACGATATTAGAAATTCTGTCACCTCAGCACTACCTTTGCGTGGGAACCGCAGGCTTGGGTCTAGAGACGTGCTGCAGCTTTGCCTCAGCTGGTCGGAAATCCAAGCATATGACATTTTTGCTGCTTTTACAAGATTTCCTGGAGTTTTCACTCCCTTCATGATCTTGGCAGAGACTTTACTGCTAAAATAACATATAGAGTCTTCACCCAACGGTGTTCTACCGAAATGCCAAGGAAACTAGAGAGTGGGCACAGCCCGTGGCGCAGCCCCACCTCCTACCTGGCCAGCTTCATTTCCCTCAGCTCCCAAAAGGTTTTTGGTTTTGGGGTTTTTTTTTTTATTTTGGAAAAAGTGTTATCTTCCCCCTAAAATAAAATCATATTTCTAGCTCTAGAATCCTCTGACTTTTTTTTCTCACCTTCTGTCTCTGCGCAGGCGCAATCTCTGACTGGCTTCAGAGTTGAACTTCGAACTTCCTGTAGAAAGCGCAAGGCAGAGGTAGAGAAGCGATACTCCAGTGGGTAGGAATACTGTGCATGCTTGAAAACTGGAGTTCAGGTCCCAGCATCAAACAAATGAGCTAGTGTGTCCACAGCCAAGCCTGTAACCCCAGAACCAGATGGGGTGGAGACAGGATGGGAGGATGGGTCGTGCCGGGACTTGCTGGCTGACAACCTGACATCAGGTTCAGTGAGAGACTTCGTCTCAAAAAGTAAGGAGCGTGATGAGCAGGAAACTCCACATCCTGTTCTGGCCTCTGTGTATGCGTGGGTGAGTGCACCTTATACATATGTACATACACAACACACACACACACACACACAAATCTAAAAGTCTAAGACAAAAACCTATATATAACTTTTAAGTCTTACATGTCAAAAGTTAAAAAGTCCCCTAAACCAATGTTAGGCAAGTACTTTTATTCTTTGAACTCCATAATCAAAAGATTATCCAGCCTCCAATTGACATAAGGCTTCCTGTTAAAAATCTGTCTTTATATTGTCCTCTCTGCCGTCAGCATGTGAATTCCTGAATCACACTTAACAAACTGGAGGCTTACAGACCATCTTCTTCCCAAAGGCAGTGAGTGCATTCTTTCACCAACAGATTTTTATTAAGTACCCTCCATGTGTCAGATGCTGCTCTGAATGCCAAGGAAATGACACCCTGTTTTCAGGGGGCTTCTGTTCCAATGAGAGGAGGTAGCAATAAATGCATAAATATGTAACACCCTGGTTGGTGAGTGTCAAGACCAATCAGGAAGTACAGGAAGGGAACAGCAGGCACTAGAGGTTGCTGCTGGTAGCGAATGAGCAGACCCAGGTCAGGAAGTGCTTCGGGTGGCTGTCTGGGAAGAGCACCCCTGGGACACGTCTGGCGTTGACTGTGCTCCTGGAGAGAGCACAGGCGGTCAGGGCCAGCCATGGAAGACAAATTGGGCAGCACAGCAAATGTGACTTTGAGTTGGACGGTCATGAGATAGCCTGGAGGAGGAAAAGGAAATCCTGTGATTAATACATTTAAAGATACCTGGCTGGTGTGTGTGTGGGGGGGGGGGGGGGGGAGAAGAGTGAAAACAACTAAGGGAGCAGATCAGGTAAGCAGTAATGGAGAACAGAAGTGGTCAGAGCCAGAACATACGTCAACATTTACTTCCTATCTCTCCATCTCGTGGAAGAAAAGAAACAAGGGATGGAGTCCCGAGGCCTCACACTGAGAGACTACTGGAACACAGTTGTCATTTATAAAGAAATGACCTGGTTAGGGTGTGCAGGGAAGAAAATCAAAAGCTCCAGTGTAAACGTGACACATTTGTGCCTTCTATTAGCCATCTAAGTGGACACATCAAATGGTTGAAAACACAAGAAGAGCTTGCTGAAGATGCTGGAAGGGTAGACCAGATGTTGTGGGCCCGTCTCTGAACACACTGTGATCCAGCTGCTCTGATCACCCCTTGCAGCGTATGGGTCTGGGCTTCAGCAGGTGGCTGCAGTTTAACCTGTGCTGTTGTTCTAAACTCTGGGTCTGGTCTGTCTCTGCTCCAGGACCTGTGTCAAAGGGCGCCAGTGAAGATGTGGTTTCTTCACAGTGATTGCATAGAAGGAATGAAACACATAATGAAATACATAATGTTTCTAAGGCTTGGTTTCAGAATCCGGCATACTATCTACTATACTATATATACTATATACTATACTATACTTCTACTATGTTCAAGCAAAGCCATCTGGTGAGGCCCAGGTTCAATGGTGGCAGGTAACATCTTACCATTTAGTAAGAAGAAATGCAAAATCCCGTAGAAAAGGCTGGTGCATGATTCTTAACAGGCTGGGTCTACAGAAGTGGAGCAATGGCGTCCTCTACCTTACAGCTCACACTAGCCTTCATCACAATCGCAGCTTACTACAAAAGACATTTCTCAGCTCCTCTAATCCCCAAACCAAATGGCTTTCTTCAAGTATCTATTTTTGAAAGCCATTTTCCATGTGTGTTTGAGGTAAGTAGGCTTGACTTTTTTTTCCTCCTTTAATAGGAAAAATAGGTTAGTATTTTCTAATAGTGTGGTAAACACCATGCTTTAAATGCAGTTTCTCCATCAGTGCTTTTGAGACTGTCTGCGGGAGAATATTACCTTTATTATCGGAGTAAGACATGGCCCTAAAATGCTAGAGAACTACAATAGAACCCATCACTAGGGCTGAAATAGAGAAAAACAAGATACGCCAACTCCACGCCCACGCTTTCACAGGGTTATAAACATCGGAAGCCCTGCCAGTGGCTGCAGCTCTTGTTAGTGACACTGTACAGACCGGATGAGTCTGCCAAGCACACTCAGAAGCTCAAGCTTAGCAGATTTGATCAGACTGATCCTTTTGCTTGCAAAGCTTAGTATTACTGAATAATAACACTAAGCATAAACTAAAGTCGCTAAGGATTTAAAATTGAATTTTACTTATACCCAAGTTCATTCAACTGTAAATTCAAGTCATCGAGCTGGTTATTTATTTATTTATTTATTTATTGCCTCCAGGATCCCATGGTTTACTCATTATGCAAAAAAGAGGTGATGTCAAATAACCACAATCTGTTTTATGATTTTTTTCATACTTTTCTCAATTTTTGCAGCAATGCTCTCAGAATCCTTGTCTGTGTTGTATACACGCATGGGTAAAATCTCCCAGCTACACTCAGAGGCTACTTTAATTGACTGCATTCAAGCTGTGCTTTTTAAATGTTCCAGCATTTGATCTTTTAAAAATGCTCTGAGATTTCACTGATGTCAAACTGGCTGGTCTAATTTCCTGCTATGTCTTTAGATCCATTTTTAAAATAATTGGGTGATGAACAGTTTTTCCCTCCTCCTTCTCAAGGGATCACTATTAAATATAATTTAAGTTGTAATGGAAAAAAATCTACCCCATCCTATTAGCCTTCTATGCTGGGGTTTATTGTTATCACAAGTTAACTCTGGAGGCCAGGGAAGGTTGTGCTGAGTGTATGAGAGCCAGCAGGGGACTCATTTCCAGGGACAAGGTGGCTCTAGTTTGTCTAGATTCTAACTCTCTGGACAAGAGCTGCAGAGTAGCAAGGCTGCGCCAGGAGTCAAACCGTGGCCTCTTTCCAGATGCGCAGCAGCTTGCGGGAACACCAGGGTTACAGGCTTCTCTACCTTCCCCTGAACTCAGCAGAGCTCTTGGCTTCAAATGTGATCTCCCAACTATTTCTAAGACTGTTTCTAGCAATAGTTGTACATTTAAAGGAAAGTAAAACTCATAAATATTCATTTTTATTGTATTTTTTAGCTCATTCTTAATTATATAATGAATAGTTTATGATGAACGTTCCCAGAATGAGGAATCTTTATTTGGGAGCTAGATGTATATAATACCAAACAAATCAATCAATTATTCACTCAGAGCTACTGTGGAAAACATAAAATTTGGGCTGCACTTATCAGAATGGTCCAGTCTCATCTAGGAACAAAAAGATTGTACTAGACAAATGCAGGAAACATGTGTTTGAACATTACTAGGGACTAGGAAATGGTAAATCTAGGAAAGCATTGGGAAATACATGTCCAAAGCACCAAAAAATACTTCCTATGTTCAAACCAGATACTTCCTTCTTGGTAATATATTGTTATTAAAAACACCCAAGTTATATAACAGCATTCCTTTCTGTTGAAGCAAGGCACTATTAGTTCCAACCTAGACGTCTATGGTAGTTTGTTTCAGTGACTAGACTAGAGACTGCCCAGATATTTTGATCAAACATTATTCTGGTTGTTTTGGTGAGGGTGTCTCAGATTAGCATTTATCCATAGACCGAGACACACATACTGTCCTCCATAATGTGAGTGTTCTCCATCAAAAGCTTGAATAAAGGGGAAAAAAATAAGACTGACCCTCCTCAGAATAAGAGGAAATTCTCCTGCCTCGTCACGTTGGATGTGGAACATCAGTTCTGATCTTCCCTATGGACTTGGCCTGACAAGTTCTCTCCTGGATCTCAGCCTTGCAGCTCTGGGCTTGATGACGTCACCACTGGCTGTCCTGGCTCTCAGGGTTCTGGCTTCTGGCTGGAGATGAGCTGTTCTGTGTGAACAGCTTGTTGTGATCTTGGGTCTTGTCTCCACTTACAATCATGTGGTCTACACTTAAGATCACATAGACAATCCCCCTCAGACATACACATTTATCTCCATGCACACTTATATACACACACTTGTACACACACTTAAATACACACATACTTATGCACACCCACCTACATGCATACTTGGACATACACACACACACACACACACACACACACACATACATGCACACATACAGTTGGTTCTCTAAAGAACCTAGACAAACTCCTTAGTGTTTCCAGTTTCTTCTTGATACAAAGCCCAAAGTGCTGTGCTAGGGACATGGGGAGAGAATTAGTGCTGTGCTAATAAGTTCTGATAATCTTGTTCTTTGCAGAGATAAATCATATTTGGACATATCGCCTGGTTCTGGATATTGCAATCTAATGTGAATTCTGATGGGAGCTCCTGAGAAACATTTTTCTTTCTGAGAAAAAAAAAAACTAATAGTGGAACTTCCCCCACTCTCCCTCCTCCCTATCCTCTCTGGCTTGAAAGTGGTACTGTAATGATATAATGTTTGAAGAAGTTGTGATCATATTGTGACCAGGAAGGGAAAAAAAAACATAAGAGTCTCGGAGAAGGTGATCCAAACCTCAAGTGTCACTGACCAGGTTAAAAAAACAAACATCCACAGGCACCAGATATTCATATGGCTTGGTTAATAAGAGTGTCTTTTAATTTTAACTTGTATCTTTTTTAAAATTCTTTACTTATTATAGCCAAAATATAGTAATTACTTCAACCATATTAAGCCAGCCACAAATTAACTCAGTGGGAAATTATTGAGTCATCATAAAAGTTAACTGTAAGACTCCTTCAACCTCATGGTAACACAAAATGTCTATCACAGAAAGGATAGTATATACTAAATGATGTTAGGATTTGCTTAATAAAACTAAAATACATGAATGTTACAGCTGCATGAGTGGATCTGTTGGTCCAAAGAGGCAAACCATAGTGCTAGGAATCATGTGATGCTACAGAAGCACATGTTTAAAACTACAAATAGTCCCTGTTCCACAGAAGCGCAGTCTGTGGTCTGCACAGACAAGTATATTTCAGTTGCTTTTGTGGAGGGTTTGATGGGACCAGATCATAGTACATAAAAAAAAATGCATCTACTTTCTAAAAGAAATTATTTATTTATTATTTATTTATTTATTTAATCCCAAATAATGCCCCCCATCCCTTCTTATAGAGTTTCTAGCCATCCCCTCCCCTTCACCTCTAGGAGGTCAGCCCCTCACCCCATCCAGTGTATTCCCCAACCCTGGGGCATCAAGTCTCTACAGTATTAGACTAATCGTCTCTCACTGAGGCCAGGCATGGCAGTCCTCTGGACATATGTACTTGGGCCTCCTGTATGCTCTTTGGTTGGTGGCTCAGTGTCTGGGAGCTCCCAGGGTCCAGGCGGGTTGACACTGATGGTCTTCCTGTGGGGTTTCCATCTAATATAAGATGGATTATGTCAGCCTCAAAGCAAAATGACATTGTGATCCTGAACCCTGGCAACCATGTGGGTCATTGTAGAGACAAATCATATGAAAGTGCTGAAAGTGTGAGTGTGTGTGTGTTCTTTATACTTTGCAATTGTCTCTTTCATCTTAGGTAAACTGAGTACAGTAGATACATATAAGAAATCGTGGATGGTTTTAAATATAATTGTGATAGAAAGAAGAGTGATTTCATGTCCTAGCATTAATGTGTCAAAACATAAGCTAACATCAGTAAAGTAGGATTCAAGAATTAGTTTTCAACCTTACAAAATGACAAAGGGCTGAGAGTTAGGTGGCCAGTTTTCTGGCTCATATTCTATCTATAGGCACTAAGCCTCTTTGGATGGGAGAAAACAGAAAACAATTTGACTTTAAAAGATAAGAATCCATCACAAAGTGACAAGGGGCTCAGAGACCTCAGTGGATGGCAGAACGCTGGAGAGTAAGCCTGATGCTTCATGATCTTCTTTAAGGACGACCCAGACCGTGACCTTCAGACAGTACTCACATTTGTCTCCTGGAGATGCTTTGGGGCTCATTGTCCCTCTCTGCGTGGCCCTGTGCTTCTGCAGGAAACTCAGTTTCTAAGAAAATAAGTGAACCGTAAATCATTCATGCTAATAACTGCTCTCTATCCTGGGGTTGAAGCCTCTGAGAAGCAAAGTTGCCCAAATAATTGCACTTCTGAGTCTGTGGGAACTTAGGCTAAATTTTTATTGGCAAGAGAGCACCCTGTGTCTCGCTACCTTCTAATAGCCCTGCTCTCTAATTGTTGGCAAACTAGGCAGACCTTAGATGGCTTTCCAAACCCAGAGACAATAAAGAGGCTTCACACAGCATCTAAATGCCGGGGCTGCACTCAAGGTGCAGTCTCTGGCGGGGATGACGCTGAGCTTCCACTTCTGAGCACTTCCTGATGGTCAGTGCAGATCCCACAGCTCAGTAACGGTGGCCTTGACACTTTTCCATCTGCCACTGGGTTTCTATTTAAAACTGCCTCCGAGTAGCCACATCTCCCATGCCATTGAATCAGTGTGGACCTGAGATTTGTCTTGCATGAGTAGCCAACCAGTACAGTTAGCATTTTGTTCTTAGGAGACTCCCCGGTTGCTCTCTTTATTACAACACTTTACGGAACAGTTGTAATTTTGCTTCCAAGTCTCAAAATGTGTTTCACTAGGAAGACTTATTTGCTGTACCCTACAAAGCATTTCAAAGCCTGAGATAATCAGAGGCTCATAGAACTACAAAGTATACCCAGAGGTCACTGTGCCCATCCAAAGGTCTCTGCACAAAGCAAGCCCTGGCCTTAGCCAACAGGACATGTTTCTGGATGTTTTGTCCCTGGGAACAGATTGCGTATTTTCCAAGCATGCTTGACTTTCTACAGTCTGATAGGTGATACCTTATCCTCTCCTCACCCTCCCTTCCCATCAGTCTTTCTACAGATGTGAGTGCCCCTACTACCACCTTGGCTCGGTTATTAGGGTATTTTGACTTTTTCCTCTTAAACAAAGCTCTTGAATCTAAAGCGCCTTTTCATCTATGTGTCTTGAGCTACAAAGCACACCCAGTCTTACTACTGTCTCCAGTGTATAGACTGTTAGTATTTTATGCTTCCCCCAATTTAACTTAAAATTTTAAATCATATTTTCCCCGTCCTCATCAACACTTCTGATCAGAACTTGTTTACGGTTGTTCATCTCAATGTGTCTCCATTTCCCAGTCCTTTCCATTTTTGTTGATCCTTCCAATGGCTTCCTGTTTCCTTTTCATCCTTGCAACTTTTTCTGGATGGTGTTTAGACTAGTCACAGAATTAATTGAACTCCATGTAACAAACATGCTAGCCGTATCTATAGCATCTTGGAAAAATAAAATAGGAAAGGACTTTCCTTCTCATCAGCCCAGAGATGGCAGCAGAATGCCATTGCCTTTGCCTATGTCCTTCTTTATGTTCTTAAGCATTTATTCAAACATGTTGCTTCCCACTCTTAAGGAACATTCTAGAAGGCTTCCTCTCTCAACTCAGCTTGTATTATGCTGATCAAAACTAGATGCTGGCACCTCATTCTTCAGAAGGATGGGAATGTCCTGATTGAGTATTTGTTCACTTTTTCTTAAATTTCATTGTTTGTTCTTTGACAATTTCATACACATAAAACATACATTCTGTTTATTATATCCCCCATCAAGTCTCCCCCTCACCCCTACTATAATTCTTCTTCCCACACATGATTTTTTTTGTTGTTGTTGTTCCATGTTTTGTTTTGCTTTGTTTATTTGTTTTGAGGCCCAGTGAGTTGAACTGGGATCACCTGTTTGACCAAGGGTTTTGAACTATTCACTAGAATCTGGTGTGCTCTTTGATGGACACACCACTGAAGACAATGACCACATCTCCCCAAGAATCCTTCAGTAGCCAAAAGTACACTGGGGTCAGGAGATCCCTATAAGATCCTCACCAATGTGTGATGGACTGTTGATAAACCAGTCTTGTGTGAGCCCATGGCTGGTGGACACAGCTACCATAAGATTATAACTGCCATTTCTGCTTACTTTCTGAGCTGCAGTCTCATTATGCTCAAAAAAATAACAATCCTACGAGGAATAAAGGTCTAATGTAGGAGAATGGCAGGAACTTTGCCTTCAGATTCCCTGAGAGTGTAGGATCCTGACTGCCAAACTGTTCTGCTCAAAGCTCAATTCTAACCATGCTAATTTGTCAACACTTTTCAATGCCTATTCAAATAGCAGTGTGAGCACGACAATGTCTCTTAAACTAACAATAAAAGGATGCAAAATTCCATGCTTCTCTTCTGTTGCAACATTCTAATTCTATATTTAAGTTAAATGGAGCTGTCATTGTTGTGACTTGTTTTCAAATGTAACATGGACACCAGCTTTAAAGACAGCTGGCACACTTCCGTCTGCATTCTTTAGCTGTTGACATCCCTCAACTCAAATCTCTGCTGCTCAGAGGTCCTGTTCACTCCTCTCCTAGGATGCAGGTTCACTTAGCTCCACATTGAACTCTACACATGCCACCTCACTTAAAATCCTGACATTTCTGGGAATGTTTTGTTACCCCTACTTTCCAAAGGAAATACCTGAGTTTCTCTCCACAAACTTATGTCTCAAGTTCTCACTGATAGTGAGAAAGAGGGAGGGATCTGACGTGGACCCCGAAAGACTGGCCATAGTTCTTCTGCTATGCCTTTGTAACAGCTTAGGCTGGAATCTCTGTCACTCTTTTTCTTTTAGAAGTATATTACATCAATCTCTCTGGTCCCCATACCTATAAAAGGTGCCACCAAATACACTCATAACTGGAAAGAGTCTGTCTGAAAAGAGGCAAATTCTTGTAACTATTTCACAATGTATCTGTGCTTCTCTTGAGAAAACACTTCATATTCTCGCCTTTGTTTTGCCTGCTTTCATAGCTCTCCATTTGAGACATTATGGATGCCATTTAAATCATATTTTATATAGCACTCCATGTTCTTAAGACTGGTACCATGAAAGTTTTTCATCTAATTTCTATGGAGAAAAAGTTCACACATACATACAAATATCACATGGATACATACGATGGATCCTACATGCTCAATACCAACATTGAGCCTTTTTTATTAGTTATATTCTCTATTTACATTCCAAATTGTTTCCCCTTGCCTGGTTCTCCCCTCCCTGAAAGTCCCATAAGCCCTCTTCCTTTCTCCTGTTCCCCAATCAACCCCCTCCCACTTCTCTGTCCTAGTATTCCCTTACACTGCTGCATCGAGCCTTTCCAGGACCAGGGGCCTCTCCTTCCTTCTTCTTGGGAATCATTTGATATGTGAATTGTGTCTTGGGTATTCCAAGCTTCTGGGCTAATATCCACTTATCAGTGAGTGCATACCATGTGTGTTCTTTTGTGATTGGGTTACCTCACTTAGGATGATATTTTCCATTTCTACCCATTTGCCTAAGAATTTTATGAATTTATTGTTTTTAATAGCTGAGTAGTATTCCATAGTGTAAATATACCACATTTTCTGTATCCATTCCTCCCTTGATGGATATCTGGGTCCTTTCCAGCTTCTGGCTATTATAAGTATGCCTGCTATGAACATAGTGGAGCATGTGTCCTTATTACATGCTGAGGAATCCTCTGGGTATATGCCTAGGAGTGGTATAATGGGGTTCTCCGGTAAGTATCATGCCCAGTTTTCTGAGGAACCACCAGACTGATTTCCAACCTTTTATAAGACTTTGGAATATTTGCTTTATGCCGAAATTTACTGAAGCATTTTTGAGTAAGTGACATAAATGGTGACATTTCTTCCTGATATACCTTAATATGTAATTCTAGAGCAAATGTAATGACACTATTCTGTAATCAGAACTATTATTAGAACATCTGCCAAAATATATGCAAGCTTTGTTATTGATAATTTTTTTAACCTTTGATGATTCCATACCTTTTTGCATGGTGATATTGTGTTAGGACAATTTTTACTCATTGTCCCCGCCCACTCCTGTCTATCTCCTCTTATTCTCAGCTATTTCCCAACCTACATTTTTGTCTTTTTGTTTTATTTTGTTTGTTTCCGTAGGTCTTGCATGGGTGGCCGCAGCTACTGTGCGTTACAGCTGCAACAGCCACATCCTGAGCCAGCAGCTCACCGCATTCCTCCACATCCTCTGGACTTCCTTCTTGCTCGCTCTTCTTCAATCTTCATGTGGCCTTCAGGAAGTGATATATATTTCCCTCTGAGGGCTGAGTGCGCACCTGTGAATTATTTTCAGCACTTGGCCAGTTATGTATCTTTGAATTAACCACTTTCCACCCCAAAACACAACTTCTTTGGCCCAGGCTGACAACAGGATTAATCTATAGATATGTAAATAACTATGTAGACTACCTGCCCATTTAGTAAAACATCGATAGCACAATCCTCTCTAGGGCCTGTGACCTACCAGCTACCTGCTTTTGCCTAAACTAAACTTTATAGAATTTATGCTTACTTTAATATACTAATTTAGCTAAACCAGGGTCCAAAAAAGTGTTATACTCTGCTTTTTATCCAATTGTTATGGCTCTTTTCTTAATACACACACACACACACACATACACACACACACACATATATATATATACATATATATATGCACATATTATACATATACATATGAACATGTCCATGCCTTAGTACATATATGAAAATCAGAAAACCACTTAAGGGAATCAATTTTTTCCTTTTACCATATAGATTCCAGCAATTGTACTTGGGTTTCATTAAGCAAGGGGGCAAGCACCCTTACCTATATCTCCTTAACATTCTTAAATCTAGAAAGTTCTCCCCTTCCATCTTGATTTTTACTCTAGCATTGACTTGTTGAGAAAAAAAAATTGTTGCAAGTTTTAGTTTAATTATCTGTTGTCTTTATACATCTACTGAAAACAAAGCACGCAAACAAATAAATACCTGGGCATCCCATAAGCTACAAACTAGGGTTATGTTCTTAAATTCAGGTGCTGCTTCTGTGACATGAATGTACAAAGACAAGGAATGAAGTCATCAATGTAGCAGGAGAGGAGATCTCAGGCTTCACTATGCAGAAAGTCTAATCATCAGCTACGCATGTACACTCAGAGACTTTGGGATCTGTGAAAACTCCAGAACTTGAGGACAAGGTGAAAACATGCAATATACCCCGGACTTGGATAAAACTTATAACTACTTTGGAGATGTAAGAGGCAAGTTCTGAATAATTCCAAGTTATGTCTCCAGCTTTGCAAGGTGTCACGGAGGCACATAGAAGGGTCTCCACACAATCCACAGTTTAAAAACAGCCACAGCTAGAAATCTGGCCTCCAGGCCACTTGAAGATACCTCACAGAAAGCCTGATCCTTTTTAGTGTTGTGGGAAACACCCTTATTGATGATCAAGCTGGCCTACTGAGACTCTGACAGAAGGAAAGGGAACAATCACAACGAAAGCTGCATGGAGACTCTGGTGGCAGCG
The DNA here is from genome assembly GCF_947179515.1 of Apodemus sylvaticus. Taxonomy (NCBI): domain Eukaryota; kingdom Metazoa; phylum Chordata; class Mammalia; order Rodentia; family Muridae; genus Apodemus; species Apodemus sylvaticus. The sequence goes on along the minus strand of NC_067472.1, from coordinate 47,189,758 downwards.
GCTGCTGCATTCTCCACAGCAATAAGGCCCAGTCAGAGATAATACCATGGCTTGCCCACAAACTTGGACTCGTTACTCTCAGAGACATGATAGAGGTTCAATACAGCTTTATGTGAAGATGCTCTGCCCCTATGTCTAACCCAAGGCCCTGATACCAATTGTTTTTTCCAATCATAAAGGCATTAAATTAATAGGAGAAATTTTCAAAGGCTCAAAAACATGTGGAAATTAAATAACATATTTCTGAACAACTAGTTGGTCAGAGGGAAAAGAGAAGTTTAAACTATCTTGAGACAATGCAAAGGGGTGGGCAGCACACACAGATCTGTGGGAGGATGCAAAATGGATGTAAGTGAGAACAGTATAGCTCTAAATATATATATGTCCAAAAGGAAGAGCATGCTGGGGATGGAGTGGAAGCACTTTCCTGTAACCCCAACTGCTCAGCAGGGTTGGCGCTAGAGCATCTTGAGTTTATTCCCAGCACAAACATCAGAGCAAGACTGGAGGGGGAAGAAGAGGAGGAGAAGGAGAAGGAGGTGAGACAGAAGAAGAAGAGGAAGAGAAGGAGGAAGAGGTGAAGGAGGAGGAGGAATTCAAAGGAACTAGATAAAGATAAACTAAGTACAAAGTTAGTATAAGGACAGAAAGAATAAACATGATAAAAATATGCTTAAATAAAACAAACAAAAAATAGTTGGGTGTGGTGGCACATGCCTTCGATCCCAGCAGTCGGGAGACAGAGGCAGCCTGATCTCTCTGAGTCCCGGGCCAGCCTGGTCTACAAAGAGTTCCAGAACAACCATGACTGTTACACAGAGAAACTCTATGTCAAAACAAACAAACAAACAAAGAAATAAGCAATATAGTAAAACTTGTTTTAAAAGATAAGGAATAGAGAAATCTTTAACCACTGAAAAGAGAAAGACACAAATCAAACATAAAAAGTAATTATGATTTCTCAATTTACAATGAACATATTAAAAAGGCACTCGTGAAGACAGCCCTTATTATAAAATTGGCCCAGAGAACCCAAGATATTTCTAGTGCAGTAAGATTGGGAGCATGCCTTTTGTGTGTGAGCTCTGCTCAAATCCTGCAGAGAGAATAATGGTAGCAAACAAGGGGGAATGGCTTCCAGAGCTTGCATGTAATTAGGGCGCTGTCCCCATCATTTCCTATGTCAAGAGACTGTCTGCAGATGTATGCTTCCCAGGCCTTGTCATACACCGGAGAGCTCCATTTCATCTGCTGTCTTTTCTAACAAGTTGCCTCAGAGAAAAATAAATGGAAAAAGAGAAGAAGAAACACACACACAGAGAGAGAAAGAGAAAAAGAAAACAGAATTCCCACCAAGTATTATCTTCCCACGTGATCACTTATGACAGCTTGAGGGTGAAATTGAGCCTAAACCGCCAGCGGCTCTATTTTCATAAGTGAAGGCCCCACACTGACTGCCAGTGGTAAAACAGTAAAGGACAAAGAGGAGACGATGGGAGCCGTTCACATAACAGTGAGCAGTTCTCCCCGCACTTTGTTTAGCCTCTCCCTGTGTTGTGGAAACAACACTTCTGTTCTGGTCGAGAGGGTTCTTTTATTACAACACAATGCAATTTTGCTCATACTGACTTGTGTATAAATACTAGCCTGTAGTCTCTTAAAGATATAATCTACTCCAGATGCAGCATTCATAATACCTACATTAAAAGAAATGTACACAATGAGTTCCAGGGCAGCCAGGGATACATAGTGAGACCTCGTCTCAAAAAAGAAAAACAGAAAAGAAAAGACAAAAAGAAAAAAAAGTACAGGGACCTTAAGATGGCCAGGAGGTAAGGATGCTGATTGCCAAAGTTGATGGACTAAGTCCGATCCCCAGGACCCACATGGCAGGAGGAGAGGAACAACTCCTGAAAAGTGGTCTTTGACTTTATATGGACCCCAGTGTGCAGATGTGTATGCACATAAGCATGAACATGTGCATGTGCACATGTGCACACACATACACATAATGTAATAAAAGGTTAATTGTACAATGTACTATGCATGGAAATCTGATTTTGTGATCATAGGCTCTAAGCATATAATTTGCTTAAGTACATCATAATGTGTTGAGGATGTGCTGATGTTGTGACCTATTATATCATTCAAAATATTTTCTTACATACTAAATATTTGATATGTCAATACTAAAAGCACATAATACATCTTGCTTTCTTTTCCAGTTTAGGAATTAGAACTCAGAGCTTCAAGTGTTCTCAGTTGGTACTCTACCACTGAGCTACATTCCCAGCGCTAGTAAATTATGGCACTTACTGTTCATGAAGATATCAGTATGCCTTGGCCTATATATTAAGTACTTTACATGTACTTTTTCAAGCCACATTTCATTCTCAAAAGAATCATGGAAACTCTACCCTCTCTCTCTCTCTCTCTCTCTCTCTCTCTCTCTCTCTCTCTCTCTCTCTCTCTCTCTCTGTGTGTGTGTGTGTGTGTGTGTGTGTGTGTGTGTGTGTGTAGTACCGTTTGCTGATAAAGAAACTGCATTTCAAAAGTTCAAGTAACTAGAACAGCTTCTATGACTACAAAAGATAAGCTGTTAAAACAGTTCTCCCAGAAGTAGAGTCACAGTAGAAAGAGGAGAATGTGAATATAGCTTTGGGTCTAGGAAAGTGTCACTTAAGGATTGTCTGGGAACAAAAATTAATCATAGCCTCCTCAAACTCATGTTGCCTTTGCTCTCTGTGAGTTATGATTCCCACAGTCCAGAAACTAGATAGGCAATATACACAGCTAACAGCACAACTGTCGTGTCCTCCCTCAGATTCCACACAATGACAGTGCACAAACTTGGTTTTCCTGATGTGTAAGTTTTCAAAGTTTATCCCCTTGCTGCCAACCCCAAGGAAATATCTCCTTACAGCAAACAGCAATAGATGCTTGTATGATGATAGAAAACCACAAGTGGATGTAATGTAGATAGCAACAGCTTATGGGAAACTCAGGCCCAACAGATATGTCTACATCACAGGTCCTGGATTCCGGTGTTCAAGGGACATCATAGCAGAGGGATGGAAAGAGTTAAGATCCAGAGCATCAGGGAGTCTGCTATGAACAATCTCTCCTAAAAATGGCTGCATAAATATGACCAGAAAAGGCAAAAGCAACGGACTTCTAACATGAAAAAGGCAAAAGCAACGGACTTGTAACATGAAAAAAGGAAAGTTTAGTGGGGTCTCATCATCTAAAAAAATAATCATAGTCAATTAATGGGTGCTGAGAGAAGAATTATCAAAGATGAGACCCCCTTGTTTGTTGTGCAATGCAGAGTGGTCAACCATGAAGCCATATATATAGCAACATATAACAACAACAAAACCAGATTTTTTTCTCTCTCTCTGTCTCTCTGTCTCTCTCTCTCTCACACACATATACACACTTGTGTATATATGCATATATATGTATGTTTGTGTATGTGTAGGTATGTGTACACACATACAATAATTATCAAAGAAAAGACTATCAACTTGAGAGTCGGGAGATTAAAGGGGTTCAAAGGAGGGTAGCTGATAGGACTAGATGATACAAATGAAAAGCCTTTACCTTTTGTCAGCTTGCCTTGTCTTCTAGAAAGTTCATTCATGGATACTACTGCTACCCCTGCCGGTGCCATTCTTAGACAACACTGGAATTCAACTTTTTTTCAGTTTCCAATGTGGACTGAAGAACAGTGGCTCTCAAGGCACCATTATTGTTTCTGATGCCAGATTAGGACTACAGAGGCATCAACCATGTAGACTGAGTACCTACTCATTCTCAGCCCCTTGAGTTTAAGGCAGCCATTGGTGGACAATGTTGACTGCATCATGTAAGTCAGTCTAATAAAACCCCTTTAATATATACCTGCTCTATTGCTATGTTATTCAAGTGAAATGACTAATATGATTAGTCATATATTAATTGAGAGAGAGAGAGTCATATATCATAGATTAATTATAATAATTAATAATATGATATTTTAATATTATATTATATATAATAAAATATAATAATTTAATCATAAATTAATTTTTTTCTCCAGAAAAAAATCACAGGAAAAAGTTTAGTTAATAGAGCAGAAATCTATGACTCTCTGAAAGTGGGATACAGGAGATCAGATATACTCATTAGTAAGAGAGTCTAGAATTTAGAAGCCACATAAAATGGAGTATAGGTTTTATTTCATCAACTAGGAGACTACAGTTCATAATTCTATCTGTGTCTAGGTGCTTTGGACACACAACAAGAAAGATCTATCATTAAACTCACAAAGGTGATTATGAAACTTGCCGAAGACAAAGTTTGTTTAAATGCACAGAGTCTTTGATTCAATATCCAAATCAGCACACACAAACACACACACACACACACACACACACACAGAGAGAGAGAGAGAGAGAGAGAGAGAGAGAGAGAGAGAGAGAGAGAGAGAGAGAGAGAGAGGAGACAGAGACAGACAGACAGAGAGAGAGAGAGAGAGAGAGAGAGAGAGAGAGAGACTACAGGCAAAAGTATCAGGTTTCATAAAAGGTAACAAAAATAATTGCTGGTATTGGTCAAGAAATCTACTAAAATCTAAAAACAGATTCACATACAGATTACTTTCATAAACATAACAAATTAATTGACAAAAGATACATTACTCCAACAAAGATACTGAAGTTCAAATTCATAATTAAGAATATTAATACATCTTATCCCTGACCTCACACTACATACACAAGGTAAACACTTGAAAATTCATAAAACTAAACCTAAAAGAAAAGAATGAAAAGTGCCCATCTTCATTGCCTAAAAGTAAGAAAGAAGTTTTTAGGACACAAAAGCCAAAACTCTACATGAAACCATACACTTGAATTATCGAAGTTCATAGAGAACTACTAATGAATGCAAGGCTCCAGACTGAGAGACATGCACACAGTCTAAAATTCTGAATATCAATTTTAGTCCTTAAGTGCAGCTTCATTATGTGAGAATCATGTTTAGGCAGGTTAAACATGGAATCATATTTGTCCCATCTAGATGTCTAAAGCATATAATTAACACAAAACTTTCTGTTAAAATTATGCTATGTATTCTAGAATAGAATACCTAGGTATAAAACTGTGAAGTTGTTTTCTTTGTGTTTCTTCTTCCTCTTCCTCTTCCTTTTCTTCCTCCTTGTTCTCTTCTTCTTCTTCTTCTTCTTCTTCTTCTTCTTCTTCTTCTTCTTCTTCTTCTTCTTCTTCTTCTTCTTCTTCTTCTTCTTCTCCTTCTCCTTCTCCTTCTCCTTCTCCTTCTCCTTCTCCTTCTCCTTCTCCTTCTCCTTCTCCTTCTCCTTCTCCTTCTCCTTCTCCTTCTCCTTCTCCTTCTTCTCCTCCTCCTCCTCGTCCTCCTCCTCCTCCTCATCCTCATCCTCCTCATCCTCCTCTTCCTCCTCCTTTTGACAAACATGCCAAAATACACATTGGAGAAAATACAAGATCTTTAATAAGTGGTTCTGGGAAAACTAGGTGTCTGTATATAAAAGAATGAAAGTAGATACCTATAGTGTACCCTATGTGCAAGCCAACTCCAAATGGCCCAAAGGCCTTCATTTATGATCTGAGACTCTGAAGCTATTTGAGGAAAAGTAGAAAAATTTCAATAAAAAGGTAAGGCCTAGGCAAAAACTTTTGCAATGGAATTCCAGTTATTCAGGAAATAAGACCAACAATTGTGAAATAGTACCTCATGACATTAGAAGGCTTCTGTACAGACGCACAGCAAAAGAAACAGGTAATCAAGTGAAGAGATGGCTTACAGAATGAAAAAAAGCTTTGCAAACTATATAGCAGGCAGGCTTAATATCAAGAACATATAAAGAACTAAATGCATCACACTGTTAAAGTCAAGTGCCACTCAGCATGACAGTGATTGACTTATGTGCCTGCCGGAGGTCACAGTTAACACCCAGAAACTTGGTTTGACTTGATTCTGTATGGGTCTCTAAGAGTGAGTTGGGCATTTAAATTAGTAGACTATGTAGACTTTTCTTGCAACCTTGAGTTGGGTGGAGGCAGTAACATCCAAACACTTGAATTAACTGGGTAACCTTCTACCAGTAGTGGGTATTTCCTGGGCCTGACTGTCATAAATCAGGACATAACATTTTCTGCCTTTGAATTTAGTCATACCTGTATTCAGATCAGAACCACCCATCAGCTTTACTGGCTCTCTGGCTTTTGTTACCGGTTGGTGTCACACTGTTGTTACTTTGGATCCTTTATTGCAGCTGTTCAGACCAATCAGTTTCCAGAAGTGAACAAACTAATTCATTATTCACATGCTTCTTGTCCTTCTCTCTCCATGCACATACACATTCATGTGTGCATAGATATACATAGTATATATAGTACACATATGTATAGTCATATACACATGCAAACATACACTCATACACATATATGCATCCTACTGATCATTTTCCAGAGAACCTTGAGTGATATGAGCACTGTTGCTTCCATGGTTACAGCCTTCGAGTGAGTATAACAGGATCATGAAATAGGTATTTCTAACAAAGAGGTAGAAGTAATAATTCATATAAAAATAAGGTTTATATTCAAATAAGAATTCTTAAAAGTAGGTAAAATTACCTAATGTCACAAAATTTATGGCACATCTTCCCTCAAGATAATGCTGTCGAGGACAGAGATGTACATTTGGGAACCAGCATAGTTTTGGTTCTGTAGAAGTCTATTCAATATTGCTACACTCAGGTCTCTTCAGAAAGAAGCACATGCATTTGGGAACTGGATAAGCTTCCCAGCTCAGATCAGGAAAGACTCCCCATCCACATTTAACATAAAGTGATAAGAAGATAGGCTTTCCAAGAACAGAGAGTTGGTAAACATCCAATTCACCAGTCTCCCAGCATCCTGGCTGATACCCAGGTCCCGGTGGGAGCCAGTCAAACCAGGTATAGCAGTATGATTTATCTTGCCTTCCAGAAAAGACCAGCCCAGACTGACCACTACCGGAACAGCCAGAATATAAACTGATACACAAATGGAGTGTGAAAGATCTCACGGAAATTACAACCTGGAGCACATCCTGGAGCATTTGGGATGCTACAACCTGGAGCAGATCCTGGAGCGTTTGGGATGCTTCACGGAGCAAATGGATGACATTTAATCTGTATCTATATTAGAAAGTCTGAACTTAAAATACGTTTTTAAGTTTTACATTAGTACCACATCTATGTAGTACATGTAAAAAGATTGAGTTTTGTTGCCGTTGTTTTTGTATGAGACATGAATGTGTTTCTGTTGTGACTCAGTAGAAACAAATGGTAGTTTGGCAATTAATACCTATGAATTTCTCAATACAGCTTCAAGGAAAGTGGGATCTTGCCCAGATTAGAAAGCAATACACATACAGCACAGAGAGCTGCATGAAACAATGGATTTCAAAGAACAGATTTGTTTCCCTGCTGTGCCACTTGCTATTTCGATAATCACAGCTAATAATGCAGCTGCTTAATGACAGATACATCCCGAGAAACGTGCCATTCAGTGAACTTGTCCTCGTGCATGCAGTGATAGTATAGTTTCATAAACTAAAATATTTACAGTGTCACTAGAGGATATAATTGTATAGTACCATCATCATGCAGCTCATCACTGGTGGGGTTGTCTTATGTGGTACACAGAAATACTAAAAGACAGTTTATTAGAAGCTTATTGTGGGTAGGAGTTAGCTCAGTGTGCCAGAGACATTGTTGCATTTTATTCTTGTGACATCCCACAGGTTAAAAATTACACTTTCGCTCTCATTCATTCATTCATTCTGATGAGTACATTAGAGTAGGCAAGGGTTAGGACATTTTGCAAAGCCACCTGGGTATTTTGTTGGGATCTTAGATTTTTTTATCCATAAACCATGGAAATTGGATTGACAATGTAGAAATCTTCCTTCTAACTCACTCTATGGCTTCTTTTAAGCTGCTCTTTAAGAAGGAAGAGCTATTTACATGTTAGCATGTCCCATGGTGCTCTGAATGATCTGTATATTATAGCTGTCAATGACTTTGTTGAAAATTTCTTAGCTCTGATTCTTTAAAATTCCTGTTTGCAAGTTTCCATTTTACTAAATCAATAAATAAAAAGTGTGGTCACAGTAATTGGCTTTAAATATGTGTATAGTTTAGAGTGAAAGAAATTTTCTGTAAGCAAGAACCAGGATGCAACACTGGCTTCACCATGCTTGCACTCACTCAGGGCTCCAGAGGGGACCTCACTTGGAGATTCCATGGAGAAGACAATAGTTGGCATTTATGTCTAAACCTAATTTCCTAATATTCTGTATATTCAGCAAATCAAAGAACTAGCTTCCTAGACTGCATAGCCTGTAGGTTTCCAACCTTTGATAGGAAGGCTTTGCCTGTTTGTTCATTGGCATGTTTTTTTTCTCCCTCCACAGATAGCCAGAGGACCCAACTAACTCCAGAAACTAGATTGCCTTTGGAAACAGGGATGCAGAGCAATGACCTCAATGTCTCCATACGCCTTGAGGAATAGCAATGGGAAGGCCCTGAAAACCAAATGTCAGTGGTCTGTAGAAAGAGTGGTGAAGACTGATGAGGAAACTGTCTGCAAAACCAAAATACAGAGTAATAAAGCCAAATGGGGAAACGGGGCACATTTCCCAGGATTGAGAATGTAGGTGTGACAAAGGCAAAAGCATAGAAACCTCACAAAGGATACATACATAGAAAAATAAAATGAAACAAACCGAGTCCAAGAAGTTATACGTTTGGGTGATTCTAAAGCACGGCTAGTCTGCAGTTTTCTAGATATTGATAAAAAGAAAGTTTGAAGCTGGAATCTGAAGTGCAATTAGGACAATTAAGAAAACAAAAATACTTTCTTACGACTCCTCTTGAACACATTCCTTCTGGTACATATTTGCTTATTTAGTTGTTCAAAAACCTCTTGTAGGAATGTGATTCTATACTTTTTCCAACTGCATGGCTTCTATAATCATCCCAGTCTACCCTGTCCACGCTGCCCTTGCTATACATTAGAGCCTCAGTATATAGCTATGTCAAATTCCCACTGAGAAGTATGGTGCTGATCACTCAGGACAAGAAGATGCTTTAAATTCTTGTTACCGAATGAAGCCACAGTCTAAAGGAGGAGGTGGGAAATGTAAACCATTTCAAAACTATGTTAAAGGCCTGTGACAGTGTGACAAAATCAGCCCCAAAAGTACTTGAAAATATAGAAGGTAGGGACAATCACTGCTTTAATCATCTTTAGAAAGAGTAGATCCTGTTTTCAGAGGGGGTATGTCAGAGGATTTGTAGCAGAAAAGAAGCCTGGTGAGGAAGAATGAGAGTGATAAAAGTTATGTTACTCACTTGCACATTAAGTATAGCAAGGGATGGCCACTATTCTCTTTAGAAATGAAGGCTATAAGGAGTGATGAGAACTCTGTTTCACAGCCCTTCTGCCAGCCCTCCGCTGTGGGCTGGGCACATTCATAGACACTTTTGGTGAATTCGCCTGCTATTATACAATGCTAGGATATAGGATCCCTCTGTGAGACAGAGCAAGTGCTTGTCGGTGACTCTGTACTGCATCCCCCACCTTGGCCACTGCAGAAAGTTTCCATGGTTTATCAGAGATAGCCATGATTTAATATCCCTTCATCTAGTGTCTGGTATCTGTGAACCTTCCTTTTGAATGTGGGCAGATCTTGTGACCACATTAACTAAGAGTATATGATAGAAGTAGCATGGGTCACTGTCCGGGTTTTAAGAAACCAGAAGTTTCTTAAAGAGCAGACTTATACAGCCCCTATAGAAACCAGTGTGGTGGTTACTCAGGAAGATGGGACTCAATCTATTGCAAGATCCAGCTATAGCACTCTTGGGTATATATCCAAGGGATGCTTCATCCTACTACAGAAATACTTGCTCAACCATGTTCATTGCTGCTCTATTCACAATAGCCAGGAATTGGAAACAACTTAGATGTGCATCAATAGGTGAATAAAAAAGGGAATGTGGTACATTTACACATACATTTATATAGTAGCGTTTTTCTCAGCCATTAAAAAAATTAAATTATGAAATTCTCTGGTAAATGGATGAAAATAGAAACAAAATCATCCTGAATGAAGAAGTTTAGACCCTAAAGACAAATATGGTATAAATGATAATCAAACTATAAGCCATAGAACAGAGGCTAGGTATAAATAAGGAACTTGGGAGAATAGACAGATCTCATTACAGAAGGGAAGTAGAATAGATAGTTATGGTGAACATGGGTTAGAGGGACAGGAGCAGGAAAAGTAGGTGAGAAGAGGGGGGAGGGGGATAGAGGGCAATAGGGGATAGGGTAGAGGCAACAAAAAAATCAAAGGCTATTTGAGGTGTAGTATGGAAAATTAATAATGCAGATGCCTCCTAAAATAAATACATATATGAAAGCAATCAAAATTAAATCACCAAATAATAGGGGATAAAAAGCCCAACCTAGACCTCTTATAACCAAATGAGTTATAAGTACTGGGAATGAGTTACATCTAATTGAGTTGCTGGCCAAACGAGTCCTATGGAAACCTCCAATCAGCCCATGTTGTAGGTTGCTCTGTGGCAAATCAGACTATAAGTTGCTCTATAGAAAGGCCCCATTGCTAAGGGTAGCACTCGTACAATTCATTTAACATGGAATAGTCAAGCTGGTATACACAGTGGTTTTACCTCTGCATTCTAGCTTCTTTAGTAGAGGGCAGCACTTGGCATGCTATCAAAGAAGAAAAAGAAATAACATCCCAGCTATAAAACCATTGACCTACAATGGTGTCCTGACTGCAAGATATGCTAGTGCAACTGTGATACAAAGCTTCTGGTAGCAACCAGCCAATATCTATTTGTACTGAAGGCTGACTGCATGAGATGGAACCCATACTGTTTGGCTGACCCAGAACCTGCGACCAGATAGCCCAAAGACCTAACTAAGGTAAAGCCAAATACTACTGTTTTACTGAAAGAACATATCACTAAAATGATTCCTCGTATCATTCTGCTATACTCACAGGTTAGTGCCTTCCTCAGTCAGCATCAGAGAAGCCTTTTCCTGCAGTAGATAGAAACAAGTTCAGAGGCCCATGGCAGACAATATGCAAAAGATGAGAGGCTCTAGACTATTCATCCCAAAGCAGATGTCTGTCTCCTCAAAATCCATCTCCTCAGAGCTCAGGGAATCCTACAGAGAAAGAGATGGCAAGAGTGTAAGTCAGGGGAGATGAAGGACAGCAAGAAAAAAGGCCCTCTAAATCAACAAGATTGATGCACATATGAACTCACTGAAACTGAAGCAGCATGCACCAGGACCTACACGGGTCTGCACCAGATACATCCCTAGACCTAGGATAAATGGACACATGCCTCCATGCCTAATCCAGCAGCTATCTCCAATGAATAACTACTTTAAATGAAAAGTTAGTTTTCTCCAAGGGAGTCCACTAAGGAAATAAAGTACTCTTGAGGATAAGCCCCATACCCAGCAGGAGATGGCCGACAGAAAATGAACTCAATGACATTGTCAGAGATTCCTTGTCTCCCAATGTCTTATCAGGGCTTTACTTTTTAATCTTCATATTTTTATTTTATTTTTAATATATTTTCCTCTTTCTTGTCCTACAGGTTCTTTGTTTATTATATATTATATCTTCAAATGTTATGTTTTTATGGGATTCCTGAGTATGCAAATAAATATGTCTTTGCCTCTCTATCTGTTTCTTGTACGTTCTCTATGGGTCTCTTTTACTTCTGCATGTCTTTATTGTCCTATTTCAATGTTTACGTTTTTGTTTCATCTTATTTATTTCATTTTATTATTATCCCTTAGAAACCTGTTCTTTAATGAGACAGAAAAGGGGTAAAAAATGTAAATAAAAAATATATCGAATAAAAAAAAGAAAAAAAAGATATGGAGGAACTATGAAGAGACAAACCATAATTATGTTATATGAGGTGCAAAAAAGTCTATTTTTAGTAGAAGTCACAAAAGGGTAGGTGGGAAACATACTCCAGGGCAGGCCCCATGGCTCAAGTAGTTGGCCAACCCAAAATGGACTCCAAGGGTTTAGGGTATGCTTTGTATTTTTTTTTTATCTTACTGGGTTTGTTTGCTTTGCTTTCTTTCTTTCTTTTTTGAGAGAGAACAAACATGCCCTTGGATGGGTAGGGAGGTGAGGAGGATCTGAGACTGGTTGGAGAAAGGACATATAATCAAACTATACAGTAGGGAAAATTCAATGAAAAGAGATTTCTTAATAAAAAAAAGAGCAAAGGTGTGTTATATAAGATATAGTCAATAATAGCAAGCCATAGGATTCTGTGGAGAAGGCTGTCTGCCCTTTTAAGGAAACCAGGAGTGGGGGGTAGGGGACAAAACCCAGCCTTGCCACAAGATCTTCCAGTCACATTAACCCAAACTTCAGTTTCGTGCTACCATGCAATCCTGAATGAGACAGAGAAAAGCTAAAGCATGGCACTATTCAAAGGACAAGCTGTTGCTGGAGAGGAGGCTCAGTGCCTAAGAGTATTTGCTGATTGGCCCCGGGGACCTGAGTTCATTTCCCAGCACCCACAACAGTCAACTCTCAATTGCCTACAACGCCATCTCCAAGGGATCTGACACTCTTTTGTAGTCTCAGTTGGGCATCTGCACCCATGTGGCAAACACAAAGACAAGACATGTTTATATAAGCAAAATTAATCCAAACTTTTAACTTTTAAAATAGTATGAGAAAGGACAAAATGTTATTTTAATCCATCAAAGTTGAGAATAGCTTTTTCATTTCACTCGTAAATAACCAAAATAGGCATAGTGACTTAGAAGAGAGTAAAGAGAAGAACAAAGAGGATATGGGACTTCAAAGAAAGGTAGAACACTAGAAAAAGCTGCATTTTTCTTCCTGCAAGTAGGAGAGGGACAGTCTCAAATTGGCCAAACAGGTGCTTAGGGGCAAGCAGGAAAAGAAAGGAAGCAGGAATTAGGCAGAGTTATAGCAAGCAAATACGAAGGGAGCCATGGCAGTGTGTTCTCAGAGAGCTTTGATCACATTAAGGATCACTATGTCTGCAGTACAAAGAAGGGGTAGAGAATAAGAAGAGATAGAAAGAGGAAGAGATGAAGTAGAAAGAGAAGCCAGAGCCAGGCCAGGGAAAGCCATCTGGCCCTGGCCATCTTAATTGGAGCTGAAGAGGAGTGATAAGATTACTGGTGAGGCAGAGAAAGTTGATATTGTCATTCTATATGTGAAGTCTTGAGGATTCAAAATTTGTTGACCCACCTTTGTTGAGAGCATAACATCAAGGTCCTTGAGGCGAGGATCTCCAAAGAAACCAGGAATGTTAAGCACAAAGGATTGCCTTTCCAATGGAAAATAGGTAAAACTTGTTTTCCATTCCAAAAAACTGAGAATTGGAAGTAATTAACAACCCAGTGATCTGTGTTATCTGTTGGGCCATCCATATCAAGCTCATATAACCAGGATGGAAGGTGGCTAATAATATAAATGATTCATAGGACCATAGGCTCCCCCAAACTTCCACAACCATGACCAGAGGTGGAAAAGAGCACAAATGACCTCTAAACTACTTGTATGATCAAGATTAGAGCAGACTCTTAGGACCTTAAGTTAGTAATGGTAACCTATCTCTAGAACTCATCTTTCAAGAAATAGCATACTCTCTGTGTTTCCTTAAAATGTAACTATGCTTCTAGGTGCATCAAGGATTGTATAAAACCAGGAAACTTTTTTCCACTTTATGCTGGGCTTAGATTCATTGGGAATAAAAGGCCTGTTATTAGACTCCCCAAAGTCTGATCCAGATTGACAAAGTCAATTTGTACCAGGGTTTCATGCTTATATCTTTTTGTGTGGTTCACTTCCCCATACAACACTTCAGGGACACCCACACCCACCCTCCCACCCCACACACCACACACACAGTTCTTCAGACAAAGATCCCCAGAACAGAAAGCAGAGTTAGTTGTAACAACAAACCTGGAACAATGGAGAGGAACATATCTTCTCAGTCATTTTCCTTATTATACTAGAACTTGCAAAATAGGAAAAGCAATAAATGTGCTCTAGGCATCCAGATCATACCCCTCCATTTACCTCTTACACAGTGATGTGAAGCCAAGAATGTTGCTGAGTTAATTGTGCCATGGTTTTCTAAATGACTCTTTATCAGCCAAGTATTTCTGCCTTGTATTATGAAATAAGAAGAGATCTTTGTTCAATCAAACAACACTCCAACTGCCCATACTTTTAAGAACCATCAGAAGAAGTGTATCGTTGTATCATCCATCATGACTAAGAATAGAAGGGCCACCATACTATCCTCAAAATCAGGTTTAACAAATTCATTTAATTTATAGCCCATCTTGCTCTTTGTAGGCAATATTAATCAAATTTACGTTCTTTCCTTGGTGAAGAAATTTTAAATCCAAATCAGCTATAAATTGTTCTTTCAGTTCCATCTACCATGTTGCACAAAAACTAATAAAGAAGAAAGTGTCCCCACCATCATTAACCTCTACATTCTCAAATATACATTGTTCTCCCTCCAGACTCAAATGAGCTGGGAGTGTTAGAAGTTTTCAATAATGGAAGCAATGTTTCTTTCTATTTTTCAGATATTAACCTCTACTAATAACCAGAGCCTTTGCTAAAATGAACAACATAGCAGAAGAGACTTTATTCAGACTTTCTCCCTTCTAAGAGGGAAAGAATAAACAAGACCATTATTATTCTGTTATCTACTGGTGACCAGAAATTCAGCAGATGGACAGAAATAAGACCATTTCACACTCTTTCTACACTCCATAGGCCAGCTCTGTTGACTTTTACCATAGCAAAATAAATAAATAAATAAATAAATAAATAAATAAATAAATAAATAAATAAATAAATAATTTACATAGGTATCACTTCTCCAATATTACATCAGAATATTCAGAAATGAATATTATGTAATAACTACTTTCACCTCAAAAATAGTTTCCATGTTTCTGTTATCCTTATGGCCACACATTTTTCATGGCATGAGTCTCTTATCAATTTGGACTATCCTTCTCATTACTGACTTATGAAGTCCTTAGATGCTTGCTGAAATTTTTGCACACAAGTCATTATCTCCATCACCATTGAAATGTTTTTTTCTTTTTCAGGCAGTTATATTAACTAATTCAAACCTCTCTTTGGTCTCTGTCTGTTTAATTCATTATCCAGGCAATTGTTCCAAACTACAAGCTTTACTTAAAACAAATAAGCAAAGGAATAAGCAAGGAAACATGGCCTCTAACACAAAATTCAAAATTCTTCTAAGAATATTTCAAATTCTTCAAGATACTTGCTAAAGTCCTTAATGGGTACCCTTCTTCTCATCTATGATTGTTAATTCTAGGCACAGACTGCAAGATGGGATGATATTATCTTTAGTGTTACATCCACTGAGTCAAGCAGAGATAGCCTAAAAGCAATGCAAGGAATTGCTTGAATGTAATTCTTAGTTTCCTGTCTTCAGGAAGAAGAGAGCTGGGCCCTTCAGTAGCCCTGACATCTTTACTTTGGAACTTGGGGTTGATCACACTAGTTTATAGGAAGCAGATATTGAGGTTACTTGAAGAACTATGATTTCAGTCTTCTTTAAGAATAATTTAATTTATAAAATTAAGTTGACTTTAATATTTCTTTTCTTGCTACTGGAAAATACGTAGAACCTTAAGATGTTGTGACTATAGGAGGCTTAGGCTGATCTAAACCAAGCAAGATCACAGCATCCCTCTAGCCATTATAAATGCCAAAAAAGCTGAATGGCTCTTTCTAGTCGATATAACCTATTGCATGATCTCAGCCTCAAGAAATGCTTCAGATGCAGGCAAACAATCTAAGATGTCCCCACATTTATTGAAAGTCTAGACTTCCATAAACATGGGAAGGCATGCAGTCTTCTCCACTGACTATACAAAGGGAAGCTTGTGGCCCTGTTTTTCCAGCAGCCATTAAAGTCAGACTAGGGGTAAATTCAATAGATATGTAAGTAACTGGTCAAGCAATTACTTGGAGAAAAAGGAAAAAACTCCTGAGAAAATTATGGACATTTGGGTTACTACCTGAACCAATATACTCTGTTTATTGTGGAGGCCTTATCCTAGAATCTAACTATCTTTAGCTTGTCTCTTCTCTTGTCTCTCTCCAATAGAATCGCTAATATATAAAAATGACTTAGCCTACACTCTGCCACTGGGTTTATCCCTGAATCACAAGAGAGTCTATTAGCATTTAATTCCTTCTTATGAGTTAGCTGAGACCTAGAAGTTAGAGGTGTTTACACTTCTATGGAGAGAAGTAAGACTTCCTGCATGCTTGGTGTTAAGGTTAAATATCTTTTAACAATTCAACTCTTCCTTCCCCCTACCTGCAGCAGAGTTATTGTGTTTAAAATGCTGAGTCTTTTGTCAAGTTGAACTGTACTCCCCAAGGACCCATCTGTCATCCTGACTTCAGTGCACAGCAAGCACCAAACGAGCCAGAGAGAGAATGAATGGTGGAGGAAGGAGAGAGAGTCATCACTCCACACTTCTCCCTGAATTGCTGAGAGTGCCCTGGGGATCCTGTTAAAGAGTTCTGGTTTCTCCTCTGCTTTGAATCTCTTTACCTGGCTCATGGCCTCACAGATCACAGCCCACCTTTTAGGATGTAGCTTAAGGGAGAGGCTGTGAAGTTACAAGGACAACCTGGCTCTATCTCCAGCATGTCCCCATATGCTATGGTAGGTTTTAACATTTGTTTCTGCCCTTACTTTTGTTCAGTGCTAACTTTCCTACCAGATTTCAAGCCACTTAAAAATAAAGCTTGACACATAGCAAGGGCCCACATTATTTTATGGGCTGAATTTCATGTGTGCCAAAGAACAAAAATGGTTGCCTTAGGCTTCTTATGTGAGAGAAGTCTCCAGTGAATATTATAGACAAGAGGAAATGAAGAGTTCCTTTGTAGGAGGTGAGCAGCAAAACCTTTTGAGAGAACCTTAGATGAACCATCAAGTTCATGGTATTAATTCATAGCTTTGATTCACTCCTAAAAAGTTGGATCACTTCATCATTTAAATTTAACTCAACAAATCTTAAACCCAACAAAAAACAAAATTCCTTCTAGAGGCTCTATTTCAAACTAGGCATTATGGCATATATTTGCAACCTAAATATTCAGAAGGCTATATATTCTGGGTGTTCTGCACTGTTTTGGCTAATATCCACTTATTAGTGAGTATATATCATGCATGTCCTTTTCGGTCTGAATTACGTCACTCAGGATATTTTCTAGTTCCATCCATTCGCCTGCAAAACTCAGGATGTCCTCATTCTCAATAGTTGAGTAGCATTCCATTGTAGAATGGAACCACATTTTCTGTATTCATTCTTCTGTTGTGGGTCATCTGGGTTGTTTCCAGCTTCTAGCTATCGCAAGCAAGGCCGATATGAACATAGTAGAACACGTGCCCCTGTGGAATTATGGGGCATCTTTCGGGTATATTCCCAAGAATGGTAAGGTATTGCTGGGTCTTCAGGTCGACAGATCTATTTCCAATTTTCTGAGGAACCTCCAGACTGATTTCCAGAGTGGTTGTACCACTTTGCAATTCCACCAGCAATGGAGGAGTGTTCTTCTTTCTCCACATCCTCACCAACAAGTACTGAGGTTTTGACCTTAGCCATTCTGATTGGTGGGAGTTGGAATCTCAGAGTCATTTTGCTTTGCATTTCTCTGATGACTAAGAACTTTGAACATTTCTCTATGTGTTTCTCACCAATTCCAGATTCCTCTGCTGTGAATTCTTGGTTTAGTTCTATACCGCATTTTTTGACTGGGTTGTTTGGTTTTTGGTGGTTAGCTTCTTGATTTGTTTATATATTTTAGATACTAGCCCTCTGTTAGATGTGGGGTTAGTGAAGATTTTTTTCCCAATCTGTAGGTGACTGATTTGTCTTAATTGACTATGTCTTTCACCTTACAGAAGCTTTCCAGTTTCATGATATCCCATTTATTAATTCTTGTTCTTAGAGTGTGAGCGATTGAAGTTCCACTTAAGAAATTTCTGGCTATGCCAATGAGTTCAAGGCTCTTTCCCAATTTCTCTTCCATTAGATTCAATGTATCAGGTTTTATGTTGAGGTCCTTGATCCACTTGGACTTGAGCTTTGTGCAAGGTGACAAATATGTGTCTTTTTTCATTTTTCTATATATAGACAGCCAGTTAGAGCAGCACCATTTGTGCTTTCTTTTTTCCATTGTATATGTTTTGTTTCTTTGTCAAAGATCAAGTGCCCATAAGTGTGTGGTTTTATTTCTGGGTCTTCAATTCCATTCCATCTATCAACGTGTCTGTTTCTACCAATATCATGCAGTTTTTATCACTATTGCTCTGTAGTAAAGCTTGAGATCAGGGATGGTGATTCCCCCAGCCATTCTTTTATTGCTAAGAATTATTTTTATTATTCTGGCTCCCAAAAAGGGATCTCTCATGCCTGCCCTCTAAAAGACCCAACAAGCAGCTGAAAGAGTCAGTTGCAGATATTTGTACCCAACCAATGGACAGAAGCTGGTGACCCCTGTAGTTGAATTAGGGGAAAGCTGGAAGAAGTTGAGGAGGGGGGTGACCTTGTAGAAGGACCAGCAGTCTCAACTAACCTGGACCCCGGAGATCTCTCAGATACTAGAAAACCAACTAGGCAGCATACACCAGCTGATACAAGGCCTCCAATACATATAGAGCAGAGGACTGCTGGGACTGGGTTTAGTCAGAGAAGACACACCTAACCTTCAAGAGACTGGAGGCCCTAGGGAGTTTAGAGGTCTGGTGGGGTGGAGGGTAGGGGGTTGGGGTCATCCTCATGGAGACAGGGGATGGGGAGGAGGTATGGGATGTGGAACAGTCTGAGGGTGAACCCGGAGGGGAATAAAATCTAGACTTTAAAATAAATAAATGCATACATACATACATACATACATACATACATACATAATTAAACAAAACAAAAGAGACTGTATCTCCATTGTAACTTGTTTTTGAAGAAGAATGAATTCAGAAATCTCTTATTTGAGTGCTAAATCTTGTAATGATTACTATTAACAGTTATAGTCTGAGGAAGGTGAGCATAGGGAACAGTTTAGTGAACTAGGACTTCACTTGTTTTGGGTTTTACACACACACACCTCTTCACCTCTTCTAAGAATATACTTCGTGGCCTGAGACTCTTACCCTCAACACACACACACACACACACACACACACACACATTCCAAACAATGAATCCAGCAACTTGTGGGTAACCTAGTACTAGGATAGTTCAATGCAATCTCCTATTTACTTTTAGCAATGCTTCATTGGATTTGGACTAAAATAGGATGCACTGTGGGAAGGGACATGAACAACAGAGAAATGATTATCCTTCAAAATACAATATCCAAGATATGCCCATAGTAATCAAACTCCTTCTCTTCAGCTCTATAAAAAGCAGCCCCAAATGATGGGGTCCTTTGGGAATCCCCACTCACATGGCCCACTGTCAATCTTTCCAGTGTATGTCTTTCTAATCTATACGATGCAATCTGGGTATAAAATTTCCTGCTACTTTGCGATTTATGTGATCTTTTATTTCCTGTGTAAATAGGATGCCAAGAACCTGAAAATATCTGGCACAGCCTTTGACCGCCATTCATAATCTCACTGTAGGGGAGACCAGAAAACACATGATCTCAACTTAATATGGTCTTTCTCATAGAAAAACAAAACAAAACCCAAAACAAACAAATACGACAAAAACAAAAACACAATCTACCAATGTTTTTAAGCCATTCCAATTTTTCTCTTCGGCCTTCCTTAAACCTTTGTAATTACTCCAATTTCTATTTTCTTTTTCTTTCTTTTTATTTTTTTAATGAGGATCCAAATGATTCAATTGAAAATTATTAGCTTTGTTTGAAGATAGCTTTACATAATCAGGAATTACATGTATCTCTTTAGTCCATTTAGTCCTGGTATAGTAGAGCGCTTCAGAATGAGTAATTCTTAAACAACCAAAATGAACTAATGCACAGTTTTTGAAGCTGGGAATTCTGAGATCAAAGTGCTGGCATGTATGGAGTGGTTCTTCATTGTGTTATAACCTAGTTAAAATACCACAAAGGAGGGGATAAAGAAAAGAACGGAAAAGATAAGGAAAAATAAAGGGGGTAATAAAGTCAGCCCCTAATGATGGCATCCATCCTTCATTGAAGGGAAAGCCACATATGACCCAGTTAATGGTCCCATCTTTCGACACCATTACATCTCAGTGTAGGTTTAAGAGGGAACAAGTTGTAAACAGCCCAGAATTAATTACCTATGTGTCTTATTGATCAACAGCAAGCATAGAGACATTCACAGCATCTGAGATCTCTGACATTTAACATCAAATGCAGAACTTGCAAATAGCCTTCCAGTAGTTTTCCATAGGCAATTTTATATTTTCTAAAATGATAAATGTGTGTGAATAAATGAATGTGCATGCCATTACACACACACACACACACACACAGAGAGAGAGAGAGAGAGAGAGAGAGAGAGAGAGAGAGAGAAATGAATAAATATATCCTGCTGAGTCTACTTCTTTTGTGTTTGTGTGAACATAGTTTCAAGGATGACCACTTTGTATTGAATTACCAGTCCCTTGAGGAGGCTAAGTCCCTTTCTCTCAGCAGTAATCAGTTGCCTGTAACTCCTTGTCTAGGAGGGTGACTTGGTGAGATTTTCCCTTTTCCTTATTAGTGTGTCTATTGATGATGGTACTATTGTTCAGATCTTGCTTTGGCAGCCATTTCTAGGACAGACTGTTTTACAGCAGACTCCCTGGATTTCTGGCTCTTACAATCCTTCTGCTCCCCTTTCCATGATGTTCTCTGAGCCATAGATGTAGATGTATCCATTGGGGCAGGGATCCCTGTGATCTTCTCATCTCTGTTTTGTCCAATTGTGGTTTTCTATGATGGTCTCTATTTGCTGTAAAGAGAAGCTGTAAAGAGAGCAATTTATCTGTGAGTGTAAGGGTAATATTTAGAATGCAGTTAGTAACTGTGGTGGTTTAGCAAGTGGCAGTAGCAGGGTCTCTTCTAAGGCCCATGATATCCCTAGTCCCAGAAATTAAGTTTCTAGTATCAGGTTTGGTTTCCTTTCTACTAAGTGGACCTTAGGTCCAATTAGACAGCTGATGGCTACCATCAACATGTGAGAGATGCAAGATACCTATGGATATCTTGGTATGTTCTTCCTTGTTGTAGGTCATAAGGGTCACAACAGGACAGGGCTACAAATTTCCCTCTCTTGGTTGTTTCTATAGACCTTCTGGTACCAAGGAACCTAGACTACAAGAAGGAGGATGTCAGATTAGAACCAGCTTGAGCAATCAGAATCCTGTATCCTATGTGTGCAGTTGTGCAATAGGGGCTTAACTTCATCCAGTCTCTGAGAGGCAGCTAAAGGCAGTACCCATAGTCAATATTGTTTTGGGAGTCATTTGGACTCTCCATAGCAACATTCAAAAGGAGGGTTCTCATACCTGGTATTGAAGTTTGATTTTACTCTATGGTTCTCATAGGGAGCACTGTCTACCCTAGTACCATAACTTCCTTCTAGATATTGTATATGATTTTAGGTAAATAAAAAATGGTAAGTTCCCTGAGGCTTTATCAAGTAGCCTTGTCATTACTTCTCTCTCTTCTTTCTTTCTAAACTGACCTCTCCTCTCCTCTCCTCTCCTCCTCCTCCTCCTCATCCTCCTCCTCCTCCTCCTCCTCCTTCTCACATGGGACCTCACCACCCTGTCTGGGTTTTTTTTTTCTGTTTCTGCTTTATATCATCTATATTCTGCCTTGGTCCTTTTTAGCATGAGTAAACAGACTTCATTCTGAGCTCTGTAAGGGGACTACTCTTTCTTTTGATTTTGATTGAACAAGGAATATCTTTTAGGAAGTTGACTAATTATTTTTTTATTTTTGGAGAGAGGCTATCATCAGTCTCAGATTGAAAAGATTGTGTCCCCAGAGAATTTGGATGGCTACCCAGCCAACTCTGGCTCCTTGACTCCAAATGAGGGATGCCATTCTACACTGTGTAGCCTCTACTCAGGCCGTAGGTCCCTCTCTTAACAGCCTCTATTTTCTTGGAAACAAACAGGGCTTGGCATTTAAGAGTTTAAAATAAAATCACATTAATGTTGAGCCTCATAAATCTTGCTTTCAGCAAAAGGGCTCACTACCACTAATGTCCCAGAGAGCAGCTAACCCTTGGGACAGAAGCAGAGCACAGTGTCTCTCTGCAGGGGATAATGTATGTTTTCATCAGCTCCTTCAGTTCCGAAAACTCTGTCTGCTGAGTTGATACCCTGGGTCTTGACAACACCAGTAATTTGAGAAAGAGGACATTTGCATGTTCTAGACAGATTTGTAAATTAGATTTCTAAGACCCTCTCTTCTTCTTTCTCCCATTTGAATAGAAACACAGCACTCAGGGACCAAGCTCTCCTTTTGCAGAGTTCGTTAGCACTTTCTCAAGAACAGCCCTACATAATTCCTAATTTGAGCTTGCCTTCTTTTACATTGTGGCAAAGTGCAATTACAGTTTAAAGGGAATATTTATGTACATTAGTTAACGACATCATTGCGACTTACTGCTCGCACATCAACACTTAATTAGTGTGATCGTAAGTGACATAATTGCTACAAGGCATGCATTTACTAGTAATGCGAGGTAATTTCACGCACCATGCACATCTTAAATATCTCCTTTTACTTTGTCCAACTGAATTTTTAAATCAATAAGGGATATTTGCATGGATGAGAATGCAGTCTTCTGTATTGTAGAAAAATATAATCTATAGATTTCCAAAACATGTATCCTATAGGATTTATAAAGTTTAAAAATGGATTTGAGGCCCTCCCTGAGGGATGAAGAGAATCCCCTCATGCATCTAGCACTAGCTATGTTAATTACCTACATTGGCCCTTTTCATTTAAAAGGACTCCTGTATTTGATGCTTCTAATTAGGAGTGTTTCTTTGCAATATGGTATGTGTATGATATAAAGAGTTTCAACATAAATAATTCTAAGGAATTCTTTGGGGAAATGCGTTTAGCAAAAGCAATTCCCCTGCAGAGATTTCACCAGTAGCTTTGTTGTTGTTGTTGTTGCTGCTGCTGCTGCTGTTGCTGCTGCTGTTGTTGTAATGTTTGTGGTCCAATTCAAATTCTATTAAGAGACACAAATCCACTCTCAGTCTGGATCTTATCTACTTTCTAGTTGCTTGAGATAATGCACCTGGTCATGCTAAGTTCTCTAGACCCCTCTCTCACTGTGCAAAACTCCAACCCCACCCGTAACCCCACTCCTCCCCCAGGCACAGGCTGTGCTTACTTCCTACCTGGGCCCACCCTCCTCATCTGCATTTGGCCAAGCATCCCTCCTGCAGCTCCCCTTTCACCTGGTGCATCAATGATGTGCCTGCTACACACAGACTCCTCCACCAGATACCGGACGTATCTCAAATGAAGTGATAAATTGTATTTTACTTGGCTGATTTCCATGTAAGTAAGGTGAAAGCAATTTTCCACAGAGACCGAATTGTACAGTGAATAAGAACTGAAGCTACCGAGTAAACAGACTTCAAGTCAAGGTGATTTCAATCAGAATGCCACCCTTGGTCTCAGGGTCCTCACATTAGAAAATATGACCTTGGTATTACTCTCTCCTGACCCAACCTACATAATCTTGGGAGCTACCTACGCGGGTTTTTCCTCCTAGTTATCTCAATGCAGAAGTCTCCAGGACTCTCATCTCCAGACCTGCCCTCACTCACTGAAGCTCCCCTGCTCAGCTTCTTAGCATCCTAGCCTGGGAAGAAGCCTGGCCCCCTACAGGTTTGAAATAAAGTGTTAACAGTGACATCTACAGAAATGCTGTGATTCTAAATTACCTTTTCCCTTCCTGGAAGCCAATCAACACTTCTCTCAAGAAGAAAGTGGTGGCCTAGATTTAGGCTCATCTCAGCCACTGTGTACATCACTTAGCATCTATTTAGTTGCCAGCTATGTACCAGGTTGTGTACTGGGTGCTGAACATGTAATGATGGGGAAAGTGGCCTCCTAGAGCATTTGAACCTGCCACAGGTCCACCAGGGCCATGCGCTTAAGGGGAGACTATAAGCTTTTGCACACTGGTTAACTGTGATAACAAAAAAAAAGAAACTATACATACAATAAGCTGCAAGCAGCTATGGAAATCAGGATACTGCCATCTTTTCCTTTCTTGGTTCTTTTCCAGCTCTGTCCATACAAACCCAGTAGTGTATGTGTTCAACCAAATGTGTTTTCCTTGAGTTTCTCTGCTGTCTTCCCTTCTAAGTTTAGATTTTCCTGCTCGACAGTCTAATGTGAGGGTGCCATCTCCCTTCCCCTTGATATTAACCTAATTGCGATTTGGGGCCATAGAAGTGACAACTGGAACAGTTTTAAAGGTGTCTAGGATCATAAATATTTGGAATTGTGTGTGTGTGTGTGTGTGTGTGTGTGTGTGTGTGTGTCAGAGTCATGTCATAGCAGATGTTCACAAAGATTCTGCCAGTCTAAGGCCACACCCAAAGTGAAGAACCTCTGCCTATCCTCCGGAGAGCATCTCCATGATAAATACCACTGTCATCAGTTACTTCTTGAATGCCAAGTGACCAATAGTAGCCCACTGAGCCAAGGCCCTAGGATTTGCTCAGGAAAACCAAAGCATCCTTGCAATCTGGAATTCCAAGGAGGGACAAGGAATAGGAAAGCACGCCTCTTGCTGTGAAAAGACACTTAAAGTGTCAGAAATGGATGTCTTTTCAACAGGAGAAAGCCAGGAAACACTGAGAGAAATTATCCATCTCACACGTTGAAGGAAGACAGAAATGTTTCAAAAATGTAAACTGAAATTCACCAGTCATTTTTTTTTTAATCCTCTAGATTTGTGCATTGATCCTGGCTGCTCTCTCTAAGTAATGATAATAAATCTAAAGAACCCAGGAGCCCAGTGGCAAAAAATAAAAATGTTTCTTCTACAATTGCCTTTGAGATTTAGAGGTTCTAGGATGTGCCAGGGAGGAACCTTGTACATTACTAAAAATGGGAGGAAGAATAAAAGGCAAAAGCTAGAGGTGTCAAAGGTCAATACTGCAGACAACTTACACATAAAATTCCTCTCTTGCATGTGACTAGTTTACCTTAGTCTCTTGGTTCCCATAGACATCTATATATAGTCCAATAATTCTAGACCATGAAAGCTAAAATCATTCTGTGTAATTCCATCACCTAATTCTGTGCACTATCATTCACTGGGCACAGCCACCCCCATAGGCGTCTGCTTGCCTAATGCACCTGAAGACTTCAAAGTGCTGCATCAGGCTCAGCAGCTTTCAGACACCGAATATTATTTTAATGCACTGTGGCAAAATAATAACCCATGATACTCTTGACCTTAATTATTTGTGATAACTATCTGAATAGAACCACATGGTTTTCAGAGCCGCGAGAGCATATTTCCACAAACCGCCACCAAGTCACAATTACTGATGATTCCAATCTCATCCAATAAATATTTCAGAACCTGGTAGAGTCATGGTGTCAATAAGAGACATGCTTAAAGTGTCCTTGTGGATATGTGCTATTATTGTTCCAGTCATAGAAGTGAGAGCTTTTACCCCACCTCTTCGTGCATGATTGATATTTGAGCACCTTAATCTGAATATCTGAAATTTAAATGTTCCAAATCAAAACTTTTCAACATAGTTATAATGCCAAAATGGAAATTTTATATGTGTAACTTTGTTCTTTAAAATCCTTTATAAAATTATGTCAGGAAATGTTTATAAGTTATATATGAATATATATTTATATATAAATAAACTTCATGTACAAATACACTTCAATATCATATCATCATGTATTTTGAAATAGAACAAGATTTTGAAAAATCCAAAATACTTTTGGTATCAGGCATTCCAACAAAGAGATCATCATCTGTATTTAAGTCACAAACTTGACTTATAATAGCTAAAACCATAATTCTACATCTTCTATACCATCCATTTTCCTTCTATTTGACCTCACTCATGTTATTTTTACCACTTTCAAAAACTACTCTTTCTAGACTCTAAGGGAACCCACACTTGAACAAAAAGGAGTCTAGCCCTGGTCAACTAAAGACCATTAACATCAGTTTGGATAACAATACAGGCCTCCCAACTATGTAAGACCACTTCCATATATTCCTCTTCTAGCTTTGTCTCACACTTGGGTTTCCAACATTCAGGAAGTTCACAACTCCTGGTGGTTGTACTGCTCATACACAAAACAATCTACCCTTTACCTGTGGGAATACCTACTTTATTTTACCTGTACCTGTAGCTACCTCTGGTGCTTCTGTGATTGAAAATAAATGTTATAAGATTCTAAATATAGACCATAACTAAGAGTCAAAGACTTAGTTGAATACTTGCCTATGAAGTATCTAGAGAGGTGATGTCCTTCTGATGATTCACATGATTCCACATGAATGCATGTGAGGGTGTACACACAACAAGTAAATTAAGTGTAATTTTTAAATATGGTAAAAGAAGAATTGCATATTTCAGCTAGGGTTTTCAAGAAAACAAGAGGAAAAGAAAGCCAAATTACAAAATAAGCCAAATTAAACCACACAGATCCTAATTGTAGTTTGTGCCTCATGGCTACCTATCCCATGAGCCAGATAATAACATCATTACCTCTGGCCAGGACAATAACTCTTACTTTTAGACACTGTCTACAAGTGTGGATAAAAATATGGCTTCATCTTCAGGACAAAAGCATAGGTATAGAATCAGACTGATTCCAGACTTTTCATTGATAACTCTAAATATTAGAAGAGAAGTATACATTCTAATATCTATATGCTTCTGAACCTAACAGTCCACAGCTAACAACCATGCTCAGAGGTGAAATAAAAGTATGTTTAAATATGTATGGCCTCAGAATGTTTACAGCATGAGCTCTATACAGTGCCTGTGAGGCAAATGCTGAAGTGTGTGCTATAGAAAAAAAAGGTGAAGAAGAGGAAAGGAGAGAGGAAGAAGAGAAAAAAAAAGAGGAAAGGGTGAAGACCTACAATGGTCCAAAGGAGAAACAGTAGTAATATGTTAATGATCAAAAACAAAATGGGAAGATATAAGATTCCCAAAGAGAGAAGTGACCTTAGAAGTAGGAGTGATAGGTGGGTAAAAGAACAACTGGCCCAGAAGAGAGCCGGAAGCTGGTCTGTTCTAGAAGAGAAGTCACTGGGGAGGAAGCATGTATATGACCTGAGACTGCAGTAAAAACCTTGCCATGTAATTGACCCCATGGCAACAAATTATAAAGAAAGACAATAAATGCATTAATGAATTCATTATTTTTAAAAAACAGGAAACACATAGAATCTATAGGGTAGGAGCAGTGTACATGATCCAGAATAAAATGTGAGAAAATCTCTAATAAAAGTACATCTATTTGACTTTGAAATTAGATAAAGTCTTAAGTGTCAAAATGTTTAGAATATTGGATATACAAAGAAAGAAATGCAGTCTTTCTTTGTATATGAATTTGCAGTAAGCAATATGTGAATAGAGATAGACATGATAATTGAATTTGTGGAGAGCTATATGTGAATGGCCACAAACACTATTGCTATTTATTGATGGTCAGCCTTCAGGATAAGGTCATGACCAAATGTCTAAAAAATGCACTTACCCAAAGAAAGTTAAGCCGCTTACCATGACAATATGAAATTAAAATTCACTATAAATTGGAACACAGAACAAGAGAGGAGATCCGTTGAAGAGTAGTGAGGTGAGCACAGCATTGACATTTATGTAGCCTCAAGAGGCACTAGGAATGGCTGAGGCGGCTTAAATGAGCGTGGCCTCCACAAGATCATATGTTTGAATACTTGGTATCCCATTGGTGGAACTGTACTGGAAGGATTAGGCGGTGTGCCCTTGTTCAAGGAGGTGTGTAACTGGGGAAGTCATTTTCCATGTGTTCTCTTGCTGCAATCTTGCTTGCAGTTGAGTTGTGAGCTCTCAGCTTCTCTACCAACATGATTTTGTTCCATCATCATGGACCCTAGCCTTTGAAAACCATAAGCCTTAGTAAACACCTTCTTTTATAAGGTGCTTTGGTCATGGTGTTTTATCACAGACATAGAAAAGTAATTAATACAACAATAATTGTCTTCCAGCATGAAACAGAGGCTAAGGGAGAATAAGCAGGAGGGGTTGTGTGTTTCATTCTGAGCTCTAAAGTTACAACATTAAACACATGTATATTGTATAATTCCCTTAGAACAGTGACATAAACATTAACACACATGTCTTAAATGGAAATCAGAGCAAGATATAAACTATGCATTTATAAAATGTATACACAGGGGGAAAAAAAGCATTCAAGAAATGAACCAGCCAGGCAGTGGTGGCACATGCCTTTAATCCCAGCACTTGGGAGGCAGAGGCAGGTGGATTTCGGAGTTCAAGGCCAGCCTGATCTACAGAGTGAGTTCCAGCACAGCCAGAGCTACACAGAGAAACCCTGTCTTGAAAAAAAAAACAAACAAACAAAAAAAGAAGTGAACCAAACAAATAAGTCTCAGCTTTTACATTTAGAAAATGGATTACTGGTAATTTTTGCTTTCAGTAGTATATATTACTTAATTCACTTTTTTAATGAGCACATATCTTAAACTTGTAAAAACATTTTAGTTTTGAAAATTAAATTTTAAAACACATCCATGGGGCTAGAAAGATGGCTCAGAGATTAAGAATGCTTTTTGCTCTTGCAGAAAAAAAATATATGATTTCCAGCACCCATAATAGGCAGCTGACACCCTCTTGCTTTCTGCACTCATAAAACCAAGACATACCTACATGCAATAAAAAACATCTTAGGTCCACAATTAGTAAATATAATATACATGTAGTCCTATTTCTGTAATTTTTGTTCTATGATAATTAATGCCTTAAAGTATGATTATGAATATGAGTCTTTATATACAACAAACACTAATGTATGATTTTAATATACATTTAATTTATACCCTATTTATACTTCCAGCATAACCTTTTCTGTGTAACAAGCCAGCATATTCATAATCTAACATACCTATATCAGAATGTAAGATCCTAAAGCTAAAGAGCTGCCTCATCCCTGGCACAGAAAAAAATACATAATGTATATACTGGTCAAATTGAGGAAAAGACTGATGTACTCCTGCAGTATGTATAGTTATCAACTATTTGCTTTTATGAACATTTCAGTCATGTATGCAGCTAATGCAACAAGGTGCTATGCCAGTATTCTTATGCCACAAGGTCATTGTTATCTACAGTTCTAGTAAATTATCATACACTGCTTTTCTTATCAACTTGATATGGGAGAATGGTTGCATGAGAAGGGAAGTTGACATGCCAGTCTGGAGGTCAGGGGATTCCCTGTGTATCCTAGCATAAAGAATATCATCCCTGGCTTCAGTCAGTAGCACCCCCATCCCATTATAACAACCCACTTTACGATTGTCCTCTGTAAGGAAGAATCATGTTGAGAGAAAAACACTAACTTACAGATAGTTGATGTCTAATTCTTGAACAGTTTCACTGAGGAGGTTTGTCTTTCCTTACTGAGAAGGGTATCCCACAGCTTGGTTAAAATGTCACCTAGATAGGCTAATATGATATATTGGCCTATCCCTTAGCCTACCCCTAATCCATTATATATAGCTAACTAAGCTATCTTTCTCCTTTGAACTGTTCAAAATCACTACAAAATCAGACTAGAAGTGAGCTCTATCTTTATCATTGAGGTATTTAGTACATGCATATCATATCTATACTACTGCTATGAGTTATTTCAGTAAAAAAAAATCACACAGCCTTCAGAATTTTTAGACAGTAAGGCACTTTCTTCTATGCTCCCGGGCATTGTTAAAACTCCAGGAAATATATTTCAAGGCCTTTCAAAATTGCCTTCCATGTCCAACTGCGTACATTATGCTGTTGATCAGAAAATAAAATGTTACCAACACATTTGGACACTCTTTTAAAAACGCATCTGAATCTTTATAAATATTCTAATACCATCGGTCTGTCTATCTGTCTGTCTGTCTATCAATCATCTACCTTCATCATCATCACCATCTATCCATCTATCTCCCTCCTTCTCTCCCTCCTTTACTCTGTCCTTCCTTCCCTTCCTCCCTCCATCCTTCCTTTTCTTTCTCCCTTCCTCTTGGCTTTTGATGGAATTCTATGGTAAATGTTTAAATGTGACACTTCTTAGAAGAAAACCAACAGTCTCTGTATTCCTTTCCTTTCCCAATTATTGTGGATCCCAAGACTTATTTGCTAAAATTCAAATGTGGCTGTGTCTAGAGAGAAGGTCTTTAAAGAAGAAATTAAGTTAAAATTATATCAATCAGAAGAACATTAATTCAATATGACTGTGCTCTTACAAGAATAAATCAGAACACAGACAAGCACAGGGTGGTGGTGGTGGGGGGGGAGGCTGTTCATTTGAAGATACCCAGGGCAGATGGAAAGAAAAGGCATTCAAGAGAAAGATCCTCAAAAAAATCTAAACCTGATAACACACTGAACATAGTAAAGGAAACTTGTGTTATATGAGCCACTGTGTATATGGTATTCTATTATGAGAACTTAAGTAAAGTAACATACACTGGTATTCTTATCAACTTGATGTGAAGAAATGGTTCTATGAGAAGGGTGGGTCATTTTACTTAAGTTCTGGACATGGTTTACATAGGTCTCTTTTAATGAGGGGCACTTGGACCCTCTTCAACCCTAGCTCTTAACATCAATACTGGAGCAACAAAAGAAAAAGTACTCTACTTACTAAATGATTTTGGCATCTACTAGGATTTTAACAACATCCATAAAGAAAGCCATATTTTCAGCACTAGAAGACCTCTGCTGTCCATCACTGCCATACATCTCAGGGATGCCTCTAAAGGTAATCACCCCTTGCCTATATGAACTCGAGTGAAGGTTCTACGATGCAGCAACCTGTCTGCTCGGTGATTTCATGGACAATATACCGAAACATGACTGACTAGAGGAATTATCTCCTTGCATTGCTGGCTGGCAAATGGTTTTCAAACTCTGGTCCAGCTCTAGACAGCATCCGTCTAGGTACACATAAATCATCCTGTTGAATGCAGTGAGCAGAACTAGTACAGGGCATTTTCTTAGCAGTCATCTTACTCAATACTTTTTCTGATATTTCACTTCAGCTTTTATTGGCTAAAACATCAGCAGGACTCTACAAACCTACAGCCACACTACGTAGGATTCCATATGTATTCACCCTGACTAATAAAGTCTTGTGTGGGCTCATACCTGAAATATTATTTTTAAGGCTGATGATCTAACTCAGATTTGTCTAGCATACATGAAGCCACAGGTTAGATCCCCAGACCTGCAGATAAATAAATAAACAAACAAACAGTTTTTCAAGAAACTAGTCTTTAATGGGAAAAGGCCAGTCACTAATTGAATAGGAAAACACTCTTCATTACTACTCAGGCTTCAGTTTTGACACTTCTTAGAGTTTGAATCTGAAATATCTTCTGAAGTTTTTAGTGTTAAAAAGTTTTGTTGGGGCTAGGGCTTTGTAGAAATGATTGGCTCTGATGTCTGTGACTTCACTGACAGTGAAACCCATTGATAGAGCCCCAATTAGATGGTATGATCAGGAGGTGATGGAAACAGGGAGATGGGCCTGTCTAGGGGAACCTAGCTGCTATGAGCTTGATTTTGATGGTATATATTGCTCCCTTTCATTTCCTTTGTCTGCTTCCTGCCTGCCATGATCTGAGCAGTCTTCTTCTGCCACACAGTCTACTACCATGTCTCAGGCTCACTCCAGGTCCATAACGACACTGCCAACAGACCATGGAGTAAGAGCTCCAATACCAGGAGCTGAAATCAATCTGTCCTATGCTTGAATGTGATGTCAGCTCTCCAGCTCTGGTGACACAAATGACCGACACACTGGTCTACAGGCCACTATAGTACTAGGATCCACCTCATGTGGTCAGTACTAAAGGCGAAAAAAACACTGTAAAAATTGAATGGTCTAGTTTAAGCCTAGAGGCAGCATTCAAATGTTTGCCCTTGTGTAAGCCCATTCATTTGTTTCTTGGTTTTAAAACAAGAAATAAAGGTGATAGTGAGAAAGGAAGCCGACTGCTGTTAATTTTGCCTGCATCCAACTACTATCCCCCTCCAGCTTTCTTATCTCAGTCTTCACACACTGTAGCATCTCAGTCTCCACACAGACTTCTCTGTGCTGTTGACATCATCCCTGTGAAACGTTCTTGATAGCAATAACCTTCACATCCGGAAGGAAATGTGAACGTTCTATCGCAGCTGTAACAAATTGTGGTAACTGCTGACTGAAACAACACATATTTAAAATCTCCAAAATTATAAGTGGCCAGAAGTTGGGCTTGGGTTTTCTGATCTTGGTTTCACAGAGAAGGCAAAGCAAGCTGCAGTCTCGGCAGCTGGGCTCTTAAAAGGAGGCTCAGAGAATTTGGTTCCCAGCTCTTCCAGTTGCTGGTAAATCTCCCTCTTGGGAATTTTAGGACTGGGGACATATTATAAACGATATGATCCCTGTGTCTCGGTGCCAGCAGCAGCTGTTTGAATCTTTCACACGTTATAAGACTCAGCACAAGGTGTAGTCAGAGATTTTAAATTCCAACCGGAAAAGTTTCTCTGCTTTTAAGGACTTATATAATTTAACTGGATATATGAGAGGATAAGACCCTTCTTTAAAAGTCTTTGATAATAACTGGAAAGTCACCTTTTCCCTAGGTCCCAAGGCCTAAAGCATGGGCAAAGCTCTGGAGAGAGCATTGCTAACTCTGGAGAGAGCATTGCTGTGCCACTACCACCATGAGTTATGAGAGCAGAAACAGTACCAGAGAGAAAGAAGCCACTTTCTCTCACTGTGAGTTTTCTCTAAACCAACCAGACCGTTGACAGTAGTTCTAATTTAGCTGTGTTATTGCATGGGTGATGGTTTAGATACATTTAACCATTACTTCATTTAATCCCCTCAAAATCTTATGCAATTCACCTATTAATATCTTCCATTTTACATCTGAGGCATAAAACCTTTAAATACCTCGTCCACACAACCAACTAAGTCGAAAAGCCAAGATCCAAAGCCAATTTGTGTGCCTGTGAGCCTACATTCTCAACATTGTAAAGCTCACAAGCCAAAGGCTCACTGAGATCCTGTGATCTCACCAAGATTGTTAATGAAAATGCTGGGAAAGAAATCAGACCCACACCAGATTTTGTGCAACCTGCTTTCCCTGGCTCGCCCATCCATCACATGCGTGCACCCTCCTCCCCCATCAGAGTAGATCCTGCCATGCATTTTCCCTTACATTGTTAGCTACCACAGATTACCATCTTCACACAGAAGAAAATAGAAGTTCTTTTGTGGCCACAGTATTGCAAAGTTTTGCAAAATAGTGGGACTTTTTAAAAAAGTAGTATGTGTCATAGTTCATAATGCTAAAGTATTAATTTGACAGAATTAGATTAGAGGCTTGGACTGCTTCTGCATAGAAGGACGAAAGAGTAGCTATCTAGATCAAAAGGAGATGGAAAGATTTCACAGCCTCAGAAATAGTATGCTACTTGACTATGTGATAATCATAGTTCTGTTTGATGCAGAAGCACTTGCTCAAGCATGTACAAGTGCAGGTGGTTCTCACACTGCTATAGCCTACGGTATAACTGATGGTACACAATAGGAAAGTTCTCTGTCACTGAATATTCACTTAGATGGGATAGAGAGGACAGCTACTGCACCCTCTCGGTCCCTGGTGGGCATTTTGAAATATTACTGAAGCTTCTTTCAAGGGTGAATTTGATGTGTTGGTCAGCTCTCTGATGGCCACTATTTTCAGACACCTTCACCAGACACAGCAACTTATCGTGATGAGCCTCGTTTATTCAGCATTAGTAATTCTGGTTATTCGTCACTGCTGATAAATTAATAACTTTATAAGGACTCTTTCATGGAATCACTAAATAGTATATAAGTAATAGATTTTATAAAGCCAGTATGGCTAAAGCCTGGAAAGAAAGAATAGCTTATCCAAAATCAGCAAAAAATAAGAGGTCAAATTCAGACTTCTAAGTATCTGGACCCTACAGCTGTCTGTGCTACTCACTTGGCGTCATACCAGGAGCCAAGGCATAGAAACAAAATTCTATGACCATTTTTTGCATTGTTCTCAGATTATGAGTTTTTAGAGCGATAGCTCTTTCCACATAATGTTGCTTATTCTAATAAGAATTGTTAAGATTTTTGAGGACATTTGTCTTTTCTCCTAGACTTAGACTATGTTCTAGATAGTGAAGACTATAAAAGTTAAATTGCTTAACAAAAATAGATTATCTCCATTTAGTAAAAGTTTTTTTAAAAAAAAAATTCCTATATTTTAAAGGCTTATATTCACATCTTCTTTATCTTATCTTTTGAAAATATCTTGTCATCTTTTTTTATCATTTAAAAACTAGAGCTATTATCCACAATAGCCAAAGCTGCCAGCAAGTCATGATGAGATATTTAATGAAGAAATATAGATTAAACAAGCTTTACTCGAAAGAAAAGAAGCTTGACAAAGTTCAAATTAAAATGAATTGCTACCGTTGCTCTCTCGTAACTAGAGTAAAGGCACTGGGAAGGAGATTAAAGCCGCACACCTCAAATTAGCTACAAAGCTGGACCCGAGGATGTTGCCTGGTGGCTCATTTGTAAGAATTCAAAGTATAGTTGCCTGAGAAACTGGCCTTGTTCAAATATGTATGAAAATGTGTGTCTGGCATGTACTTCATCGAGGGCAATGGTGAAGGAGGGCCGCAGCCCAGCACAGTTTCTCAGGCAAACTGCTAATATGGCACAGCAAGCATGCTGACCGATTCAGTTTCCCGTGGGTGTGTGTGTGTGTGTGTGTGTGTGTGTGTGTGTGTGTGTGTGAATGAGTGTGTTTAATCCCAGGTCATTTTCCCATAGGTGTTCATTCCTGGATCCATCACCACAATTCAGATCCAGAACTCTCACCCTCAGGAGACTCTTCCCTGTTGTCCTTTAATAATTCTCACCTCCTGTCTCCCTTCCTCCCACACCTAACCTTTGTCACCAGTCATCTATCATCCTTGTCATTATTTCAAAAATGCCGTGTATATAGACCTGTGTAGCATTTAATGTTGGGGCATTGACTTTTTTCAGCATAGTCTGCCTAGAGATCTGTCTAAGACCACACCCTGTTCTAGATGTGTTTACCAGCTGTTTAAGCAACTCTCCAGTGACCAAGACCAACTTCAAAACATTTATCAGAATGTTTGGGCTTTCCTCTCTCATGAAAACAAAAACAAAAAAGAATAACAAACAAACAAACTAAGTCTGTTTAGGTCACCAAAAGATCTGAAATATACATGAGGGGTAATTTAAGTTTGAGCAAAAGAAGCGATGTAGCAATTGTCAAGTACTCTCTAAATAGCTATTATTTTGTTATCAAAGTAACCCTGAGTGGCATTTTACCAATAATAAAAGCAAAAGTCAAAAATATTCAAGTCTAGCCCACAAGAAACCTTAGAAAGTAGAATTGCACACTGCCACTTCTGACAACCTGAGTTTGGTGGCTGGACCCGCATGGTAGAAGAGACCCAGTGCTGGCGAGCCATTATCTGACTTCCTCACATGTGCCATTACACACAGGCACCTGCATACAGTAAGAGTAAGAAGAGTAATTTTTTAATAGAAGGTTAAATTCTAACTTCTACTAAATAGTTGATCTAGGATTAAAACCTGTCTTTAGCATCTTAAGAAATGTACACCCAGTGGCCCTCACACACTACATTGTCTATGGTTTGAAAGAAGCCACTCCAGCACGGATACAGACACAGCCTCCAAAGAGTGAGGTCTGCTGCAGTGAATACAGACAACCAAACCCCACCTGCCTCTGTCAGTTTAGCTTGAACAAAATGGCTTTTTTGACTTTCTTTTTTTTTCCTATACCTGATGTCCCTGAAACTGGGTAGCAAACATCTTTTCACTCCAATATATAAAGCAAAAACTAAACAATGAAATAAGCAAGTAAGTACACAGGCTAGGATTAACTGGAAGCATTGTGGCAAACATGGCAAAGACACTTCTGATCTGGGGAGGCTCCTAGGGGCTCAGTTCTTGAAGAGGAGACAGTCCCTCAGTGTTACCCACATGCTGATGTGGCTTGGCTGTCTGTATAATGTTTTTGCCATAAGCTTTCCTATAAATCAATAGCAGTGTCACCTGACTTGTCAGGCCAGTTTTAAATGACACCAGAGCCCTGAGCCGGAGTCTCAGAACTATCCCCCTGCTAGCTTCCTGTGTGAGGTCACTCGCCCACGCGGCTTCGAGAAGATAACATCTTGCTTACTAGACAGAGATGAATTCCTTGCCAGAACGCTCATCAGACACTCAGCCGAACTCATCTCTTCCTCCGCTTCCCTCCCTCAGTCTGGTTATTTATAGAGATCACAGGTGAATCGGGGAAATTATTACAGCGCAATGACTGCTGAAAGGCTAGAAGCTAAAGAAGATGGATTACCATGGCTCTGACATGATTTGTATGGATTTCCAAAATTAAGCTGTTCGGAGTGACCACCCTCCTCCCACCCAGGCCTTCGCATCTGCCCCTGCGATAACCTTCATCTGCACTTGGTAGTCCAGGAAGCCGGGCACGTTTCCCATTACTTTCAAGCGAGTGTGTAGGGTTCTTCTGGCCCCTCAGTAATAGCAGGCTGCCGGTGAACAGGGTGATAAACACCCACTGAGAGGGATACAGCGTGAAAAGATCTCATCACCTGCCATTAGCTCCGGATGAATAATGCAGCATTTTCCTGGCAGGTGTCAGGGGTGGGAGGGAGAAGGGCTCCCCTGAACGTTCTGGTGGGCACTTCAGCAGCTAGTAAGAGAGGAGAGCAACAGATGCATGTGACAGAATTACATAAGCCATTGTGTTGTAAAAGAAAGGACAATTTTACTCCAGTCTCCCCTGCCGGTTTCTTTTCTTTCTTTCTGCACCCTGACAGTGAAGGCAGGCAAATGCGCCTTTCCCCTAGACAGGAAATGCTCTATATCTAGACCCCTCGCAAAGGGATGGCTTCTCTTCCTCTGTTACTCAGTTACCAGCAAGCTTCACCTGCTTTCAGGTGCCTCTGATTTGTATACCTTGATCAGGGGTTTGCATTCATGAGTCTTATGTTTTGATTAAATTCTACAGGCTTAGGTTAATAGAGATGTGGAAAGACAGAAAAGTCACCGTCTCTCTGTCCATCTGTACCCAGCTGTGCATCACATACAGACACACATTCACGCTATAATTTGGAGCCAAGTCTACTAGGCTAGTTGTCTTTGAGAAGCTGTCCTAAGGAGATGAGAAGCCACACAACCCCAAAGACAGAAATGACTGCCTCCTGCTTCTCCACAACATGCACACAGAGCAGTGTGTGTGTGTGTGTGTGTGTGTGTGTGTGTGTGTGTGTGTGCAAGCGTGTCAGGGGTTATGGGGTGGTGGGGAATTATATCTCAGAAGTTAGGTCAACTTCCCTCCAATTTCTGAGTGCTGAGCAGTGGTACTTTTGGCTTGATCCGCTGAAGTGATTTTTATGTAACTTCCCATGTAGCTAATCGTGAATACCAATTAGCCACCAATCTCTCCCCTAAGGACTGTGTTTTCTGAAATCGGAACTTCTGACACTCAGACATGGCTCCTCCCCTTTTAGTTGAGGAAATGATGCTTCATTCCCTCCTCCCACACCACGAGGGAAAGGGCTGGGCCAGACTGAACGTCTTAAATTATCTCTATGCTTACCTTGGAGACTATTGATGCCCGGTTTTGTTCCCTTGGCTCTCAATTTGTGAATATCTTGACAAAATCTAACACATTCAAACAGCAAAATAGGAATGGAACTGCACTAGAACCAGGTATTGCCATCATCAATTCATCAGTATCTTATTTAGACATAACCACATCACTCATATCTCATATTCTCAAATCATCATAGTTGCTTAGCTCCTCAAGCTCCTAGCCCCTCATTTGAAAATCTCTAAAATTCACTCAACTCAACAATGTATGGTTTGTACTTATGATATGCCACAAAATACAGTTATGTGGAGGAGCTGGCCATGTGTCTGCCCCCTATTTTTGTTAGAGCCTATTCTTGTCGAGTAAACAAACAATGAATACATAATCAAATTATATATATATATATATATATGTAGTACATACATACATACATACATACATATTCCTGATTCTCTGGTAACAGAAGGGAATGTAGGCACTGGGTGTACAACTGCAGGCTCCATTTCTGTTCTGTCACTTGCTCAAGCACATTAACTTTTATCCTTCCAAAAAATGATGGAGAAATTAATAAAACAAAAAGGTATCACCAGAGGCAAAAGGAAAACGAAATTAAGGATGAAGAAATTTTATTGAAGAAAAATGTGTTGGGAGGAAAGGAAGGAGGAGCAGAGGAAGGGCTCTGGAGCACAGAGTCTAATCCTAGGTACAGGAAGAAAGGGGGTGGACCTTGTGAGCAGAGTTCTAGACCACCATGCAACCTATGAACATTTCAAAGATGCCATCACAGATTCCTGGAGCCAAAATAACCTGACAGCAAAGTACCGTATCTCCCAGGAGCAGGGTGCCCACAATAAGTCCACGGGACAAAGCTTCAAACACAGCAGGGGGCCCTGCTTTGAGATGAATGTATTTCTGAAATTTCATGTGTTGCAAGCTTAACCCTCAAATTCTCATGTTGTTGGTATTTGGAGATAAGGTTTTAGGGAAGTAATTAGATAAGGAAAGAGGGTGGGAACCCACTGTGAAATTAGTCATCATAGAAAGAGAAAACCAAAGCTAAAATATTCATGTAGTCTCAATCAACCTGTGAAACTGTACTCAATCTAACAGTAGAAAGGCCCTTCCTTGCTAAACTCCGCTGCCTTTTTCTTCAACTTCCAAGCTTCTAGGATGTAAATAATCCTGTTATATTATAAATTACCTGCCCTTGAGTATATTGTTATAGCAATAGAAAAGGGAGAAAGATGGGTTTTCAATCAGTCATATTCTCTGCAGAAGATCTGTGACACTCATTCTAAAGGTTTCATTACCAAACCATAAAGTACAGAAGATATCCTTTCCAGGCAGAGGGAAACAGCAAAGACCACCCTGTGAAGTAAAGAACTACTGGAACAAGTGAAAGGAGTTTGAATTGATTTGATAATGATCAAAAATAGGCACAGGATGATGCTGGATCAATTACAGAGATACAGGGGTTTAGTTGCAGAATAGGCTGTAAGCTGGGCATTGCTTTACTTGCTTTAAACACATAAACCTCAGCTTCTACAAGGAACTGTTATTCCAAGTATAAATATGCAAAATTAAAAAGATAGGAGGCATAGGCATACCTAAGGTCACATGACCTATACATATGAGAGCTGAGAGTCAGACCTAGACTTGAGGCCTACTTTCAACCACTGCACAGAAATCCTAGGTATCTATCACCTCTGAAAGCGTTCTGAATTTTGCTCTTAGAAACACAGGAAGGGGGCTATGGAGATGGTACACTTCCTTAAAGTACATGCCATATAAGAGTGAGGACTTGATTTCAAATTCCCAGACTCAGATAAAAACTGGATGCATAGTTCCAGCTTTCAGAATACCAGATCCTCTACAGGGTGAGAGAGGCAGGAAGGAGAATTCATAGAAGCTCATGAGCCAGATACCTTGGCCTACACAGCAGAAAACAATGAAAGTTTTCATGTATAACATACACTTGGATGACATTTTTATAGTAAGGTAAAAAAGAATGTTATGAACACACTGATGAAACATGGAGTTTGTGTATGACAGCAAAGTAGAAAAGTCTGCTATAGGCCTCACATGCTATCTGATATTAGTGAATTTCAAAAATGACAGTGTCTAAAGATGGATATTTGTTCAAACATAGAGGGTATTTGGGAGATAAAATACTCCAGGATGATTTGGTTCTGCAACATTCCAACTCTCCACCATCACTAAAGTTTTAGTCAGTCGATCAACCTTATAAAATTCTCCACACAAGTGCCTTTTTATAAATATTTCACAATAGAATTAATGAATGTATACTAACACAGTCATTCCAGTACAGCCACTCATCCTATGAACCTCTTAAGGCTTTTCACTGAAGCACAAGTAATTGCCTGAAGTTTGAATTCACAAAGAATTCGATTACATGAGCAACTCCAGCCCACTTACAGAACTACAAGCTGGCCTGCCAGCTTCTCTGACAGTTAAACCACAAGATCCCTTTAGTGCTCAAGACACATAGGAAAGCTAAATGGCACCTTGGGAAGGCCCCTGATTCAGGCCTATAGAACTTTGGGGCAGAAACATGTCATTATCTATTGATAATCTCTTCATTCAGAGAAGAGCACCTGGGATGCATGTGAGCCGCCATCTTGTCCCATCAGGACACAATGTTGGCCTCCATAGAAGAATGCTCTCTCCAAAAGAAAGTGGTAAATGCAAGATAACCTTGAACATCTTAACCCCATTAATCCTTCTTTAGACTTTTGACCTCTAAGGTTCCTATTATAATGTTCCTCACAGCTTTTGTTCAAGAAGCTTGATTTACAGAAAGTAAGGAACACAATGAACCATTTTCACCGAGTTTTTTTATCAGCCCAAAGCACCTGTTTTGATAGGAAACAGAATGGCTTTAGGAGACTCAGTTATGGTGGCACACTAGAAATAGTACTTCAAGAGGCTGGTCAATGTCCTCCAGGAGGCAGTCTGTTCTCTGTATAGGATGCCATTTCTACCACAGCTAAAATGCCAAGATACGGGATATGAAACAGACTTGCTTCCCTATCTTTAATGAGCCACTAGAAAACATTTTACTTTCTAGCCCCCTTACTTAAGTTCTGATGGTCCACAGGCCTTCATTTTCAAGGAAGAAATGGCTTCATGGGGGACCTAGCAATTCTCTGGAGCTGCATGCTAGAATTGGTACTTAAACATTCCCAAAGCTCATGCTAACAAGACAACAAGCTAAATCTTTTGAAGGTTGTCAGAAGTGAAATAGAATCTCTTTGTCAAACCTTCACAATAAATAGAATCAGGATATTAGGATTTTTGGCATACCTATCAGTCTGACATTAGGACTAGAAGACTCCACTAAGACCACAAACTTGAATAAGGCCTGCCATAACTGTGCATAATACCAGCATTTCTGCAAATACAGCTGCCTAACAACCGCCTGTTCAAACTTGGATTCATAGAACCTCATCATTGATATTTATAGCCAAAGATTATTATCACAAAGCAGTTTATATAACCCTCATATTTTCTTTACACCCCCACCACCTCCTTGAATAGTTTATTATGATACACATATGCTTATTGCAATAGTCATTAATTGTTTAGTAATATCTTGAGAATCTCTGTGCTTGTTATTTAGGTGGAGTGTATCAAATGGTATCTATATTCGTAGAGATGACAAACACTATTGGAGGAAATTGGGCCAAAGGTTTGGCCACCATAGCCAGCAAGACTATGGGAAAGCAAGGTCTGTGGAGCTGAGAATATGGGGCTCCATCACACAGAAGAGGGTTACTAAAGCAAGAAAGATAAGCTCATACTGAGTGATGAACAATTCAGATAACTGCCAAGGCAGAGAGAACGGTGAAGCCACCCCAGGTATTTGTATACTGTGCTTAAGGCAGAGATGTTAACATGACTTAACTACAAAGACACAGTGGCCACCCTTCCTCTGCGGAGGACTGGTTTGAAAAATGGTAAGACTAATCCATCTCGTGTTGCTTGCAAATTATTGGAAGATGATTAGTTGCCTGTGCCCCATGCTGCCTATATTTTTAACCAAGATAAACATCACTTTGTTAAACATATCCTCAGATTGTAGCATTGTCTTGGCCTTAGTGTCTTTCTTGAACTGAACTTGAATCTGGTCAGTGATTAAAAGCATTGTGTAAAGAAATACAGCATGTACTCACTGATGTATTTTAGATATTGTCCATAAAACATGTTTATATAGACATCTTAGAAGAGTGTTGAAACTAGTTACTGAATTTTTTTACTCAGCTCACCAACTAAGGTAGTTTTTAATGAGGATTTTTAAAAAGTCAAATCTATAAACAATAAAATGTAAAAAAATCAAAATTTGTATTTGTGAGATGAAGTGGTGGTAAGATAGAAGGAATGAGAGTCAAAAGAATTGTGAGACAAAAATCAAACTATAATTTGTCAAGTTATACCCTCCAACAAACAATATGCTAAAATACTATCAATCGGCACATTAGTTAATTCCCTATTGCTGGTATAAAACATGACAGGGAAACCTAAGGACGAAAGTCTTTAATTGTGCTTCCTATTACAGATGATGAAAATCCACAGTGGCAGAGTGATGACCAAACAGGCATGGAGGCAGGAATGGAGGCTGAGAGCTTGAACCACAAACAGAAAGAAGAGAAAATACAGCTGTGGATGGGAAGAGGCTTTTGAAACCTCAATCCTCAATCAATGACTAGCCTCCTCTAACAAGAATCTCTGTGCTTGTTATTTAGGTGGAGTGTATCAAATGGTATCTATATTCGTAGAGATGACAAACACTATTGGAGGAAATTGGGCCAAAGGTTTGGCCACCATAGCCAGCAAGACTATGGGAAAGCAAGGTCTGTGGAGCTGAGAATATGGGGCTCCATCACACAGAAGAGGGTTACTAGTCTTTCCCAAATGGCTACCAAATGGGAATCAAGTATTCAAATGCCTGAGATTAATGGAGCTTATCTTATTCAAACTGCTACAGTCCGCTCTCTGGCCTCCATAGGCTCCTGACTATATTATACTATAAAATGCATTCACTCCAACTCCAAAAATGCCCATAGTCTTTCATAGACTCAGCACTGTTTCAAAGATCTAATTAATCCCCTCAAGAATCACAACCAAATTACATACTTCCAACACAAAATATCACATATTTATTAACTCTCCAAAACAGAGGAATTAAAGCATGGTAAAGACATTCTAGATCAAAGCAAGATGGGACCTGGCAGGCCAAACTCTAAATCCTATATCTGGTATCATAGCTGAAGGCTTAAATGGCTCTGACCTTCCAGCTTTGCTGTCTGCAACAACCAGAATCCTTTTTTGGAAATGAAGTTGTTGAAAATGTAATCAAGTGGTTGAAAAGCACTTGCTGTTAGAGCTTGGGGACCTGAGTTTGAATCCCCAGCACCCCTACAAAAGCACAGCTTGTGGCTTTGTGCTTGTAATCCCAGAACTGTAGAGAATGAAAACAGGGGGATCATTAGAGATTGCTGACTGCTGGCCAGGCGCAAGGCTCAGTGAGAGACCCTGACTCAAGGAAATAAAGTTCAGAGTGACAGAGATGACAGAGAGCACAGTGTCCTCCTTTGGTCTCCAAATACATGAACATGGCACCAGGACACAGACAGTCACACACACACACACACACACACACACACACACACACCAAAAACAGAGAAAATAATGTAAATTAAAATGAGAACATAGTGGAGAACATGAAATGTAATCAGTTCTATCCTTACACAAAGGTAGAATGTGGGACCAATGCATAAAGTGAGTTGCTGGAACAGGGATTAAAAGGATGCAGCTACAAAAATAAAGACTGACTGGGAATGTTAGCAACCACCAGAAGCTGGGAAAAAGACACAGAGCAGATTCAGATTCTAAGATCATCTAGGAGGAATCAAAACCCTGCTGACTTTGGCAATGGACTTCAAGTCTGCAGAACCACAAGAGACTCCGTATCTGCTGCTTTGATGCCTAAATCAGCATTAGTTTACCAGGGCCACTGAGTGATTC
Organism: Apodemus sylvaticus; assembly: GCF_947179515.1. Lineage (NCBI taxonomy): Eukaryota > Metazoa > Chordata > Mammalia > Rodentia > Muridae > Apodemus > Apodemus sylvaticus. The sequence continues at coordinate 47,145,606 of NC_067472.1, read as the reverse complement.
TAATATATTGCACCAGACTAGGATTGGTTTGTAGGTTTTGATTTTAATTTGTCCTTCACCAGTGTTACAGTGTTTAAAAAGAACTGAATTTTCAAAATGTTTCCGTTAAAAGAGAAGCCAGGCAGAGGAGGGTTGTCACAGCATCAATGGCTCCCATTTTAAATGATGCCACATTCACATCTAATGTAGTTGTGCCAGCTCAGAAGGCACTGGGTCAAGACGTTTTGTTTTCCAACCTTCTCAGATGAGTAATACATCATTCAGCGGTGCTTGGTGAATGTTCCCTTCATAAATGGCATTCAGCAGGTATGGGGAAAGCAAAACAGGTCTGACCCACAGCACTGTTGTGGGACCCCAACAAAATAGGGCCTTGGGAACATCCCTTACCAAATCCCTGAGCACATGCTGCTGCTGCCAATTGCAAGCCAAACCCTGAGGACACAGGCTTCTATTAACAGGTTTTTTTTTTTTTTTTTTTTTTTTTGGTAACAAAACTTGTCACAGATATTTGTTAGCGATATCAGCTATGCATGAAGAAAACTGAATTAAAATGATCTGCTTTTCCAGCTATCAAAACCACTTGTTAGCATCATGTTGTTCTCAGAATGTGATTAATTTGTATTAATTTTAGCAAAATTGTGACCTCAAAATCGTTAGTCCTTTTTCTTTCAAAGCTAACAGTATATCCAGGAGAACTTTCCCAGTATTAAGAATAAGGAGTAGAAATTTTTTTGCACTTGATGCTATTGCTAATGGTTTTATTTCTAGTTTATTAGATTATGTGGGAACAAAGTTGTACATTCCCTTTAGATGTCAATCTTTCGTGTGTGTGTGTGTGTGTGTGTGTGTGTGTGTATTATAAAGAGAATAATAAAAGAATAGAGGGAAAATCAAAAGTAAAAGCATGGAGTCCATATTCTGAACAGTTTAAAATTTTTACCTTCAAGAATACTACATTGGTTGTTGGATTTTAAGTGCCTGCTTTGTGTTTGTATAAATTATGCTAAATAATTTGCTTTGAGATAGCACATTTATGTAGAATCATTCTCTCTTAATGAAGACAATTAATTCCTATGATGTGCTTCTTTGACAGTAACTTTGATAACTAACAGCAAATCAAATGCACAGACAGCTGCTGTCTGCAATAGCAGATAAAAGGAAAATGATGGGAAACAAATCCTTTAATGCACCAAAGGATCTTCACAACGCATACCCAGGGATTCTGAGCTAGGAACACAGAAGGGTAAGTTTAAAAACAAGGTCAAAAGGTAAAGAAAGCACCTAGCACAACAGCTTTTACATGGGGAAGGCCAGCTTTTCCTCCAAAAAAATACCTTTATGATTTCAAGACCCTATAGTAGAGTAAAAAGGTATTCAAATTACTACATTCCAGAAAAAAATGCCATAGGCATTTTCACATTCTTGAAAGCACATCTTCTACAGAGCAGAACAAGGCACAAGACAGTGAAAGATTCCACCAATGGTCCTTGGGTTTTCTGTTCAAAGTATCCTCCAGCCTCCCAACATCCACAATTAAAACACTGGATCTCCAGAGGACATGTCCTTAAATGTGCCCTGACTGACTGGCACAGTTTGATGCTACATGGACTGGGCCCCTTTCTTCCAATCAAGCAATGAATCTCTTGCCAGGATGTTCAGTTAAGATAATGTGTGACTTGTTTGGTTTTGTGCATGGCAGAAATATGAACATAGAAGCCACTAACAAGGAATCTTTTATTATGTGCATTGGAGGTCTATGACAGAAGAATAGGAAGGGGAAGGGGAAGAGGAAGCAAGAGTGGCAGGGAGAAAGAGAAAGATGAAACTTCATTTTGAATTTTAGTTCCTGAGGACTAGCTGCAACCTGTAGTCTAATATATATATATATCCTTCTTCAGTACTCATTTTTCTTTTTTCTTTTCTTTATTATTATTATTATCATTATTATTAAATCTTTTCTTCTCATGTCGTTATCCCCCTCCCAGTCTGCCCTCTGACTGTTCCTCATCCTGGAACCATTTTAAAATTCACTGCTACCATCTATTGGAGGCATGACGTTTCTTTTCTTTTCTTTTCTTTTCTTTCTTTCTTTCTTTTTTTTTTTTTTTTTTTTTTTTTTTTTGTAAAATGTCAACCACACAAAAATGGTAGAAAGACTAGTTACCTGTTAGAACTGGATGAGTCGAAGCAGTGTGGATGGGATCCATGAATTTCATGTGGAGCATGCTAGGAATCCTCATGATTCTTTCTAATACAAGAAATGTCAGCCTGCACATCCATGACATGAAAGCAATGCAAAGTAAAAACATACGCATCATAGGAGCAGTTGGAGGTTTGGAGACAGTCTACATCCAAAGACAGCTGACTTCTCAACAAAAACACTACAGTCCCGAGACTAGACAAGACAGGACACCAGCAGCTTGGAAGCTATGAAAGAGGACAATTGCCAACCTACAATTCTAAATCCTAGTGACAATACCCTCCAGTATTAAGGTAAAGACCTTTTGAGAAAAACAGCAAAATAAAGTTTTCAGCATGCTTGATCTAAAGTGGGGGTTTAGGGAGAAGGCGACAGAAGGAAAGAAGATGAAATGAATTCATTTTTATAGTGGGAAGATTTTAAGACTTATGCAATGCTATCATAAACATTACTAAGTTTGGAAGGTGCTGAGTACCTACACAACAGGCTAAGATTGCATTGCCTAGAAAGCATTTTACATGAAAAATGATCCTGAATATACTTGACTCTAAATCCACCTTCCAGTTGATTAACTTTTCTCTAAATGAAGAACAAGTGATAAGATCAGACAAACTAAAGTGCAAACATCCACACAAGTTAACTATAACTGCCTTCCTTATTGGTAACTGATTAAGTTCTTCAGAAGTTTGATGCCATTTTAAAATTCATAATATTGGAACAAAAGCAAAACCCAAAAGGTGTAAAAGTCCAGGTCAATGAGCAAATGACAAAAATCTTTATTCTTGTAGACACTTGTAAAACAGAGATGAAATTCAAGCAACTATTGCAGTTTATTGAATTATCTTCTTAATTTTCCCAACTGGGATAAGGCTAATCAATATAGGAGAATAGATATATTCTAAAATCCTCAGATTACAGTGTTACAGTGTCCAAATATACTTTCAAACAGTCCAACAGAATGAGGAATGGAAAGAGAAAAAGAGAAACAGGCATTGTGTGTTGTCTGTTGAAATTTGAGTGAATATGTAAAAATTCCTTTTATTAGTCTTTCTTTGAAAGGTAGGCCAACTAGAGACCACCACATAGACACCTATAAAAGTGAAAAGAAAGTCTTTATTGATGACCAGTGGCTTTAAGGGAAACTTGCCCAAAATGTAGCTCCAAGCCTGATAGTCCTTCATCTTTTATGCAAAAACAAACAAAAAACTACATCCTGATTGGGACTTTTCTGTTAACAAGGAGAACCACAGAAGCCAAAAGGCAAGGTTAGTACTTTTAGGGACTTTCTTGGAACTATGGACTAGATGTTTGTTCCCATTTTGGCAGGTTTTGGTGCCTATGTACTAGATTTTAAGGTCAAAATAGTGCCTCTAACATGCTGTGCATTGTGCTATGTTCTGGGAGCCTTATTCCCTAATGGTTCTATGGTCCTGAGTCAAATATTGTACTCATCTTAGGGCAGAAGAATATATTGTCTCCTTAGTACTAACAATTTAACAGTTTAAAGTAAAGAGTAAGTTAAGAGTAAATTTAGCAATTTGCCCTCTGCTTTACATAGTTAGGTAGTCAACTGAGCAGAGTTCTATAGTGAGAGCTAGAAGCACAAAACCCAGCACTGGCCATAAGTAGAGGAGTTTACCAGCAAGACCAGGAGAGTAAGTATTGATAACAGTTGTCACATTCTGGGTGCCTCTTTTCTCCTTTTCTAAAGTTATTCCTGTCCACAACTAAACTCTCCCTAATTACCCAAGATTAGATACCATAGAAGCAACGAGTTTCTCCAAGTTCCATATAGAGACATCCTTGTTTCATGAAGAGGAGGTCTAATCCTCTGTGATTCTGAAGAACAACCTTAACTAAGGGGTCATCCTGATCTTCCAAACAGGAAAAAGAATTTTCCTTAGAGCCCAGGTCTATGTCTACTTAAGAACTAAGTTCCTTAAAGATTTTATGTCTCACTATTAGGGTCAAAGTTTTCATTGCAGCAGAGTTTGCCACGCCTACCTGCACCAGGGTGAGCATGAAAATGGAGACATATCACTGAGCACAAGGAAGCCCAGAATCTAGATTAGGTAGGCCCTGACCTCTTCTCAATTATAGGTGACCACTGAGGAATGACACACATGAGAAAATAAAGGAGTGGGGTCTCCTCCAGGGCAAACAATTCAGAGTATGCACATTTAGTTAAGCCATTAGTAAAAGCAAGTCAGGTAGTTTCTGGGGCCTGGAAATACATTTGCCCATAGTTCCTGGATTTAACCTGGTATGTATGGCCATAGGAAACTAAATCGGGGGTACTATCTTGGAGAATCTTTGTGACAGTGAGCAGGTACACTTTGCTTACAGGTGCTCCAGGGTGAGCTTAGGTTGGTTCCATTTACGGCTGTCGGTATTAAAAGTGGAATTTATTGTTTGATTAATTCTAATCACAACACAACATTGGGATTATGGGCCTTTTCCATGGGGTGACAAAGAAGACAAAATAAGACAGTCATAGTTATAGGCCCCATGTCAGTATTATTAGCATTAGCAGGTTGGAAGACCCAGTGGTGACCCATCTACCATCCTCAGTAGCCTCCTTCAGGTCAGTGTGATGGATTCATAGGATCACACCATAAATCATCACTTCTGTAGGGGTGTTGAGGACCATGGGACATGAGCCTTTCCATAGTGGCTATGCTCTTTACCCACACAAGGTTGCCAGGCTGGAAGTTGTAGACAGAATCAAATACCAGCAATAGTGCCACCTCTTGAACCATCTGATGAATAGTCCTCTAGGTCTATTGCATGGTCTGTAAGGACTTAAGAGGAGGGGTGTTAGTAATCGGTGCCCCATAAACATCTCTTTACTGACGAAGCAAATGGGGAAGCTTCCAAACATAATTTCAACTAGGGCAAAACTTTCCTAATATTGGTTATACTTGGCCCTTAGGAGGGCAAATGGTAGAAGGTTGGCCCAGTTTTCATTGGTCTTAAGGACAGTTAGTTTTCTTCTAGGTCCTATTCATCCTTTCTATATGTCCTGAGCTTTTCAGCTTATAGGCACAATGTAGTTTCCACTTAACATTGAGGACCTTTGCCAAATTTGAAGATATGTTGGCTGTGAAGACCAAGTTACTGTCTCACATCAAGGAGTGGGGCAAACCAAACCTAGAAATCAACTCTTGGGGGAGTTTCATAATGGCCATGAGGCTGTCTCCATTCCAGCAGGATAGATTTCAATCCATCTAGAGCTGTCTGAGAAAATTAAGACACACTTCTACCCCAAAATTTTTGGTTTAATCTCTGTAAACTCCACTTTCCAGCGATCTGGGCGGGGCGGGGGGGCACTTTCTTTGGGTGCAAATCCATACAATGACTTTATTTTGGAGTTCACTTGTACACAGTAATAAGCCTGAATACAATGTGACAAGACTATCTAGTTGAGGGATACAATATATGGTCCTGAGTATATCAGCACTTTTGGGTGCACTTAGATGGGTATCCTGGAAGAAGTTGTTGATCATTCATCTTCCAACAAATCTCCTGTCCAGCAAGAATCTTTATCTATTTACCTCCTTCTTGGCATCTTCCCTTTAGTATGGGTGCTGGAGCAATTGAGGTTTGTGCAAGGTAAATAAGATTTGAAGAGGCCTCCTGATTCTAGGGCTGCCTTACACGTGGCAAAGTCTACTGCTCTATTTTCTTAAACTGCCAAGAAATCACCTTTTTAATGTTCTTTGCTATGGACAGTGGCTATCTTTTTTGTCAGCCATATGGCCTCTAGGATGACCAGTATTTCCTCTTTGTTTTTGATATTTCATTTCTAGCCCAAATAGGGAACCCCCTTTCTTGATAGAGGGCCATACTGGCATGGGCTGTGGCAAAGGATACCAAGTGTCCATGTACACAGGAATGGTTTTGTCCTCATACCAGTGACCTGCCCAGGTTAAAAACCTTAAGCTCAGATCTTGGCATTGAAGTCTTTCAGCTGAGGGGTTGAGCCTACAGTGCTCTGTCCAAGGTGACAGTACCTCTTCAGTTTCTCATAGTGGGACACCTGATAGGTCATGTCTGATGAACTAAACTGAACCATTCACCTCCAGGCAATCTAGTAGGGGCTCTGGTGAGTTATCATTTGGAATCAGGCCGACTGCATTGATGTCCAATGGCTTTTCAGAATCAGATGTGGGGATGGTCCTGAAATGTCTGATAATGGATTATTTAGATCTTGGACATCTGTCTCTCTAGGATTCTGTCAGGAGGGCCACTACAAAGTACATATGGTTAAGAATAGTTCATGGCCAAATGTCAGATTATCAGCTTTTTCCATTAGCATGACTGTAGTGACAGCTCCCTGCCAAGAAGCCAACTTTCTGACAGAAAAAGGATCTGCAGGTATCTCGCAGCTTGAGAGTCATTTTGGGGTATGAGACGTGGTTGCAGGAAGTATTCCTCCAAAAGGGAGAAAGTCACAGGGATATGGCTTAAAGGAAAATGCTATTCAAAATAAGGTGAGTGATGGCCTCCCCCAGTGAATATTGTAGCTGTCACTTTTGTAATAAGTCTATCCCAATTAGAAAGAGAAGGCAGTCTGGCATAATTTAGGGGGAGTGGGTCACAATACCTTATCCCAAGACCACCATCTGACAGGCCATCCAGGAAAAGAAAGCAGTCTGTCCAGTTGCCCCTTAGACAGCCAGTTGTCCAGACATTACTGGCCCAAGTAGTTTTGTCAGGATTAGTGGGCCACTCACATGTCAACCAGGAATTTAACAGATTTGCCCCCTACCTTTTATGCTACCCTGGACTCTTGGGGTCTCAGTGGACTATGGCCCTGGCCCTGTTCTTCCTCACCTAAATGAATGACAGGGAGTCCTTCTTCCCTCTGCTTATTTGGACATTTATCCTTCCATTGTCCTTTTTGTTTACTATCAGAACATTAGTCCTTCTTCCTCTTCTTCCTCTGGCCTCTACCTTTCCTGATGTCACTGGCTTTCTCCTCTGGAATATCTTTTACTGGTCTCTTTGAGAACTGAAACTACTCTTGAGTCTATCTTTTCTTCTACAGAGTCACAGTTATTGTAAACCTTTTGAGCAATCTCCAATAATTGGGACCTATTCATACCTTCAAACCCTCCTAACTCTGAAGTTTCTATCAACTATCCACAGATGGTTATATAACAAAAGCAATATTGATTGCTCACTGGTTTTCTGGTACAGTTGAGTCTATGGGGGTGAGCACCCAGTAAGCCTTACAGGAATATTCAAGGAATCAGTGGGTGATTCTTGGTAGTTTTTGTTTCTATCAGCTCTTTTCAAACATCATAAAAGGGCCAGGCAAAAATTGTCCATTGTCTCCTTACCTGCACTGTGTTGGGGATCCCAGTGAGGTTGGGCAGATTCACTTTATCCCAGTTGCCCTGCCCTCAAGAGATCCTCTACCCAGCTTGAGGGTGCCTTTCCTACTTACTCTCAAGCCAGAGTCTGCCCTGCTCCTTAGTCATGAAGAAGGTGGCCAGGAGCTGTCAACAGTCTTCCCAGTTTGGCCAGTGGGTGTAAGTCTCAAGGAGACTAATTAGAGTCTAGGATTTTTCAGAGTGGTGGATTCTGAGTTTTCCAGTTATACAAGTCACTGGTTGAAAAGCATAGAGTAAGAACCTTCATGTCTTGGGCCCACCATGGACATCTCCCTTGAGGGCTACCTTTGCTCCCATTGCCAGAGCCACTCTATGTGTGTGAAGGGGAGAGGAGTCCCCAGGCAAAAGAGACTACCACTCCCCACTGCTTCCCCTGGACTGTGGTGGCTGGAACTATTTTCCCCTCCATAAATACAATCAGAGGCCATGCTGGGGCATACCAAGGGGGAAGTCAACTTCCTCCACTGGGGCTGACATAACAGGTAGAGATTTGGGTTTCTCTGGGAGATCTACCAAACCAAGAGGCAAAAGTCCCTGGGGCCCTGGTATGTCTCGGGGTATATACCCCCTAGGAACTGTCCATTTTCTAGTTATCAGCCCAAATGGGATCCAAGACTTGCAGTGCCCTGCTTCTTAGTCTCTAGGGATCTCACTGTGACTTCTAGAATGTTGTTAGGTACACAACAGGCTCTCTTTAAACAAAAAAGAAATCTGTGTTTCTGGCTGGTAGATGCACAGTGAATCTGAATCATGCATCCCTGTACCTTACAGTCCTTTGTCTTTTATGCACAAAAACCACATTCTGGATGTCACACAAGCAACAGTCAGAACTACAGAAGCCATAAAACAAGGTAAGGACATTTAAGAACTTTCATTATGGGCTAGGTTTTTGAAGCATTAGGTCTTTTTACCTACTTCGACAGGCATTGGGACCTTCGTGCTGGGTTTTAAGGTCAGAATGGTACCTGTTATACATTAGCTGTGTTGAGGTCTCAGGGCCTGATACACTTCTGTTTTCTATACACTTGAACTTTCCTTAGTTGAAAAGTAAAGAAATGATTTTTGTAAATCCTTACTTAAAGCAATTTCACCATGTGTATAAGTACTTAATAGGCAGGTTTTTAATCTGTGGTGACAGAACCTAACCAAAAAATAACTAAGGAAATGGGAAAGTAATTTATTCTTCATTGCAAGTAAAATGCATGTGATCTCATCTGTTTCTGGATACAGACACTCAAGGTTTTCTGGCTCATCCCTTGGCTTCAACTCCTAAGTTAAAAGAAAGTAAAGTATGTGAACTATTCAAAGCATCTCACAACATTCCTGCTTAGAAACTACAACCAAAAGCAAGTGACTCTTCCCAATAGTACCAGCAAGAGTCCTCAGATCTTCAATCCTTGAACTAATCTCTTCATAAACCGTAAGTGGGTCAGTTATAAGCTACATGTCCATTCTTTGAATTATGGTAGGAACCAACTATACTGAAGCAATAAAAGGTTGTTACCTAAGGTCAAAGAAGGGAAATCTGCTCTTGTTACCAAAGGGGGATGGAAGTGACAATAAGAGACTGTCTTATTCCTGAACGAACATCGTGACCAAGAAGCAAGTTGGGGAGGAAAGACTTTATTCAGGGTATACTTCCACATTGCTGTCCATCACCAAAAAGTCAAGACAGGAACTCAAATAGGAACTTGGAGGCAGGAGCTGATACAGAGGCCATGGAGGGTGTTGCTTGCTGAGTTGCTTCTCCTGGCTTGCTCAGCTTAATTTCTTATAGAACCCAGGACTACCAGCCCAGGGATGGCACCACCCACAATGGGCTGGACCTTCCCACCCTTGATCACTAATTGAGAAAATGCCTTACAGCTGTATCTCATGGAGGCATTTCCTCAATGGAGGCCCCTATCTCTGTGATAACTCCAGCTTATGTCAAGTAGACACACAAAACCAGCCAATACAGAGATAGATAGAAAAGGGAGTCCTTCAAAGGGAAAAAAGTATGTTACTACAGAGGTTCATATTGCAGGGGTATCTGAGGCATCCGCATGTGTGAACATGTGAAGCTTCCTTTCCTTCACTGTACCACTTTTCCATCCACAGCATCTGATTGTCAAGGATACACTCCATTCCACACAGACACCTTTCTGGTATACAACTGACATCTATTTTGGAGCATCCCTCATGTGGTCCATACAAAACACTCCTGTGTCACTGATATCTAAAAGTCTAGTGGTACCATGTAAAGCCAGGAAGAGGCATCTCTCTGCTACACATACAGCTTAATAACCTAAGTCCTAAGCATTTGCACTTCTTATTCATGGGTAACATGTCAGTTCCTTGCGTTCTTTCAACCACTGGGTTCACAAGGTCGCTGTGCTATTTATAATCTCTCTTGTTTGATGTAAAGTAGAAGGAAATTCCAGGAGCAATGAAAACTAAAATGCTCTCCACAAAGAACTATCCTTTCTTTCTACTTTAATTTTTTAATATCTACTTATTTTAATAGCCAAAATTAGTAAAAAATCAACAGAATATTCCTTTTTATAATTTTCCTGGTACAATTCACAATAATCAACCCTTGTAAGGATGGAATATCTAAAAACACCAAAAAAAATAGTAGATGGCATTTCAAACACAGCTGTCTTTATTCAGTCCTTTAAAAAACACAAATTGCTTTCTCAATTTCTATTAAAATATGCTAATATTTTTCAATTCTACTTGTTTCCTTATAATATAATTTTTGACATCATAGCCATTTCCTGTAAGTTCAGTTTATACATACTACTTTAATTAGACTACGTCTGTCTAGTGTTCTATGTCATTTCATGTTCCACAGTTTGCACAGACATCACAACTGGGGAAATTGACTCAATAGGCACAGACTGCTCCCACAGTCTTTTGCTTCAGATCATTGATTCCTTAACTAAATCATGTGAAGGTTCAGATTGAGTATTCCCTAACACCGAGCAAGCATCTTCTGATTGGAAGTACCCCTCAGAGGAAGAAACCAGGTGGTTCTTAATATGAACCATGCTAGCACATGAGTTAAGGTCTCTGTCCTGTAAAGATTCTGGCCACCTGTAAGAAGAGGAGGTGTTGATTTTGAAACAGAGATTCTCCACTCTTACCCTATTTAACCAAAGACAATCCTGAAGGGATGCTCCAAGGACCACATAGATCTTAACAGGTTTTACAGTAAGACTGGATTGGAGAGGCTATATGACAATGCTCAATAGCCTGATATTCTTTTGGATATTTTGATTGCCCAATTGGACATTCATTCATTTTTCTTAAAGAGGGGATGTTTTCTTTGGATGCTAAAACATGAAAGGGGCAAATGTTAGTATGTTTAGGGAGTTCTTGAAATCTGCTTGGAAAAGAGGCAGTTTCTTGCCCTGTGCACAGAGTGTTCACTCTGAAGACTAGAAACATGTATAGCTGGCATGTCAAAAACCAAGTTTTCATTTTTGTGAGCACAGCCTCAAAACAGAGGCTGAATCAGATTAGCACAAGTATCTTTGAGTTAGCACAGGGCTTATCCAAAGAGCAAAAGAGCAAATATTAAAGCCTTTTGGCCTTTCTATGTCAATGAGTACACCATTCTGGCCAAAGTACTTGAATACATACCTTGGATCCTGTCTGTAAATCTACTTCCCATCCTTTAGGTCATCCATGAACCAGCAAGTGGCTCAGTCTAAGCCTTGAGAGGATACTATTTCAAATGGGTGAATGTCACCACAGGGTTCTCAGATATAGGAGGAAGGCAGTGACAGATGTGGAAGGACACTAGCCTTCTGATGTTGCTGAGTCCTGAGAAACTTCTAGAGCAGAAAATTCATTAGACTGTCTTCTTGCTGAGAGGCTAATGCTCTTGGGGACTCTTCTGCTCATGACATTACTTCTTCCTCTGACATTGAGACTGCCTCATGTTTGATAACATAGTGCTCTATTGCTAGATAATGATTTGTCCAGACAGACCAGGTAGCTTGCTATCTTAGGAGACATCAGGCAACTAAGTCTAAGGTCACCTGGCAAGGCTAGTCCAGGTACAGTCCATGAACACACTTAGGTTACAGTACCTGAAATAACCTTGCGACTCTGTACATTGACATGATGAAGGAGACCTCTGCAGCTCTGAGCCTGTGTCCACCTATGCAAGGGAGTTCCCCTACAACTCCTTGGTTGGTAGTTTACATACCAACCAGTTGAGTGATAGTTTACATAACTATATGCCTTTATAGCACCTTCAAAATCAAGTGTGAGTGATCTTGCATCTACTATTTCTCTTTGGAACGACAAAGTATTAGCCACCTCTTGCTTTTTTCTTATGTCTCCCACCAATACTGAGATTCAAAATAATATCATGCTAACATCCTATTAAATTGACTGGGTCCTACCAAATCTTATCCTCCAAAATGTTATTGTGGGATTGATAATTTCTCTAGTACAAAGTGTCAGGCTGAAGAGATGCTCCCTGCTCTTGCAGAGGATGGGATTCAGTTCCCAGCACCCACAGCAGGCAGCTCAGTACCACCTGGCACTCCAGCTCCAGATGCAGTACACTCTCCTCTTGACTCCATGGGTGTACTTCCATACATATGTACACAAACACACACTCGTATGCAAAAATAAAAATTTTAAAATAAATATTTTCATTTCAAGAGCTATAGTTTTGAAGATAAAAAAAACTTCAAGAAGCAAGTAGTTGTGTGTCGTAAAGCAGAATTTTTATGTTCACCACGAATAGCAACCTTGAGTTCAAGTTTTTGGGATAAGTGGAAGCTCTACAAAATGGCATATTATCTCAGATCTAGAAATTTTTAAATTTGACTTTTAAAATGCCAAGCCATTAGAATCTAAGCTTCTAACCCTTCCTTTGCTCTTTCTAACCACCTTATACAGTGTCTGGCATGTAGCCCAAAGTCTATAAATACTTATTGATTGACTCACTACAGACCAGTTACTTCATTATAAAAGAGTTTGCTCTCCAAGGATTCATTAATGTCAGTATTCTTGCATATGTGACTTCATCGTTAAACATGGACAATGCATTCGAGTCTATATTTTTGTTCTAGTTCTTGGAATGCGACTATTGTGCAATGTATTTTTTCAAGAGCTAAAATTCAAGAATTTTTGCATAAATGTCATTTAAATCCACAATCCAATTAGTGCATTAAAAGCTGACAGAGTTTTGCTAAAAATCACCATTTGTCATGTATTCTGTGCCCTAGTATTATCCCTCCAGATATATAAGGCTAAAAAAGGCCACCTATTACTGTAGAGATGTATCTAGAAAATCTCTCAGGCTGTCTGTAATCATCTCCATTATGTATAATGACCATTTTGATAATAGTCTTTAGAAGAGGTAATGGCTCAGCTGAACGGTTATTACCTGTCTGTTCATGCTGGAAGCAAGATGCAGAAGCCAGAGGGGACAGTCAAATGGTCCTTGTGGTATATTCTGAGGAAATAAGAAATATTTAACAGAACGCAAGACACAGACAAGCGAGCGCCTTTTGCAGCAGAACTGGCCGCCTCTGCCACAAGCCTCTGTGAATTTCATAATTTAAAGCAAATGCTCCAATAACAGATCTGCTCTCAGCCTTCAGACCAATTTCATCCAGAGCATCACCACCTTGTCTATTAAGAGGAAGGGGAAAAGACAACTGAACGTTATCATATTCCTTCCCATGTTATCACTAGGGGTATACACTGATGGCAACAGTGACTCCAGAGCTTGCATAATTAACTGCCAACAGCCAGCCCTCAAAAGGGAGCACTACCAGTTTTCTAGGCCACAGTGAGGAAAGGTTATGAGTCCAACATGCCAGCCATACCTATACCCAGAAAACATGCACTATCTCTAGAACAGGTAATTTCTTCACAAATGTAGTGGTGTCGTGCTCATGAGAAAAAAAATGTCATGATCTCTCTTTGCAGCAAATCACATTTTATAAAGCTCAGAGAAGGCTCCCTTTATCCCTACTTAAGTCATCTTGATGCTTCCCCTGAAATACAGGAGGCAATAAGTCTTACTGAAGCTATAACATAATCTTTTAATATGAAGAATTACTGAAGCAGACTTTCAAAGTTAAAAATATGGTCACAAGCTCTCCACAGATACGGAGGAAGAGGGGGTGGGCACTGAGTTCATGGGCAAATATGATCAGAAAATTCTGAGTAAAGCCAGTATAAGCAGGTATGTGTGCTTGTTAGATGGTAGTACCTTCTAGTATCTTAAGTGTACCTGTGAATATTAAATGCACACCATGAATCTTCAAATGGGCCCAAGGAGGGGGTTACAACACAGTACAGAATACCACACTTCTTTCCCAAAAAATTTATCGAAAGATCTATTTAATCTTCACATATAAAACATGTGAAGAGTTTCTGTCAATGATAATATAGACACCATAAACGTAACATCCACTGGCTACTCGTGCCAATGAGTATTTAAATTGTCCTAAATTAAATTAAAACTCGAGGTCCTCCATTGCATTAACCAACTGAGAGTGCCAATTTAGCTACAGTGACCAGTGGCTACTCTCTAGGATTCTACAGATTTAGAAATTTATATCATTGCAGAAATCATAGCTAGCATCTTGAATTTAATTATAAACTATGGACTTTTATCTAACCACTAACAAATGTTATCAAATACAAACTCATGATCACAATGAGTTTTCTTGCACAAAAAAGAACCTGGGAAATGTGGCAGCACTCTGATGCCTACATCCTCCCAAAATCACACAAGTGGTAATACACAGAGACAAGACTAAGTAACTCAGAACACCAAAGCAAATTGGGAGGGTCTGAAATTGGAGAAACACCCCTGAATGACCACAAAAGATGGCTCAATAGTAAGAGACTTAATAATCAAAAAATGTTAAGAAGTGCTTGGGGCAAAAATATAAAAATTCACATAGATCTGTTCAAACCAATAGATGATCCAAAGCTTAATTATTCTTTGTGTGCATATTGCTTTCTTGTATCATTTAGGAAATATTCATATTGATATTTGCTAGTCCAAGGAGAGAGAATTGATTTGAGTTAGAGAATACTCAGCATAGTGCTTGGCACATAGCAAAATAAGATGGGCAGGAGAAATTCAGTGCAAAAAAAAACATTTTTAATCATGTCAGAACCTAAATACTATTCATGAAACTAATACAAAGAATCATGAAACTTGGCCTCTACCCAAGAAAAGTTCAGTTGTTAATCTACAAAAGTTATTTGTCAATAATGCATTATTACATGGAGAATATAAAATATGTATATATTCAAATGAGATAGAAATCCCTTCAGACAAGATGAGGAACAGATTCCCATTTAAAGTAGTTCCAGTGATTATTGAAGATGAAGGATCAAAGATGTGCATGCTGCAGGAAAATGCTGAGACAGTTGCACTGGTAAAACTTAAGTTTCCACATCCGTGGATCTTGTGTTAACTCTCCTTGTTTCCACAGACCTAAAAGTAATGAAAACACATGCTAGTTGCCTA
Organism: Apodemus sylvaticus; assembly: GCF_947179515.1. Lineage (NCBI taxonomy): Eukaryota > Metazoa > Chordata > Mammalia > Rodentia > Muridae > Apodemus > Apodemus sylvaticus. Next base: position 47,130,506 of record NC_067472.1, on the reverse strand, counting down.
CTGGTGAGGAATGAATGTGCATGTGGCTTCTTAGATAAAACAAGAATCTGACCAAGTAAAATCTGTACTCTTTTTTTTAGAAATAGACATGGGATCTACCGAATAACAGTGTCTATCAGTCTCTAGCAATGGGAGATGGAATTTTGATCTACAGGTATTTTCTTTTTCCCAAGATTGACACTTTACTGCACCAAATCTAAAGTTTTCAAGACTTCACATTCACCTATTCAGGTGTATACACACACACACACACACACACACACACACACACACACACACACACACACATATATATATATATATATATATATATATATATATATATATATATATATATTTAAAATCACTATTAGTTAAATGACAAGAAGAGTGGTTGATTTGGGTATTCTTATATACTGTTTCCAAAATTTTAACCAATAAAAGGTATGTTATAAATTTCCTGTCTACAGAAGTTTTCTTTTTCTTTTTTAGCTAAAACTTTTATGAGAGATTTTCACTAGAGCCCTAATTTAGACCAAGTCATTATTTCTAGAAATCAAGCCTTACACAAAACAAAATGGTGAGTTCTTTTTCAGGATAAAATAAAAGTCAAATAAGATGATCAGTTCTTATGATGTAAAACATGTTCATATAGAAGACAAGCAATAAAGGAAGCAAGACACACAGCACTAGTTCAACTGTATCCTAGAACTGGACAATGTTAGACTAAAAATATTAGCATAGAAGAAAATTAATATTTAAACAGCAAGTCTTATGTGCAAACTAATATCTTTATACATGTTCTCCAAATAAATGAACATGATGCAACAATTACGCTTTTATCAGAGTTATAATTCTATGGTTGGGACAAAGCAAGAAAACATTTAATAGACAGCTGAGAAGAGGTACGTGATGACATATCCTTATCTTGGTCATGTGTCACTAAAAGTTATAAGGCGCATGATCTGTTGTGCAAATGAATTCAACTCAGACTGGCAGCATTTCTCCAGACACGACAAACAGGAACTTGACTGAGGAACAGCCTGTTCATGAGAGGAAGAAATGCAGGTGTAAGATTTATCTTCCATTTTTTTCTGACTTCCTCTTGCCCATTGGTCAATGCATAATATCATGAGTCATCTTGCACACTTCTGGTTGACAGCCCACATTCTAGTTCCTCTGCTGTAGGGTATCATCCTTATGAAACAGAAAGAAATCAGAAATATGGGGAAGTAGCCTATTCCATCTGGCTGCTCTGAGATAATCAAAGAGAACTGTGCTTGTTCAAATGAGTAATTGGCAGTCCCTGGAAGGCTGAAGGAGCAAATGAGTTCTTAGTTACCATAACTAAGACTGAACCCCTTGCTGAGGGCTAAGAGCCAATAGCACCTAGAATCTTGGAGAAACCCGTTAACATATGCGTGATATCAGCCTCCATATTAGGTGACATATAATACCATAAGTTGGGTTTTATCATTACTGCTTTAAACATAGTGTATTTGAGTTCAATTCAATGGATAGTTCCTTTTATTCTAAGGATTTATTTATTTGTTTGTTTTTATTGTATTTGTTATGCATTTGTTTATTTGTTTGTTTAATGCATATGAGTATTCTGTCACTGTCTTCAGACACACCAGAAGATGGCATTGGATCCCATTACAGATGGTTATGAACCACCATGGGGTGACTGGGAATTGAACTCAGAACCACTGGAAGAGCAGCCAGTGCTTTTATTTTTTTTTATTCAATATATTTTTTATTTACATTTCAAATAATTTCTCCTTTCCTGGCTCCCGACTCCCTGAAAGTCCCATAAGCCCTTTTCCCTTCCCCTGTTCTCCCATCCACCCCTTCCCACTTCCCTGTTCTGGTATTGCCCTATACTGCTGCACTGAGCCTTTCCAGAACCAGGGGCCACTCCTCTGTTCTTCTTGGACATCATTTGATATCCAACCTTGGGCCATCTCTCCAGCTCCCAAAAAGTAGTTCTTAACCTAAAGTAACAGCACCAAAGCAGCAGATGTTATTCTTCACCTAAAGTCCAGCAGAACACCTAATATCACTTCTCTTTCTTCTTTCATTTCTGTTTGACATCAGATAGTGAATTTGAGTTTATTCATACACAATCATGTTTTCTAATTTATGCTTTCTGTTATTTTATCAATTTGTATATGTCTAATATAGCAATAGTCAGGGAAAACAAACGTTTTGTTCCAAATTTCACAGAATATATAAGAATATATATATATATGCATATATATATATGCATATATATATACTCTTTGTTCAACATTTTTTCTGTGTATTCATTTTTCTATTGCTATAGCATATTAGCAAAGGTGTCATAAAGAAAAGGTTTATTTGACTCACACTATTTTGGAGGCTGACAGTCCACTGTCGGGTGACTCTGTTTACCAATAATAAGCACATGCTTGGCTACATTACAGCACAATGGAGGAAGAGACATAGAACAACTACATGCTGAGGGGTAGAACTCTCTTAAAGGCACTGTATTACTTACTTTTCAATCGCTGTCACAAAACACCGCACCCAAAGTCACTTTTATAAGAACTATTATTTTTAGCAGAAAAGCATAGCAGTCAATGACAGGAATGGTAACATTAACTGAATGGTGAGAGTTAACATCTTTGTTTTAAAATTTATGTTTATTTACATCCCAAACACTGCCCCCTCTGTGCCTCCCCACAGAGACCCTCTCCTGACCTCATCCCCCATCCCCCAACCCCCACCCTCACTCCCCACTCCCTGGTGCATAAAATCTCTGCCAAAGTAGGAGAGTCCTCTCTCTCCAACTGAGGTCAGAAAAGGCAGCCCAGCTGGGGAATGGATACCACAGTCAGGCAAAGCTTTAGGGAGAGCCTCCCCCAGCAACTGGGGAGTCCACACGTCTGAATCTGAAGCCAGAAGCAAAGAGCACTCTGGAATTAAGCTAGGCTGTGTTGGTCTCAAAGCCTGCCCCCATACCCCCAGGAAGTCTGCACTACCCAAACCTTCCCAAACAGAACCATCAATACTGGGAAATACTGGGAACCAAGTATTTCATGTACTCGAGACTATGGGGAACATATCTCATTCAAACCAGCAGCAGATCTCCCTCCCAGGCTCCCAAAGTCTTCTTCCTATATCATAAAGCAAAAAAAAAAAAAAAAAAAAAAAAGCAACTTTGAAAATACCCGTAGTCTTTCACAATCTCAAAACTGCTTAAAATTTTAAAGACTTTTCCGAAATTCAAGGCAATCTCTTTATTGTAACTCCTGTAAGCACAAAAAGCAAATTGCATACTTGAAACATGCAATGGCACAGAATGCATATTATAATTACAAAAGGGAGGACGAGGCAATAGTGTGACAAGCGAGTGACCCAGGCCAGGCTAAGGCCCCACAGGACAAACACCAAAGCCTGTCTAGGGTTTATATGACTTGGTCCTTCCAGTTTTGTTGCATACGGCACTCTCCTCCGCAGCAACCACTTCCGCATTAGGCTGGCAGCATTCCCTACACTCTATTGTCTATGACAACCGTCCCATAGCTTTGGCTTAGCATCTACAACGCAATCAAGGATCCACATTCGTGTACTCACACAGTGGACTTACAGAGCCTCCGTGCTCGGACTCCCTTTCTGCGCATTTCCTAGCTTCAGCAACTCTCTGAAACTGTGGAAGAAGAACATAAGACCGACCCGTCCTGCTTGTATCCTTCCTGATTCTTCTTTTTTATTATTCGATATATTTTTATTTATATTTCAAATGATTTCCCCTTTTTTGGCCCCCCACTCCCGGAAAGTCCCATAAGCCCCCTTCCCTCCCCCTGTTCTCCCGTCCACCCCTTCCCACTTCCCTGTTCTGGTTTTGCCCTATACTGCTACACTGAGTCTTTCCAGAACCAGGGGCCACTCCTCCGTTCTTCTTGGGCATCATTTGATGTGTGGATTATGTCTTGGGTATACCAATTTTCTAGGCTAATATCCACTTATTAGTGAGTGTATACCATGATTGATCTTTTGAGACTGGGTTACCTCACTTAGTATGATGTTCTCCAGCTCCATCCATTTGTCTAAGAATTTCATTAATTTCATTAATTCATTATTCTAATGGCTGAATAGTACTCCATTGTGTATATATACCACATTTTTTGCATCCATTCTTCCGTTGATGGGTTACCTGGGCTCTTTCCAACTTCTGGCTATTATAAATAGGGCTGCTATGAACATAGTGGAGCATGTATCCTTACTACATGCTGGGGAATCTTCTGGGTGGCTAAGATTAAAAATTCAGGAGACAGCAGGTGTTGGCGAGAATGTGGAGGAAGAGGAACACTCCTCCACTGCTGGTGGAGTTGCAAATTGGTACAACCACTCTGGAAATCAGTCTGGCGGTTCTTCAGAAAACTGTGCCGGTCACTTCTGGAGGATCCTGCTATACCTTCCTGCTTCTTTTTTTTTTCTTTTTTTTTTTAAATTTTTTTTATTCGATATAATTTATTTACATTTCAAATGATTTCCCCTTTTCTAGCCCCCCACTCCCTGAAAGTCCCGTAAGCCCCCTTCTCTTCCCCTGTCCTCCCACCCACCCCTTCCCACTTCCCCGTTCTGGTTTTGTCAAATACTGCTTACTGAGTCTTTCCAGAACCAGGGGCAACTCCTCCTTTCTTCTTGTATCTCATTTGATGTGTGGATTATGTTTTGGGTATTCCAGTTTTCTAGGTTAATATCCACTTATTAGTGAGTGCATACCATGATTCACCTTTTGAGTCTGGGTTACCTCACTTAGTATGATGTTCTCTAGCTCCATCCATTTGCCTAAGAATTTCATGAATTCATTGTTTCTAATGGCTGAATAGTACTCCATTGTGTAGATATACCACATTTTTTGCATCCACTCTTCTGTTGAGGGATACCTGGGTTCTTTCCAGCATCTGGCAATTATAAATAGGGCTGCTATGAACATAGTAGAGCATGTATCCTTATTACATGGTGGGGAATCCTCTGGGTATATGCCCAGGAGTGGTATAGCAGGCTCTTCTGGAAGTGAGGTGCCCAGTTTTTTTGTTGTTCCAGATGAATTTGATAATTGCTCTTTCTAACTCTGTGAAGAATTGAGTTGGGATTTTGATGGGTATTGCATTGAATCTGTATATTGCTTTTGGCAAAATGGCCATTTTAACTATATTGATTCTACCAATCCATGAGCATGGGAGGTTTTCCCATTTTTTGAGGTCTTCTTCCATTTCCTTCTTCAGAGTCTTGAAGTTCTTGTCATACAGATCTTTCACATGTTTGGTAAGAGTCACCCCAAGATACTTTATACTGTTTGTGGCTATTGTGAAGGGGGTCATTTCCCTAATTTCTTTCTCAGCCTGCTTATCCTTTGAGTATAGGAAGGCCACTGATTTGCTTGAGTTGATTTTATAACCTGCCACTTTGCTGAAGTTGTTTATCAGCTGTAGGAGCTCTCTAGTGGAGTTCTTTGGGTCACTTAGGTAGACGATCATGTCGTCTGCAAATAATGATAGTTTGACTTCTTCCTTTCCAATTTGTATCCCTTTGACCTCCTTATGTTGTCGAATTGCCCGAGCTAGTACCTCAAGTACAATATTGAAAAGATAAGGAGAAAGGGGGCAGCCTTGTCTGGTCCCTGATTTCAGTGGGATTGCTTCAAGTTTCTCTCCATTTAGTTTGATGCTGGCTACCGGTTTGCTGTATATTGCTTTTACTATGTTTAGGTATGGGCCTTGAATTCCTGTTCTCTCCAAGACTTTAAGCATGAAAGGATGCTGAATTTTGTCAAATGCTTTTTCAGCATCCAGTGAAATGACCATGTGGTTTTGTTCTTTGAGTTTGTTTATGTAGTGGATTGTATTGATGGATTTCCGTATATTGAACCAACCCTGCATTCTCGGGATAAAGCCTACTTGATCATGGTGGATGATCGTTTTGACATGTTCTTGGATTCGGTTGGCAAGAATTTTATTGAGTATTTTTGCATCGATGTTCATAAGGGAAATTGGTCTGAAGTTCTCTTTCTTTGTTGGATCTTTGTGTGGCTTTGGTATCAGCGTAACTGTGGCTTCGTAGAAGGAATTGGGTAGTGTTCCTTCTGTTTCTATTTTGTGGAATAGTTTGAAGAGTATTGGTGTTAACTCTTCTTTGAAGGTCTGATAGAATTCTGCACTGAAACCATCTGGTCCTGTGCTTTTTTTGGTTGGAAGACTTTCTATGACTCCTTCTATTTCTTTAGGCTTTATGGGACTGTTTAGATGGTCTAGTTGGTCCTGATTTAATTTTGGTATTTGGTATCTGTCAAGGAAATTGTCCATTTCCTCCAGATTCTCCAGTTGTGTTGAGTACAGGCTCTTGTAGTAGGATCTGATGATTTTTTAGATTCCCTCAGTTTCCGTTGTTATATCTCCCTTTTCATTTCTAAGTTTGTTAATTTGGATACTTTCTCTGTGCCCTTTGGTCAGTCTGGCTAAGAGTTTATCTATCTTGTTGATTTTCTCAAAGAACCAGCTCCTGGTTTTGTTGATTTTTTGTATGGTTCTCTTTGTTTCTACTTGATTGTTTTCGGCCCTGAGTTTGATGATTTCCTGCCTTCTACTCCTCCTGGGCAAAATAGCTTCTTTTTGTTCCAGGGCTTTCAGGTGTGTCATTAAGCTGGTAATGTATGCTCTCTCCATTTTCTTTTTGGAGGCACTCAGGGCTATGAGTTTTCCTCTTAGCACTGCTTTCATTGTGTCCCATAGATTTGGGTATGTTGTGTCTTCATTTTCATAGTAAAAGCAATATACAGCAAACCGGTAGCCAGCATCAAACTAAATGGAGAGAAACTTGAAGCAATCCCACTGAAATCAGATAGACAAGGCTGCCCCCTTTCTCCTTATCTTTTCAATATTGTACTTGAGGTACTAGCTCGGGCAATTCGACAACATAAGGAGGTCAAAGGGATACAAATTGGAAAGGAAGAAGTCAAACTATCATTATTTGCAGACGACATGATAGTCCATCTTCCTGCTTCTAAAGCCAGCAGTGTGTGGGGCAACACCTCCAAGCTGAGCTTGAACAGGCTCCGAGCAACTTAAACCACACTGATGGCAGCTTTTTCCTCAGCGATATTCTTAAGCAGAAAGCTCCTTCCTCAGCGATATTCTTAAGCAGAAAGCTCCTTCAAGCATTTCCCTTGACAAGATGAGGACTGGGCTCTGGGTCTTTTCCTGAGGGTCACCCTTCCTTCTACTCTAGTGCAAAGTAGGAGGCCTCCCCTTGATGGCGCTTATCTTAACCTTAGCCTTCAGAACAGGTTAAAGCCTCACTGCAAGAATACATTTAGGGTATTCTTTTGCTCTTTAAATTGTACACGTTGTGTTTCTTTGCGCTCCGCTTGCTCCTTTTCATCATAGACCTGTGTAAAGTCATTATTAATAGCCATGCCACAGATTCAATATTATGCTGTCTTGAAATTTCCGTCACCAAAGAAATTAGTTCATTACTTTCAACTTCGTTTCAGTCAAGTTCTTAGGATCGCTGCAGAACTTAGGCAGACAAATATCACAAGAATGGCCTCTAGCCCTGTTCTAATATTGTTCTCCTCATTGCTCCCAGAACTGCTACTCGCCGAGCTCCTATTAGGACTTAGGACAGCCAGTTACTCTCTGCTTACAGTTTTTAGCCACCTTTCTAGCCCTGGGTTCTGAAGTCTTCCACATTCCTCAACAGTCTAAGATTCTTCGTAGGAAAAGTCCACTGCTGAAGGAAGTTAACACTGGGGGTTGGGCTGGGTCTCTGAGAGTAAAAGTCCTCCCCTTCCACTTTGCTTTGTTGTCTTCATGCTTACGACAAAAGATGTGAGCTCTGTGTTTCCTGTCTCTGTCGCCATGCCTACCATTTGCTGCCAAGTCTCTGCTCTACCATCCTGTGGCAGTATCCCTCCAGAACCATAAGCCAAAATAAATTTATCTTTAATTGCTTTTAGTCACGAGTTTTTATCACAGCAACAACAAATAAGTTCACTCCATCAGGCAGTCCTTTCAAGGATAGGTCTCCTGTCACCTCTGTTAAGGTTCTACCTCTTAAAGATTCCACCATCCCCCAACAGACGCCAGAGATCAGGCTTTACACACGAACCTTTGGGGAACAAACAAATTCAAGTCAGGAATAGCATTAGACCTAGAGTCATGTCTGTCTCTAATGTCATGTCATCTAATCCTGAGATAAGACAGAGGATAATTCAAGTTGAACTAGCACACATGTATATATATTCTTTAGTTCTTCCTTCTCAGAGTCAAGCTATAAAGTTAAATACAAAGAATTTAATTTAATATAAAACATGCAAATGTCTATCACAAATAGTACATCTTTAAATTTTTAAAACCCACATAGGCTTCTCACCCCATATCTGGAAGTGTGAATATTGTGTTGAAATTCTTGAAGTGAAAAGAAAAATACAGGACAAACAGATACAAATTCCACTTATCAAATTATTTATGGCTTCATTTGCCTGTTTTTGACTTAATATATTTCAAGGACACAAGGAAGTCATCTTTTAAAATTTTTCTCATTGGCTCATTAATTTAAAATATTGCAATTTGGGCACCTCATTTCTGTAGCTTAATATTTCAACTTCTGATTGCTGTACCAAGGTGAGGAAATACCCAGAACTACCGGGCTGATAGCCAGACCCATAGGAATGGTAATGATAGGAATGGTAATGAAACTGTTAATGTTTCCTCATAGCAAATTCTAGTCACCGCTGCCTTTGGCCCCAAGTTTATAACCTTGCTGCAGCTGTGTAGGGGTGCTAGTCAAAAGGATAGAAAGGCTAACTGGAGGCTGGGACCTGTAGTGGGTGCAGCTTTTCCAAAGTTGCCCATCCAGGAAAGTGGGACATCTTAGTGATACAGCTGTCCAAGAGTCAGTTCAGCCCCATGCCTTAAACTGATGCCAATGAACTCTAGAAGAAGCTCTTTGTTTTGCTTATGCCCCTCTATCTGGGTTGGATAGGCATTTCTTTACACCTCTGGAGAAAAAAAGAAAGAAAGAAACCACCCTTCTGATAAAATGCAAATTTCTCAAGAATTCGAAAAGCTTTGCCCGCCCTCCAGGTTTTACGCATTAAGATATCATAAGGGTAGAATCTGACTCTTGGGAGCAGGCCAGGCAAGAGGACTTGAGGCAGAGGGAAAGGAAGTGTCTTAATGGACATCTGCCTTTCTCCTAACAAGCATCATTTGCATCATACCTTTTCCTGGAGCCAATGTGACATCTGTCACCATCAGAAAGAGATGTGTCTGCTAAGATCTCCTGATAATAAGAGGCCATTTATAGGATGCATTCCTTTTTAGCATCAAATCTCATCCACAATTGACAGCTGAGATACACCTGTCCTCTCTCGGCAATAGAGGCTGCACTGTCTGTGTCTCGCGTCAGAAATTCTCAGTCTGGCTTTCTGAAATTTCAAGGCCTTGAGCAGTTCCATTCCATCATCATAGCTGATGGTTCTATAATGGTCTGTCCAGCTCTGCATAAGTTATAAATTTCCATACACACCAAAGAACACAGCTCCGGATACATCGCTAACCTGTAGCAGGTGCCTGCTGCCTACTCTCTGAGTTAAACACTTACTGATTCTCTAAAAAAAATGCGTAAATGCTCTGTTTTGTTATATTTTGTTTTGTTTTGTTTTAAACAATGATGGGAACAAACAAGAAATAAGAAAGTGCTCCATGAATCTAAAAAAATCACAAATCTATCATAATCTGAGTGATATTTAAATCACTTTTCTTTCCATTGTCTTTGCTGTGCTCCATATTTTACAACAAAAGAAAACAAAACAAAACCGGAAATCCTGTTCATTCCCTGTTTGGAAAGCTCACACTTCTTTAGCTAACTACCCAAACACAGAAAGCACATAGAGCATAGATGCACATCTGCCGTGCACACACACACAGCATGTGACCGTTGAGGTCAGGCTCTGGTCCTCCCTCTCACACTGCACATTACATAAAATCATGGTCTCTGGCAGCACCTTGCCCTCCATTAGGAAAGCAACTTCCTATTCCATTTTGAGGATGAAGCGTGATTGCAACCTCTGGGCGGACAGAGACTGGCAGGGCCTCTGCCATCTGACTCACTGATAAATGACTTATTCCTGGGAATAGAAAGGAAGCCACCCTGCAATTTTATTGGAGTGAATCAAATGCTGTATGTGGGGGGAGGGGTATATTAAAATAAAATCAGAAAAACCAGGACCAAGAACTTCTTCAACACACCAAGTGATAAAAACCGTGTAACTCCCTCACCTGGACACTATAAAGTGATGGAAACCTAGCACTGAGATAGCATGACCCACACCAATCTAACATCTGATACCTGATGCACATCAAGGACCTTGAAGTAGATCAGTTCCCCATTGGGGACAGGGCCTGCTTGATTGCCTGCCCATCGACCTGTTCATTCATCTGGCTCTGGACCTGCCCCTAATTCCTGCTCCTGGATTTTTTTTTTTTTTTGCTCCCGACCCTGTTTGGCCTTTCATCTTGCATTTTGCAGATGAATTGTGCTGCAAAGCTCTCAGATTTGATTCCAGCATCCTCCTTAGCAGCTTCAGCAGCAGCTCCCCAGGCACTGATCTGCAGCCTTGTCTTTATCTATGCAGTCTTTTCTGAGTCCACTCTGAAACATTTTAGACTATGCTGCTGTCACACACCCGGGGTGGGGGTGGGGCGTCACTGTGCTGTATGTGATATGTGAGTTAATATTAGCAATTAAGATTGGAATAAGAACCTGCATTTGCCTTGGCCAAGCTAATAAGGTAAGCAGATTTTATGACATATTGATGCCATCAAAACCACTAAATCTTGTGAATTTATTGTAATTCAATAAATAAATGTTGATGTCTTGAAAAGACATAAACAAGTTTATCTAATTTATGGGAGAGCATACTCAATGCATGTATATACACACATACACACATATACATATACACACACACACATACATCCACACACATACATATATACACACATACACACATGTTCACACACACACACTCACACACATACATATACATACACCATTAGCTAAGAAGGCAACAGCTTCTATTTTTTATCACAAATTTTAGTTTCAGCTTTTACTTAATGGTCTTGTTCCTGTCAGTGATCCCTGACTCATTTTTAAATATATTTTTGGCTGAATACTCATTTTGTGGGAATTTGGAGTTGAATATATTCCTGTTACTTCTGAAACACCTGTGTAGAAATGTTGCTGTTGTACCCTGAGGATGCGAACAGAAGCTAAACTACTTGAATACAGACAATGGCTCTGCCTTCAGCTTGCATTCCAATGAAAGGAACCTTTAAGCTTTTTTTTTTTTTTGTAGATTTTTTTATTCGATATATTCTTTATTTACATTTTAAGTGATTTTTCCCTTTCCTGGATCCCCCCTCCCCAAAAGTCTCATAAGCCCTTTTCCCTCCCCCTGTTCCCCAATCTACCCCTTCCCACTTCCCTGTCCTGGTGTTCCCTGACACTGAGCTTTTACAGGACCGGGGGCCACTCCTTTCTTCTTCTTGAGCACCATTTGATATGTGCATTGTGTCTTGGGTATTCCAAGCTTCTAGGCTAATATGCATTTATCAGTGAGTGCATACCATGAGTGTTCTTTTGAGACTGGGTTACCTCACTTAGGATGATATTCTCCAATTCCATCCATTTGTCTAAGAATTTCATGAATTCATTGTTTCTAATGGCTGAATAGTACTCCATTGTGTATATATACCACATTTTCTGTATCCATTCCTCCATTGAGGGACATCTGGGTTCTTCCCAGCTTCTGGCTATTATAAATAGGGCTGCTATGAACATAGTAGAGCATGTATCCTTATTACATGCTGCGGAATCCTCTGGGTGTATGCCCAGGAGTGGTATAGCGGGGTCCTCTGGAAATATCATTCCCAGTTTTCTGAGAACTTTTAAGCTTTTCCAATTTTATGCTCAGGAATTCCTCCAGACTCCCAGTTATTGTTCCACAGTCCCTATGTCAGCCTGCTTAAAACCACAGGCATCTGGTATGTATCATCACATTTTCCTGACATATTCACATTATAATATTTAATTTATAAAGTAATAGCAATAAAGACAAGAAAATAACTTTAGCAAGATATAAGATATTTAAGACCCCTTGATTGCTTATTTCTAGAATTTTCCACTTAATAGTTTTATACTACAGCTGACCAATAGTAACAGGATGTGTATAAAGTTAAACTGTGGCTAAGTAGGAACTATTTTCTAATTGCTACAATGAAGGAGTAAGAAAATATCTCATATATACACCAAACACTACAAAAACACTAATAAGTAATGGAATATGAGATAATTCAAAAGTCAAAAAGCAAGATATAATGTTGAAATAGTGTTTAAATAATACATTCAAGTGGAATTAAAATTTTAACATCTAGGGCTATATTTGAAAGCCATAAATCTGATTTAAATATCAGTAGGAATAATGGATTCATTTTGTCACAAAGCTTTTTATGGTATAAATAATAAAATCCATAGATATACTATATTCTCAACACACTGAACAAGTGATTAAATTGTTAAGTGTGATGTGAAGATATATATTCAAAACACAGACAAACAGAAATAAGGTAATTAACATGTAAACAAATAAGCTAAATATTGTCATCTAACCCTTGTGTGTCTATAAGACTAGTTCAAAATGAGGGCAAGATTTGGCTGGAAATTTGTCTTCATATGTCCTATGGAAAAGGACCCATAATAGAAAATCAAGAGTGATAAGACAGACTTTTTCCCCCGTCAAAATCTTAAGAAGTTATTCCACTGCTTGGTTTTCAAAAGATTTCCGTGAAGAAGAATACAGATTTAAAAATATAAAAAGGGGAAAAGGAATTCAGACATGTATGATTATTTACAGATACTACCAATGTAATGAGAAACATTAGTAGCCGACAGCCAGAATCTTTGTAGAAATTAATAGGTGATTCAGGTTAGAAGTGTGTGTGTATGTGTGTGTGTGTGTGTGTGTGTGTGAATAGTATATGTACAGAAACTTTCTTATTGACTAAATGTGAGGGCTTTTTTTAAGTATTGCAAACTAAAGTCAGTTAGTATTTTGGTTACTTGGCTATTGCTGTGATAAAACACCATGACTAAGGCAACTTATAGAAGCAAGAGTTTAAATTAAGGTAACAGTTCCATTGGGTGAGAGTCCATTATGGAGAAGCAGAAATAGCAGGCAGCAGGCAGGGGAGGGGCTATGGGATGGGGGGTTTCTGGAGGGGAAACTGGGAAGGGGGATAACATTTGAGTTGTAGATGAAGAATATATCCAATAAAAGCAAATAAATAAATAAATAAATAGCAATGAGGACACCTCATTCAAACTACCACATTTTGCTCTATTAGCACCCACAATCTCTTGGCTATACTTTAATGTAAAATCCATTTAGTCCAACTTTAAAAGTCCCTACAATCTAAACACTGCTTAAAAATTGCAGTCTTCTGAGACTCTAAGCAATCTCTTAATTATAACTTCCTGCAAAATCAAAATGCAAATTACATACTTCAATCATACAGTGATACGAAATATACATTATCAACCCAAAAGGGAGGAATGGGGACACAGTGAAGAAATACCGAGCCAAATCAAGGCCAAAGCATGAGGGCAAACACCAAATCCTTTTATTACACCATGTTTGATGGAAAAGTGATGAGATGGCTCTGGTCTTTCGAGTGTGCTACTTATAAGACCTCTCTCTCTCTCTCTCTCTCTCTCTCTCTCTCTCTCTCTCTCTCTTTCTGTGTGTGTGTGTGTCTGTGTGTGTGTGTGGGTGGGTGTGTGATTGTTCTCATTCTTTGTGTGCAGCTCTCCTTGGCAGATATACCATGGCTCTGGCACGTCCAGCATCCTGGGATCTACAATGTAACCCAGGCTTCACTTTCACACAACAGCCTCTCAAATCCTTTGGCTTTATTGGTTTTTTTCCTGGATGGGCTGCCTCACCCACCAACCTATTACCTGATCTCAGCAGCTCCCCTTGACTGTAGAGAAAGATTCCAGTCTCTTTACTTGTTTATATTTCATGACTCTAAAGACAGAACCACACAGATGACACTGCCAAGTTTAGATACCTTCTTGGGGTGAATCTGCACTGCTGTGGGGTACACTGTGTGAAGGTGTGTCTCTGTATATTCAATTGTTAATTCTGTGCCAGCAGAGAGCTGAATCCTGGAAGGTCATGGTATTGTTATTTTTTTTATTATTGGATATTTTCTTTATTTACGTTTCAAATATTATCCCCTTTCCCACCCACCCCACCAGAAATCCCTATCCCATCCCCCCTCCCCTGCTACTATGAGGCTCCATAACAAAGACACATGCTCCACTATAGCTGCTGTACTGTACTGTCTCCCCCACACCACCTAGAGCATATGTGCAGCAACTTTTGTTAATTCCTTGGGCCATTATTATTTTTTTTTCACAATTTGGAAGTTTAGCTGAATGGGGCATCCTTTCCTTTATCCCAATACAGATTTGGACCTTCCTTAATGTCGCCAGTCTAGTCTCCCTAAGAGTTGCAGCCTTCTTCCAGTGAAAGCAGTAATTGTAACATTAACCTTGGGGGTGCCTTTTTACTCCCCCAACTAGTTTTCTGTACCACTTTTTTCTTTTTTCATTGAAAACTGTATAATAGTGATTGCTAATCACCATGCAACAGAGTAAATACTGGGCTGTCTTAAATCTCCTCTGTCAAAGAAATTAGTCCATTGCTTTTTAAGTTAGCCTCAGGCAAGCTCTTAGGACAAGGACAGAAACCAGCCACACTCTTTGCCCAGCACTTCACAGGAAGAAGTATAAGGATTACAACTTGAGGCCAACCTGATCTGTATATGGACACTCTGTTCCAAACAAACAAAAGACTGCAAAATTAAATACACGCACTAGAACCAACACATAGATGGCATTTTTCATTACACTGAAACGTGGTAGTGACTCTCTCTGCTTGAGAGCCTCAGTAAGCTCATGAATGACAACCTCCTTGGTCACTGGATCTGGTCTCAGCATGAATCACAGGCACAGCAAAGACAGATCTGTGAGACTTCGTACAGCACATTGCTTTAAACCAATTTTTAGAAGCAGTATTTTATAAAATAAAATAACAATAAGGAAAGCAGGGATCATATATTAACATTATGAAGTATTACATAGTGAATATAATTGTGTACTATTCTTCTATTGGCTGTTGGGGCCATAGTTTTAGTAGTACCACCACCCTAAACACAAAGGATTGCAAAGCAAAACAGCTAAAATAGGATTTTTTTTAAATCAATTATAATCTGTCATTGTCCAGTATGAGATCCATCACTGATGAAAACATCGGTAGACAGCTTTCATCTCACAATTGAGCTTCACACTCATAAACATAACTCCTCACTTCATACCTGGAAAAACTTCAAGCTAATGTGGAACAATAGGGCACTTCATTTTCTATACCAGTTAATTCCCATGTCCTCAAAATATCACATTTGTCCAAGCACAAAAGAAAATCCTCATCATTATTTTTCTTCTTACCTCTACATCTAATTCATCTTCAAGTCCTTTTTGCTCCACCTCTAGAATCCATCAAATTTTCTGTCACATTCCAACCCTGATCCTATGCATTAGAGCAGGTCACATCCCACCAGATAGAACACCCATATAAACAAAATAAATAAATTTAAAAATAAACAAATAAAAATTAAAATCCAAGAAATAAAATAGTCTTTGGTGCAAAGTAAGTTCCCCTCTAACCACTAACTCTGTCAAGACAACCATTTGTCTGTGTCCTTTCAGAAACAGTCAACGCATCACATATAATTTCAGATGTTTGCTCTTGAATGGACCCTCCTTCTGTTCTGCCAGTCTGAACTAGTTCTGCATTTTTCTTCTGACATCAGTCTGGGATTCGTATTACTTTCTTGAATTGCCCTGGCTGAATGGAATTGCCTAGGTCATTTTCACTTCCCTTTTGTAAAGTTCCAAGTTGTATCTATAATTTCTGAGAGCATTGAAACAGCCTATTTAACTCAAGTTAACCTATTAATATAAGGCTCCTATAAAAATGGAATAATGCTCCATTTATTGATGAGGCAAAAGTTGTAGATTCACTACTATCATATTTCCTCATCTCTGGTCAATAAAAGAAAGATTCCTCACAGAATGAGCCCTTCACATACCCACCCACCCACCCCCACCCCCCACCCCCACCCCCCACCCCCCCCCCACCCCCCGCAACCCCAGAAGTTGCCATCTTGAGTTAGGGGCAAATTAGTAAAAGCATATTGGATGTCAATGAATTTTTGAACCATGATGTATAAGGAACCTGAAGATAAACCAGTTGATGACTGGCTCTCATATATCTTCTAGAAGTCTCTTTCCAGCCCTGGTCCTATGCATTAGAGCAGTTCACATCCCATCGGAACTCTACCACCAAGATTGTTACACTGCATGTGGAAGAGAACCTTCTGTAGCTCCTTCACTCCTCAGATAAACTTACTAACAATTCAACACCTGTGGATACACCTAATTTATACAAAGTTAATCAAATATTAGAAATCATGTGACCATATGGAGGTGCTTAGTACTAAGTTATTGTGAAAAATCTATTTACCTGAAATATACATTTAAATTTTACTGATTTTACTTCTTATTAAAGTGGAATTAAAGCAAGGAATTTGTTGTGGAATTTCCTACATCATGCACCAAAGTATGTGTGTGCAGTATTTGTGATACAATAGCAAGAATTCAACTTTAAGAGATCTGCAACGTGTCTTCAGTGCTTAAGACTCAGGAGCTTGGCTGAAGAGGGGACAGAAAGGCTTGTAAGAGCCAAGGAAGAAGTTTCCCAAGAGATTTCATCTCCTAGCAGTGAATGTCAGAGAAGCTATAACCAGGAATTCTCATCACCATGGCTACCTAAACAAGACCTAACAAGACCAACACCAACAGACATGCTGACACAGAATGAGGAAATCTCATGGGATCTCAACCCTAGGTAAAGAACTACAGGTACCTGAAGAATGTCAAAAATAGAATAAATACTCTTCTTTGGGAAAGAACCTACAAATTGGTTATCCAGCATCAAATAGCCTTGGACTTTTATACATATAAGTAATATTAAACAGACAGATCAGGTTGTATTTATGTATTTAGTACTATATATACATATATGTGTTCATAAGTGTGTGTATATTTGTGTGTGCACATACACACACACAACTAGAATTTCAAAAATAGAGACCATGAATTTGATAGAGCAAAAGAGTGAATGGGATGGATGGAGGGAGGAAAAGGAAGAGGAAAAATCAGTGTAATGATATTTAAAATTTAAAAACTAAAAACATATTTTTTAAAAGTGCTTCATCTTACTCATAATTTATCTGGAATATCTTAATTCTCCTTTTTTGGAATTTAGAATCCTTTGCCCACTCACACTTCCAGAACAATGTCTTCATCCTTATAATATTTCCAGTCACACACAATTTCTAGTGTATCTTAGGCCACAGACTAATAAGTACTCATAGTTAAGTGTTCTTCCTACTTAATCGGAAATAGGTCCAAAGGAGCAATTCCATTCTTCATTCTGCAGTGAGAATATCTTACTAGTAAAATAAAGCAACCCAATGGTTTTGGCTGAATGAGACTTCCAAGTATATTCTTCCCACCATTGTAGTCTCCATCACAATTGTAACTAGTCTTTGTGGTAGTTCTGAGATTAGATCTTGAGTATTGGCTGAAGAACCTATAGTACTCCAGTAAAAAAAAAAAAAACAACAACAACAACAACAACAACAACAACAACAACAAACAACAAAGAAAACTCTTCCAGTCCTTCCTCATTTTATTTTCACTCAGAACTCTATGAGGCTCAATCCTTAGACTTACGGGCTGCAACCCAAATATGACTATGCCACCTTAGCTTATATTAACATAGCATCTACTACACACCTCATCTTTGCACCTACACAGATGCACTTGATTCTTCATATTTAGAACCTCTAATTTATTTCTCTACTAGGATGCAGATGAGTTATAAATTACTATATTCAATTAATTCTCGATGTGTCTCTGTACACAATAGAGATGCTCCCTAGAATATTTTTAGTTTTATGAGTTAAATCAACCTCAACCTCGCTGACATTTGTTTGTATTTTGGTGGATTGTTTTGTTGTTGTTCTTAAATTTGTTTGTTATTTGTTTGTGCGTTTGTTCATTCTTTGGTCTTATTGTTTTTTTTGCTTGTTTTGGTTTGTTGTTGGTTTGGGGGTTTTGGACGTTTAGTTTGGTTTTGGGGGGGGCAGAGAGAGACAGAGAGAGAGAGAGAGAGAGAGAGAGAGAGAGAGAGAGAAGAGCATGATATTGTGTAGGAGGTGGAAAGGATTTGGAAAGAGTTTGGTGGAGAAGGAAAACATGATGAAAATGTATTGCATAAAAATAAAATAAATTTTTAAAAATTATGTTATTCTTAAAAAAAACCTTCTCCCAAAACAAAATTCTTTGAGAACATATAATATGCATCATTTACTTTTCCACCTGAAACCCTGGGTTTCTTCAATTAACTGTGCTATTGTAAGGGCCTTGTACAAATGTTCATGGATAGAGACACGAGGTAAGTTCCATTCATGGAGTAACACCTAGAAAAACAAAATAGGTAGAGACACACAAGGCAGTATGGAGGAGAGTTGTGTTAAAAAAAAAAAAAAAAAACACAGTGAAGGACATTACCAAAGGCAGTGATACAGTACAGTGGCAGTTTGCACTTTGGCTTTGGGAGACCATGACATTGTTCAAGAAAGTACATGCATCAGGGCTGGAGAAATGGCCCAGCAGTTTGAGTGTTCCCTGTATAAGCATAAGGACCTGAGTTCAGAGCCCCAAAGCCACGGAGAGATGAAAGGAGAGAATCAACTCTACTGAGCAGTCCTCTGACCTCCAAAGAATGACACAGCCTGCTTACCTCAAGTGCACATCACACATATATGTACGCACAAGCACACATTCATGCATGCACACACTATTATCAACTAATTAATATTTAAAATTTAAATCCTACATAGATCCTACATAGTGTTCTATGGGATATCACACTTAGTCACTTCAACACTCTAAGAATTTCTAGTGGATTCATTTTTTTCTGTATCCCAGACATAATTTTTCATTTGCCCAAATTTTTGCCAATGTAAATTTCTGTGTTGTACATAAATGCACAGTTATGAAGAGACTAGTCTCTATGCACACTGTAAGACAACACCTTGAAATTACATAACCAAAGGGAGTTTGTCTTCTGATAGAAAAAGAGCCAATTAACTCAACATCCTATAGCATGCTGTTCATAGCTTCTTAATTAAAAATAGAAAAAATAGAAAAAAAATCGACTGTGGACTCAGGAGAGCTTTGTCCACCAGCTCCAGAGTTCTATAATTCAGGATACAGCGGGTGTTGTGATTAGGAAACAGTCTTCCTCTTCTGTAGCTCATGACAAATTTGATTTATAAAATCAAATCAGAGGACTTTTAGAGCTACTCTTCCTGCCCTATAGTTTGCATTTTTTTATTCGATATATTTTTATTTACATTTCAAATGATTTCCCCTTTTCTGGCCCCCCACTCCCATAAGCCCTCTTCCCTTCCCCTGTTCTCCCACCCACCCCTTCCCACTTCCCTGTTCTGGTTTTGCCTTATACTGCTACACTGAGTCTTTCCAGAACAAGGGGCCACTCCTCCATTCTTCTTGTACCTCATTTGATGTGTGGATATGTTTTGGGTATTGCAGTTTTCTAGGTTAATATCCACTTATTAGTGAGTGCATACCATGATTCATCTTTTGAGTCTGGGTTACCTCCCTTAGAGGAGGAAATAATTTTAAATCTCACCTCCAAGAGCTTGGCAAAGAATTGCTGTTACTGAGAGGTCTATCAAGAGTTCACTTAGCAGGAGCCAAGGTATAGAGTGTGCCCTTAGGGGACTTTCAAGCCAGTGGCACTAATGTAATGTTACAAATTAGAGAACAAAACGGACAATGCCAATATAAAAGAAAACAACCCATTATCAGCAAGAACTCCAGGCTTCATGGGTGTTACAGGGATGACTCCAGAGTCCTGCTACAAGCAGAGTGGGCCATGAGCTAGAAGGAAATAAGAGAACTGAAACTTCAGGGAGACAATGAGAGTCTGCCAGTCAGCCATTGAAGAGAACTTCCCACTCCTTTCCAAGGACAGGCAGTGGGTATGCGAGCATGAGCACTTTCCTCTCAGTCTCATCCCATTCTCAGCAGGGCCCATAGAGCCATGTCCTAACCTCGCTCCATCCATTCTGTCCTTTTCCACTGTGACACAAGCCTTTTGTGGCAAGAGAGATAGAGAAGCGATCCCAGAAATGTATCCAGAGAAGTACTTTGACATTTCCGAAGGCCAAAGCACTCCAACCCCTTAACACTTCTTTCATTTGGCCACCATCTACCTAATGGCATACATTTGGCCTCCCCGCACTGGGCCATTCCTCCTGGTACCAGAGGCCAAGCATGTGAAGAAGACTTTGGCCCAATGCGTCCTCCGATTTTCTGGACCTCTTTCATTCCTTCTCTTTGGCTTGAAATGAGTACAAATTGACAAAATGGAATCATTTCTGCTTGGCATAGACTTTGGCAACCCGAGAACATGGGGAAAGCCAGGTCCACATTGACTCTCCCCCATGTTCATCGGCATGTAAAGTTCCAAGATGGAAATTTGTTTCCCCTGCAGTTTTATGACACTTCTACTGCCTGATTATCCCACTTTATGGCAATTTGCATCGTTATGGGCCCGAGGCGAATGGAACAAATTGCCATAAAATGTTGGGAATGTCCTAAATCATGGCTCTGTCTGGCCTGCTGAATGATGCCACAGGGGTTGAATTCAGATGGCTTGGTTCAGTTTGCTGCAAATAGTACTCGCTTTCAAATAAAGGCCCATGATGGTTAGGCATGCAAAAATGAGACTCTGGAAGGATGACGACATCGATAAGCCCCAGGATCCTGTTATCACATCTGTGGCTCTGCTTTTACTAACCTCTCTCATGAATCCATTTATGAAAGTAGATTCTTTGTAGGAAGAAACCCTGTTAGTTTGGGATACACAAGAGACAATGAAGCTGGAACTAAAGTAGCAGAACTGCGGTGCTACCATCTGGGTTTTGTATGCTTGCTCCAGACACTCCCACTGGCTACTTAGATTCTGACATATGGAGACAACACCTTTACTACATATGAAGTTTTACAGTGACACATGAAAGAAATAGGTGCAGAATGCCCAGATACGAAGCCATCTGATGGAGACACAGCTAGAGTCCTGAGCAAATCATTAAGGACAAGCCACACTTGCACGTATTCTCCAGGCAGTAGAAAATATTTTTTTTAAAAAAATGAGCCTTTACAGAGCCTGGCTTTATATTATTTCAACAACATATTTTTATCTAACACTTGTCTTAAAGGAAAAGCAATTAAAAATTGTCATTGGTGGAGCATTTATTGTGTGCCAAGGCTGAATTATCAATTGAATTGGTCCACCCTCCTCCTTTAGCCACTTACGGATGTGCAGATTCATTATGAGAGGCTGAAACACTTGGATAGGAACTAAGATGCACAGCTAGAATGAGAACAAAGACCTCATCTTCCCATAAATTGCATGCCCTCCTCTATGCCACACAGTCACACTATAAAAATCAACCTCTCTGCTAAATTAACATTATTATTGGTTCTATAATGAACCACAAATATAAAAGACTCTTGAATAATTTCAACAATGCCACATATATGGACTCTCTTGGGTGATTCTCATGACTCATTTGTATATTACAGCATTTGCTTTGAACTGCAGAGCCTTTCCAATTCCATTGTCATTTTCTAACCGTGTCACATTCACTGTTTGAGTTTTCTTTTCTGTTGCTGTGATGAATATACTTGCAAAAGCAGCCTCAGGAAGAAAAGGGTATTTCTACTCACAGTTTTAGGCTGCAATCCATTGTGGCAGCACGTGCTTGAAACAGCTGGTCATATCTGCTTTGCACATATGACTCTTCCCACAGTCGGGGAAGAGAGCAATGGATGAGAAGATCTAGAGATGCAATGGATGAGAAGATCTAGAGATGCAATGGGTGAGAAGATCTAGAGATGCAGTGGGTGAGAAGATCTAGAGATCAGCTTATTTTCTCAACTCACCCATGGTCAGAGCCTTTGCGTAAGGAATGCTGTGCCCCCAGTGGGCAGATGACATCATCTTCAATGAGCAATCATGATAATCCCTTATAGGCCTATCCAGAGGCCCATCACCCAGATGAGTAGATTCTGTCAAGATGAAAATTAAGAGTTTATTCTTTAATTTTTTAGAGAATTTCATGAGTACTGTTTTTATATAATTTCCACCCAACTCTTTCTTCCCCCTTCCAATGTCTCCTATTTCCCCTCACTTCCTCTCCCTCTCAACTTTGTCTTCTTCTTCCTCCTCCTCCTCTTCTTCTTCTTCTTCTTCTTCTTCTTCTTCTTCTTCTTCTTCTTCTTCTTCTTCTTCTTTTCTTTTCTTTTCTTCTTCTTCTCCTCCTCCTCCTCCTCCTCCTCCTTTTCCTCCTCCTCCTCCATCTTCAATTAACAGTGTCATGGACCCACTTTATATTAACCATCACATTCACTCAACTCAGAATGAAAATATTCTGGCCTCATTTTTAGTTTTTAATGTATTCATATCTAAAGTCAGAAACCTTATACCAATTCTTTAAAATGTGTGGTACAAATGCCTTACTAATATGAAAAACAATCCAAATTTCTTTTTTATTAGATACTTTCCATACTCACATTTCAAATTTTATCCCCTTTCCCAAGAAGCACCTAAAGAAATATTCAACATCCTTAGTAATTGGGGAAATGCAAATCAAAACAACTCTGAGATTCTACCACACACCAGTCAGAATGGCTAAGATAAAAAAAACTCAGGTAACAGCAGGTGCTGGCAAGGATGTGGAGAAAGAGGAACATTCCTCCACTACTAGTAGGATTGCAAGTTGGTACCACCACTCTGGAAATCAGTTTGACAGTTCCTCAGAAAATTGTACATAGTACTACCCGAGGATCAAGCTATACCATTCCTCGGCATATACCCAGAAGATTCTCCAACATCGACACAAGCTCCATTATGTTCATAGTGACCTTATTTATAATAGCCAGAAGCTGGAAACAACCCAGATGTCTCTCAGCAATCAAAATTTCATGAATTATATTGTGGTTCAAATATCTTTATCAAAGTATCAATCAAAGAAACAAGATGCAAGGGTTTGAGAGAGGGCATGATTCATAAAGTGTTGGTTGCTTTAACATAAGGATCTGAGTCCTTAGTACACACATTAAAAACAAAACAAACAAACAGTAGCAGGTACAGTACTGAACTCTTGTAATATCAGCATGGGGGAAGAGCAGACAACAGGAGGATGTTTGCAGCTTACTGGGCAAATGGGTGGACTTTAAGTTCAGTAAGGGATCCTGCCCTCCCTTACCCCAAAGAGATGTATAGAAATTGGGAAAGATCCTGATATTGGCCTCTGGCCTCCTTATACACACATAACCCATGATCACTCACATACAAATACATACATATACATATCACACATGTATGTAAATATATATACACAGCATCAAGATGTAAACTCATTAAGCTTGCTTTCTTGTTTGAGGCAACATCTGTCAATCATCTTGGAGAAACAAATAACCCCATAATGAAGAGAGTCTGCCAATAACAATTTCACTTTCTTTTCCTGAGGGTTTGACTCATTGCTGATTATAGATGATAGTCAAGCTCTCCCCAATCAAATGTGAGTAGAAATTACAAGTATTTCTTTCAGGCAAGGTCTTCTAAGAACCAGTGTGCCCTCTCTTCAAATTCCATTGGCTGAGAGCAAAAGATCATAATGTTCTGCTTCCACATGATTAAAAAAAAAGTCATAAGACCCTTTTAAAAAGTTTGGTCTTCCATCGAGAGTGCCTATCACAATAGGAAAAGTTTATTTACATGAGACTAGAGAGGTGGTTCAGTAGCTGACAGCATGGACAAATTTTGCAGTTTCCAGCACTCTCATGGTGGCTAACAGCTATCTATAACTCTAGTTTCAGGGGACTCAGACTGTTAGGATTCTGTCTAAGCTCCACCCCACAATTACCTGGCAACAGTCAGGTATACCCTGCCCCACAGTTGCCTGGCAACAGCCAGGTAGGCCTGGCCTATAAAAGAGGGCACTGGGCCCCCTCCTCTCTCTTACCCCTCTTGCCTCTTGGCACTCTCACCTCTCTCCTCTCTGCCCCTCTTGGGCTCTCCTCCCTTACCCCCTCTCTCCACGTGGTCATGGCCAGCCTCCACTTCTCTACTCTCTCTCTCTCTCTCTCTCTCTCTCTCTCTCTCTCTCTCTCTCTCTCTCTGACTTTCTCTGCCTCCACTCTCCCATTAACTCCCATCCTCTGCCCTAAATAAACTCTATTCTATACTATGTCTGTGTGTGTCTGGTCCTCAGGGGGAAGGGATGCCTGGACATGGGCCTGCTGGGGTATCTCCTTCCCCACAGTGCCATGTACCACATTCTCTAAACCTCTTTCTCTATTTATGAACCCAACACAGACTTCTTCTGACTTCCTTGGGGACTGCACATACATAGCACACATACATATGCAGGCAAGAGTCTCATACCCATAAAATAAAAATAAATCTTAGGGAAAAAAAAACTATTGCGAAGCTAAAAACTATTGATACTTTAGGTTGTACTGTATACAGAAGACCTAAGCAATTCTCTGTGCAAATGGTTTTTTAGAATGACCACATTTTAACTGTAATCCAAATACTAGTTTTGGATTCAAGGTTTCTAATTTACAAACTGATTCAAATCCTTATGCATGCTATGACTCAACCATAAAAATTCATTGAGCACCTAGCATACTCTGGGCATAGTTCTGGGTTTCAGTTACAACAATGGTAGCCAAGGCAATCTTCTTCCTATGTTCATAGAGATTTTATTATACTCTGGAAAAATAAAGAATATGAACATGTACATAATACAAATGAATAAATAAGGTGGTGCTAAATAGAATAGATGATGGGGGTGACTTTATATGGGAATTTTAGATATTCTTTTCTGAAGATAAATAACAAGGGTTCGTTAATTTAGTATACATATTCATACTCTGTAAAGTTAACTAAACTGAATATATGTTTTCCAGGATTCCCTTACTTGAATAAGGTCATAGCTGCATATGGGACACACACATTCTTATGCAGTTATTCTCTCTCTCTCTCTCTCTCTCTCTCTCTCTCTCTCTCTCTCTCTCCCCTCCCTCCTTCCCTCCCTCCCTCCCTCCCTCCCTCCCTCTCAACATAAGCCAGACTTATTCTCTTTGTGCTCAGAAGTTAAGGCACCAGACCTGTGATCATTCAAACACCATTTTTGATTGACGGTTTCACTTCACTGACCTGTGTCACTAATATAGCATGCTATTGATTTTATCTCCTGCATAATCTCAGCCTTCAATCTCTTTGAGTCATTAGCCATGAGTCCTTTGGCTCTTAAATGAGAGTGTTAGCTTCTCCTGCAAGGCATCTGTAGGACTACAGTAGGATGTTTGGGGTCAGTTGAAGAATGAAAGGTTCTACCTCATCTTTGCGAGTAGTCAATTTTGACCTTACCATCCCCCACTCTGTGCCTATCTTTCCTGTGGCTTCTCATATACAAGAACATTGGTTTTCCTGAAACTCCATTTTCTTCACACTTCATAGTTTAATTTCCTGAGTATTGTGTACATTTGGCTTAGGTTCTACGGGGAATGCAGACTGCAGAGAGCTTTATCATGTGGCCCCTATGCAGTAGAGTCTATTAGTGTCCCACTAGTGAAGAGATTGTGTTCATCAAACCCAACTGAGTGGTGACATTGAAACTCAGGCACTGGGAACACAATAAGCAAATCATAACAATTAAATGTTGCACCGCCATCTCTGTCTTACTCCATGGGTCTGTTTTGTTAGGCTTAGGAATTTCCCAAGTGTTCCTCTCACCAAAATTTATGTCCCAAGTTTGTGAGTACACAGATGAGGAATGCAATAAATAGATTAAAGAATGATATTTGAGAGAAGGAAATGTATTTAAAAGTCATTCATCCTTACTGCACAGAGAGGAAAGCATATTGCAAAGAAGAGACCGCACAAGTGGAGCCAAGTCCCTTGTGAGGAACCTCTGCCTAAGGGCTGTGGTTGGATGTCATGTCACACCCCAAATCTCAGTGTACTTCAGTCCAACGACATCAGATAATGGTGTCAGGGTCTGGGACACTCTGTGAAGCTTCTCTGGAGCCAGAACTGCAAATGAAGACTTGTTTGTATGTAAGACTACCTCTCTGGTGTCCTCTGGCCCAAGGTAAAATAATTCTATTTTTTATCCGCAGGTTATAAGGGCCCTTTCTGGATTAATTTAAGTCCCTTTCGACACTTGAACTGGAAGCACTATTAGAAATATCCCTTCCAATAATTCTGCTAATAGTTTCTGGCAAACTTGAACCTGGAGTGGCATTTGAATGAATGTATCTGTAGTGGGCTCTGCAGGAATCAATATGTCATTCTGATTCATTCTCGGTTTCTAGAGGGAAAGTATTTATTTTCTAAGGGTGAAATGGGAATCATTGCAGGATGTAGAATACAGAAGGCCTACAAGACAGCCTCTTCCCCTTATTACTCCTGAAGAATTAACCCACAGGAACTTTAGAAGGAATGCTGTGGACCTCTTCTGAGATCTCTCCAATATCCTATAGGAACATCAAATATCCCTATGGGAGTTTAATAATTTTCATCATTTTGACATTATGATTTTGTCTGTAAAAATACTTTGAAGGCCAGCAGGCCATAAACCAGGGCAGACTCCATCACCAGTCTATAAGCACATGAGAATGTGTCTCGAAGGAGAATTGATTTTTATTTCCTCCAGCGAAGATAAAAAAGTCTTATCATCTTAAGAGAAATGAAGAAAGTTATTGGCCATTATTGATTCCTCTATAATAAGGAGCTCTTAACAATAGCAAGAGCCTAAGTCTTCATAATAATAAAACTTCTACCCCAATAAAAGGGAAAATTCTTCTTGTGGAAGCAAAATTAAGATCAAACCCCCAAAGCTTTAAGTTTCCTCAGAGACAAAGTCCATCTGCCTTTGCCTTGTTGTATTAATAAGCTTTCTAATGATAAAATAAACACTCAAGACAACCATCTTTTAAAGAAAAAATGTTTAGTTAGGATTAAAGGGTCAAGTTGGCCCAGTTGCTTAAGATTGTGGCTAGGCACATGAGAACATGTGGCAAGGCAGAGCTGCTTACTTTGGGTGACTGAGAAGGAAGAGAGAAGAGGAAGGAACAGGAGTGGCAATATCTCCTTTGGGTGCCCTCAATGACATAGCTTTCTCAAAGTAGTCTTTGATGGTTTCACTGCCACCCAATAGCACCACAGGCTTTCAACGCGTCTGGACTTTGAAACCTAAGCAATAGCACATGAACAGACCACAATGCAACTGGAAGACATGACCATTAAAAGTTCAGAGCATCATCTGGAATTCTTGATGTAGCTGGAAATTAACTCTAGTAGAACTAAATGACATTTAACTTTATTTCCTCTCACTAGGAATTATAAAACATGAGAAACCCGGGGCTCTTGGGGGGTCAATTATAAAACGCGTCTGTCTTACTGTCCTTAGGACTAGACTACTTTGGAGTCCAGTTCAGCCTCCACTCTTTGAGAAAGACAAGTGTACGTAATCCATAAGCCTCAAAGCCATGTCTTTGCCTGGTTCAAAGGACTGCCTGTGCTGGGCACAGTCAGCTCTATGACACCAAGAGGAAGAATCAACATATAAGATCCTGCCAGGTATAGCCTTCCTGGGAAAGTACAGGGAAAATGAACTCCCTGGTTCCTGAAATGTTAATAGAGGTCACTGGAAAAGAATCAGTGCCACTGAGAGGGGTTCAATAGAGGAAGATTCCATGTAAGTCATGACAGCTGTTACCACCACATGCAACACTCACTGCAAGTTCACCACAAACACAATAGGCTAAAGATTTAAGCACCTAGTCCAGGCTGTGGCCTTTTGTCATGGAGCAATATATTTACCGTAGACATGCTTTGTCATCGTCATAACTGTGACATAGTTGTGCCCTGTTGCTGGAAGCCACTTCTCTGATGTTTTCACCAATAGATTTACAGGATCTTTACTTATGCCTTGCTTTGTTCTGCTCTGTCAAGACTTCATGAAACTGTTTCTTGGTTGGAACACAGACCTTTGGGTAATCGAAATCTGTGTTCTTGTTTACACATACTCCGGTTCCAGAATAAACCCTCCGTCCTCTTTAATGTGAGAATAGTGTTTATGCACTGACATGACCTACAGACTTGTTTTGCAATCTCTGTTTTCCAGCGCTTTTTAAATTTAATTATTAGATGCAAAGTAGCAAGCTTCCTTCCGGAATTTTCATAGACACCTGTTTTGGGTTAATCTTCTCTACCACCTCCTCCTTCCCCAATTCTCCCTACCCCTCATCCCCTCACACATATTTCCACCTCAGTGTTCTCTCTTTGATTTTTCAGGTCACAGGTGTTCTAGTACCCTTCTTTAACTTGTCCTTAAATCCCCAACATTCCCCTGTCTTGTGCACCACATTTTTCTCCCTCACTCCATAGATGCACATATGTAACAATTAGAAACTGAGATCTGCCTATAAGAGCAAGCATAAAAATAGTGCTTATCTTTTTAAGCCTTAGTAACCTCGTTCAATATTTTTTACCATTTCATTCATATTCCTTCAAATTGTATAATTTTTATAGTTAAATAAAATTCCATTCTGTATATCACTACATATTCATCATCTATTATTTATTGATGGGCACCTGGGCTGATTCCATTCCCTTGCTATTGTCAATAACATTGCAATAAACATGGATGAGCAAGGATCTCTGAGGTAGGATGGAATCCATTGAGTATATGCCAGGAGTGGTAGAGCTGGTTATAAGGTAGTTAGATATTGACCCATTTAAAAACATCCACATTGATTTCTACCATGCTTGGACCAGTTGGTCTTCCCACCAACAGTGAATAGGGTTCCTCTTTGCCCACACTCATGCCAGCATTTTTTGTCATTTGCTTTAAAAAAAAATCATAGTTATTCTGATGAGAATGAGAGTTAATTTTTATTTCCCTAATGAATAATGTTGTTGAACATGTTTTTCTCAACTTTTAAATTTTGCAGTACTGTTTTAAATTTTTGAAAAAAAATTTAACTGTCTCTAATCCATGGGAATCGCCTTCACCTCCCTTTCTACTCTCTTTCATCTTTTGCTTCTGCTTCCCACCAGTCTCACCAACTAACAAGCTTCTTCCCAACTAGTGCCCTTCCTAGTCCCATCACGTTGTGTTTTTTGTTGTTGGTGGTGGTGTTTATGGCAGTGGTAGTGGTAGTGATGGTGACAATAGGAAGCTGGGGGTGGTAGTGGTGGTGGTTGTGGAGATGGTGGTGATGGTGCTGCTGCTGGTGTTGGTGGTGATGGTGATGGTGGAGATGGTAGTTGGTGGCAGGCTCTGAGGAAATGGTCACAGCAGTTATGTGTTCATGATTGCAATGGCCATGTCATGTCCAGAAGATAGAGCTAGAAATAAGACAAGGCTTCATGGCATTCTTCCGTGTCCTCGAACTCTTGTAGTATTTTACTCCCATTTCAGTGATGCTTCTTGAGACTCGGAGAGAGTAATGTCCATTAAGGGCTGAACACTCAACAGTCACTAATTCTTAGCAATCTGAACTGTTCTTAACCCCATTTTGACTGTTAATCACTGACAAAATAGGCTTCGATAACCAAGACTGTGAGCTGGACTAGCCGATGGGTAGAAACAAATATCTAGAAGCCAGCTTAACAGCATCATGTCCATTTTTTCAGAATAGCAATAGCAGATTTCCCCCATGAGACCTATAAACTCTCCAGCCATAAGCTTTTTAATAGATCCACAATCCCAGACTTGTATTTTCTCCAACAAAATGGGCCTCAGATCCAATCAGGACATGACAGATTGCCCCTGGAACATTCACATCACTAATATGCCTATGGGTATATCTTGTTAGGCATGGCTCCACAGCTGGGGGTGGTTACTAACTAATGAGCCTTGTCTCCTAGTAGCCTACATATCACCTTCCAACATTGCGAATGTTAACAACAAGGAGGAAACAGCAAGTTCAGTTCCGGCTTCATTTCTCAGTGTTCTGTATTCGGAATGTGTAGATTGTTTAACCATCATTTTTTTTGTTGTTGTTGTTGTTGCTGTGATGAAATATCCTAACAAAAGAAACTTAAGGTAAAAGGATTTATTTGAGCTCACAATTCTGGAATTGTTCATTCTGGCAAGGAAGATGTGACTGCAAACAGGAAAAGTCTGATGTCAAGAAGAGGCTCGCCAATCACAGTGTGTCTAAACTCTGGAGAGTAACCAGAAATGGGCCTGGACTACAAAGCCTCAAGCCCCACTCTCAGCAAGCCACTTGTAGTGATGTTGCGTCTTCTAAATAAAGGTTCCACAGCTTTCCTAAACAGCCCCACCAGCTGGGGGCCAAGTGTTCAACACTGCAGAAGTATATAGGAGACATTTTGTTTTCAAACTACAAGGTCTAGTTCTAGCGACAATCAACAGCAGCAGTAATAGCTCTAAAAGCCTCCCTGGGCATGAGAGAGTCAAATCTGGGATTTAGGTTTGAGACTCTGTGACTTCTGGAAGCGGAATTAGCAACTCAAATAGTTAAGAAAATTTTTGGTTATTTGACTTTCATAATTTGAGAATTCTCTGTTTCATTACCTCGTTTACTGGCTGTGCTGTTCATTTTCTACTCTTCTGAGTTCTTTGTATACTCGAGATATTAATCTTCTGACATATGTGTAGCAGGCAAATATTCTCTTCCATCCTGTGTACTTATCTTCCCTCACTCAATTAACTCTCCCCTTTGTTGTTTAGAAGCTTCATTTCATGAGGTACCACTTGTTGATAATTACCCTTATTTACTGAGTGATGGGAGTTCTCTTAAGAGCGTCTCCATCTTCACATGTTTTCTTTATTTTTACCCTTATCAATTTCCAATCTTTAACTACGGTATAAGATTTATTTGGATTCGCTTTTTGTACAAGTAAGAGATAATGGTCTGGTGCCATTCTTCTGTGTGGGGGCATCCAGATTTCCTAGAGCCATTTGTTAAAGAGCCTGTCTTCCCCCCAATGTGCACTTTTAGCAATTTTTGCTAAATCAAATGTTTGTAACTATGTGGGTTTAAGTCTAAGTCAACAATTCCTTTCTACTGATCGCCATGTCTGTTTTGGCATCATGCTGATTTTATTACTGTAGCTTCATTGTATAAATGGAAATCAGGTATGGTGATGCCTCTTGCATTACACTTTTGCTCAAGTTTCATTGATTATCTCATATCATTTGTGCTCACCATAAATTTTATGATTTTTTTTCTAATTCTGTGAAGAATGATATTGGTCTTGGGTCTGGGCTTTGAGGGATGATATAGTGAGTCACACAGTGAGCTCAAATAATAAACCCTTTTCTAATGTCTTGGGTCTGGCCTTCAAGGGAGACACTAGGATGGTTCCATAACAGATTTATCAGGAGAGATGTTCATGTCATAAAAAAAACAGCAGGCTAGGAGGTCTGAACAGAGTTTAGGCCTCAATGCTGTAAATATAGAGTTCAGGCCCATGAGGCCAGAGTAGATATCATGGGAGAAGAAGCTTCCAGACCACAAGGCTAAGAGTTCACAGCACTGCTAATAGCCAGGCTATCTCTGCTTTCCTGGTAGCAAAGGAGGGATGAGTCTGCATTCTAGGGAACAATGTAACCCTGAAAAGGAAGAAGGAAATAGGGAAGAAAGAAACATTGAAATATACCCATTATATGGGTGGGTGATGTGCTGGTAAACTTTCTTAAGGAATTGAGAATTAGGCCATCTCCTGGGGATTTTGTTACAAAATTACAAATTCACCTAAGGGTTCTATGTAGTGCGGGTTGGCATTTTCTTTACAGTAGCTTTAAGAGTAAACAAGACTGAGGCTCAGGAAGATGATTATAGCCCAATTAGACCTGAGCACACAACCTAACTATTTTGATGGGGATTGCATTAAATCTGTAGATTGCTTTTACAAATTGAATCTGTAATATAAACATGTTCATGGTATTTATTCTTCCAATCCATAAGTTTGGGAGGTGTTTCAATTTTCTAGTGTCTTCAATTTCTCTCTTGACTATCTTAAAGTTTTCATTGTAGCAGTCATCTTATTCTAGTTACAATTTTCATAGGAGTAGATTAAATACTCTTAAATTTTTCAAGGAGCCTCACAAAAACATGAAGTATCAAAAGAATCTTAACCAAAAAGGACAAAGCTAGAGAAACCATATTACAAATTATCAAACATATACTGCAGATCCTTAGAGAAAAAGGCTAACACGCACAGACATATGACCAATGAAATAACCCAATACTAAATTTATATATTAACTCCCAAAGTAGTTCCCCTCCATGGCCTCTGGATCAGCTCCTGCCTCAGGTTTCTGCATTGACTTGGTTGACAGATTACAAACTCTAAGAAAAAAATAGCCACCTTCTTCCCTTCTTTTATTTTTTACTTTTTTATTAGATATATTCTTCATTTACATTTCAAATGTTGTCCCCTCTCCTGGTCCCCCCCCAAAGTCTCTCATAACCCATCTCCCCTCTCCCACTCCCCATCCAACCCCCTCCTGCTTCCATGTTCTGGTATTCCCCTACACTGCTGCATTGAGCCTTTCCAGGACCAAGGGTCTCTCCTCCCTCTGATGTCCAACAAGGCCATCCTCTACTGTCTATGTGTGTGGAGCCATGGGTAACTCCATATGCACTCTCTGGCCCTATGTTGTTTTTGACTGTGCTAGTTATTGCAGCAATAGAAACCTGACCAAGACCCTTGTACCCATTCACTTAAGTCTTCTTGTGGGTTCCTCAATGAGGCTACGAAGCTTATGAGTTAGTATAGTGTCTTTGGCCTCTACGCATATCTATTGCTAGGTATCTCAACGAGGTGTGCTTTTTCTATGATTTTAAGCTACATTTTATAGTTATTCCTTCCATAAGGAATTATGCATCTATAGGTGGACATTTCATTCATCAGTCTTGCTGGATTTCCCAACCAGTTGAAAACAGTTTTAGATTCCTACCTTCCATGTTGATGATGGTATTATCTGTGAATAATGGGTCTTTCTTTCTTTCTCGTCCTCAAACTTTATCTTATCCTGGTAGCTATGGGGGAGGGTGTCTTTATTTTTATTGACTTTGAATATAAATTATTTTGTCATGTCCCTATTGAATATATTAATTATTGCTTTGTAAATTATCACTTACCCAGTTAGGAAAGCTTTCTAAGCGATGTTATCATGGGTAAATACTGAACTGAATTAAATGCCTCTCATTCATTAGTTCAGTCTATTCTTTCTTTCTCTTTGAAGCTGTTGATAAGGCAAATTACACTGGCTTTTGTTTCCAGACCAAATCTGTTTCTATTGAAATTACAGACGAGCACATCTTAAAGAGTCCAATTGCTCTGTTTGCAGAGAAACACAGCAGGCTTCTCTGCACCATTTGCTCCTCCACTAAGACAATGCATTTCTATTGCAGCTCATTTTTCAGCGCTTGTTTCTGTGTTTCTAAATAACAAACTTGCTTCGCTACTCCTTGCTATTTCAGTCTCAAGCTTACACTCCATTTCTCCTGGGCCCCTTCACTGTGCCATTCTACTCCACCCTCCTTCTACAATATCCTAAAAGTTACACACGTATTTTACTTAAATGTCTTGCCTTTATACTATAGCTATGGAAACACTATCCATCCGAACCATGCAGTAAACCATGAGAACTTTTCCTTGATCGGCTATATTTTTTGCAGTGTGTACTGTTGCCTTTTTATTTGCTACCTTTTATATGAGATTGAAGTATATGTACTCAAAACCCAACTCTTCAGCATCTATAAAACAAATTTAAATGTGTTCAGGTATTCAATAGAGTTGACCCTCCCAAAATCTCTCTTACCCTTGCTGTGTTCCAGTCCGGATTTGTCTAACCTAGGTAGTGCACAGCTAACAGTAGGATTTATCTTCACAACCATACCAGACTCCCTTTCCCTCTATACTGTGGTTGCAGATCACAGATTGTGTTCTTTGTCCTTGTCTCTTGATTTAGTCATGCTTTGTAATGTAATTCTTCCAGCAGATTAAAGAAGCAATGTGTGAGTGTCAATGGCTGAGGGGAAACAATGTTATTTTTAGGGTTTTTAAAACATTGATCCATTAGCTTCTACTTTGAGACTGAGAAATAAGAAGCTGATGATAGCCGGGCGGTGGTGGACATGCCTTTAATCCCAGCACTTGGGAGGCAGAGGCAGGTGGATTTCTGAGTTAGAGGCTATCCTGGTCTGCAGAGTGAGTTCCAGGACAGCCAGGGCTATACAGAGAAACCCTGTCTCGAAAAAACAACAACAACAACAACCAAAAGAAGCTGATGATATTTTTTTCTCTTTTATATCTCAACTTCTTTTTCTAAAACCATCTAAAATCTTGATGTCTGCCCCTCTCTCTCCATCCCCTGAGTACTAGAATTAGATTTTTATGCCTCTACCTACAGTTGATGTTCTGTTGGGGGTCAAACTTTGGGCTTTGTACATTCTGAGCACTCATTCTACTAACTGAGCACCACTGCTAATTCCTACCTTCTGTTTAATACTTAGTTTTGTTTGAGATCTGGAAGAAAATTCTGTGTCTGTCTATGTGACTGATCTTGTAATTACCTTGCTCTATCCCTTCTTATTAATTTCTGTGGCCTTAATCTATCAACTACTGAGACAGAACTTTTATGAGATTCTGTCCATGTTTGTTATATACTGAGGTTTGATTTTGAAGTATTCACATGGACTAAATTGTTATGGCTTCCTGGTGAATTATTTCATTATGCACTCATCATACACACAGTAAGGAGATACACATAGCTGTAGAAGTTTCTTCTAGTCAAATTGCATAAATATATTACTTTCCCCCTCCACTCTCAAACATCTGTGCCTTTGTTTTATTTACATATATTAATTGTACAAAGTAGGATGCACTATATTTCAAAACATACAGTGTGCATTGATCATATTCATTTATTCCCATGTCTTCCACCAACTCTAGTCCTTTGTAACTTCTAGGCTTTTTAAGTTTACACACATAAGGAACAATTTGCAATATTTTTGGTACTTGTGGTTTATTTCACTTAACATGATGTCCTCCAACCCCATCCATTTTGTTATAAATGATAGGATTCATTCTTTCTGTACACATACATACACATATGTATGTGCATGTGTGTATGTATGTATATAGACACATACCACTTTTTAAATTAATTGGTAACAGGCTTGTAGGCTGATTTTATACCCTTGGTTTGCTTTTGTGTGTTTGTTTGGTTTTTGAGACAGGGTTTTTCTGTGTAGTCCTGGATGCCCTAGAACTCACTCTGTAGACCAGATTGGCCTTGAATTCAGAAATCTACCCACTTCTGCTTCCAAAGTGCTGTGGCCAAAGGTGTGTGCCATCATACCCAGCTTGATTCTGTATCTTAAGCATTCTCTTAAATTCAAAAATAAATATGCATATGTAGATCTCTTCTTTGAATAAATGCTTCATTTCCTTTATATATGCGTATAATAGTGGTATCTATGTAGTTTTATTTTAAGTTTTAATATAAGCTAAATATCTGTTTCTATAGTGACTGCACTATTTACATTGTCAACAACGGGAAATAAGGTATCCTTTTATTCACAACTTTATTCACATTTGATTCTTGTTGTTGTTTATAAAAGCCATTCCAACTGAAATCAAATATCATCACCATTTTGCTTTTCATTTCCCTGTTGGGTAATGTTATTCAGTATCTTTATACACTTATTGGGCAATTATATTTTTCTTTTGAGAATTATCTATTCAAATCAATGATTCATTTGTAAATTCAGTTACCATGAGATTTCTGAGATCATTGTAGGCTCTGGATATTAAGCGTCTGTCAGATGGGCAGCCAGGAAGGCTTTGTCCTTTCGCTCTCTTGATTTACTGGATTTTGATGTTCTTAACTTTAATCTAACTTATTTTATGTGTACTTGAATTCTCTTGTGGCTTTCCCCCCATGTTTTGTCCTTCTATGCCTTCTGCTGAATAATCTTCTCCAATGTAACATCTTCTCAAGTAGTTTTTCTTCATTACTATCAAGTGAAAAACTTGGTCTCAGAAGTGTTGCTAGAAAGCAGACTCTTAGGGAGTATGTTATAATCTAGATGAGATGAACTCTACAAGTCGTGGTGAAACTTGGTTGCCTTCCCATACCAGGTTAACAGAATTTATACGTGTGGTTCAATGGAGTTCTAGGAAGCATTTTGCATCTCTATGTTCAAAAGAACAGCAATAAAAGTGAATTTTAAGTCTGCTCTACCAGGATATTGATGCTTTAGAAATAAAACTTTAATTAAACTAGCAGTTTGTTTTGTTTTGTTTTTCTTTTTTAAATCTATTGGGAGAGGACATGGTAAAAGAAGTTTAGGTGGAGCTGGACTGAGAGACAGATACAATCAAAATGTGTTCATATATACATGAAATTCT
This sequence comes from Apodemus sylvaticus, assembly GCF_947179515.1. Taxonomy (NCBI): domain Eukaryota; kingdom Metazoa; phylum Chordata; class Mammalia; order Rodentia; family Muridae; genus Apodemus; species Apodemus sylvaticus. The sequence goes on along the minus strand of NC_067472.1, from coordinate 47,093,731 downwards.
CAAATAAACAAAATATATTCAGGTTCTGCTCCAATCTAGCATCATCTCAAGCTCATTTAAGACGATTTAACAGGTATAATTTACTTCTTGTTTCGCCCCATTCTCTTCCTGTCATCACTATGCTGAAGAGTTGACCCTTTCTTGTACATAACTTCTACTTAGGACTTTTCCTCTGTACCTAAATGGATATCTACCCTTCCACTAGGTATTACTCTTCTAAATGTTTTCTCTTTTGATTTGCCTTGCACGATGGTTAATATTGATTGTCAACTTGGCAGGATCTAGAATCGCCTATGAGACAAACCACTGGCATTGTCTGTGACTGGCTTAAATTGGGTTAATTGAGATGAGAAGACTCCCTCTGGTGAGGACAGTACTATTCCCTGGGTGAGTCTTTCTGCTCCTTACAGTTGTCCCACCCACCTGCCATCACAGTTTCCCTGTTATGATGGATAGGAGACTCACATTGGGAGCTAAAATAAACTCATTTATAGCAGTTTCCTCTGAATCAAAAGATTCACCCAGAAGGTGGGTCATGAACCTTAAAAGGTAAGCAAAAGGTCACATACCTGGAAGAACTCAAACTTGGAAGATTCTTGAGGGTCCCTTCCCAATAGTATTAAAATGGAATAAACAGCTCCTGGGGAAAGAGACCCTGACCAGCCCAACATCAGAAAGGAGAGAGACTTAGTCTGTGAGCTGCTTGCCAGGTGTGTAGAGAGTTCCAGGATTGCAGATTTCCTGAGTGGGCGCCCATGCTGAGGTGGGCTTTGTAGTGATTTAGCTGCTATTGCATTGCCCTGTTCTTTGGAAGTAACCCGTCACCCATGTGTCTGTTAGTAATCCCAGTGAAACCTCATTAGGTCACCAGGTTGGACTTTGAGGTAATCATTACTTTTATCTGTCATGAGCCCCCTGTCTGTAGTGAGAGGCTGTGTGTGCTGTATCTATGAAAGAAAAGCTTGAAGCAAGCTTTTGTGTCTATGCAAGAAAAGCAAGAAAAATCCTTCCTGCATAAATTGCTTTTGTCTGGTGTTCTGTCACAGCAATATGAAAATCACCTACTGTAACTTAGCATTATTTTGCTTGATTTCTTCTATTCCTTGAGCATATCTGTACCATTCTTCTCCCCACAATGTATGTGTGTACATGTGTGTATACATGTGTGTGTGTGTTAACCATGTAAAAGATTCTAATTCTATAATTTATCATTACTGTTTTTTTTCCACATGGTTTTACCCACCATATGAGGCACTGATCTTAAATACTTTAGAGTAAATATATCTGAAGTGAATTTTTTGTGGGGGCTGTGACCTGGATTATAAAAAATATCCTTCCAAAGTATTTGCACCCCTTTCTTTCTGCTTTCTAGGAATATTATCAGAACTTTACACTGTGTCCTCAGCTTTAGCACAGGAAGTTTTAGGTTCCCAGAGGTGACATGCTTAGAGGCTAATAGGCTTCCCCTCACCATTAAACACACTGTGGTTTACATTTGGATGCACACCAGTCCTATACCAGAGCTTCCTTTCTCACTGCCTGTTTCAGGACATCTTCACCAAATGCCAGACCAAAGTCCCTGAGTGCCTCCTATAGAGGGATGAGAACAAAAACTAAACAGTGTAAAATGTTACCACAGACACACTTTCAGATCTCTCTTTTACCAGTTCTATATTAAGAACATATGTTTACAAAAAAAAAAAAAAGCTAGGTGAATTATTTCAAAGACACAAAGGATGTAAGCCCAGAGTTTTCTGAAAACAGAAAAGTGTTCAAGAAAGAGAGGAGACAAGGCTGTGGTCTTCATGAGAGGATTTAAAGACAGAGTAGAGAACAGAGGCTGTGAGACTGTGGAATCCCATTAACACCTTGGGGGGTTATACACCCTTCTTATAAAACATTGACTCTTACAGTAGAAATATTAATTTGCCCTATGTTAAATGGTGCTTTCTGACTGATGATTTCAAACATTTGAAGGAATGAGTAGTTAACAAGCATTCATTATGAGAAGAGCTGGTGATTTCTGGTTCAATGATTCTTTTGGTTCTTGAGTGAAAAGTAACACCTTTAAAAGTGTGTTTTCTGATTCCTCAAGAAAAGTGAGTATCTGTATCCATTTGCATAGACAGTAGACAGCTAGACACAGCAGTAGACAGATGCTGCAGACAAGAGGTTATGCATCATAGAAATAATGCCCAGCCAGAGTCATAGGACAAGATGATCCAAGGCTTAAGTATTCAATGAAACAGCGTCAAACAATGTTTAAGACAATCCAGCACTGCCAAGACCAATCCAACAATGTAGTGTGGCCATTAGAAATGAGGCCGTTAGATCCTAAGATACAGTAGGGACCCTGCATTGTGTTCATACACTTTCATTAAAAGCCCTTTTATGCCTTGAAGTTTCAATTTTATTAATATATTACTTATAAACTTAGAGTCATGATTATATCACTTTTGTCCTTATATATGCAGTCAGGAGGAGATCAATATTATAAAATGTATAATGACAGTCTTAGGTGAATCAGATTATGGATGCTTATTTTAAATATTATCTTTAGTGTTTCATTATTTACTATGAAATAGAGGAAATCAACACTTGAAATATATATTGTCATTTGTGATAGATAAATTGTAATTTCCTAAAAGATGGAGGCATTTTTTCTGAAAATTTAAATGACAAAGCCCCCCAAATCGCTGTCACCATGTTGGTGGGTTTTTTTTGCTCCTTTATTCGTCATGTTCCTGTGAATTTACACATATTGTACTTAAAAATAAACAGATTCACATTTGCATATGTTTTAGAATGGAAAGTGTAAGCAATATCCTGTAGTATACTAAATTTCATATATATGAAGAATTTATTAAGTGATGATCGTCAAACTAAAATACAATGCACTATTAAAATTAGTCAATACATGGATATATCTCTCAACTATCAGAAGAAAAACTTCTATTTGAAGTAGGTGTTTGCTAATGTAGAGACCCACACTTGGCAAAGGATAAGAGACCGCGGATTATTCAGCACTAAAGGAAACATACATACATACATAAATACATACATACATACATACATACATACATATATATACACATGCACCATTCCTTCCTCCCAAGTCTCAGGGATCACTACAGAAAATGGGGCTGAAAAAGTTGAAGTGCCAGAGGTGGGGGATGACTGCAGGGAAACAGTGTCTTCTGAGCATAGCAGAGCAGCTGCACCTATGAACTCACAACTATGGCAGAATGCACAAGATCTGTTAAGCCCAAGCTATATTAAATCCCAGCATGGAGAAGGGAGTTGGGCATGAAGTCATACCACTAGCCAAGGAACTATTGGCAACTCTTAGCTACTGGAAACAAGGAAGAGAGAGTTAGACTCTCTCTGACTCTCTGTCTCTGTCTCTGTCTCTGTCTCTGTCTCTCTCTCTCTCTCTCTCTCTCTCTCTCTCTCTGACTGTCTTTCTCTCTGTCTCACTCTCTGTCTCTCTCTCCCCACCCATCTGTGCATGTATGCATGAATTTGTGTGTGTGTGTGTGTGTGTGTGTCTGTGTGTGTGTGTGTGTCTGTGTGTGTGTGTGTGTGTGTGTGTGTCTGTGTGTGTGTGTTAATGTTGATGCTGTAGAATTAAACTCAGGTCCTCATGCTCAAAGAACAAGTACTCTTTACTGCTGGTCCATCTGCCTAGTCCTGAAATAACAGTTTTGTTGTTTTGAGACAGGCTTTCTTTGTATAGCCCTGGTTATCCTAGAAGCAGCTCTGTTAACTCCATAGTTAACAGGCTGGCCTCAAACTCCCATATCCTCCTGCCTCTGCCTCTGCCTCTGCCTCTGCCTCTGCCTCTGCCTCTGCCTCTGCCTCTGCCTCCCAAGTGCTGGGATTAAAGGAGTGTGCCAGCACCACCCAACCTCTAAAATGCTTTTTATAATCCTTTATTGGATGTATTTTTCCATTGTAGAAACTTATGAATTTGTAAATCCACATGTCATAAGCATACTGTTCAACAAATATGACAAGATAGTTCCACTTGTGTAATCACCACCATAGTCAATATATAAGACGATAAAAGTACCTCTTATGCATCTGAGTGTATCTGCTCAGACCTCCCCAAGCAGTTACCCAACACTGTTCTAATTACCATAAATGGCTTTTGTCTCTTTTTGTTTGTTTGTTTATATACCTGAATAGTGCATATGCTTAAAATATTTAATTTTGTCAAAATTATTTCCTGTGGGTCATGGGACTGGTACCTCTGCTAGTATTTTTTTTCATTTCCATATATCACAAATATCCTCAATTTTATGCTTGCGTCATATACATATAAACTCACTGTAAGTTAAAAGCAACCTAAGTTGAAAGGCACTAATTTACCTAAACTGTTGACTGTCCCCATTTAAGAACACAGATGCTGACACACTGCTTGTTTGCATTTTTGGGTTTTTTGGTTTGGTTTGGTTTGGTTTGGTTTGGTTTGGTTTGGTTTGGTTTGGTTTGGTTTTGGTTTTTGGTTTTCTGGTGGGGGGGCGCTGTTGTTGTTGGTGTTGTTTTGTTTTGCTTAGGTTTGGTTTGGTTTGGTTTGGTTTTGGTTTTTCAAGACAGGGTTTCTCTGTATAGCCCGGGCTGTCCTGGAACTCACTCTGTAGATGAAGCTGGCCTTGAACTCAGAAATCTGCCTGCCTCTGCCTCCCAAGTGCTGGGATTACAGGCATGCATCACCACTGCCTGGCCTGCTTGTTTGATCTTAATTGTGAGGCTGACTACGGATTATGGCAAGAACCAACATCACACCCTATCATTAGCAAAAAAAAAAAAAAAAAAAACCACCCTAAAATTCAAAGCACTTCTTACTGGTTATGAATTGCTTTCCTGCTATTATAAAGTCAAAATATTATAAGTCATAGCACTGTAAATCACAGAGCATCTATACATCACTATATGAATACTATATCTAAAATTAAACTCACCTCACTGTAGAGGGGTCATCTTCGTTTGGCCAGTTACTAGTAACGCTCCTACAAACATTCTTGGCCATTATTTGATACATGTATGTGCTTACTGCTTTTGGATCAATGGATAGTAACACAGGTAGATATCCATAACGGGCCTGCTTTTGCCTGGGCCCCAACATCTGTTTATCTCCTTATTTTTGCCTTCCCAGAGAGAGAATTACAAATGTCTACCACTAGGTCCAGCTGTTCTAAGTGGGTTCTTGGGATTGAGCTCTAGTCACCAAACTTGATAAGCAAGTTCTTTATCTACTGAGTTCTCTCCAGCCCTGTATTTTAATTTTTATCCTTGGAGATGTCATTTATTACTTATTGCCAATCCTGGAACACTTTGGATTTGGCAATGTATTTAATTTTACTGGTGAATATTATGCTTTCCTATGTTTGCAGGTTAACAAGTGGCATGGTCTTAAAAACACACTCTAGAATATCTTGTAAAGCAAGTCTAGTTATGTTATATCTCTCAACTTTTCTTTTCCTGAAAAAGTCTTTACCACAGTTTATTATTTAAACAGAGTTCCTGGCTATGGTATTCTTGTTTGACTTTTTTTTTCTGTTTCAGGATGTTGAAGATATCATGTGAACCCTTAGTTGCAGGCAAGGCTTCTGCTGAACAATGTACTGATAATTTTAGGAGGTCTCTTTAGTGTAGGCAATAAATTTCCCTTTGTTTACAAATCTCTCTAACCATTACCTCTTAGTTGATGATGATGCTGGGTGTGTGTGATTCCCTGCATGAAGTAACTTCCTCTTACGTGATGCTGTTTGAAATTCTTGAGTCTGAAATTCTATTTACTCATCCCTCAGGCTTAGGAATTTTTCTGCCGTTATTTCTTCAAATATATTCTTTAGCATGCTATTTTATTTGCTGCTATATAAGGCTCTCAAACAACCCTGGGCTTTATTTTCTTTTCATGTTTCAGGTTTCATGATTTACAGTGGTCCGGCTTCAAGTTCGCCAGTTTTTTTCATCTGTTTGACTCAGTTTTTCCTACTGACCAAACATGGATGTTTTCCCAGCTGCCATGTAGGACGAGTCTCACCTGTGTGTTACTTTTTTTCATAGAGAAATAATCTTCCATGGGTAGATGAACAGCTTGGAGATTCCAAGCCTGCCATGTTTCTCATATCCTCAACCTTAAGTTGTATAGAATACCCTTTTGACAAGCAGTACACTTAAAGTCCCCAAAATATAATAGCAGAATCTTCATCAGTAAGTTATTTAAATTCAATATAATAATGCATCAACAGTACAAAGAAAATACACTTTAATTGTCTATTCTGTGACTTAGCAAATCTTGCAAAAAAAAAAATCTCATAAGCAATTAGGGGATGCTTCATTTTCAGCCATCAAGAGGATAAGAAGAAATCATTTTGGAGTATTAGATTAACTTTTTCTCATTTCCTAGTCACATTTGGGGGAGACAATTAAAACAGTATTTTTGTGTGTTTTCAAAAATCATGGAGAATAAACTATAATACTCTGTCTACAAGAATCTAGGGTAGAAGATAGAGTTTATTTGTAGAATGTTCACCTATTGTGCACAACACCTTAGCTTATGTCCCTATGAAAAAAAAATGGTTTTTACCCATTCTGAAAATCTGGCAACAAATTGTGCTGCAAAACTGATCACATTAAGCACATGCTTATGTAATCTTATAGTCAGTGTGTTTATAAGACAAGTCTTAAAATGTAAAGCTTTTTGAAAGTTCCCAATGTTGATTGTTCTTGTTTCAGGATTTCTTTATATTTACCATTTTGGTTTTTTATCTATGTCCCTCTATGCATTTAAAAATCTGACTTTTAAAATCAACATCTTTTAACATATCCCTAGCTGTAAGCTCTATTTTGACACCAAGGCAGTTCTGCCTTCTGTCCTTCAAAACCCTTGAGATTAGGGATATTATGTCTCATGATGTTTTTACATCTTCCCATAATACCTACTTCATCGATCTGCACACAGTAGGCACTTAACGAATATACTTAGTGATTGGCTCAAGGGCCCTACAGACGCTTGAGTTGGCAGCACACATGTGAATTACTCCACGAGAGACCTTAACATCTCCTTCCTCTTTGTAGGGAGACGGAAATGGTTGTTAAAGAGGCACAGCTAAGTGTTCGATCTCCTTTATCATAATTCCTCTTAACAACTGTGTTCCTGCTCTAAAATCATTTGATTCTTGCCAAGAACTTATTTATAAAAGCTGTAAAATTCAATATCATTTCATCGAAGCATATTGTCCTCTCCCCATGATTTCTATTTTCTCTTATACCAAATAAGAACTGAGTTCTTCAGAGGAAGCTAAGTGTTCTGTACTAAACTAAACCTCAGTGACTGAACAAATATCTATTTCTCATCCAGGCTCTGTCCACGAGGGCTGTAATGTAAAGGCTGGCTGTGCTGCCCATGGTCACTTGAGGTATAGACAAAGGGATGTTTCACCATCCCAACATGATGCACAGAAACAGGCCACTGACAAGTCCCATGCCACAACTTGTGGCTCAGGTCTCTTGCACTTAGCTAAGAGATAAAACTTAGTCAAGGTCCCACCTACCAAAGAGGAACGGAGAGATGAGCAGCACCACCTGAGTATTCAGTGAGGAGCAAACAACTCCCTCATAGGAGCAAGTTCCCCATCCATTTAAATTCCACATGGTAATGGATAATGCCAGTTAAGAATCTTAACCATAGTATGTACCGTTCACCTGTGCAATAAGGACTCACATACTTTAAAATTCCAAGTTACTGGTTTACATTATTCAACCCTTGGTGCTCAATAAGCAATCTGCTACTCAGAAATTAACTGTCTTGTTTTCTTGTTATGCCTCATATCTTATTGACATAGATTTGCCTGTTCCTTCTTCCCCTTTCCTTCCAGAAGCAGTCCATTCTTTCCTGTTGTGCTTATTACCTCAAAGGATATTTTTTTAGAAGCATCGCAATCTTAGCACACTCAGAGAAGAAATGTTCCTCAGCCGTCTTATAAGCTAGCCCAGCTAACTATTTAACTTCAAGGATTCTCCCATCTCAACTCCACAACCTTGTGATTTTGGACATGCACTGTCACTACACTCTGCTTTTACACATATGCTAATAATCTGAACTAAGTTCTTCATGCATGTGTGACAAGCACATTATCAAGCAAAACATCTCCTTGGCCCTATTTTAATGTTGTTTGAAAGTATCTCTATAAAAATACTATCTCTATGTCAGAAGTCTTCACAGCAAATGCTGTTAATTGTACAGGAATTCTTAATCCTCAGCTGCAAAGAGGCTTCAACCAGATTTTGGGGTGAGGGACTCCTTTCCCTTCCCACATTCCCATATTTTTTTTCTTTCAGCCCTATCTCATACCCATCACTAATAGAAAGAGACCACATAAAAAGCAAGCAACCACAAAGAATATCAACAGATGTTGGCCCACCAACCAGAGGGAACTAACTTTGGACAATAACTACAATAAGCTCAGAAGTCCCATTCCAGAAGTGTTCAGAAAGGTTAGCAATCTTGCTGACACCTATGAGTCAGGGTAACTGAGAGAGTCAAGAGTGGAGTTTGTGAAACTGTATTATCGAAGTAGTAGCATATTGTACTATATAGCAGATTAAAAAAAAGAAAAAAAAACAGAGATACAAACTAGACACTAAATACCTTTGCTTGAGAATAACAACAAAACCTCAGTCACCGTGGGTATGAGTCTAGAATGCTTGCTGAAGTCTTTAACCCAGCAGCACATATGTTTCTGAAAATCAGGAATGAAGACTGTTCCTTCTGTCTATGAGCCCTCATAAATGTTGGTCATGGAGAATAGAATAAGGTGATCATCTAAAGTGATTTGCAAAACACAAGTGTATCAAGACACCTAACAAAGATCTTTATGCCTAGTTGGTGATTGTTAATTAGAAAAAACTAGTCTAAGTAATGTGATACCACACACACACACACACACACACACACACACTTCTGAAGACATCTTTTACAAATTGCAATGTATTTTCTTTTAAAATATATTTTTTTAATGTGATGCAACCCAGGAGCTGGAGAGATAAATCAACAGTTAAGAACACTTGCTTCTCATCCAAAGGACCTGAGTTCAGTTCCCAGCATCTGTGAAACATGGTTTAAAACTACCTACAACTTCAGTTTCAGAAAATCTGATACCCTCTTAGTGTCTCATATATTGGCATACACACAAATATAAATAAAAAATACTATAACCTCTAAAAATTGTGACTTTTCTCCTCAAAAGGCTATATTTAAAGTAAGTTAGTTTCCTAGATGGAGGAGGGTAACACATAATGTAGTCTTTAAAAGGTAGTATGAGGTCCTGTTGCACTCCGCTACCAAGAAAAGGCACTACTGACTGGGTGACTTGAGCAACAGAAATGTGTTTCCTCACATATCTGGAGTCTTGAAGTCTAAGATATTGACATTGACAATTTTGGTTTCTCCAGGGAGTGCTCTGCTTGGCCTCTGGGTAGACATCTAGACATCTTCTCATTAGGCGCCACATCCATTTTTCTCTGTGCACACACATCCCTGTCTGTCTCACTTCTTCTAAGCACTTCGGTCATATAGATTAGTGACCTACACTTACAGCTTAATTTAACTGTCATTACCTCTCTACTTCCGTCATACTAAGGCTAACTCTTCAATAGGCAGACTTGGTGGGACGCAATGCTCTCAAGAGCATAGGGATGTCAGTGCTGCTTTCTTCAGTGAGGAAAAGCAGAGCTGAAATGGAATGAATTCTGGTTTCCATGACAGATCATCCCTTCTGCTCTCCTGGAATGCTGAATGGCTTCCTAGACAACCAAGGGCCAGTGAGAACATTTCATCAAAGCTCAGTCATGGTGAGAAAGAGTAATAGGCTATGCAGTTTGCACAGAAGGAAATTGATATGGCTATCAGAACTATGGGCCATACCAGAGAAAAGAGAAATTTTATGGTAGCAAAATGTTTATCTTACGCATCATTTTCAGCCATATATCTTTAAAACTCATGTATAATTTTAAGTTACATTGATCTTGTTTCCTACTTTATATAATCATGAAGATGTTTCGAAGCTTGTTCTTCATGCATTTGATTTTTGTATTGGAGAAAGACTTCAGAGGACTCTGGCAGTAGCTTTGCAGTAGACAAGGCTGCCCCAAGCCTTGTACTCATATCTCACCAAGGAGATCACAATTCTTCCCTCGGATGATGTCTTTTCTGAAGTCTGCAATGAATGATTTGAATAAAGACAAAAAACACATATGTGATTTTCAATATCAAAGCATTAGGGAAATCCCAGAACTCAGAAGACTGAATAATGAGGATGGTGAGTCCAAGGCAACCAAGGCTACTCATCTCAAACTCACTCTCTCTCTCTCTCTCTCTCTCTCTCTCTCTCTCTCTCTCTCTCTCTCCTTCTCTCTGTCTGTCTCTGTCTCTCTGTCTCTCTCTGTCTCTGTCTCTTTCTCTCTCTCTCCTTCTACTCTGTCCCTCTCTCCATCTTCTCCCTCCCTGATCTCTTCCCCATCTCTTCCCCCCTCCTTCTCCCCTCTCTTCCCCCCTCCCTCCAATAAACAAGCAATCAAGCAAAGCACATTAAGAGAAAAAGCATTAACAATGGTTCAAATTCCAAAGAAACTGATAGGATTACAATTTTGGATAAACCAGTACCCTTAGCCATTAAACCTGAGCAGGGCAAATGAGAATGTCTATACCAAAGGAAGAAAACCCAGCTGGGGGGTCAGGTGGGGGACAAGAAACATTTAACAATGGCTAAGTTGGGGAAAGCAGTGGGACAGCCTCTTTCCCAGCATATAATAAGAACACATGCTCCACTATGTTCACAGCAGCCCTATTTATAATAGCCAGAAGCTGGAAAGAACCTGGATTACCCTCAACGGAGGAATGGATACAGAAAATGTGGTATATTTACACAATGGAATACTACTCAGCTATTAAAAACAATGAATTCATGAAATTCTTAGGCAAATGGGTGGAACTGGAAAATATCATCCTAAGTAAAGCAACCCAGTCACAAAAGAACACAAATGGTATGCACTCACTGATAAGTGGATATTAGCCCAGAAACTTGGAATGCCCAAGACACAATTCACAGACTATATGAAGCTAAAGAAGAAGGAAGAACAAAGTGTGGATGTGGATGGTCCTTCTTACCCACAGAAGGAGATACAGAGACAAGGTGTGGAGCAGAGACTGAGGGAAAGACCATCCAGAGACTACCCTACCTAGTGATCCATCCCATATACAGCTACAAAACCCAGACAGTATTATTTATGCCCACAAGTACTTGCTGACTGGATATAGTTGTTACCTAGGAGGCTCTGCTAGTGCATGACAAATACAAAGGGGGACACCCTCAGCCAGCCATTGAACTGAGCATAGGGTCCACAATGGGGGGAGCTAGAGAAAGAACCCAAGGAGCTGAAGGGGTTTGCAGTGCCATAGGAGGAACAAAGATATGAGCCACCCAGTAATCCCAGAGCTCCCAGGGACAAAACCATCAACCAGATAGTACACATGGTGTTACCCATGGCTCCAGATACATAGGCAGCAGAGGATGGCCTTGTTGGACATCAAAGGGAGGAGGGGCTCCTGGTCCTAGAAAGGCTCTGATGCAGCAGTACAGTGGAATATCAGGACAGGGAAGCGGAAGGGGCTTGATTGGGGAACAGGAGCAGGGGAGATGGCTTATGGAACTTTTGGGGAGGGGGGAATCAGGAAAGGGAAAATCATTTGAAATGTAAATAAAGAATATATCTAATAAAAACAAAGAAAAAAGTTGCTAGATACTAAGCAAACAAGCAAACAAACAAGGAGTCATGAAAAGGGAAAGGGATAAAACCCAAAAGCAAAGCCTTATATTTAACCTGCTCTAAGACTGGTGAGGGTGAGGTGCTTTGGATCCAGAAGCAACATTCCTCACACAGTGATTTGGTGATTTCCTTTGTTCAGTCATTCCCCGCCCATGGCATCTTAGTTTTTAATAAAGGAGAACATCCGTGGTCTTATTTATTTTTATTTATAGCAATCTGAAACTGAGATTAAAGAGAAGGCCAGCAGGTCCACTGTGGCCATTGTATTCTAGCATGAAACCCAGTGTTTCTAAATCCAGTCATTCTGGACTCTCCCTCATTGATACATGAGCAGGACTCTGGACAGCCTGCTCTTTTTCACGTGTTCAAAGTTACCCTGCCCACTTCTCTGCTCAACTGCCAAACTCCACACAAACATCCTGCATTTGTTGCCCATTAATTCCAGGCCGTTGCTTGCACCACTCCCCTAGTCTGCAGTATCTCCTTCCACTACTCTCTCAAACTCTGTCTCCATACTGCTTTCAGGGAGTTTCACAGCCACTTTCCAGATTTCTTTCTTTACAACCCAGAGAAAACAATCCATCTCTCTTGCATCTGTGATAATGAGTGTTTGACAAGTATCATGTTGGAGGAGCCAATAGCTCATCAGCAAGCATTCTAAGCAGTAAAGTTGAGTTTTCCCTACATGCTCACACAGAAAACGACCACCCAGATTCTCAGCTTAGCCTCGGAGTTACCCTCCTTTCTAGTTGACTACATGTTTTATCACAGGGATATCAACACATGAGTTATTAACACAGATCTAAATACATTTCTGTCCATTAGGCAGAGATACAATCATTCCCTTGTCCAATACCTTCATCTGGCATGTCATATGACAACCACTGTAGTCCCTCAAGAAAATTCAGCCATTAAAAACAACAACACGTTTGAAGACATTTATGTCATTTTTTGAGAAAAATGACTAGAACCTGTGTTAAGCAGACTAAGCCAGATTCAGAAAGATAGGTGCTATGATTTGAAGAGAGAACTGCTAGAAAGTAAAGGAGAATGGCAATTTGGTAAAATGGGAGACAAGAAAGAAGATCAGAGGATAACAGTGTGGCATGGGCTGGGGAGATGGTGGGTGACAAAGAGCTTGGTGCACATGCCTGAGGGCTGGAGTTCAGATCTCCAGTGACAAAACAAGCAAACAGCTGGATAGACATGGAAGCCCTCTGCAAGGCCAGCGCAGGAGGGATGGAAAGGTTCCCTGGAGTGACCTAGCTTGCCAGACTAGCTGAAGTGTGGTGAGCTCTGTGTTCAACCCCACCTCAATACATGAAGTAGAAAGCAACCGAGGAAGACCGTCAGTGTCAGCCTTGGACCAGTACATGCCCAGACACACCTAGGGATCTGCACACACATGTACAAAAAAGGCATGCAAATGCACAAGTTCATATCACAGATATGTGGACAAAAAGTGTGTTCATGATCAAAGTACACTACACATTTATATGAAAAATGTCATAATGGAAACCCATTATTTTATACAATTTATGCTACCAATACGTCATTTTAAAAAGCTTCAAAAAAAAACAACTAATGATCTATTAATGAGCTATAAAATAAAATTCCAAGTCACTTCTTATAATACTGAAAACACGTTACAGAATTAAAGAATCCTGTAACTGTTAACTCTTGTAAATTAGCATACAAGGCATTGGGCATTCTTATACATTTCCAAGCCAAGTGTGCTTTAGTAGATTCTCCTTCTGTCTCATTCCCCATCCTCTTGCTACCACTGGTCCTCACTTCTAACCCTATTCTTTAGTATAACCGGATCCTTTCAGATGTCCTTTTTCCTACCTCCATCCTTTATAATCCACTTCACCTTGGGTCTCCTTTCTAGCACTAGTCCATATGCCTTCTCTAGGAGCTTGTCCGATCTCCAACTGGCAGTAGGAATCAAGCCTTTATTCACTTTACAACCAAGGCTATCTGATGGCTAACAAGTAGTGTTGGCTAAAGAATTATCTATTGAGTGAAACAACAAGTGTCACAGATAAGTTTTAGCTGGTCACAAATTTGATACAGTTCAATCCTTATGTCCATGCACAAAAATACATTCTAGGACTATGTCACACTTGAATTTTCAAAAGACAGAAAGGGTTATTGATAAGATACTTTGATTACATATGGAACACACTTTAATATTTTAATTTCATTATGCATTTTAAAGGGGCATTGGCCTTTCAGGATGACCAAATAGTGTTAGGCCCATATCTGCATGGAAACTGGGTTTGAAAAGCCTGTAAAAGAGAAGCCCATGTGGACCCTAACACGTGTCTTCACACATATGAAGAACTGTCGGTGGAGGTGAGAGAAGCTATATGTGCGGAGCTCTAGTCAAGGCTAGGATGATGGTGCCCCTAAAATTACAGCTGCCTCTCTAGGCTGGATTCCTCCATGAACTGCCTCTACAGAGCAGTGGGGAAGATTGTCTGAAGACATAATCCACACTCTTCCTGGCATCTCACAAAGCCAGCCCTCTCTGCAGAACAGTTTTTCAACAGGAAGTAGAATGGGAACTAGTTGTCTCCACTCTTTATGGAGTTAAACTCTGAACGGTTATCAATTTCTTTTCCAGAGAGAAACACTAAGACAATAGATTAAAAAAAAAAAAAACAACAACAACAATAAAACAACAGCAACAAGCCAGAAAGTTCCTAGTGCCAGCTCTTTTACAGATTATCAACGAAAATGCACTTTCCCAGCAGACATTTATCCAATCAAACCATGTGGAGAACATGAAACTATCCAAATACCTACTGATACAATAGTGCTTAAAAGGGAAGAGTTGCTGCCCAGAACAGGCAGTAATCTGCACACATATAAATAAAATTACCACCTGAGAAAGTACTAGGCAGAAAAATCATAGCATACAGGAGAAAGCTGAGGTCCGGAGAAGGCTAAGACCCAGGGCAAGCTATTTAACCCCTCCATCCATCCACAGTGATTGCTGTTCAATGGAGCAGAAAATTCTTGCCACACAATGTCTTTGAAGAATATAGAGTTTGTAGCAGGGGTACTTTTTGTCTTTGTAACTTTGTGGAAGGTCATCTGACCTCTGTAAGTATCAGTTCCCTCGCCCCCAAACTGGCAAGCACACTACCTTTGCCACCGTGCTGTGGGGTCATGCTGTAAGTGGCAACCATGTAGAAAACACCCTGAGTATTTAGAAAGAAAAAATTTCACATTCATTATAGATCATGTCTACTAATTTAAAACCCCAGGCAGTTTGAAGAGACAGACAGACAGACAGACAGACAGACAGACGGACAGGAGACAGAGTCCTGGGCTATGTATGCATCCTTGATAGAATCAAAGTGTCCTCTCTTTCATAGTTACCTCCTTTTTCTCTTGAGAGACTGACAGTTACAAAGGACATTTAAGAAGATACAAGACTATCTCTGTCTCTGCCCAAGCAGTCACCAAAATGGAAATCACAACAGTGGCTCACCAGGGTTTCAGAGAGGACCGGCTCAATATGAATGCAAATAATCCACGTTTCAAGCAGGATTATGGATATAAATGAAAGACGAAAAGCACATCAGGGTACCAATTCGTCACACATTTCCACACAAAAGCTTGGCCCTGGTTTCTCTCCTCATTTTTGGCTCACCCTGCTTCCCACTGCACTTTGTAGATGAAGGCGTACAATGCTGGGAAAGATAAAGAAGGACAGAGAGACAGGCAGGCAGGCAGGTAGGCAGACAGACAGACAGACAGATAACCTGAACTGGTCATCATCTAATCTCTTCCCCTTAGCATCCTCTGGTTGACCTCCACCGGAGCTTGACTCTCACCACAGAGAGTGGAGTCACAGAGCACCCAGCAACAGTCTGGCTGAAGCCAGCCCCCTGCCTGGGTTTCCTGTTATCTCCCATTTGTCCTGATCACTAATGCAGCTCCAATGCTATCTCCCATTAGGTCAGTGCAATGAAAGCCAATGCCATTTTCTTGATGGCTTATGCAGAATTGTGGTAATTTGAAGCAAGCCTCTCTGGCCTAGCTTTGCTCTGTCTCCATGGCCCACCCTGCCACCTCTTTCCCTTGCTGCCCTCCCCTTCGCAGCCTCTCCCTCCCCTAGCCCCTGTCTCTGTCTGTCCTCTTTTCAAACTGAATATATTGGGGCCCTGGCGGGCTGCCATTCTAACTGCACATTAGAAATGGTAGAGTTTTCCTCTATCTGATTCTATAAAATGAGTTCACCAGAAGGTGCAGACCCAGCACATTCGTGGTTTTTCCTATAAATTACTTTAACACTGTGTCCAATCATATATATAATTTCAGATTTTCAATTTCAACTCACTGCTGTGTCAGCACAGACTCCACTGATATGTCTAACATATTTAGCTTAAAATGAAACGGATGGCATTTCATTACCAGGAAGATAATATTTTTGAATATGTTTCCTGCATGGTGGGATCCATCATTATTCTGCCACTTTATGTTCAGTGTGTGTAATAGCTTTTTAATGCTTTAGCGTATTTTATTTATACGTGTAATATTTTTCTAACACCATAGGGCAGTTTAACTCATTGGACACATTAGAAAATCTTAATTGAATACTTTTAAATATTAGCAAACGGGGAGAGACTGAACAAATTGCCAATGTTTTTGTTTAAGAGTTCATAAAGAGTAACAAAATGGCAAAAAATATTTGATGCTTCTTTTTTTTAATCTATCCTCCCCAACATCCTGTAGGCAGCCTCCACTTAACAATTTCCCCACGTGTGTGTGTGTGTGTGTGTGTGTGTGTGTGCAATTTATAAATATGTATGTGTGTATAGGTATATATACCTTAGAGAGGAAATAAAAAGATAAAAGAAAATTTTCCTGGTCCCCTGAGACTTAGAAGCTGTCAGAGTGAAAGCAAGGAACACAAGAAATATTGAGCAAGGCGCAGTGTTCTTGACGAGGGCACTCTGATTGGCTGACGCTTCTGACAGTGCCGAAATCTTTAATACCAGGTCCCCTGCTCTTTGACCAAAGTCATGGAATGTTTAAAAGGAGACTTTCCGCAAAAGCTGTCATTGCAAAGGAAATGCAAAGAATGTGATTCACCTTAAAAACTTGCTGGTAGCCAACTTTTGCAGGCATTTCAAATTAATAGAGGAGTTCCAGAGAAAGCACTTCACTGTTCCGGGTCTTTCTGTCACCGTGCACCTGACTCCTAGGGAAATGCCTGGAGCACACTGCCAACTGGGAGTCACGGCAGCTCAGTGCCTCCTGGCGCAGCACCCAGCCTGAAGCTCCTGGTCTGGGGTCACCCAGCAGGGAAGCTTGTGCGAGCTAACTTTGCCTCAGAGCTGAAGCTCCTGGTTTTCCTATATTTAACACGCGGCCCTTATCTCTAACTGCTGCCCTCCTGGGAAGGCGGAAACAGACATGAATTCTAATTCTAGGCCACTTCTTAGCACCAAGGGACCCCTGAGCCAGTTGCTGCCGTCCTCGGAGCACTAAGCATTTATCTGTAAAACTGAGATAATAGCTCTCGCTTCCCAGGTTGCTGCTAGAATAAGACATCATCCCTCCTGTAGGTCCCCAGCCCCAACCGGTCCAGCCAGCGCTTACGTTACAGATACACAACTAGTATTGTTACAATTAACAAAGTCCACTGGTACTAAGCAACCTAGATTTTCTCTTTTGTCTCCTCCAAATTCTCCCAACTACAGCTGAAGACTGGGGCGCATATGCTGGTGAAAATACCTCTCTTCAGGAAAGTTGGCATGGTCACAGGATGCCATTTACTCAAACAAAGCTCATTTAATGGTTAAAAAAAATGCTTCAGATTTAGTCTGGGCATATTTTCCTGAGTTTTCCAGCTAACTGGCTTAGTTTTTATGATCTACCTCATTTTTTAAAATTATTTATTTTGCATCCCAACTACAGTTTCCCCCTCCCTTCTTGACTCCCAGCCCCATTACCCACCTTACCCCCATGTCCCCATCTACCTTTCTCCCATTTCTCTTCAGAAAAAGGGTGGGCCTCCCTTAGATATCAACCAGCCTTGGCACATCAAGTTGTAGCAAGACTAGGTGCATCCTCTCCTATTGTGGCAGCCCAGTTGGAGAAAAGGTTGCTAAAGGCAGGAAACAAGAGTCACAGACAGCCAGGCCCTGTTCCTGCTCTTAGGAGTCCCACATGAAGGCCAAGCTACACAACTGTTGCATATGTGCAGAGGTCTAAGATCAGTCCATATGCAGAGTTCCTGGTTGGCAGTTCAGTCTATGTGAGCCCCAATAGGCCCAGGTTAGTTAGTTCTTGTGGTGTCCTTGCCCCCGTGGCTCCTACAATCCTTCCTCCCCTCTTCTACAGGATTCCCCAAGCTCTGCCTGATGTTAGACTGTGGGTCTCTGATGGGTTTCCATCAGCTGCTGGATGAAGCCTCTGTGGCTGTGTAATGATTATGCTAGGCTCCTGTCCCTGCACATCTTGTAAGCAAGATAAATTGTAGGTCGAAGGTTTTGTGGCTTGGTTGGTATCTTTATCCCTCCATTGGAAGTCTTGCCTGGTTATGGGAGATGGCTGGTTCAGGATCCATATCCCCCATTGCCAGGAGCCTTATCTTTGTGGGAGTTTCCATTGTCCTAGGTTTTAGCTCATCCCAGAGATACTCCCCACTCTCAATCCAGTGTCTCTCCTAGAATTCTCTCCTTCCTTCATCGTCTGCCTACCTCATCCCTCCTGTTCCCTTGCCTCACTTCCCCAGGCCAGTCCCCTCCTTCTGCTCACCCCAGATGTCTAATCGATTTCTTCTTCTCAGTGAGATTCAAGTGTCCCGTACTTGGGCCCTGCTTGTTACTTAACCATCTTTGGGTCTGTGGATTGTAGATGGTTATCCTGTGCTTCGTGACTAATATCTACTTCTGAGTAAGTGCATACCATGTGTGGTTTTTTGAGTCTGGATTACTTCACTCAGGATGATATTTTCTAGTTCTATCCACTTGCCTGCAAATTTCATGAAATCATTGTTTTTAATAGCTGAGTAGTATTCCATCATGTAAATGTATCACATTTTGTTTCCTTTTTCCAGCTATTGTGAATAAAGCTGCTATGAACATAATTAAGAAAGTATCCTTGTGGTCTGGTATCCTTGTGGATGAGGTATCCTTCATCTCATTCTTAATAACTCCCTAAGAAAGGTGGCACCAATGATTCTTGGGGTTAAGTTTATGTTTTCAAAAGTTCTTGCCACTTCTCTCTGTCTCTCAGAACTGAGGAAATGGTGCTCTCAGCCAAACATTGTAACCTATTTCCTAAGGGCCAGATAGTAAATATTTTCACCTTTGCTGTCTAGGTTTAAAAGCAACTATGGAAAACCTGGAGTAAATAAGCAGTACTATTTTCTAATCAAGTTTAATTCACAAAAGGGATGTGGCCATAGCAGGATAGTTTATCTTTTTTCCCCATTTATGAAAAGTAAATATAAACTAAGAGTTCCAGAGAATATGACATCAAAGTCAAATGTATACAAAAGAAAATGTCAGTGATATAACTTTATGTTTCAGGCAAAAAGAAGTATTAAGTTTTACATTGTTAGCTTCTCCAACTTCCATTTTTATAGCTGACTGATTTGATAATTAGAAAGTTTTAGAAAACTTTCTAGAAGTTTCCAATTTCTAGCTATACCCACTGTCTTAGTTACTGTTTCTTCTATTGCTGTGAGGAAGCACCAGGACCAAAAGCAAGTCGCGGAGGAAAGGGTTTGGCTTACACTTCTGATTTGTTCCATCATTGAAGGAAGTCAGGATAGAAACTCAAACAGGGCAGGAATCTGGAGCCAGGAACAGAGGCCACAGAGGAATGTTGTTTACTGGCTTGCTCAGTCTGTTTTCTTAAAGAATGCAGGACCACCAGACCAGGAATGGCACCACCCATAACAGGCTGAGTGCTCCCCATCAATCACTAATTAAGAAAAATGCCCTACTGGTTGCCTACAACTGGGTACTACCTCAACATTTTCTCTTTTGAAGCTCACTTCTCTCCAGTGAAATTAGCTTGTATCATAATGACATAAAACTAACCAATCCACCTTCTGTTACAGATGCTTTAAGGGTAACCTAATTGACTAATGCTACACTAGACAATTTTGGTGGGCATAAAAAAAAAGGGGGGGGGCATAAAACAATGCATTCTCCAAGCACCTGCTATATTCAGCCCCAGCTGAAGGCAGTGGATGGAACAGAGTCCACATCGTCATTTACATTTTAGCAGCATGGAACAAACAACATGTACTTAAGCTGGGAAATTACAAGATAAGCCAAGGTCCTAATAGATACTAATGACAAACAGAAAGGTTAGTGTGAGAGCAAGGGGCAACTGTGGGGAAGGGGGAGTCATGAGGGAGCAGCCTTGGAGAAGCAAATGGCATGGAAAGAGTGACTCCAGTGCTTTGAAAAGCTAAGAACGATGACACAAAAGTCAAAAACAAAACAAAGCATTCAGAAGATAAAAGAAACCGAACAGAAGCCAGTGTGTCTGGAGGACTGAATGAAAGCCACTTAGAAAGGGAGATTTGTATAAATGCCAGGACGAGGCTTTGTTCTCATCAAGAGAAAAGGGTTTTCACTGGTTAATTCCCAGTTATCTTATTGTTGACAATTGTGAAGATAGCATCTTGAAGTGACCCCATGAGCCAGCTCCGGAGGAGAAATGAGAAATTCCTAATCACCCTGTAACAGGCCTCCTCTGAAGCTCCTACAGTAGTGAGAGGAGATGGAAGGGCCTGGATAGGTGCGTGCAGATTGGCATTGCCTGCCTCGAAGCTTCTCTTTGGGGAAACAGAGCAGAAGCTATTTAATAATATTCCTCCTCAAAGTTATATGGCACTTTTCATCTAAGACTATCAGAGCACTTTGTCGCAATTAAAATCGTTAATCCTTATGACAACTCCATCAAGAAAGTATCTGCTTTATTATCAGTGAGAACTCTTGGCATCTCAATGCTCACCTTGAGGATGCTCATCAGTCAGACGCAGTTAATTAATGCACACAGCACTTTCAGGAGGCAGGTCAGCCTTCTGCTCCCCAGTTACAGATTCACAAACTGAGGTTGCAAAGTGGCCAGGTGTTTCCAGCCAACCTACCTAAATGATTGTACTATCAAAAATTACTTATTGCCTTAACCTTGACTGAGAGTCATTTTCCACATGTTGCCCTCTTGAATATTTAAATGTCTATAGCTGCATAACTATTTAGAAAATTCATTAACTAGACTGGCATCAAACTAAGAGGAGAAGCACAGTGCACTTAGAGAAATGTGAACAGGGCTTATGTCTGCATATGTGTTTCTACTTTACTAGGATGAAAGTTGACTTCATTAAGTGCCAAGTTGATTCTCCTTCCTTCCTTTTCCATGTCCTTCCATCCCCCGAAATACACCTTCAATGGAAGAATATCTTTGACAGTCTCTTTCCGACGTGTGGCGCTAAACATCAGCCTCAGAACTGTGCACATGCTAAAAAAGAGCTAACAAAGCTTAAGGCTACAGACACATAACAATAGCATCTGAGTTTTCATATGATCTTTATTATGACCTTTTGATAGTGAGGCCATGTTTTTGTGAATGATGAAATAGAACATCAAAGAGTCAAGGCTGGTCCATCATGCTGGTTAAGAAGGTAAACTTGATGTTAGATGTTTTGACTTTTACAAACAATGTTCTTGTCCTCTGTATGGTGTTTCTTGTTCAACTTCTAGACTTTTTTAATGGGATGGATTGTCCTTGACCCGTTATAATTTGAATATGAAAAGTCCTCCAATAATTAGAGTCTTTGAACTGATCCCAGGGTGATGATACCATTTGGGAAAGTTATAGAATCTTTAAGAAGTATGCTCTAGGTGGAGAAAGTGGGGGCAGGGGGGACGAAGTGGGAGCAGACACAGGACAGGACCCAAGGCTGAGGATTTATACCCAGGGCCCACTTTCTGTTTGCTGGCTTATTTCCTGAGTAACACCACAATGTGATCATCCAGCCTCCTGCTCTTGTCATATAGTGTCTTCCTTTCTGCTGCCATGTTTTCCCTACTATGATAGACCATATCACTCTATAGTTGTAAATCAAAATAAAATCCTCCCCCTCCAGCTATCTCTCCCTTCCCTTCCCCCTTTCTCTCCACTTTGAGACAAGGTCTTACTGTGTGGCCCTGACTGGCCTGGAACTTGCTTTGTGAAACAGGCTGGCCTTGGACTCAGAACTACCTCTGCCTCCCCAATGCCATGCCAACCATTTCTGTCTTGAGTTGATATTGTTTGAGTATTATATCACAGTAATGAGAAAATAAGTATGAGAGAAAATATGTACTGTGGAGCAGGAGTCACTGTTGTGATAAATCTGGCCATGTAGTCCTTATACCTATTGAAGGGACTCTGACCAGCTCAAACATTACAAGCATGGCTCTAGCAGGCCTTGTCCTTCTCCTCAAGCCCTGCAGTGCTAAAGACCATTACATTACGTTCCTAAAGCTAGCCACCAAAGTCTATTCCCTCATTTGGCCACCTCCTCCTCCTCCTGAGGCTGACCACAAAGGTCCAGCTATCAAAATGTATTAAAGTCCAGCAATCAAAAGTCCCCTTTGGCTCACCTATTTAACATCCTCATTTAAAAAAAATTTTTTTCGAGACAGGGTTTCTCTGTATAGCCCTGGCTGTCCTGGAACTCACTCTGTAGACCAGGCTGACCTCGAACTCAGAAATCTGCCTGCCTCTGCCTCCCAAGCACTGGAATTAAAGGTGTGCGCCACCACCGCCCAGCTTAAAATTAAATACCTCATCCTAACACAGGGTTTCCACTCAAACATTTATAAATTGCCATTTTCCTACATGCCATGTCTGTCTCTTCTCTATCCAGACACAGCCCTTTGTCCCTCATGGACAAATATCCCTGATCCCGTGCTCTCTTCCCCTTTTCCTTCATCCTAAATCATCTGTCTTTGTGTCATAGTCCCTGCCCTTTCTGTCCCTATGGGACAAATAAATCACCTTTGTGCTGAGAACTTAGCACAGGACCAAATACTGATCTCTTTCCCCTTTACAACAGGTTTGTGGGAAGAATAGGAAAAGTTTGGAACTTTGGGCTAGCAAATCCCTCAGAGTCTGTAAGCAGAACATCATGGAGGAATTTGAGAGAACAGAAGGCAGAGAAAAATGGAGATGCTCATAAGGTTTTAGAGAGCAGCAAGGACTGTATTTGGAGCTGAGGTGGAAGCCATTTTGATGAAGAATGTGGCTGCGGTCAACCTGCATCCCAAGAGGCTGAGTGAAGCTGCAGTCCAAAGCAATGCCGTAATTTGTTTGTTGAGGGAAGTTTCTTCCAAAAAAATATAGTATTTGCATTAGTTATTTTTATAATTTCATACTCTAATAATAGACTTTGATCCTATTCATTCCCACTCTGCCCCGGATCCTCCAAGATCTAGCTCTAACCCTTCCCAATTTTTATGAAGTATTTTAATGCCCCCCCCCCCCCCCCGCCTAATCCATTTTATGCTGCCTATATACTCACAGATACAGGACCACACTCAGCAGTATAATCAACCTAGCAGCCGCCACAGTCTTAAAAGAAAGGAAGGGAGGGAGGGAAGGACAGAGGGAGGGAAAGGAAAGAGTAACAGAGAGATATAGAGACAGAGACTTATTAATGGCTTCCCCAGCTAGCGGTAGAGGGCTCATGAGCCTCTCCACCCTAGAAGGGAAAATCTCAAGTCAAGAGAAGTTGAGGTCCCAGCTCTTGCTTGTTGTTCTCATTCTGATCCACAGTGAGAAAGAGCAACATATAGCAAACACAAAGTAAAAACTGAAGTTTAGTGAGGAAGGTCGTGTGGCTACAAAAGATTAAAATTGTAAAGAGAAGGATGTCTCTTTACACACAAGTACTTGTGAATCTTAAAGAGATTCAGTCTATTCAAGAGAAATCTCATGTTCTGTACTGGGGCAGTAAGAAAGGTGCCCTGAGAGTTATACCCCCACCTATCAAAGCTTCCACACTTGTGAATATGCAAATTAATTTCAAAGGAGAGAGTCTAGGCTCAAATGCAAAACTAGCTTCTGGCTCCTGCAAAGCAACTTGGGAAGTGTTAGTTCCTCCAGGGTCAACACACAGAAGATGATGCAACTGGGTTCCAAGGGGGCCAGGATAAATCCTGAACTGGCCAGCAGAATGTAGCAGTGCTGTCCATTTGGTACTGGATTTGGAGGCATGAAAGACGCAAGCTTGAAGGAGTCCTGGATCATCATTTCAAAATGTGCTGATGCTAAGCAATAGGTGTGACAGGGTTGGAATTCCTCCAAAGAGGCCCTGAGAGGCCACTGCATAAAGCTGTGAAGATGAAACCTCCTTTGCCAAAGAGATCTTGGGATGCTTAAGAGGACAGAGCCATGGGATTTCAGTGAAGAAAACTGCGTAACCAAGAGTTGAGACAGCCTCAGAGGGAACTTATGTGAGTTACAGACAGCAGAGATGTAGGGGTAGAGCTATCTAACCCCTTTGTATCTGAAACGATTCTATCACAAGTCCCAAATGTCAGACATGGAGCTGAAGGATCTCCTGTTTGCCCTGCTGCTTATCAGTCTTGCTTTGCTTCTTGCTTCCTTTTTGGAATGTGTTCACTCTGTGTTACAAGTATGTAACTTGCCTTTTATTTTGGAAGAGTTCACAGTTAAGCAACTGCCTTGTGTCTCAGAAGTGACATTAGATTTTAGACTTTTGAACAATAATAGAAATGTTGAAATTAATGAATATTTTAAGTTAAATTGAATGCATTATGCAACAAAAGATGGCCATGAGCCTGTGGAGGCCAGAGGTGATTTGAATGTCAAAGGTCCCCCACAGACTCATTTGTGTGAACACTTGGTGCCCAGATTAAGTGCTGGAGGGAAGGGGGCTTATGTGACTTTCGGGGAGTGGGGGACCAGAAAAAGGAAAATCATTTGAAATGTAAATAAAAAATATATTGAATAAAATTAAAAAAAAAAAAAAAGGTTGTTCAACCTTGAGGAGGCAGAGCCTCACTGTAAGAGTAGGTCACTTGGGCAAGACCTGAGGGTTTACAGTTTCCTCCAACTTCCTCGGTGCTGCTTGCTCCCTGCATATGTATGTCCTGTGATCAGCAAGCTTTCTGCTCTTCTGACCATGACTATCCTGTGAGCTAACATGTATACACCACCATGATGGACTGTACTGGTGATGGTTTGAATAAAAATAGTTCCATAGGCTCACAAGGAGTGGCATTACAGGACATGTAGCCTTGTTAGGGTGGGTGTGGCTTGGTTGGAGGAAGTGCATCCTTAGGGGCTGGGCTTTGAGTTCTCAGAAGCTGAAGCCCAGTCTCAGCGGCTCACAGTCCTACTGCTTGAAGATAAAGATACAGAACCCACAGCTTCTTCTCCAGCACCACATCTGCCTGTGAGACACCATGCTTCCCACCATGAAGATAATAAACTAAACCTCTGAACTGTAAGCCAGCCCCAACTAAATGTTCCCCTCCATAAGAGTTGTTGTGGTCATGGTATCTCTTCACATCAATAGAAACCCAAACTAAGACAGTATCCCTCAGTAGCTGTAAGGCAAAATAAATCTTGCATTTCCTACGTTTCTTCTGTCAGACTGTTTCATCACAGAAGTGAGGAAGACACTGAAACAGATTTATCCAAAGCAGTTTGTTCCCTGGTACACAGGGAAAGCTTATCAAAAAAGTGTCCTTTATTGATAATAAAACTTTGTCATGAACAAAAGGAGAACAAAATACACTATTTCTGCTGCTATCACCACGCTCTGTTTTAATGTAATCAGGTGGGGCAATGGAAACTATAATCAGCATTGCAGCAGAGGAGATTTAATTTAGGATGTTGATGCTCCAGATGATGAAAAACTGAGGGAGAAATGAGTAGTGATATCAAGAGGCTAATGGCATTTAGTTAAACGATTCCTGAGAAGACAAACTGCTACCATACAAGTTGGAAAGACACAGTAATTTTCCAAGTGTAAAAAATGTATCTCATTAGCTAAAAATGAGAACACTGAACTAGTCTAGTTCTGTGTAAAGTCAAGAATCACCAAACTTAGTAGTCCTAAAAGCACAAGCATACTTCTTTCCGTCTGTTGATTCCCTAGCAATGACTCCTAATGCCATACATCAAAAGGAAGCCAGATCCCAAGTAACCTTGGAAATGTAGTCTGAAGACACTAAGTCCTTGCCATAGACTGTATGGAAAAGTAGGTTAAAGTCTTAAAGACATTAAAGAAACAGGGGACATTTTCTCTACTCTCTTGATGAGAGACAAAAATGTGGAGACTACTCACAAGCTTGAAAATAAAACATATTCCTCAGGAAAGCTAAATGTACTGAATAGTAAAATATGGGTTCTTTGTGCTTTAAAGTTCATACAGGGAGGAAAAGGAATCTATCTTTAATTTATACAAAAATATGTCATATATCTCTCTAGAACATGATCTCTACTATACAGAGCACTAGTGGTAAATCAGGAGGGGGTTGAAAGAAAACGATAAAATAAGACGTGATATTGGTAAAGAGTAGAGAGAGTGAAATGGTAAGGAGAACAGCAGAAGAGAGTGATACAGGGTGAGAGATGAATCCTGGAGATTTTCACAGTCTAAGATACAAAGCAAAGATTTCAGAAATCATCTATTGCCAAGGATGGAGAATAGAAGAAGAGAGACCCAAAACGGGCTACAAAGCTTGGGCATATTGACACTCAGTCAAAACTTAAAAGCAAGTCTCAGGAATAATGTTGACCAAAGTCCTCTATGTTTTAATAGACAATAGTCAGCGCAATGACAACTGAACCAAAGATACTAACTTGGACTTCTAGAGATGGCCAACCTCTAAAATTCTAAGATCATGGAAGCAAGCAGAATGCTTATTTATGGCCACTGATGGACCCACATCTCTAGCTGACAACATGCAGTGGAGAAGGGCCTTCCAGGTGTTTAGTTCTCCAAATTAATTTTAAACAGAGGTGATAGTTGAAGCATGCAGATTAAGCAGCTGGATTAATAAGTTACTCATCTCATTGCTGTGACCAAATATGGGTCAATTAGCAGCTAACATGAGGAAGGGTTTCTCTTCCTATGTAAATGCAAGAAGATCATCACATATTAATAAGCTATGGTACCGGGGAGAAGGTTCTGTGGCTGGAGCAGAAGACTAGTTGGTCTCATTGCAACTGTAGTGAAGAATTACAGAGAGACAAATGCTACTCAGCTCACCTTCTTGAAGGAATCTTGCTCCATGAAATCATGACACCCAAATTTAGAGTGAGCTTTTCAGTTTCAACATAATCTAAATAAGTTTGCATGGGCTTACCCCAGCTTGTCTCCTACATGACTCTAGACCCTGTCAAATTGACAAGTCTTATTGACCGTCACGTGAGGCATAGTATAGATTTCTCAGAACTCTTTATTAGATAATTTTCTAAAACCAAGTTATGGGTACTTAAAGTTGTCTAAATTTTTCCATCTAATGGCCTAATTCAAGTTCACTAAAATTAACTAACTGAATTCCTCAAAGTCTTTCTTCAACGTACTTTGCCCTCATTGGCTAAAGTTTTGGGCACAAATAAAGGTTATAGAGTTGGACACCAGCTCTCTCACACACACAGTGAATTCAAACCACAGACATCCATCCCTGTGTGGCTGTGAAATCAATCCAGAAGTGCTCAAAGGGTAGATGTAAATACAGCTGAGGAAACCCACAACACCTCTCTAGGAACAGGTTTTTCCTGTCCTTGGGATGGATTTAGACCTCTGTACTTGAAGCACTCAGCCAGTGCAAGTTGACGGCAATAAAACAAATAGATAATTGGAAATATTGTAAAATATATTACTCGCCTTATGATTTCTGCATGTATTTCTACACACCTGCGTGGAATGTCTAACCTGTTTTTTGATGCTTTGAGCTGTGGTGCTTTCCTTACTCTAGACCAGATGAGCATTTGCATTCCTTTGCATCCTAACACAGACTCAGTTTTGTGGCATGACCCATCCTCTCTATACACACAACAAGCTGCATGCACCTCAGTCACCATCTCTGTACCAGCTTGCCCCGTGTGCACTCCCCATATGTAGTTGCTCTCCTTCCCTGCCTCCTCATTTTCCTCCTGGAAGTATCCCTTCATGACTCCGGGTCTCACTCTGCTGTACAGAGCCTGAATCCTCAGGATGAACAGATGAATTTGGAGACAGGGCATTTAGGAGGGCATATGATTAGGTGAGGTCATAAAGATTAGATTCTAAGACCCTTCTAATTAAAGGAAGAGGGGGTATCTCATTGAGGGAACAATGTATGACAGAAAAGTCTTTTGAAGACATATGGAGAAAATATCTTTCTGTAAGATAGGAAAAGAGCCCTCACCTCACCACAATCTAGATCAGCCCACACTTTGATCTTAGCTTTTTTTTCACCCTTTAAAACGGACAGAAATAAGTTTCTGTTGTTAAAATCAGTGTGCGATTATTTTGTTATCAAGAAAACTGAAATAAGTTTCACTGAAGTCCCCCATTTCTATAAATGTTTCCACTGTATTCTACCAGGAACAACAATCCATTCCCTACTCCATTCTTCATCAGCCTTTTGTTCAAATTCCTGTAGAATTTTAGCTTCCATCTCTAATACGCATTTTTCTTTCTCTTGGCAAACTAAAATTTTTTGAGCATATAAACTCTATTGGGGGCAATAAAGCCCACATGATTGACACCAAACTATGAAGCTCAGGCTTAAACCAATCTTGATGAGCCCTGGCTACTAGGAAGGATGCAGATATGGTCATATTATCATAGCTAGACAAAGGCACAAGAAGAGAGGAGACTTTGGGGGCGGGGGGGGGATGTTCCCCTGTTTCTCCTGAGCTGTTGAGAAAAGGAAAAGAAGAATGAAGCTTTGTCAACATGAAATGCCCTCCCGTAATTTGCACAGGCAAATTGAAGTGGAAAGCCATCCCACTTGCCATTTGGAAATTCAAAAACAAGATGATCATCGCTTCTCAGTTAAGGCAAACTCAGTTCCTCTTTCATCCATGTTTTCCAAGATACTGACAAACCCCTTCACCCCAGCTCACCAAAGTCCTGCTTATACTACAGCCCAGTCTATTCTTCATCGACAGGAGGTAGGTGTACGTACACACACACACACACACACACACACATACACACACACTCACACACACACACACACACACACACACACACACATCCCTTTTCTAAGTCTAACATCTTTTTCCAATCACTCTCACAATCATTTCGATGGAAGGAAATTCTTCAAAACCAGTCCTTGACTTCAGTTTAGCCTCCCTTCTCCCTGACTCAGTCTTCAGCCATACTAAGATTCTGCCATGGAAACGGGGTTATGAAGCTCTTATCCCTCTGTTGGTTTCCAAATATTCTCCAGTCAAAATGCAGATACTTTCCTATATCCAGGTGTCAGAGATCTAGCCCCTGGCTCATTTTGCCATCCTCAATTCTCTACAGTGAGAATTCTCTATTTCATTTTTACAGGAACTCCAGACCACAAACATAAAAAGTTTTCACCTTGAGACATTCAAATAATATATATATGAAACACTCTTTTAAATTGTTTTTAATTTATTGTACATATGGGTGATACACACATGGAGATCAAAGGCAACTTCTGGGAGTCAGTTCTCTCTTTTGTACCATGTGGGATGAATTTCAACTTCAGGCTTAGCAGCAGGTGCTTTTATTTATTTATTTATTTATTTATTTATTTATTTATTTATCCATCAAGTAGTCTTGTCAGTCATGGAACATTCTTTGTCCAACTCTTCATTTATATAAATTCTTTACCCCCTTTACGGACTCCATTTTGCTATCAATTCCCTCAACAACAACCACAACAACAACAAAAGTCTTTTTCTCCTCTACCACATGGCATATTACCAGTCATTTCTGTCACACCAAAATAAGCCAAAACATCTTTTTTATGGTAATTATCCTATCCTGTATTATCGTCAGCTGTTTATATGTGTTTCTAGCCTTTCATCCACCTTCCCACAGCCAGCCTCAGGCAGGGGCTGCATTGCATTCAGTATGAAATCCCCAGGACATACTTTGTTCACAGTAAGTACTCACAAAACTCTGTTTAAATCAATCAATGAATCAATAAAGAAAGAGAAACCGGAAGAGTCAGAAGTTCCCGGCTTCCAGCACATTCTACTCATTCCGTGACACACCAACAATGCATTTCGTAAGGTAACCTCCCCAAAGCCAACAAGCCATTATTAAAGGACACTTTTGTGACTCAGCTGCACACCTCACTTCAGAACTCACATCTTTCTATTCTGTTTGACTGTGTGAGTTTAAAAATGAAGTTCTAAGTTATAGTGCTTGACCAGCCATTAGAGGGGGAGAAACCCATATTGAATATTTGCAAAAGAAGATTCCTAAGACAAAGAAAGGGAGAAATTGTCAGTGAGGCACTCCTATAGTTCTTTAAAAAACACAGAAATATTATAGGACTATGTTTTCATCTTCATCTCAGGTGTGGGAACATGGGGTTGCTTTGAACTGACCACAGCAGCAGGATTTGCCTTGTGCTCTCGCAGGGTCATGATTTTGCCAGCTATAGATAGTTTCTGTGATTGTGTGATGTTTGGAATTCTGGGTACTTTTCAGAAGGTATTTAAGTGTTAGGGCCCTGCTCGATGGGTTGTTGGCCGTTGGGGGCGTTGTTGGTTGGTTAGTGATGGTTGCTGTTGGTGATAGTTTGTTAAGTAGTCATACACAAAGAAAGAAGAAATTAGATATCCTGACAGCAAATATCAAACTTGTGCCAAGAAACTCAATGCTTCTAATCAGCAGGATATAGTCTAACAATAGCATTGCCCCCTTTCCCCTCTATCCCTTTTTTTTCTCTCCTATCTAGTGTTTGGGGGTTGAAAGGGTAGGGAATGGGTAGAAGAAAAAAGAAACCACAAAGTAGCTAACACCTTCTACACACTCCAGATTCCCAACACTCCTGACAGCACCATGCTGTGCACACTAGTGCACATATTTCTATATGTCTCCACAGAGTCTGGGAAAACAACAGACTCTTTAGAGTCAGCAGCAATATCTCAAACCCCAGACTCTCCTGAAGGATGGGCCATAGACTACTGTCATGAAAACCTTGGCTCCATCTAATTGAGGACAGTCCAATATTCATGTGTACCAGGGTGTATAAGAAAACTAAACATAACCAGAAAACCCCAGTTGATTTCATAAAAATATTTATCTTGGGGGTCATAGAGTCTTAAAGTTTTAGAGTACTATGGCATGAGGATTTCTAGATAAAATAATAGGCTGCCTCCTGATTAAAACAATATTCTTAGCATTCCAATTTGCCATGTGATTATTTTAGTATAACCATGACCTTGTAATATTTAATGCATATTTGTGCCAAACAAGTTATTCACTGCTTATTGGAAAGTTGGATTTTATGGAGAGACCTATAGTTTTACTTCTTAAAGCCACTCACTCCATGTTGTGCCAAAATTCAAACTGTTGCCACTAATGAGCCTGCTGCAGTCTGCTGCCTTCAACCTGGTACACAGTCTAAGCAGCTACAGGAAATAGGTTTTGCTAGGAAGAAATCATCCCAGTGGGGTTCATCCTAGGGACTTCACTAATGCAGTGACTTGGTGAGTCTCATCTGCTACAGATTTATTTTCTATTCCTTGATTTGACTGTTTCATCGGAAGAGTCTGAGTCATAGTGTGTCTTCTATTCCCTCTCTCACCTGGTAAACTCAAACTCAACCTCTTTGCTTTCTCCAAGGGACAAATAATCCAAATGTCGGCAGCCTCTGACACATTGACTCTGCTCTAAGAATCATTAAAAGCCAGCCTTGTTCTTGGAGAGTGCATTTTTCTGTTTTCCTGATTCCTTCCGGATCCAGAGATGGGTGAGTAACTGCAGAAGCCAGAAAACAAATAACTGGGTTCTGTGACCAAATGGCTCCATGAAAAATTCTTCTGGGGCCCCTAGACAATGGGCCCGGCCTTCTGCGTTAGTTAGCCTCACTCATTTGTTGTTCATGGTGAAGAAACTGAATGACAGCAGCCCGAATACAATGGTTTTTGTCTCACTGCTGTGTCGTAAAATCTCCCTTGTAGCCATTGACACTGTACCATGAATTATGGGCAGCAAATGTGTACCCCCATCTGCCCACTGGAGCAGCTTCTTCAGGCTCCTAAGTGAGGTATGTCTCTTGGTCTTCTGTATGGACTAGATCATTTGCTTTCCTTTTCTTAAACCACAAAAAAACGAGGTCTGAATCCCAAGCTCCTTTGTAAGTCATAAGGTAAGATTCTTTAAGTCTCTTTTCTAAAGCAGTGGCATACACCGCTGACTTCCTCCTGTGTCATCAGCGGCTTTAAAATCAATCTCCTTGAGTCTGTCACTGTGACTCAGAAAACTAGGACAGTGATGACTCTGTCATTCTGGGGTTCGGTGGTATATGTGTCCCAGAGTCTTTCATGTCTATGCTTCAAAACACTAAGTGGGCCACACTGAGACATCTTTCTATCGCAAACACTCCATGAAATAGTTTTGTTCCTGGGCAGAAAATAAGAAGGCTAGGGAGGCTGGTTTTTCTGAATAATTGCTGTTTATTTCTGTGGCAAGTTGATAGCTGGGGAAAAAATATATATTTGAGGGACATTTAAGGTCTGGCATTTCAATCCTTGACTTTGGTTTAAAACTGCAATTTGCATGGTGACATTTGAAACTTGACCACCCTGGCCCATGTGGTTGCCAGGCAGCAACCACTTTGGCAAGAACCAGCCTCCGAGGGATGAGAAGGGCAGTCTTCAGAAAGGGATGAATAAATGTCTGCCTGGGTCCTTGTAGCAACCCAAACAAGCAGCTGTGCTCTAAAGGTTTCTCCTATCTTGGGGAGCCAGAAAAGGTGAGGCATTCCAGAGAAGAATGGCCCACAATGCCTGTGGGCCAAAGTACTTTTTCTTTTTTTTTTTTTTTTTATGGAGTTTCAAAAGAGCTCAATTGTGGGATAAGAAGGACTCTTTTGCTCCACCACCATTCTGTCTGCTTTCAGGGCACCTGAGTGCAAGACACACACAGACTCTGCCCAGACCCCAGCTGCTGTGGAGGGCTGGGCACATAAAAGCCCCACTTAATCCAAACCATTATTTTTTCCTCATTTGCCATCTCCCATATTCTCTCGAGATTGATACAAAAAGAGAGGCTAATGGAAACTATTTGTGTGAGTTTTTCTTCCTGGTTTTTGCTCTCTTTCTCATCCATCTGTTTCCCTTTCTTATCTCCAGGAGGGGAGGGTGGGGGCATCATTTAAAGAGGGACAAGATACAGTCAAGGAGCAGAGATGGGACAGGAAAAGCTAAGAGTCTCTCAAGGGCTTGAAGCACATGTTTCAATCCTGAAGAAATGAGACAGAATTGAAACACTTTAGGAACACAAGATAAAACGTGCTCATCCCCCCATAACAGCTAACAATAAGAACAAGATAGTCAGGCCTCCATATTTGCAGGATCCAAGTCTGTAGGATCAATCACCACTGATCACTATGCTTGGAATAGAGGGAGCAAATTCGAGAAAATTTTCAAAGTACACAGTCCAACCCTCCTCATCTTTCCATTCTATAACTCTAGAATCAATACACCATCATTTGAAATATTTGGGGAACAGGTTCTAGAAAGTTACAAAAAAGTAAATCTTGAATTTTCACATACTGATTATTGTGACCTTGAATTTACATTAGTAATACAGTGTGAACATCCCTTTTGTGGTTCCCAACAGTTTGTGAACTCTTCTCTCTAACAATCCTTATTGGGACATTGTTACATTACATCTCCTTTTTGGTATTGTACTGTTAGTTCTACAAGGTTTCCATCTGTATTAAACATGAGCAGTCTATTTTTCATGTCATAAGTCCCTTCAAAGTACAGTTTATACAGCTATTATTTGTATAGCATTTATGCTGCATTAAGTGATATAAGTAATCTAGAGATGATTTAAAGGATGTAGAAGGATAAGTGGAGATTATATGCAGATACTATGCCAGTTTATGTGAGAAATTTGAGCATCCATAGATTTTCAAGCCTGTGGACAGCCCTGGATCAATCCTCTGTGGATTTACAAGGATAACTAGAACAGCAAACACCAATACAAGGTTTACCCTGTTCTAAACATATCACATTTACCTATTTAATCCTCACACACCACATAAAGCAAATACTGATAGTATCCATTCCAGCAGGCCAGACTCTAAGTCCACAAAAGATAAATAGCTCTCCAGTATCATCCAGCATATATTACAAAAAACCCTGAAAGCCATTCAAACCCTGAAGTCGCACCCTGCTATCCCAAGGCTGCTTCGTATGGATTGAAATGTTCATTTCTGCACATATTATACTCTCACTCCATGTTGACTACAAGAACAAGTCTGTCACAGCAACTTGGCTCATTCAACTTTACATACCAGTTAAACTGACTCTGGGAAGCTACTGTCCTCTGAAATAGCAGTGAAGTCTGAAAGTAGAATTAGTAAGGGGTTAGACTTCAGAATTTCCTGTAGTCAGAAAAGGTTGAAATTCCTCAAGGACTCCAAAAGCACCAGGAAGCTCTTTTTTATTCTGACCTTGACCTTGCTAAGTGAAGCACACTCTAGTGCACACACACACACATACACACACACACACACATATACAGTGAGAGACAGAGACAAAGAGAGACAGAAAGAAAAAGAGAGAGAGTGTGTCCAGGAGTTCACAAGGTTAAGGAAGAGCTTCGGCAGAGTATACCAGTTCTATCCAGCTACAGACAGGGTAAATTGGCAGAAAATGATTCCATCTATGAGCTTCAGTGTGGCTGATGTTCCACTTCCACATTCCCACATCTCCACATGTGTGTCTCTCATGACTTTGATGTACATAGGGAGGTTAGTCCAGAATGTGTGGTTCTGTCTGGCCAGATCAGTATATCACAAAACTACCGTTCAGTCTAACTGATACCGGTCCATACAGCAGTCTGGGTGCTATGAGCACCATTGTCTAAGCAAAGTTGCTCCTTGGTAAACATGGGAGGCAGGATTTCACATGCTATGGGGTCAAAGATATCTGTGTTCAAATCCTAGCCTCATTGGTTATGTGTCTTGATGCTCTGTAAACTTAATTTCTATATTAGTAACATAAAGACAACAAAAATGATGCTTCCATTAGATATAGCAAAGTGCAAATGAGAGAACTATAAAGCACTAGATTCTGTTATTTATATTAAGTAAATATTTATTAATACCAATACTTATTATAAAATAATATATAGAACCTATATCATTATAAACAGGTAGAGCTAAAGGTCTAACTGGGTGGTAATATGCTGGCCTAGTAGGAGCAAGGCTCTAGATTTTAGCCTCAGAATTAAAAAAAAATAAGTGTATGTGTTAGTATGAGTGTGTGGTGTGTGTATGTGTGTTTATGTGAGCATATATGTATGTGACTGTGTGTGTAGTGTGTGTAAGTGTGTATGTGTATAAGAGTATGTGTGCATGAGTATGTGTGTGAATTTCTGTGAGTGTATAGTATGTATGAATGTGTGTGTATGTATATGTGAGTATGTATATATGTGTATGTGTAAGTATATGCATGTGTGTATGAGTATGTGTATGTGTGTCTATGTGCTTATGAGTGTGTGTATCTGTATATATGTGAGTATGTGTATGTGAGTGTGTATTTATGTCTGAGTATGTGCCCCTGTGTGTGTGTATGTGTGTGTGTGTGTGTGTGTGTATGGGTATATGTGTTTACGAATGTGTGTATGTCTGTGTATGTGTCTATGTGTCTATGTATGTATGTATATGTGAGCATGTATGTATGTGAGTGTATGTATTTGTATATGTGTTTGTATGTCTCAGTGTGTGTGTCTGTGTGCAGGGGAGTATGTATGGT
This sequence comes from Apodemus sylvaticus, assembly GCF_947179515.1. Taxonomy (NCBI): domain Eukaryota; kingdom Metazoa; phylum Chordata; class Mammalia; order Rodentia; family Muridae; genus Apodemus; species Apodemus sylvaticus. The sequence goes on along the minus strand of NC_067472.1, from coordinate 47,057,914 downwards.
ATATATAAATGTATGCATTGTATGTGTATGTGTATAAATCTGTATATGTATTTATGTTTATATGAGTATATGTGTATGTGTCTGTGAGTATATATTAGTGTGTGTATGTGTGCTTGTGTTTTTGAATATGTATGTATGTGTGTGTGTTTTCCATGAGTTTGTGTGTATGTGTGTGTGGTGTGTGAATGTATGTATGTATATGTGTGTGAATATTTTTGTATGTGAGTGTGCGTTTGTGTATATATGTAAGTGTGTATATGTGTGTATGTGTATATGAATGTGTATATGTGAGAATATGTGTGTATATTGTGTGTATATTTGTATGTATTATGTATGTGAGTATATTTATGGTGTGTGTATGTATATGTGAGTGTATCTGAGTATGTGTGTATATGAGTGTATGTGTGTGGTGTATGTGTATATGTGAATGTGAGTTTCTGAGTATGTGTGGTGATGCTTTATAATTATGAAATAAAGCTATATGACTAAGTTTACTGGAAGTACATTTTCTCATCCAAGTTCTATTTCTTAAGCAACAGTGAGGCATAAGGTTTCCTAATTTAGTATCCTTATATATTTTAGTTTTCATACAGGATACACTAAAATTAAAACTAAGCCTTACTATGATTAGAGAATCATTTGAGGGACCTTTGTTGAAGATCTAAATGTGCTCATTTTAATCCAAGAGAAATGAGAAAAACAATGAGAAAGAAAGAAAGAAATACCTAGTAGATCTAGCCAACAAACTAAGCCCATGACTTGTAGCCAGTGTATGATCCATGTGTCCAGAATCCTGAAAATTCAAAATTGGCATGAGCCACAGGAGCAGTTTAATCCAAGCCTGCTCTGATGCACCAATCTCCTCCCTACTACCCTTGATTAGTTTGGGACTTAGAAGTGTCAAGAGATAGGAAACTCTTCACCTGGAGGCAGACCAAGTCATATGGAGGCAACTCCAAATCTTAAAACATTATTACTGACAAACTGGATGTTTTTCTTCCTGTAATTCAGAACTATTGGTTAGTTGGTCTGACACCTTTTGCCACACAGATTAGTATATAGCACTTTGGCCTTTGAGAATCTGGTTAATTCTACAAACCTGTCCATCTAAAAGAGCAATCCCTCTCATATGCACAAACTCTACACAGAAGTTCAGTGGACTTCTCAGACCACTGTCCTAACCAAACTTCCCCATGACTTCCTTTCCTTTATCCAAAAAGTATCTCCCATTCCTCCTGAGGGCAGAGATGGATGGAGTGTTTCTTGCTATAACTCACTGTCATGGCCCTGCTTTCGTGAGCCTGCTTTTGCCAGTGGATATCAACAAACTGCACTGAGAATTGAATATAAAGCCCTGAGACCAAACCAGGATGTTCAGACTATGATGCCATCATTACCACCTGTATTGCTCCTGCTCTGACCTTTGGGGCAAACCTCATTGAGCTGGTTTGACTAATATTAAGTGGGACTCTGGTTTCCCAAGTGGCAGGATCAGGTGCTTGGATTCTTAGACCGACCCTAAATTGTAAAATCTACCAAAATAAATAAATAAATAAATAAATAAATAAATAAATAAATAACCCAGGGTGAAGCTTCTAAAAAACAATTCTAAAGCTTTGTCTTTGTTTAAGGGAGACATGGAAGAAGATAATGGCAGGCAAACTGGGTAAGTTATGATTCTGCAGCTATTGCCATGGCCGTAAGTATAAAACAGAAGATTTGTGCTATTTACTAAGGTTCTAAATTAAGAAGGAAAAAGCTTTTCCCATATTACCTTTGAAGATCATCTTCTGGTTAATAAAGAGCTTTCATAAACATTAATTCAAACTATCTTGCTTAGAAACTAGTACTTCTGAAGCTTTATTGCACGGGCTTAATTAATGTTCAGCAAAGAAACCCTGTACTAGCTTATGCGTCTCCCAGCAATGAGACTCCCAGTCATTACTAAGCTCATCAGTTAGCATTTATGCATGTGTAGGAAGCGTATGAATTTGTATTCTCCAGTACAGACAGTGTTCTACAGCTGAACTCCACTAATTTAAAGAACTTGAGACCAGATGTGTCGTAAAGTGGTGATTTATCTAGATTAGTCATCGCACATTGATAGCCATAGTCCTTTTTGCAAAATGTACAGCACATTCCAGCCTGAAGAAGCCTCAGCATTATGAATTCCTTTCACTTGGTTGAGTGTTTCATTTGCCTGCTAATATAAAATTCATTGAGGCAGCAGGCAGCAATCGGAGCTGTTGGGAGTTCTAGTTCAGTGCCCCACAATCCCATTGCAGTAAGGCTAACGGCAAAAAGGGGCACCCGGAATAACCCACTTACCTGTCTGGCATCGCAGAAGGCTTTTTGCATATGTGAAGCACTTGCATCACTTTTATGACGGTCTGGGATAAATTTGCAAATCTTACCACCAGAGACCAGGACTATTTCCACTGTGCTTCCTTGGCTACTTAGCAAAAAACGCTTCGGAGTGCTCAGCAGGGAAGGAAAATGTGATAATTATTGGAAGATTGGACGCTAGATTGGAGTGAGCTCTTTGGCACAGAAGAATAGTGTTTGTGAGATGCTTGTTACAGGTCACATACCACTGAGTTTCCAGCACAGTGCTTTGAGGATAGGAAATGAGGGGGCAACAGGAAAAAAAAAGCTTACATCTGAACGACCATCTAAACACCTAAAGATTCCACATCAAGGAAGACGAGAGCATAGAGGGGCAAGAGAGAGCTCAAGGAGCCTGTAGAGTATTAGCTGTCGTCTGCAGACTTAATGCCTGGCATTTTGGCTTCCTAAAGCAGAACGAGATATGCATATTTTTAAAAAGACTTTTATCATCTAGATTCATTAGAGATTAGTATGGGTGAGAAAGACAATTGAACACTTTTCAGAGAGAAGTAGGGAAGCCATTTTAGAAAATGAAAATGAAACAAGGAATTTAAAGGGCCAAGATGAGATGTGAGTGTGTTGCCACGGGTCAGCAGGGCTTGCCAACCTATCATCCCTTCTTTCTAGTGCAAATGATGAAAAATAGAATGTCTCTCCTCCTTCCCTTCAGCAGCTAGCCGCTGAAGTCACAGTAGACAGCTGGCACTGTGTCTACTTTTATTTTGTTTTGTTTTGTTTTGATTTCTATTAATGCAAGAGGCACCATAGGCATGGCGAAGTTGCAGAATCAAACAGCACCTTAAATCCTGCTGGCACCACAAGTTATAATCTGTCTGTGTTACGTGATTCTTTCAAGAATCTCTTCTCCGAGTATTGACCAAAGGACCCACACAGCTTCTAATCTGTAACTACACCATAGAATCTCTGGTTCTCAAGATCCCTGCATTACAACATCCAATAGAAATACCCCCTCGATGATTTAAGTCACAATGCCTTCCTCTGGGGCAGGAAGAGCCATTTGGGAAATGGGAAACAACTGTTTTGATGGAATGAGGAATTCTGCTTCTCAACATAATGGTGGGGTTCCCCCCCCCAACCCCAACACAAAGAATAATTGGAAGTCAGGCATACAACAATGTGAACACATGTTCACTGTGTTCATGGACCATAATCTATATGATCTATATAATGTATAACCCCAGATGATAGAAATTATGCATGTCATAACAAAAGTAATATATGTCTGTGTTCACCCACCTGAAGGAAAATGATGTTCTAATGGTATAAGAGTCTGAGCTATAGAATAAACACTAGTTTTGATAATTCAGTGGAGAGGTTGGGCAGTGCTGTCTATGTAACTGCACAGATACAAATTCAACTAAATGGGGAGGACTATATTTCCTCATGTATTCACAAATGCAAAATAAACCAGAAGGAGAGAAATCCCTCTATTATAAACTTCAAGGGCAATATTTCCTGTCTTGAACATGTTTTCTTTAACAATTCTTTTAACAGCAGTAAATCGTATGTTTCACATCTAGAAACTTTAATATGTGTTACACAGTTCGTGAACAGTCGGGTAGTATTTCTCTCTTTTTTATTAGTTCTAAGTCATTTTTAGTGCATAAAGGAAATAGTGGTTTTGCCTGCCACAGGTTTCTCCTGGGCTCATTCTACCTCTGACTTCGGTCTCAATGTTGGATCTTCCTGTGTGATAAGTCACATTCCCTTCCCCAGGGTCTAAGAGGCTGGCCAGGGAATTTGATGAAAAAAAATTGCTGTAATTTAAATAGATTATAATCCACAGGTATACTGGTACCCACCGAAAAGTCTCGAATCAATACTGTTCTGAAAATAAGATATTCAGAGAGTGTGCTAGCCCCAGAGGACATGTGAGGGACTCTTAAGCTCAGCACTCCCAGCATCTGAAGCCAGTCAGTCCTCTTGAGAGTGTTGTCCTGTTCACAGTAGCACATATCCCTTGCTCTACCCACAAAAAGCCAGTAGCAGCCTCTCTTCTTCTCCAGTGGTGGCTATTGAATATAACCACAGGCATTGCCAAATGTTGCTTAGTGATTGATGCAAAGGAAAAATCATTTCTTCCTCCCTTGCCCAAATGAAGAATCACCCACCAATGAGCAGAATATTTTGATTCTCTTTGTGGCAAATACTACTTTTGCCCTCCAAAAGGAATTACTTATTGTTGGCATTTAGTCTTGGCTCCTCCCCCACAGTTACCTGGCAACAGAGCAACAGCCAGGTGCTCCTGACTCACCATAAAAGGGGCTGCTTGCCCCCTCCTCTCTCTCTCTCTCTCTCTCTTGCCTTCCCGCTCTCCTCTTGCTCCTGCTCCCCCCTCTCCCCATTCCTCTCCTCCTTCTCTCCACATGCTCATGGCCAGTCTCTACTTCTCTTCTCTGACTCTCTCTGTCTCTCCGTCTCTCTGTCTGTCTCTGTCTCTCTGCCTCTGTCTCTCTGTCTATCTCTGTCTCTCTGTCTCTCTGCCTCTGTCTCTCTGTCTGTCTCTGTCTCTCTGCCTCTGTCTCTCTGTCTATCTCTGTCTCTCTGTCTCTCTGCCTCTGTCTCTCTGTCTGTCTCTGTCTCTCTGCCTCTGTCTCTCTCTGTCTGTCTCTCTCTGTCTCTCTGTCTCTGTCTGTCTGTGTCTCTCTGCCTCTGTCTCTCCCTGTCTCTCTGTCTCTCTGTCTCTCTGTCTCTCTGTCTCTGTCTCTCTGTCTCTCTGTGTTTGTCTCTCTCTGTCTCTGTCCTTCTCTGTCTCTCTCTGTCTCTCTATGTCTCTCCATCTCTCTATCTCTGTCTCTCTCTGTCTCTGTCTGTCTCTCTGCCTTTCTCTTAACTCCCCTCTCCATGCCCTGAATAAACTCTAGTCTATACTATACCATCATACGGCTGGGACCTCAGGGGGAAGGGCTGTCTCAGTATGGACTCACAGAGGCACCCTCCTTCCCCACACCTTACCACACTCCTAATATCCCTGGCCTTCTCTTTCTTTTTATAAAACACAACACCTATCTTGCCTTCATGATAATGAAGATCTAATTTTAAGTTACAAACTTTTCCAGATGATGAAAACTCTAGGTGATACTTCTTAAACCTTTATTCCTCTCTTCCTCAGAGAAACACTTATATAGAAGATTATTTTCTTCAGGGCATGTGCAAGTTTCGACTCACAAGTAAACATAAGCAGTATTAGCTATTTAAATAAAGATGATTTGGTTTCTAGTCATACTCTCAAGTTGATTCAGTAATCCAACATAGATTCTGTTCTTAAATTATAGCATAAATCATTTACTATATAGTAGGTGGTTTAATGATTGCACAGAAAATGTAAAATCAATTTCAATGCAAATGCTACTTCAATAGAAATCACCACTTCCCCCATTTACTGACCTGTGACTTTGAAGAGACCATTCTCCTCATAAAAAGCTGAAGCAACCATGTCTGTCTTGAATGGTGGTTGTTTTGAGGAAGATGATAAGCCTGAATCACCTTAAACTAATTCTGTTCATTAGCAGAATCAAAAAGGTTAGATTTCTAAACCCATATGTGGCTGGCTCACAGAATCCAAGAATAGTCGTTATCACAGACCTCATGAGAGTCTGAAACTAAATATCCAAATCAGAAGCTAAACTCCATCTCTATGGGTCATATTCCATGTGTGTGTGTGTGTGTGTGTGTGTGTGTGTGTGTGTGTGTGTGTGTGTGTGTGATTAGTGATCTATTTGCATATGTGCCTGCAGGACAGAAGAGAGCATCAGATCCTATTATAGATGGCGGTGAGATACCATGTGGTTGCTGAGAATGAACTCAGGGCCTCTAAAAGACCCGCCAGAGCTTTTAACCACTGAGGCATCTCTCCAGGCCCCTCGGTGCAGTCTCTTGTCTCTGTATCTATGTGACATCTTCTCACTCATCAAAACAGCCATGCCTAACCCTGAAGAACATAAGATGTGCAGAAGGGATCATTCATGCCCAAGCTTTGATATCTATATTCAAATATCAAGCCAGGCTTTGAGATATGTGTTGCAAAACCTAGTTGGTCAGTCAAGGTCTGCCATCTGTCAATCTTGGCATCCTGTGGGTCAGTCCTCCTGGTTCAAAGTCCATGTTTTTCTGACAAAGTATATGTCTAAGAAGAGGGCAATGGTGGCAATGACTAGTGTACTCAACAAAAAGAAAATGTGTGATGCCTTCCCTCTACTATGCTACAGATTATTAAAGGGAACAGTGGACTGCAGTGTCCCTGGAAGAGTCCTATCTTCCAAGTTCAAAGGAGCTAATGAGTTTTCCAAGACAGCCTCTGCCAAGCACAGTTTCTGTGGAGGATGCTGAGAGCATCCCTAGTTCCTCTCCTCGCTATTATATATTCAGGCTTCTCTCTCCATTACGACTATGTGTGTATTTCAGTTTGGCATCTCCGTTGGTGGTGAGGCGGACGTGGTCGTATTTCAGGGGCCTGGTTCTTGCTTGCAGAGTTGCCTCTGTGTTATAATTGCTTTCCACCATGCAGCTGCCACACAGGAGCTCATCTACATGCTGGATTGCTTCGTTTACAGCAAGCCAGGCACACACTGAGTTTAGAAAGAGGCAGGCTCCGCAGGAAAATCTTGCCTCCTGAGGCATGTCGTTTCCTTGGACGATTTGCGTCCCGATAATGACCATGTCATGATTGTGCAGTGATGGTCCCAAATGCTCCGGCACACTTGATGGATCTTAGCATAAATTGGCCATTTGTCAACATGTAGGTCCTTCAGAATCTCCATATTTGAGCTGTTATGCCATAACACTGATTAATTGTTCAAGGTCCAATGTACCTTCCATATCCTGTGTTACAGGGAGGTTACAGCTTCCCACGTGGACTCATTAGATCTGTCTTCAAGCAGAGAAGTCCTAAATTCTCTTCAGTAACAGGCAGTGACCTCTTGGTTTCTCAGGGAGATCACAGGTTTCCTCTATCCTTACCCGCAGCCCTTCTGGGAAGCACAAGGTCCCTTGAGATGCGTTGCACACAAACATCTCTCACTATTTTTAAAATATATGGGTGGAAAAACTCTCACTATATTTAAAGTATGCCTTTTTCACAGGGTGATGGGCCAAATTTTATTATCCAAGTTGTTTTTTATGATTTCTAATTTACTTATTTCTGGTGTCTGTTATTATTAGCCGATTTAATTGAGCCAACAAGCATATATTTAGCAGCAACTTTAAGTTATATTCTGTTCAGGGGAGAAAGCGGTAAAATTACTAATAAAATATACTCCATGAGCTGTTTTTTAATTGCATTTTAAAATTTGTTTGGGGAGTATAATACAGTGAGTGTGTAGAAGTCAGAGGAATAACTTACAGGAATGGCTTTCTCCTTCCGCCGTGTGGATCCAGGGGTCAACAGAGGGTTATCAGTCTAGACAGTAAGTGCCTTTATCCACTGAGTCCCATGAAGCTATATTAATTTATATGGACATATTCCCCCAAAATATTTTGACCCATCTCTCTAGAGTCCTGAACTTGGCCCCCCAAATCAGGCCCCTGTTCTCAACAAAACAGGAAGAGTCCTTATTCTGTTCAATAATAAATACATTTGAAGTCATCTGAGCCTCGACGTTTTGACTATTAAAGGAGTTAGAGTGGGCAACATGAGTCAACAAGATATGATTTCACATGAAGTTATTTAAGAACTAGGAGTATTCAATTCTTTTATTAGAATTTTTTAATTTTACATGTATGTGTGTGTATGTGTGCCTGTTTTGTCTTAATATGCATGATATTTGGGCAGTTCCCATGAAGGCCAATGGAGAGCATCAAATCCCCTGAAGCAGGAGTCACAGGCACTTATAAACCATCCACTATGGGCACTAGAAACCAAACCTGAGTAGTCTGGAAGAGTAGCATGTGTTCTCAACCACTGAGCCATCTCTCTCTTCTAGGACTGTGCAGTCCTTGAAGGGAACACCCTATGAAGCAGAGGGCTCTCACAGCTAGTAATATTTTACAGAGTCGCAAAGAAAAGTTTGCAAGGACTCTATGATGTGAATCTTGGCATTCATTACACCGAGATCAATGCCTTTTATTACACTAAGATCAATCACCATAGCTCCTTTTGGTTCTGGGAAGCCCTTTCTTCTAAGTTTATCTAGTAACATTCTCTACTTTTGCAAGCAAACTCGAAGAAAAAAAAAAAAAACACTTAGAGGTCTCTCCAGTACCTCTGAGCTCACTTGGATAATCCAGGTAAACCTCTATGTGTTACCATCCTTCCAGCTACAGAGTTCCTTCTGTAGATGTGAGAATTAGGATGCAGACTGTAGGAGAGACATTTGCTCTGCTGATCATAGGCGCTTGAGGCTTAGGAGTGATGAAATTCCATCTCCATTCTGCATGAAAGGAAGAGGGGCAAATATACAGAGCTCCAAACCATACAGGGTGGAGACTCAGTACTAGAATCCTACACAGCCATCATCAGTAGAGCTGTCTTTAAAGCTGAGAGGATAATTATTAAGGCAACTGTCTTCCTGAGTTTTTCTCAAAATTCTGTAAGTTCTAGATAATTCTTTGGTGGTCAAGTATATGTCTAAAGTAATTCACCAGACACCTAAAAAGTGTTCTTGGTTTGCAGAAAAAAAAATCATTTAACACCATAAAGGAGGTTGGAGATCAGGTTCATTCACATCATGGAATCTCCAATCAAATCATTTGTTTCATTCCGCCTCACTTGTGTGCCTGATTATGGTCTGGGAGCTCTTTACATCTGTCTCCCTTGCATTTTGCTTTATTTGGTTTGATGGTTTGTTGTTGATGTTATTCTTGTTGGTCAGATGGATATTTCCTGTCTTTTTCAGTAGAGTTACACACACACACACACACACACACACACACACCTATTGTTTGGGGTGGGGCGAGACAGGATTTTGTGTATGGTGAGACTGACTCTGAAATCACTCTGTAGCCAAGGCTGGCCTAGAGATCCTCATCTTCTTGCCTCTATTTCCTGGGTGCCTGGGTGTTGGGATGGCAGGTGTGTGCCACAATGCCCAGCTAGAATTTACCTCTTAGAGCGGTTTTAGGTTCACGGCAAAATGGAGTGACGTGGCAGAAGGTTCCCTTAAGCTTTGGCCTGAACATGGTGACCTGCCATCTCCCAAGAAGTGCCTAATGTTACAGCAGTCAACCTCGGTGGATGTATCTTCACCCCTGAGCTCAAAGCACGTGAGGACTTACTACTGCCGTTCTACAGTTTACGACTCCCTTTGATTTCACAGATGTCTAATCCATCCCGTAAATGAGTGACGTGAAGCTTCCTTAATGACGGATGATATCCCATGGCTGTGCTGTGGATTGAAGATGAGCCGAGAAATAACCCATTAGAACTGTCCATGACACTCTTCCCCTGCCACAGAAAGCGGCGGCAGTTCCCTCCATTGTCCCTTCCATGGAAAAGACCACCCCACCGCTGTGGCATCCCACAATCACCCTTTGTTCCCTAAGGAACGCCAGCGTTTTGTTCAGACACCGGGATCTGTAAGGTGCAAACCCTTCTTCCTCTCACCAGCCGCCAAGCGAACTTCCTATAACAGACTTTCAACACTCTCCATCAGGAGTTGCCCTCAACAGGGTCATGAGTGGTCCGAAGCTAGGACTGACAGCCCTCCCACAGAGCCCGAATTAGGGACGATTCCACAGCATCTCACCTGCCTCTCAGCCCCTTGACAGCAAAACAATACCTAGCAGGCCAGGGTTCATGATGCAACTTAAAGTTAGCAGAAAAGGAGCCAGGTCTGGCAAGGAAAGGAGAGAAAAATTAAAGAAGTCCGATGGATCGGGAAGCTATTTTAGGTAGGAAGGGGTAACTCTCACCATCAGGGACAATAGAAACCAAAGGCATTCACAGTTGGAATTTGATCATAAATGATAATCAGATAAACCAGGAAGCCAGAAACTCTATAAGCAAGGCCGAACCACTCCACCTTGCCGAGAAGCAAAAGAGCAAAGCTTAGACACCGCCCGAGGCTCCTCCCTCTGGGCTGCAGGGAACTGGGCGGCCTCCTGTGCAGGAGACACGGGCCCCTTGAGAGCCTAGCCCTGCAGGGCTGCACTTGGCCCCTCACAGCCTGCTGCCAATCTGCAGTTTGTCTGTCATTGTGTCCAGAACAAGCGCTTTCTTTTTGCCTGATGATTTTGGCACCCTCACAAGGCTCTGCCCAAAAAGGCCCTGAACAATGGGACCTGATTGTTTTTGAACGGAGCCCAATGGGAAGCCTGGGCTGTGCAAGGAGGACTGATGGCGTTCAGCTGTCCTTACAGTCCATCAGCAGCCAAGGCTACGCCTGCCTGGCCTCCCATTGCAGCTGCGGGAGGGAATGCAGGGAAAGAGGAGGGGCCGGGCCAGCGGCAGCCCCCACACCCACCCCACCCCCGACATGTAAGTCTTAACCCAGGAGGGAAGAAATGCCCCACCAGCTCCGAAGGCTCCAACATGGCTTCTGGCCTCTGCCCCCTTCCCCATGCCTTTATAATCGGCTGCTCAAAGTGGTGAAAGGCCTAATTGCCCCGAGCAATGTGGTCAATCTTCCTGGAGATTTAGCCGCCCGCTTTCATCTGACAGCCTGGGAGGGAACTCAGCATTTCCCTTCAGGCAATCTATATGGTCGAGCAGTTCACTGCAGAAAGTGGTGCCTTATCGATTTCTGCCATAGCTTCCATGGCTGACTCAAGGATCAGAGGCTCTGACAATGACTAACAAGTTTAAACCATTAGTCCCATTTGTAACTACTCAGCAAAAGGCTTGTCAGTCACCGCGTACCATATACTGCAGCTTTTAGCAGATTTCTAACCCCATTCATTCTGCCACAATGACCCCTGTAGTTAATGGGGGTTATCGGAAAACTATTTTTCCCCTTCAAAAGCTGTGCCTTTTTTCTTCGTCCTCTTCTTCTTCTTTTAGCAACATAAAAGCCATTTCGGTCGTGATGTTTCAAAACAGTGACGCAGGCCGTGATTGATTCCTCTCTTAGGAGAAAACCTGCATCCTGGTGCACAGGACATGGTGTGTGCTCCTGACCCAGTCAGATGGCAGGAAACAGGAAACGAGGCCTCATCAACAGTCCCTGCCCAGAGGCTCACAGCGGCTTGTCTGAACGCCTCTCCTGAACTCCTAGAGACCTCTGTCACTGTAAGAACTTTAAAACCATGCCGTAGAACAGCATAGAATAAAGCCCTGTCCCCCGAAGTGTGGTCCAGCAGGTCAGCATCCCCCAAGTACTTGTGAGAAAAGCTTAACACCTGGGCCCACCTTGGACCTACTGAAATAGATGCTGGCATGAGGGTCACTGGTTTAAAAAAAAAAATCAATATTTTTTAATATTGTTTATACTAAACGTAGAAACATTTAAAATTCCCACTCTGCAGGCTAAGATATTTTAAAGAAAAGGAGGATTTTTTTTCTACATAATAGTTCCATGATTATCTAAAAAGTTTTTGAAATGTTTTATATCCTCAAGTCCACAGTACCTGGCATCTGTTACGTACAAAAGTGAAGAGCAGTTGAACAGGCTCATTATGAAAGAACGAGAATTCGGAAGAAAAGGGGATATATTGGCCAAGGATGTATAGAGCAGGGATTGATGGGAAAACAAGAATAAAGAATACATCCTTCCAATCGTTTTTGAATTGCCTTAGCTAAACACTCCCACTCCCATCTGATCCAGCCTGAAGGAGAATTCACCAGCACAACAGTCCATTCCGTGGGACTTCTCCGAGAACAAGCTCCACTCTGCCCCTCGTAGATAGATACATCCTTCTCCCCTCCCCACGTCTACTCCTGATTTTCTCTGTCTTCACCACCATCCAGGTTCTCCTGTTTGCCTGCACTGATCACCGCACCCCCCAATCCTGAAACCCTCTGCTCAGCCCACTGAAACCAAAGATCACTAAGCAACTTACACTAAGAAGAAACTGACTGCTTTAATATGCAAAAGACTATTCCTTGACGGTCCGGAAATCATCCTGCCTCAGGGCCAAATCAGCTCTGTTGTTGCCAAATTAATTTGAGAAAAGAGAGAAGTTACCTTCCTATTAGCCGTTCCTGGAGGATTTAACACACCTGCTTCCTGTTTGATTTTGGCCCTGCCACTTTCTAGTAAATATTTTTAATAATGGGACACGCTGCCTTACAGTCAGCCATAGGTTAGATTAGACATGGGTCAGAAGATAAGAGAAGTCTTACCTCATTTGATGTCCAATGCTACAAGGTCTAAATTTAAATTTAGGGCAAATTTGATAGGAAAGCAAGAGACGGCAGCATCTCCAATCTTTACCTCATGGATTTCTTTTTCTTGCCACAGACAGGGACTAGAGCAATGAATAACATCACCCAGAGACAGTGATTGCCTTTGCACACGGTTTCTTCTGGAAGCTTTCTCTCTGGACTGCCATGTTGTGACTGTTTAATTGCCGTGGAAACACAGACATCAGATGACTTGTTTGCACCTTACAGCAATCTTTTGACATTTTGTATATTAGAGAAACAGTTTGTTGCATGTGTTGCTGGGGGGTGGGGTAGGCAGGAAATTACTTGGTTCGGGGGCAGATGGTACTGCTGACTATATGCAAAAGACTGTGAGGCAGGCAGGGCCAGTGTGGACTTGTGGGCCCAGCAACCCAGAAACTGAGGATGCCACAACTGTATGGTATCTGAATTCTCAGCCTTGGTTTGTGAAAACCTAAGGAAATTATTCATCAATTTTCCTCGCACAGGCTGAAAAGAGTCAGGGTCTCCTCTCCTTCAACCCACCCACCATGAGTTTTAATATATAATTGGAGAGCATGTAAAAATAAATGGAACTGTCACTCTGCTGGTAACAAAAGGCCTAACTCACAACGGCTTGAGCTCCATCTTGTGGTCATAGATGAGTATGGCACTCTTAGACAGCCTGCATGGCTTGCTGGCTTACCATTGCAAAATACTTTCCTGTCTCCACATCTGGCTTTTGGTAACGTTTGTTTATAAGGGGCTGTGTGAGGATATCAGTTCGGACATCATTATACTACCTTAACATATTTTTTGAGTACATACATTAACTTATAATTAACCATCATACGTCAATGTAAATGTATCCGTGTAGGCAAATTGGATCAGTATTCTTTCATAATGTTTTAATAACAGAGTACAAAAGGAACCTTGTAAGAGCGAAAACTATATGAGCAATGTTTACATTCTAGTCCGTCTCAGCACATTTGAATTCTCTAAGTGTGGAAATCGGCACTTCCACATGAGGGGAAATATGAAATATTCACTGATTCTCCAAATGAAATCCATTTTCTCTGCATTATATAAGCCATGAGGAAAGGAAGAAAGCCCTCCTTCCCAGCATCGGTTGCCTTCTGTGTCCCATAGTCGTGTGGACTTTGATCAATACATAAAGTGACAAGCTAAAGGACTTCTGTCAGTGGAGCCCAGGCATAGTAGCCTATACCCTGGGGTGGTTTTGTTGTTGTTGTTGTTGTTGTCGTTTGTTTTGGTTTTGGTTTTGGTTTTAAGACTGTCAATTTGGCTTTCAGAAAATCAATTTACTATTTTAAAACTGTGCAATTTTTTTTCTAGCAAATTTCCAATTATAGAAATCATTTAGCCACCATGGCACCATGAGGAAAAAAAACATAGTGAAAATCGAATCAAAGGCAGCACATGAATCATCAACCCAGACCTCAGACCTCAAAGATGTCCTGGGCGACCTCAGTGAGGCTGGTGAGTTCTCTGTCTTTTGGGGAATATTAGCACAGATCCCACAGATCCTCGCATCACCTGGAGAAGCATGTGTTGCTTTTCAACAACACACTACAGGCGCTTCCACAAGCCTCAGCCTTTTGGACTCTTTAACTATTTTCTGAAATAAAGAGAGGGGCTTCCATCTCCATTATTGCTTCGTCGTCGTTGAAGGTGTGTAAGGTTGTGAGAAACGATACTGACAACAAAAGAAAAGCATTTGCTTAAATAATTTTCTATATGTGTCAGACAAGGTTCAGACAATAAAAAGGAAACTGTCCAAGTGCTTCTTTGAACCGGTTATGTCTTTGTACACGGATGAGATGCAAATGTGTTATGAGGGATGTGTGCATGCGCACATGCGTGTTTAAATCTCAGGACAGTTTCTGGGAGTCAGTTCTCTCCTACTGTGTGAGTCCTGCAAATGCAGCTGCATTTGCCAGCCTGGGAGCAGGCACCTTTACTCTTACTGAGTGGGCAATCCCACTGGCCCCCGTTGCAGTGCTGACAGCATTTTCTTTTTTAGTGGAGAGAATTGCTCACTGGAAGTAAGCAACTCAATAGCATGTGGAAGGGAAGGAGGGAGGGAGGGAGGGAGGGAACGAGGGAGGGAGGGAGGGAGGGAGAATTGATTTCAACATTTGCCAATTTCCTTGTGGTCAATTGCTACAATTTACATCAGTCTGAAAGCAGGAAGAGATATGCACAATTATCTAGTACAGAGGTTCTCGATCGCCATAATCCCTTGAGGAGGGTGGTGTCAAACAACCTAAGGTCCTCAGAAAAAGCATATATTTACATTACAGTTCACAACATAGCAAAATTACAGTCATGAAGTAGCAATGAAATAATTTTATGGCTGGGGGTCACCACACCGTAAGGAACCGTATTAAAGGGTCACAGTGTTGGGAAGTAGAGAGCCACTGACCTACTGTTTTCTGCAGTGTAAAAACCAAATAGCCCAAAAAGTAAATACTTAGAAATTGAGCTTTAGATACATATTGTTTGCTTTTTCATAAGATTTTATTAACTATAAAGTTAACAAATTATTAATGTTGGTGGTAAGTGCTACACACAACCACTTCACAATGTTTCTCAACATTTAATAATGGATCTTCCACACCAATGGGAACTAGATCTCCAGCAGGCTATTTAGTAAACAAGAAAACCTGGGCAAAGCAGGCCAGAAGTAATCCAGACACATGCAGCTGGGGACACAGTATGCACAGAAAAACACAGTATAAATTACCATGTGCAAGTCCATGAAAGGCACACACATCCATCTCCAAGAGGGAATTTAACATCCCATCGCTGCACCCTGGATCGAAGGAACACAACTGGATTTCACAAACTACTTCTCAGAAACAATGCCTATCAGTTCATCTCAATGCTGTTCCAGTTGAGGGGACTAGATTTTGTATTTTGGGTTTAGCCTGTTTGCTTCTTGTCTTGGAAGATCCAGGTCCCTGGAGCATCACAGACCTAGAAGTGCCAAGTGGACTCATAATTTTTAGTCTAATAAGATATTGAGTAGCTGTCATTCTCGTGTTCGGTTCTGGTTTGGGTTTGTAAATTGTCAAGATGAGGCTACTGTGGGAAGCCCAGGGGCAGGCTTTCTGCTCTTCTAGAATTCAGGGATACTTAGGAACTCAAGTGTCATGTGAGTATCCTTTTCCTTTATAAATTTTGTGAAGGTTACTTTGCCTCCTTCATCCTGTTTCTTCATTTTTAAAATAGAAATAGGTTTAGTTAGATCATTTCTTGGGTCACTTATGGCAATTATGTTTTAGATTTTTATCATGTGGCATAGTATAGGGTTGAATATTTTCCTCTATTTCTCTTTCACTTTTTCTTTCTCTCACTTACCTCCCTGTAAAATCTGGAGTAGATCACTCTCTTTGATCAAAAGCACAAGCCAAGATATACAAACAGAGAAAACAATAAAAAGATGAGGGAGAGGTTCCCTGTGACAATAGGGAATCTGTTCTGAATGGTGCCATCTTGAGAAAGCCTGATCTGGCTTATGTTCTAGGACTGATGTCGGATGAGATGAGTTGCTGACAGGCCACAGAGCCAAGGACCATTAACACTTGATTGTCAACTAATTCTGAGTCAATGTCCCATTTCAAAGTCATTAGTAGTATTAAAAACTACAATAATGCATACAGACAAAGGGGGAAAAGGAAGCAAGCCAGCCTAAAGGCATGCCTAACATATTAATGGTGACTTACAAAAGGGACATCCAAGAAAAGCCTTACCTGACTGTCCATTTGGATTTCTTAGAATATAAAGAGATAGAAGAACAGGAAAACAACTTCCACCAGCAAGGTCAACTTTTACACGATATTATACCTATGTGAATTCGTACTGGGCACTGACAATCCTGTAAAACTTCTAATTTCATTTTTATTTTATGTTTCAATTAATTTTCACTAATGTGTATATATACACACTAATGTGTATATATACATATATGCTATATGAATGTGTGTGCCCACAGATCCCTGCAGACGGAAGTGTATCCCCTGACACTGGAAGTAAAGTCTGTTTGTTGTTAGCTGCCTAATGTGGATGCTAGATACCAAACTGGAGTCTTCTAGAAGAACAGAAAGTATTTTAAGCACTGAACTCTCTCCGGGATGTAACACAAACCAATGAGCTTCAAACACCTTTGACGGTATCCTTTCATTTAATTATTTATGTCCCTTCCTTCTTACTGTCCTATACTGATGCTTATGAACTATCTAACGTAGTGTTAGTCATGATAGCTACAAAGCTAACTATGTGGTAGGGTTATAAACAGAGCAGAAACCCATTGAGTAGTCTTGAGAAGTTAGGGGTGGGGTTGACAATCATAGAAGCGAATGGAAAAGCCACCATTTCGAAACTGAATGATCCAGAATTGCCATGACAGCATTGTTTGGAACCTTTCAGACAGTCTTTCGTTCCTGGAAATTTCGAGGCCTCACCATATGCTCCTGGGAAAACAGGTTTACCCTCTGGGAAATGAAGGAAGAACTCAGAAGAAAGCTCAAGGACAGTGTTAATGGTGTGTATGGAAATCGCCAGAGCTGCCAGGCTGTAAGTCTTGGCAGCTGCCTGGAGGAGGAAGACAGAGAAGAGAAAGAGAGAAACCCAGGCCATTTGAGTTAGGCATGGAGGTTCAAGCCAGCAGCCACACCGCAAAAGTCGAGGGAAGGAGGAGGACATGAGAGAAAGAGCAAGGACGTCCCAAGAGTCAGAGTGCTCAGGAAGAGATAGAGAGAGAGAAAGGAAAAGTTACCTTTATTCTAATTCAGAAAAGCAGAAGGTCTGCGTGGCTGCATCTCTGTAAGCCTCAGTAGAGGGGTCAGGAGTTCCAGGAAGAAAAAGTATTTTTTCTGAACATACAATTTGAGCCAATACTGGGTAAGATGTTATAAGATTGTCCTGCCAGTGGGAAACCTTAAAAAGACATTGGTTCCTGCATCCTAGATTCTAGGAGATTCTACATCTCATCTCTGCTCCTACTAAGTCCTTAATTTCCATATATTTATTTATATAGAGACAGGTTGTCATATAGACTAGTATTACCTTGAATTCTTGATCCTCCAACCTCTACCTCCTCCACACTGGATTTCAGATGTGTGCCATTATACCTGGTATTTTCAGTTCTGGAGATCAAACTCAGGGCTTTGTGCAAGATAAGCTAGAATTCTACCAACCGAACTATATTCCCAGCCTCACTTCCACACCCCAACCCCTACCCCCACCCCCACCCTGTCCAGGAATTTTCCCTGCTTTGTTTCCTTCTTCACCCTGTCTTGTGCTTGTCCTAATGGTTCCTTATTTGTACGACACAGATTCAGCGTGTCATGCTTCTGCGTACTCTTCTAAGGTACCAATCTCCTCAGTTCAAGTTATGCAGTGGTGGTTAAGTTCACAACATATAATACATGACGCTGCTAGAACTGATTCCCTAGCAAAGCATGCTAAAGAATCATGAGAAGTCTTCTGTACCAGCTTTGTCTACGGAGCTTCAGATCCTATTCTGTAAGACAGAAAAAGCAGCGAGCAGGGCAGACACATCCTGGGCTCTTGCTGCCCATCTTTCCAGATAGTACAATTAACATTAGGTCTCTCACCAAGCCCTCTCCACCTAAACTATTTCATAAACTTGAAGAATTATGAGCTCACTTATCACAAGAGCCATCAAGATTGTTCACAAATTCAAACTTCAACAAAAAAGATTAACGGCCTGATAAGGATGCTATGAAATTCATTCAGTATTCCTGTTCAAAATTTTTGAATTTCAAACTATTATAGTTTGAAGTTCCTTGCTAATTAATATTGAACCTACTCATTTTCATTTAGTCTGTAGAGGCTCAATATTAAAATTATAATGCCTGGTGAATGCTTAGCACGTCGATGTGAGTGGGGACTAAGAGTCCTCAAATATACAGACCACTTAAATTATTATAGGAAGTCTGATATAATTTCATAGAAATAGAACAAAACACTGGATGCAGCAGCTCCACACAATGATTGTATTGTTACATTTTAAATTAATAAGAAAAAAAATGTCACTATAGTTTTTTGATTTTAGCAATATGATAACTTGTAGAACAATGTTCTCTATTAAGCTGTAAATAAAACTTAAAAGATAAATCCTAGAGTGGATTAAAAAAGCAAATTCTCAATGGATAGCAATTGGCAGAGTTACTGGATCAAAACTGACCATATGGTATTAGTAAAACTATAACAAATAGGCTACAAAGATTATTCCTCAACCAGCACCCACTATAGAGAGATCCTAGCTATAGATCTAAGCTCTAGCCCCGTGGTTTCAGTTCATCTTGCATAAAGTGAGAAATCTTTCAGTATTTCAAATGGGGAAACCAACCATGTCTTACATTGCTATAGCTGGATTCTTCCTGGGGATGTTTCCTTTTTAAAAATATTTATTTATTTATTCATTTTACATCCCAATATCAGCCCCCCTCTCCTCCCAGTACCCCTTCAAATAAATCTTCCCACCACTCCCCCTCTCCTTCTTCTCTGAGAAGGGGGAGTTCTGAGGACTGAGGTGGCGCTGACAAGATGAACTCTTTGTATAAAGGTTCACGTGTCAGTCCTTCCTTATCTACAGATTCATTCCCCAATGTCTCAGCCATAGCCCAAAAGTAGGAAACAGGAAATCTGAGAAACAAATCATGCCTTTAATGGAAAGCCAATCGAACTAGCATCATGAAGTCTTCTATCATTGCACTCTGGCCCAGCCAGACGTGGATCTGCCCTCTGTCCAGCACATCTGTGTCATTTGTCACAACTAACAATATAAGAAATAAAACTCTTTTATCATAAATCTGGGCATGACCAACTAATTGTTAGAGACTACTACTTGATTTTGGCCTGACTCATAACTATAATCAGCCTATATTTGCAATTAATGCACTACCATGACTGTTGATTGATATCTTTATTATAAAAGTAAGTTGAAAATGAAATGACAGGATACCTGAACAGTTTTGAACATCTTTTGTTGAATGAAATATGAGTCCATAATATGGGTGGGTTCTTAGGGATCTATTTTATTTGTGTGTGTGTGTGTGTGTGTGTGTGTGTGTGTGTGTGTGTGTGTGTGTGTGTGTAGAGGTATGTGCTGGTGCCATTGGAGACCAGAGATATTGAATTTTCCTGTAGACAGAATTTACAAACAGTTTCAAGCACCCAGCATGAATGCTTAGATGGAAATAGGCCCTCTGCAAGAGCAGAGCACACTCGTAATCCCTGAGCCATCCATCTCCCAAGCCTCCAATTTTTGTCTTTTGTTCAATGTAATACCTACATATGTAACACATTTTTAAATTTAATCTGCATTGTTAACATTTTCTCCATCACTGTCTTCAGTCTAGAAAGTCAGCAAAAAATAAACTCAGGCTCAGTTGATAGTGTTGTGATTTATCTAATTCGACCACCCTCGTGCACCACTGCTGACAGCGGCATTCTTCTTGTAAAGTTGAGAAGTACAGAGACACTGTAGCTTTGTATTGCTTACTACAGAGATGCAATAAATGTATCTCAAGGGCATAAACAACTATAAAATGTGGTTTAATAATTATGGAGAGTTTATGGAAATGTGTTGACTTTGTTTTTACAAGAGTTCATTTTATCTCAGACAGTCATGGCGGCACACAGCTGTGGTCTCATTTACTTGGGAGACTGAGGCACATGGGTCAAAGGTCAGGTCCTTCCTAGCCTATAAGTATAGCCAGCACAAACCACTTGGTGAGTCCCTACTCAAAACTCAAATATTCAAAAAAAAAAAAAAAAGCTAGAGACATATAGCTCAATAATTTTTTATAATAGTATAATTTGCCTAGTAATTACAGTATATATTCTGGGTTCAATCCCAATACCACAAAACAGTTTTTAATTTTGTTCATATAATTTAATATATAGCTACAACTCTGCTTAACAACCCATTCCTTACATTCATGAGCATTTACAAGGCAGTCCTTGCTAGGAAGCTGACACCAAATCACCATCCATGCTGCCAGAAAACAAATTTCATCTCTAAGGAAGACTTCAAGAAATACTTAAGCCATGTTCTCCATACCTATACATGTTTCACACCTAGCATTTAAGAGAAAAAAAAGAAAAGAAAAAAACCTATGCTTGTAACCCCAAGATACAAATACACTATTTTTAAATAAATGCTTTTTGCGTTCATGTAGAACTCCATTAAGTATAGCTGTTGACTCCACGGATCACCTTCACAGTTCTAAATACCTGTTTAATTGCCCACATTACACTTCAAATGATGTATGTTATGAAAAACTAGATTCCTTCAAATGAAATGTTTACAAAATAACCAACATGCAAAACAGCTTACTAGAACCCATATGCAAATCATATTTACAAACATCGGAACTCCGAGGATTTCTAGGAGCTTGGACTTAAACAGAGGTCTGGAGGGCCAGTTGGGTCCAAGGTAGCTGGTCCCAGAGTAACACCCATCGAAATCATTCAAGGAACAGCAGTGGCTTCAGCTGATGGAGAGAGGAGGTCATTCAAGATTCTCTGTAATGAGGCAAAAATCGCCTTGAGTTTCTTGCTGGGAGTTCTGGTGTTCAATAACTGCTTCATTTGAAGATTGTATCAAGCCTGCTGGCAGTTCATTTCTAAATTTAGATAATGAAGGAAGGTGAAAGCAGGCTAATACAGAATAATTTCGAGAAAAATTTGCCTGACTAGTCATCTGTCCTTGATGCAACTAGGCAAATCAGTTAGGTGGTAGACGATAATGTGGTGGGATAGGGAAGGAAAGCCAAGCTAAACCTCTCTCTGGGGGCAGCTTCCTTGGACCAACCGACACTCTAGACCGTCACCAGAGTGGGCCGTGAGTGACTCCATTCTGCAAACAAAGGGGAAGGTCTAAATGGAGGTGAGGCAAGGCGTCATGCAGAAAGAGACCATCAGTCCAACACTGGCTTCAACGGCCTCATTCTGGAAATTTGTCACCGGAGAAACAACAGTTCTTCTCAAGCTCAGCCACCATCAACACATCTATTCTGAGCATTTAGATCTGTTCTTTTCGCAGTCATTTTCCAAAGGAACTCTCCTCCTGTTTAAATACAGTCGATGGAGTCCAACTTTTCAGAAAGTCCTTGTGGATCCAAAGCTTCTTATGATTCTTTAAAAGCCGGCACCAGTCAGCAATATCTAGTCCTCCGTACTCCGTTTTTAATAAGACTAAGCTTGTCAAGACTCTGATATCTCCCATTTGGCAGAAAGTTTCCCAGCAAGCTTACTTTCCCTTGTTAAACAGCACCCACTGTTTAACTGATAAACAGCTTTTCGATGAGAACGATGGAGCTGCTGAGAAGAGTAGTGAGTCTGTCACTCTCACTACCTGGGAGATCACAAGTGCATCCTTAGGTCAACCGGGAAGCTTGGTCTGACTGTGCTTCTACAGCAGAATGCCTAGGAGCAGGCAATGTATAGTGAGCATACATTTATTGCTTTGTAGTTCAAAAAATGGGAGAGTGCGATATCACAGTTCCTGTATTAGATGAACGGTTCTTGAGTTATCACCTGGCAGAAAGCAAGAAAATGCAGAAGGTGGGGAGGGTAAAGAAAGGAGGGGAAGAGAGAGAAGGGAGAAAGAGAGAAAAGGGAGAAGAAGGAAGAAGGATAATAAGAGATAGGAGAGAAGCAGGAAGGGGAGGAAGAGGAAGGGAAGGAGGAGGGGGACTGGAGAGAGAGAGCAAAACTCCATATTTAATTACAGCACCAATCCCCTCCATGTAGGAGGGGCCCTCATGGTATAGCCACCTCTTAAACATCTCCACTACTTTTCAAATGTATTCTTTCATGATTCCATCCACATATACTGTGCTTTGTTTATAACTCCTCATTATCCTTATGCCCCTTCTCCTCCTACAAGATGGTTCCTTCCCAACAAATCTCCTTCCTGCTTTCACAGACTGTGTGTGTTTGCGTGTGTGTGTGTGTGTGTGTGTGTGTGTGTGTGTGTGTGTGTGTGTGTATGTGTGTGTGTGTGTGTGTGAGAGAGAGAGAGAGAGAGAGAGAGAGAGAGAGAGAGAGAGAGAGAAGGAGGGTCCCATTGCATCTAATTATAATTGTTTGCATGATGATGAGTGGGATTATTTACTGGAACAAAGACACCTTTCAAACCATAGCACCTAGCAAAGGCTTGGACTTCTCCAAGCCTAGCCCTAAATGAAGCATTCTGCTGAAGCTCCTGGTCTGCTCTTTCACAAAGGAGACCCACTACTACAGTCACCAAATCAGAGCATGTTCTCAAGAATGCAGATCTAGATCTAAACAATCAGAATAAACAGGGTAATGTAGCAGGTGTTCAGTGAGGACAACATTGACACAGAGGAATCCACACACTTGCTCAGCTGTCTCCTGTTCCTACTTGTCTCTTTTATGAATTAACATGCATATATTTTTTTCTTAGAGTATTTAAATCAGAAATGCATAGTTGATATTTATTGAGCTACCATTCAAGTAAAAAAAAAAAATAGAGTTGCATGGGCCAGCATGATGCATCAGCAGGTGAAGGCACTTGCTTCCAAGACTGGTGACCTGAATTCAACTCCCAGGGCCCACAGGGTGGAAGGAGAGAAGCAACATCTACAAGTTGTCCTCTGACTCCAGTATGGCCTTTGACTTACTCAACCCATTTCCACTAAGTGAGAACGATTAAAATCTATTCATTCCACCTTTGGGGAACAGTTCCATTCTCAGTTTTTCACTGCCCAAAATAACTGTTGCTGTGGACAATCATATGTATATGAGATGAGAGAGAGAGAACAAAACTCTACATTTAATTACAGCACCAATCGCCTCCATGTGGGTGGGTCCTCATGGTATAACCACCTCTTAAACATCTTGTCTATACAGTCATATGTATACATTCTTGTCACACACATTTCTAGAGGCAAATGGACGGGTTCAGAAAGTGAGTATGTACAGAAGACATTACCAACATCTCCAGCGTGGCTGACAGCTTGCTGCCCTGCCATCCTCAAGAAAGCAGATGGATGCACTGCTCTAGAGAAGGATAGTACAACAGAGATAAGGTAGGGGAGGGGATAAATCATAACCAACTATAATTGTATATATGTACAAAAATGAAACTTGTTACATTTTATACTAAATTTTTTAAATTATGGTCATTCCACATCTTTAGCAACTTTCCTTACTGTTAATGTCTAAATATAGCCTTCTTCTTGGTTTGTGATTCAGCTTCAAATAGAGTCATGTTTGGCTTAGCAATACTCAGTCTGAGAAAGAAGTCATTAGGCAGTTTCTGTCACCAGGAGTGCATCACACGCTGACACAGCTGTAGCATTGTCACTAGGTTGTGTTATTTATTATGTGGGACCAGCATCGCACATGGGGTCCCTAAGAGGCAGGTCATCGCTGCCTAGGTCCTTTTAAGGCCAGGTTCCCTACAGTTGCTGTGCACATACACAGACCTTGACTGTGTTCAGTGTCGGGACAAAAGGCATTGGCCTAGTTTTTAAAAAAAAAAAAAAAATGACTTGTGACAGAGTTGCCTGTCATTGAATCCCCTTCCCAGACCTGGAGTGCCTGGTTGGGCCTCAGAGGGAGATGATATGCTAGTCCTGCTGGGACTAGATGTCCCAGGGTGGAACCCAAGGGGCGTTTCCCCTTCTCTGAGGACTGGGGTGGGGCAGAGGTGGAGAACGGGATTTGTAAGGGTGGGACTTGGAGGAGAGGAGGGAGGGAAGGGGCCTGAATAGGGCATAAAGTGAATGCACATAAGGAGATTATTGAAAAAAACTAACAAAGAGGAACTCTCAACTTTAAAGATACTTCTCTAGAAGCAAATATTTTCATGTGTATGCTATAATTTATACTTATTGAATAAAAACAATAAGTATAAAATATTCACACTTGTATTTCCTGAAGTATTGATGAGATTTAGAAACTTCTGGAGTCTTTCTTGCCCTTTAAATGTTGTGTTTTGGGAAGAACTGCTGTATTAACCTCACTTTTCCATATTGGTTTGCAGGAATTTATTTTGTGGGCCCTTCTATCACCTGAAGTCCAAATAGTTTTCCTGAACACCTGTTTCTCAGTCACTGGGTAAGGGCATTTTATAGAGAGAAGCTTTTATTGTTGATAAGGCCAGGTTTAGCAATCTTTCCCTGTCAGCTCTCTGAAGTCAGAAGTTATTATCCTATATTATGTTCTAGAAATTTACATTGTTTTCATCTGCTATTGATTTGGGTGATTTTTGTATTTGATATGAGGTAAGTTATTTTGTGGATATAAAGTCAATGCAGTATCTGTTAGCATTTCTCCTAGGCATCGCCCCAGTTGCCTGCTCTGTCTGAGAATTTGGTACAGATGAGATGATGATGATGATGATGATGATGATGATGATGATGATATCCACTGTTGGTACATATTCATTCATCTAGTGTTTGCAGGCTATAAATAATCTTAAGTTCTCAATATATCATTGAAATTAACCCCAATATGGTGCCTGAGATCAGAAAGCTATTTTAAAGCTCAAAAGTTACCTCTAAACATTTAACATGAATGAAGTTCAGTCCATTTAAGAAAATGTCTGATGCATCATGGTTCCAAATCTGTCCTAGAATTCCATAGGCTCTTCCTTGTGTGGGGCGCTTTGCTTTTGTACAGTTGCTCTGGGTTCTTACTATCATTAACTGAGACCTTGAGACATATTATAAACTAGAGGTAATATCCAGAACATCAGGGAATGGAAAATATGTTTTTGGAGTTGGGAAATTTAGCTCGGTGATAAAGCAAAGGAAAGAAAAAAGAAAGGAAGAAAGGGAGGGCGGGAGGGAGGGAGAAGGGGAGGGAGGGAGGGAAGGAGGGAGGAAAGGGAGGAAAGAAGGGAAGGAAGGAAGGTAGGGAGGGAGGGAGGAGGGAGGAAGGGAGGGAAGGAAGGGAGGGAGAGAGGGAGGAGGAAGGGAGGGAGGGAAGGAAGGGAGGGAGGGAAAAGAGGGAAGAAAAGAAGGGAGGGAGGTAGGAGGGGAGGGAGAGAGGGAGGAGGGGAGGGAGGGAGGGAGGGAGGGAGGAAGGAAGAAGGAAGGGTGGCTCAGTCTATTTCTTTTTTTTTCTTTTTTTTATTCTTTTTTTTATTCGATATAATTTATTTACATTTCAAATGATTTCCCCTTTTCTAGCCCCCCACTCCCGGAAAGTCCCGTAAGCCCCCTTCTCTTCCCCTGTCCTCCCAGCCACCCCTTCCCACTTCCCCGTTCTGGTTTTGCCGAATACTGTTTCACTGAGTCTTTCCAGAACCAGGGGCCACTCCTCCTTTCTTCTTGTACCTCATTTGATGTGTGGATTATGTTTTGGGTATTCCAGTTTTCTAGGTTAATAACCACTTATTAGTGAGTGCATACCATGATTCACCTTTTGAGTCTGGGTTACCTCACTTAGTATGATGTTCTCTAGCTCCATCCATTTGCCTAAGAATTTCATGAATTCATTGTTTCTAATGGCTGAATAGTACTCCATTGTGTAGATATACCACATTTTTTGCATCCAGTCTTCTGTTGAGGGATACCTGGGTTCTTTCCAGCATCTGGCAATTATAAATAGGGCTGCTATGAACATAGTAGAGCATGTATCCTTATTACATGGTGGGGAATCCTCTGGGTATATGCCCAGGAGTGGTATAGCAGGATCTTCTGGAAGTGAGGTGCCCAGTTTTCGGAGGAACCGCCAGACTGATTTCCAGAGTGGTTGTACCAATTTGCAACCCCACCAGCAGTGGAGGAGTGTTCCTCTTTCTCCACACCCTCTCCAACACCAACAGTCTCTCAATCGACTGACACTTGATCAGCAAATGTACACCTTAATCCACTGTATATCTGTGTCTGTGCAAAAACCAGACAATTTTTAAAGAAAATTGATTCCAGAAGTACAGGAGTATGAAAGGGGGGAAAGGTAACGTTAGTCACAGAAAGAATGACTTCAGAAAGTCAGAATCATAAAGAGAAAAGCAAGGAAAGCAGCAGGGCACTCTTTGATGGTGGCGCCTGAGGGGCGGAGCCTGAGGGGCAGAGCCTGAGGGGCGGAGCCTGAGGGCGGAGCCTGAGGGGCGGAGCCTGAGGGCGGAGCCTGAGGGGCGGAGCCTGAGGGCGGAGCCTGTGGCGCAGGGCTGACTCAGGAGGGGCCAGCCTGGTGCTGTTGCACTGACTTTCAGAGTGTGGGAAGAAGCTGGGAATGACACCAACTGCTACTGGAACCAGCTGGGGTGACAAAAGCATCAACAGCAGAGAGACGAAGGAACAAGCCTAAAGCTCTTCCTCCTACATTCCAACTTGACTGGATTTAAAAAGGAGCCAACTGGCAAAGCAAAAATGTGGCTATAGTTGCCCCAACCCCAAGACACAGGCAGTACAGAACGAAATGCAAACCATTAACGGTACTTAGTGGAGTCTTTGCAGAATAGTTCAAGTCATTTCTTCAGTGAGGGAAGTTTACTATATTCCAAATTCGGTGATATCACTCACAATGTTATATAACTAAGATATATGGATTATATGATGTCATGGTGTGTTAGAAAGTGAGGGGTTGCTAATAATCAGTATAGTATATGTGCCTGAGGGTTGAACTCCCCATCCTACATACATAACAGGTGACCTTGCAAATGATTGGCATGAGTTCAAAATACTTGGAGATTATTCTTAATGGAAACTAAAATTCTAATCTTTTCTTTCTATACTGACTGGGAGAAGTTTGAAAAGAAAAAAGTCTCCTAGTCTTTGTGAAGACCATTGGTATAGACCATGAACTGCAAAAGGAGAGGTTGTGAACTATACCTATCTGCTGCCTACTTAGTTTGTAATAACGTATTGTTGGAAAACAACCATGTTAATTTGCTTTCATGTCACCTGCAACAGCCTTTACCCTGTAACAGCACAGATGAATCCATACATGCTGCTAACTCTAACATACTGTCCATTTGGCTTTTATAGAAGACTTTGCTTGCCCCTGCTCTAGACATTATTGTCCAATACAATTTTCTACAAGGATGAAAATTCTTCATCTCTGTGACTGCCATAATGGTGGCCACTAAATACTAAAAACTAAAGATTGCATCTTTTCATTTTAAAAGATTCATCTGCTTAGTTACAACTGTAACAATGCAAGAAAAACCAAACAGTGGCAGACATGGCAGCTATGCTGCCATCTAGAATCTGCACTTGGAGATGAAATACTGAAGCCTCTGCATTCCCGTGCCCCTGAGAAGGCATTCCTCACCCCTATGAAATCAAGTCGGTCACGTGACCAGTGCTGTGTGCTCAGAGAGCATCAGGAGTGACGTGCAGCCCTTCAAGGACAAAGCTATTGCGAAGGTGTGCTCAAGTCTGCAGCACCAGCTCCTGAGCTCAGAAGCCCGGGCGAGCGCTCTCCAGCCTAGCACTTCTGAGGCCATAAGGCACAGCTGCAGCCCACAGGACATGCGTGTAAAGCCAAGCCAGTGGGTTCTGACTTAAGGAACTGGGGTCTAGAGGCTATTTTCACTCCAGCATAGCCTACTCAAGGCATAAAGGCTGTTCTGAGAGAGACTGCATTCTTGTGGTCTCAGGATACTTCACTGCCTTTCTTACCTTGCGTGCACGAACAAGTAAGAAGACATGACTGGAGTCAGCCCAAGGCTGAGTCAACAATGCTACCTTCAAGTTTCCTGAGAAACAGTGGGTCTTTAGAGTTCTGTGCCAGTAGGGTTTGGGGTTGGTTTGTCACCTAATACACTAGATAGCTTTTAAAGGACACTTCTCCCTCGAGGGCCTGGCACTGCTTTTGAGACAGGTCCATGAAAATGTGGAGTCCCGACTCTGCCATTTCGTAACTGCGGGGCTCTGAGTTGGCTTCTTTCAGTCTTGGTTTCCTCTTACTTGAAGTGTGTATAATTATAGCATAATTAGCATCAGCAATGATGTTACAGCACCAGCAATGACTGATAATAGCCGTTGGTGACCATTTCAGCTCAGAAACACATGGCTTAAGAGTGTTGAATGTTTCCCTAAGGCTCACATGCTGAAGGCCTGGCCCCTAAGACGATGCTATTGGATGATGGTAGAATCTTCAGAAGAAGCCACCTAGGGAAGCACTTTTAACTCATTGGGAAGGTATCCTCAAAGGAAGCCTGGCTCCTTCCTTTTCTTCTCTGCAGCTTCCTGGTCATGAGGGAGGTGGTTTCCGCGATCACAAACTTGCACCATAAATGAGCTGCCTCACCACAGGGCCAACTGGTCATGGACAAGAAAATCCCAAACTGCCCACCAAGATGAACCTTTTCCTAAATAAATAAATGCTGTTGTGTATTTCGCTGGAGTGAGCTAAATTGATGAATATAATGTACCTTTGTCTTGGCTCCTCCTTTTTGAGGAAATACCCACATTTTCTCATCTTTAAACTGAAGTATTTCTTCCTCGGCAATATTCCTGTGACTCTCTTGGCCATGGAGCCCTCCCTCTGAGCTCTACCCCACAATGACTCCTACTCTTACATCAAAATCCAGCTCACATGGCCCCTTCTCAGTGAAAACCAACTCCCCTACCCAAGACCAAATCCATACCTTCCTCTGCCATTCCTCGTCTGAGCTCCCTCGGTACCCGGCATGGTGTCTATCTTCACATTTGTTACAACCTCACCACCATTTGATTTGTCTTCTGAAAAAATAGTGTGATGGTCATGGATGATCTTCTTAGCTTTCTTTCAACCCAGTTTTTCCTATTAGAATTTCTGCCACAGAGCCATCCATTAATAATCACAGAAATCATAGGAAGAAGGAAGAAAGGAAGAGAAAAATAGGTTTAGAGATACACTTCAGTGGCAGGAAATTTGTCTTATAATGAGTGAGGTCCTAGGTTCAATCCTTAACGCAGAAAGGAAAGAAAAGGAGAGAAAGGAAAAGAAGGGCATCTAGAAAGGAGGGGGAGAACATGGCAGGGCTGGAGAGAATGGGGCCGGGAAGGCAGTTCTGGAACCTATAAAGCCGAAAATACCCAGAAATACAGCTTTATCTTCTGAGAAAAACGTGTCTTCCTTTTAAAGAAGTGCAAAATCTTTCTGAGTCATGCAGCATTCTAAATGAATTTTTAGTTGACAGGCGGTCTATAAAAGGAAAGAGTTCATTGCAGATTGATGAAATTGAGGCAATTTCTTCTCTTCCTTTTGGTGCTTAGGCCCGCATTTTCATAATTATTTCTATTTCATTAATCAGTTAACTAAAAAAGGCAATTCAAGAGGTGAGAGGGAATATATTTGGGAACTACGTTACAAAGGCCACAAGGGGAAATTGGCAGCACTCTCACAGTAAGGCCTGGTCCTTGCAGAGAAGAGCCTTCATAAAAAAACATATCAGACCTATATTGCAATCACGCTTCTCTTTGGGGAAGAAATAGCCCCAGTAACACAATGTAATAAAGCATTAAAATTTTTTAAAATAGGAAAAAATCAAACCCTGTGACATATGGCATAAAAATGGAAAAGGAATCTTATAAGCGCCTTCGAGGGCCACGTAAGGTTGTAGCCACTGAGGTTATCATCAATTTCTCTTTGCTGTTGCCCCAAATATGCTACTGCCCAGGTTGATGGCAGTGCAAGAGGAAGGTTATTCCTCCCAGTAAAGGACAAGGGAGCAGTGGCAAGAAAGAAAAAGAAACCAATATTGCTTACGAAACTCAAAGAAAGTGCTGCTGAATTATTTATGTCTAAGTTTGAATGTTCCCTGCTGCTGTGAGCTGTTAGGAAGTCTAAAAAGAAAGCAACAGAATTCCCTCCCTCTGTCCAAGAGGACAGCTTCTTTGAAATTGGGGTCCCTTGGAGATGAAGCCCTACCAGTCCTTGAGGTTCAGCACGGAGCTCAGGGTTACTTGAGGTAGAAGTTTAGATGAGAAGTATTTCCAGGTGTGCAAAAATGTCGGCACTATCAAATTGCTCTGGGACAAGAGTAGCCAACAGAAGATTATCTGTCATCCTGAGCGTCCTTCCATGATTTTCAGAGGCCATATGTCTCTCAATTTGTAAGGCGCTCAGCAATTGTGTGCAGTCAACCACACTGTCTTCATTCGAAATAATGAAAGCAACCAAGGTTCAAGATACAGGGGTCAAACTGAACCCATTCAGCATCCAGGGAAGATTGCTACTTCTTTATTAAGTGAATTGCACAGATTGGGTATCAGCCTAAGCAAGGGACATTTTCCTGAACTGTGGAAGGTCATCCTGTGCTGATGGCTTTGGATCAGCATTCTCAAGGGAGAAAGGGCCAAATCTTTGTGACCATACTGTATTACTCTCAGAGGCTAAAGAGAGAGAGAGTTCAAAACCCCATTCATCAGTGAACAACTAGATGGATGGCCACACAGAGAAAGATTCCCATAGGTTCCCACCTCCACAGAAATCAGCTACAGTCATTTTTGGAAAGTAAACAGTATTACTCTAGAAAATCTAAGTACAAGCCCTATGCCTACGGAAGTCAGACCTCAGACTCCATGAGGTGTGCATACCATGGAAGGAGTTACCTCAATTTCCAATCTTCATCACTGGGAGACTAAATTTCTTAGTAAAAATAAAATTAACTGAGGAAGTCCAGAGGATGGGGGAAAGATTTTTACAACCTGTCAATTAAGAAGTAAAGTTACTTTTCATAGCTGGAGAGGTAGCTCAGTAAATCTCTTGCCATATGTGATGGCTAAAATTGATTGTCAACTTGACAGGATCTAGAATCGCCTTGGAGACTAGTCGCTGAGCACATTTGTGAATGGAATTTTCTAGATCAGGTTATTGACGGTGGAAATGCCAATCCTAAGTGTAGGCAGTACCATCCCATGGTCTGGGGTCCCGGTATATATAAAGGAGAGGAAGGGAACTGAATAGACACATGTATTTTTCCCATGCTGCCTGCAAGCACAACCTACTGTAAGCACAGCTTCCTATTCCTGTGGTCATGGCTTCATGATTCTTTGTCATAATAGACTGTATCTTCTCAAACTGTAAACCAAACTAAAGCTTCCTCCATTCAGTTACTGTTTTCAGTCATTCATCACAACAATGGAGAAAATAACCAATATACCCTGCAGATATGAGGATCTGGGTTTAGAGCTTTATGGAGACCAAGAAAAGAGAATACTTGTGGTGTGTTGGCCATCCAGTCTGGATGAATTGGTAAATTCCAAGTTCAATGAGAGACTCTGTCTCAAAATGAGATGAAGATCAATTCATATAACAGCTGAGGGTGCTAGAGAGACAGATAATTGGCTAAGAGTATTGGCTACTCTTCCAGAGGACCATAGTTTGAGTCCTAGTACCAAAATGGCTACTCACAACTATTCATAACTTGAGTTTCAGGAGCTCTGGCTTACTTTTCTTATCTCCATGGGCACTAAGCACTCACACGTGATAGATAGATAGATAGATAGATAGATAGATAGATAGATAGACAGATAGGTATAATATATGTGTGTATACGTGCATACAATATTTACACACATGCAGGCAAAACAACTCAAACATTTAATATAAAAATAAATCTAAGAAAAGAAAAACTTAGATCAATCTCTGACCTGCACACATGTGTACACACATATAAATGCATACATGCATACAAACACAAACACACACATACAAACATGCATACATATGCAAGTACATACATATACACAAATATGTACACATATATACATACACACATATAAACAAACACATATATACAAACATGTACATATACATACAAACACATGCAACACAAATATGTACATATACACAAACAACTTGAAAATATCTGTTAAAAAAGTGAAAACTCAGAGTAGAAAAATAAACACTACTAGTTATTTATTGTTTTAGGTGAATAAGATTCTAAAGTTGACTCTCATCTTCCTAAATTTATTAAGTAAGAAAGTTACAATCTGATGATCTTCATCTATTTCCCAAAGACTAATGTCAACATAATCTCTATACTGTGGTCCTGAGTTCATAAAATCATACATCCTAACTCCACTCAGGCAGAAGTATATTCTGTCTCTTGTGATATCATAATACTAGTGAGTCTCTTCTCCAAAGTGAACCAGTTTAAATGAGTTCATAGTCACATTACCTAGATGAGGTGCTTCCTAAATGTAAATACTCCATTACTTCTTATTTGAAAATGAAATTTCTCTTCAAATAGAAAATATCTAAAATAATATAGTTTGACCATTCCTAATCTGAAATCCAAAGTACACCAAAAGTCAAACCTTAATTGCACTATAATGCCATGCAAAAAGAAGTTATACTAAAATATTATATAAGATATATATGAAACATGAATGATTGGAGGGTCTATTTGTATGGATATTTTTGATTTGAGAGATTTGCAACAATTTGTAAAGCAAACTATATAGCTTCAAAATATCAAAAAAGGTAAAGAAATATAGTTCAAGAATAAAAGTCTATTTATCTTTATTATACCATAGATATCCTTGATCTTCTATGAAAAGTTAATGTTTATAAAAAGTATGCACACAAATGCAGATCACACAAGGCACCATCAACAGCTGAGAGAAACAAACAAATATTAAGTCGCATTAAAATCCTAACTGCAATGAATTACCGGTAGTCAAACCAGTAACAGCAATGGTTATGTAGCTACCTCCTATTGTTACTGCAGTGGGCTCAACTGTGGCAAGTATCCACATGAACACCATGTGACACTGTGTAAGCAGCTGTCTCTCTAGTACACGGTGTATGTCACGGAACAGAGGGCTCCCTCACAGCTCTCATACTTCTCACGATGTTGTGCACAGAGCATACAAAATGAGTACTAATCACTAATTGCATTACTTCTAACAGCAGGTTATTTGGGGTGAGTTAAAAGTAAGGATCAAATTTTAGACACCATAAGGGGGGCAATGTCTCTAACTCCCACATTGTTGGAGACGTGGTTACATTCTAGTTCCTATACCTCCACCATGTCCTCAGAAAATCCCACCCACCCTGTCCCACAGGTGTCTGGATATGGGAATTTGGATATTACTACAAAAGCATGAGTAGTTGAGCCTCACAACCACATAGCCTATCAATGAGTTGCAAGATGGTAAATGAATTTAAGAATTCTCTCATTTCCTCTCTTAGGTCACATGACTCATTCTACTTGCATAACTGAATGAGGTTGAATCACCAAGTTACCATAGGAAGAAGATGCTACTGACCAACCTCACAGCTGTTGTAGTAATGATAGGGGTTGTTTGCTGTTCCACTTAAGGCTCCCTTCAAACATCTTCAACATTTCAAGTTATGCTTCAAAATTACTCAAGGCAGCTGGGACTGATGTCTGATTCTCCTTAATTGAATCTTGTTTTTAAGCCTTCTTGCCATTTGTTTGTTGTCATTATCTAAGCAAGTTAAACATGAACATTCTGAAGTGATGCTCTAGGGGTGTGAGAATACAGGAAAATCATCACACACACACACACACACACACACACACACAGGAAGAAGTCTCATGACAAGATCAAAAGGAAAGAGAACACATTAAAAATACACTTTAATGCCATGTATCATGCAGGGCATCAAAGGGAGAGTGCCAGGTCACAGAGTAGAGTACCTTATCAACCTATGTTATTCTGCCAGCAAAGTCTACAGCAGCCTCCAATTTTCAGGGTACTCTGAGGAAGGAAAAAGGGGCCTGCCCTGGTATCTCTGGCAGCATTCCTTTACAAGACCAATGAGATGCCACATTCCCTCTCTTAGGTAACAGGACATGCTGTAGAAACAGCCAAAGTCACAGAAGAGCTTTATCTTTCAGAATCTGAGGGGTGGCATAACAGGGTAACTCTTTCAACTCCACCAACCTATCACCATAGCATCTTGCTCAACCACAGCACCAGTGGTCCTCTTCCAAAGGACGCCCCTTCAGCCTTTCATTGACAAAACAGATTGCAAGATCAAAACAACACTCCAATCACTAGAAAATGGAAAATTCCACCAATGAAAGACTTGGCATCCATGCTTTTAATGCCAAAGAGGTGTCATCCTCTCTAAAGATCCAATCTTCACCTTGGGTGAGACACTTTTTAATAAGAAGGGAAATAGGAAAAAATCCACTAAAATGGCATGCACCAACCCAGAGGCCAATCTATGATTCAAAGAAAAGTGAAGAAAGAACTCACCATGTAAAGCTCTCATGGTGTCCCATCACTACTCTTTCCTGAAGCACAAGAAGATGGTAATTTTATCTGAACTACTGAGGTATCAGTCACACTGCATGACTGATGCTCATGTATATTGTGAATATCAAATATTTGTATCACTGTTTTGTATGGATCTTAGTATGTCTTCTGAAGGAGATTCTGTTTTGGAAGAGATGACACAGCAGATGAAGTGGTGTCATGCTAAATCATTTATCATGTTTCTCTAGACACTCATAATTTTACACATTTAATTCTGAAAACATGATCAAAACAAGCTATTTCTTTCATAATAAATTATAAAGCCGTGTGTGTGTGTGTGTGTGTGTGTGTGTGTGTGTGTTTCATGTAGGGGGATATGCATGTGGAAGCTAGAAGCCAGCTTTGGATACCATTCCTCACATACCCTACCCTTGTTTATTTGAGACAAGGTCTCCCACTTGGCTTGAAACTCATCAATTATGGTAGTCTGGCTGATCATTAAATCTAGAGATTCAGCTGTCTACACTTTCTTGGTGCTGATATTACAAATATGTACAACCTTTCACAACATTTTTTTTTTAACCAGGATCATAGAAACAGAACTCAGGTCCTTAAGTCTACAGAGCAAGAACTTTATTGACTAAGATCTCTTGGCAGCTTCCCTCTGCCCAGTTAATCTTCACTTTATACTTGAAGCAAATGGAGCCAAAGAACTAGCTTGAGATCATTCCAAATTTGATTCCTAAACCAAGCTCTTGCGACTATAACAAGTTTAGTAGCCAGAGGTGGCTATTCCATCTGAAGAGGCTCAATCAATGTAGAATATGCCCAAAACAGCCAATCAACTTACAATTCAATTTTACTTAAATAAGTATCTAACAAGCACCTGCTACTTGCCAGCCATTATACTACACAGTAAGACAAACCAGATTACCCAAGAAGCACCTGGGCTAGGAGGAAGAACTGGCCAGAGAACCTTGCTACAGACAGCTTCCTAGTAACTAATACACTTAAATATGGCATTTCTGTGATTAATGCCTGTGTATTTTGCTCTGATACACTTACCTCCTCAAATTAATCAGGATTAACATACAGGAGAAACGCAGTTCAGAATTTGTGGCTGACTTAGAACTAATGGTGGCTCTGCGGATACATGCTGGATGTGTGAACACCACTGACTAGACTTCCCCTCCCATGTTTAGTCCTCTCAGGTGTCTCGAGAAAGATCTTTCCCTCTCAGCCTCTAAGGCACGTTTTCTAGATATCTGTCAGCTCCATCATTTCCAGGATAGAATGCCTGTCACTTAACCTTCATCCTTCTTGAATTTTCATCCTGATAGGTTTGGATTAACCCACAGACTGATAAATGAGCACAGCTTTGGGGACACAAAAGAGCAGTCATTAAGGAAGCCCTCTCCGAAGGCATGAATCAAAATCATGGGTCTTTTGTTTTTTCCCCCCAGTTCACAGATCGCCTGCAGTAATAGTTTTATTATTTTTATTTATTTCTGTTTCCCTCTTCAGTTTCCAAGTGGTTTCCATCACCATTTCCTGTTTGTTTTTCCAAAAGAATAAAAGCATGTCCTGACAGCAGGCAGGTCTGTGCTTACTGCACTAATGTGGCTAGCAAAGGCATTTTATCAATTTGGGATTTAATCCAGGATTAGGCAACAGGGAGAATAAAGAGAGATAAAGATTCAGTATCAGGTCCCCTGATGTGAGTCATATGCTCACTCATAAAGACTCAGAATAATTAGAGAGGGGATCCAGTTCATTTTTCTACCCCAAGGCAACCATTTTGATAAGGCAGAGCTTGTAATGGGCCGTTCTTCTATACATTTAGCCTTCATTTTGCCAGTTCAGAGAACTACCACCTACTTACACATGGTGTTTGTTTTATTTATGGCTCTGGAAGTTGCCTACCAATGAACACTGCTTATCTTGTATCTGAATTCTTTTTCATCTCTGTCTTAGTTTGGGTTTTAATTCTGTGAAGAGACACCATGACCAAGGCAACTCTTATAAAGATAAACATTTCGATGAGGCTGGCTTACAGCTTCGAGATTCAGTCCATTATCATCATGGTGGACAGCATTGCAGTGTACAGGCATACACAATGTTGGAGGAGGAGCTGAGAGTTCTAGATCCCGATCCAAAGGCAGCCAGGAGACCGTCTTCTGCCCTGGGTAGAACCTAAGAATTAGAGAGACCTCCAAAGTCCACTCCCACAGTTGACACACTTCCTCCAACAATGCTATACCTCCTTCAGTAAAGCCACACCTCTTAATTGTGTCACTTCCCATAGGCCAAGCATATTTAAACTACCACAACCTCCATCAGACTAGAAGAAATCAATGATGAAACAGAAGAGAAAGGGCACAGAACATGATGTTGGAGGAGGAGCTGAGAGTTCTACATCTTGATCCAAAGTCAACCAGAAGGAGACCCTCTTCTGCCCTGGGTGGAGCCTGAGCCTAAAGACAAGAGTTGTATCAAACACGACAAGAATACTGGATGATTTTTCTCTGCAATTTGTGTCAAGTCATACTGGGCATGCCTGGTTGCTCAGCCTCTCTGCCCATTTCTAAAAGAAAATGACTTTGGAGTCAACATAATACTTTATTCTCTGACCCACATTAGTTGTGACCCAAATGTCCTCTTCTGAATTTGCTTGACCTTGTAGATGTCACCTTAATCTTTCAGACTTTAGCAATATTGCTTTCAATCCTCATATATGGGCGAGCAGCTATCCCCTGACAGCCTCCAAGATTCTGGGAATAGAGAGGAGACTTAGAATTCTTTTCAGCTGTCCATTCCTCTTCTATAGAATGCTTAACCCTCTCCATGTCCAACAGTGACACCCTATTTGCTATATCCTTTGCTCTGTCATATTTCCCAGCTAGCACTTGTCCCAAAACTCTTATTGAAACGAGGCTATGTGCAGCAAACCCTTTCTAATTTTAAAGAACTTGTGGCCTAGTGTGAACTCAAGGGAGGACACATTTATCAACTCCTTATAGGTTTACATATTACTAAACTATGCTTGCCAGATGTACTAATATTTAAGTAACACACAAACCCCATATGCCAAGCAGGGTCAAGTATTAAAGAATGAATCAACTAATGAAATCAATGGTGCACAGAATATATTCATGCCCTGGCGACATTCCCCTAGTTTAGGACTGGGGACAACCTCAATTCTACTTTAGAACCCCAGTCTCGAACTAACAATTCTGAACTACATCAGGACAAAAGTCTATGTCAAAAGGTTGGTTGATGTTGGAATGGAAGAGGAGAAATTATCTCCACAACAAATGTGTGAGGAGACCACAGAACAGAAGGGAAAGAACTTTGAGACAAAGCATGGAAGCCATAGTGCCCTCAGCTAAAGTATTTTGTGCTTTCTAAGGAGACCATACCACTGCAGGCTGGAGTGTCTGTCTCCCTGCCAAAGTACAGCCATATTATTTTAACATCAGCAAGAAATGAGCCAAGAAAATCATGCCCCGCCCCAACTCACCTGTTATTATTACCAATGAGCAAATTACATGTGGGCTTCTCTGTGCTCCAAGCCCACCTCCAATAGATATTAAAGAGCTAGCTGTTCCTACCTGTATGTGGGGCCATTCTTGCCTTGCAGGACTAGGGCAACCAGAGAGCAAATAAACAAAAAGATGGGATGGAAACTATAGGCCATACAGAGGGTTGTTCCTCTTCCCTCTTCCCTATTCCCTATTTCATAAAACAAATACCACAGAAAACTGTCTAAGTTATTTTAAAAAAAAGCCCACAAGAAAACAAAGCTGTATGCTACCAAAGATCAACTCCAGAGCCAATGATCTCAAGACTCCTTCTACAGGTAAGGGCTGAGACTCAAGATGCAAAGTCCCAGGCAAAATTATGGCTTGGAGACTTCAACCCACATGGGATCAAAGGTCTGGAGTGCTAGAAGCACAGAACAGTAACAAATGCATGAATACAAGAAAACACAGAGTCAACATGTGTGCCCAGGGTAATTCTCAGGATCAGCAAACTTCCTGCTCATTGAGCACTGGCAGGAACTCAGCCCAAACTCCAGTCCCGTTATTTTCTGTGCAACCTTGCATGAGTTTCCTATCCTCTTCAGCTGGAAGGTAAATATCAGAATGTATTCCTCTGTTTTACAAGATTCCAGTGATATTAAAGCACAACTTTATGCACGAATCTAACATTTTTGAAAACATCTATTTTAAAGTCCCAAGAATTTGCCCTAGTTGACACAACTATGCAAGTATTAGATGTGATTTAGAGGCAGGCAACTATCTGACCCATTTTAAGCCCACCTAGCATCTCGTTTTTTCAGAGAAGCAGGTATCTGGAGCAGAGAGTAATGATGGTTAAAAGAAGTCCTAGGCCAAGATCAACCAGGATCGCCAAAGAACACAGAGAAAGACAACAGAACACTACAGTACCCATGGGGGCTAGCAGGCACCCTGAGCCTGAAAAAGCAAAGAGAGCTACCAGCCAGCAGCCAATAGCCAGCAATCTAGACAATACTCAAAAACCAACCACACACTGCCACCTTTTCGGGATAGAGCTGGGACAGACAGACAGCCCAGTCTGTTCTTCCTCTCTTGCTTCTCTTGGTTTATCTATCCACTGATGGCAGAGCCAGTGAGCCCAAGGGTGGCTTACCTACTGGCCTCCTGGTATAGGACTCAAGACTGAAAAATGAGCAGAGAAGCCAGAATTGCTACCTCTCAACGACACTATTTTTCTTGAGGTTGGTGCTTTGGTCTATGGAGTAGCAGCAGAATTGGCTCTTGGAACTTAAATAAAGTGGTTTTTCTCTTCCTTAATGAAAAAGCCAAGTCAGTCATCCCTGTTGTCTCTCCATCACCCTTAAAATAAATATTATCCTGGATCTATAGCTGCCATCTTGAAATGCAGAAGGAGTATCCCAAAAGAATTAGAATTGCAAGTATCCATGTCACTGAGTATTCATGGTAGACTACTAGACTATCTAGACTTGCTGTACGCAAGGGAAACATCAACTTAATTTAATCATCATTGGCAGAGTTTTTTAGTCCAAAACCACATAGCAAATACTTTGATCAAAGACAGGACATGCATACACTGAAAATCCATCCATTCTAAGCTCAGCTAGGGAAGTCATAGTCCTCTTCAGGTGTAAAGTACAGTCGATGATATCACACAATAACAGAACTTCTCAGGATATCACCGCTTCTTTTTGCAATGCTTGCCACATATGGAAAGCATTTACATTTGCTTCTGCATAGCAAATACAAAATGAGCTAATTGAATAGGTGCCTATGTCCCTCTTGGAATGTGAGTTATGGCTAGGATGACACAGGGCAGGGCACCTACTTTCTGTATGTGAAATAAGCATGCTAATATGTCAAGCACTGTGGGACTACATGTAGGATCCAATGACATCTTGGTGCTTCTTCCAAACTCTCTTTTCCCTGCCTTACTGTATCCCAGGGAGCAGCCTCTTACATGCCTTGTTCTGGGTATCGTCTTTCTTCCCTTTGCCCTTATATGTCCACTGTGCATCAACCAGACTTGCACTGCACCGATTGTTTGCCTTCTATTTCATGCTCACTTTTAAAAATGATTCTCGTTCTAAAAGAGATGGGCTGATTAATGTACTCAGAATATCTTGCACCACACAGCCAATTCTTCTATTCTTGTTCCATTCATAATGTATAGCCCTTCTCTCTTCTGATGTGTATAAAAGAACCCATTCCCCACCAGCATTATTTGTAACTGCAGAGCTTGAGGTGGTACTAGATGTCAGAAATGAAAAATTGCTAAATTCAAAATTGCTTCTTCCTTT
The DNA here is from genome assembly GCF_947179515.1 of Apodemus sylvaticus. Lineage (NCBI taxonomy): Eukaryota > Metazoa > Chordata > Mammalia > Rodentia > Muridae > Apodemus > Apodemus sylvaticus. The sequence goes on along the minus strand of NC_067472.1, from coordinate 47,017,227 downwards.
GTTTTAAAGGTGACCCGCAAGCAGGGTGGTTTTTTTTTTTAATGAATTAATTGTGTGGTTGTGTGCTGAATGCTCCAAATGCAGAAGACGAGAGAAGACCACTCAGCACATACCTGCAACAAACGCCTGGCACTGGATTCTGAGCCTCTGCAAACCAGATTGCTGAGCCCACATTCCCCGCAGCCCCAGCAAGAAGACAGACTCCAGCACACTCTGCCTCTGCAGTGGGAGGATGGGTATGCAGGACTCTGACAAGCTGGCCAGGGAAGGAGGAGGTTCCATGTGCCAACTTGCTGAATGACCTTGGGCAAGCTGTCTTAGGAGCACACAGTTCAGCCTCCCCACCTCTGCCAAGAGAGAGCTGTCTCCTCCTCATTCCCTCCCACTGAAGACCTGACGGTTATGACTTCATGTTCAACACATGCCTGCCATATAAAGAGGTTGTCAGAGCTACAAATTATTTTCAAGACTCATTAGGCCCACACACACTGTGTTTGATGGGGAAAATTCTGAAAAGCAGGCAGCAGTGAACCTGCCTGCGCTTCCCAGCATGGTAACCTGCTCCCTAAGGCTGTAACACTCTCGGGGACCAGGCTGGGGTTTCTGGACAAGTGTCCTCTACGTGAGTCATGAGACCCAAAACAGCTTAGATACTTTAAGGATTAATCATCTTTTTAAGCCATCTGCAGTCTCATCCAGGGTTGGGGGGGATGATGCCAAAGTTGTGGAAGGTAGCTGGGTACTGTGTTGAAGGCAGAAGCAGCTCCACTTTCCTCAAAACGGGGCCCATGGTCCACTTAAAGTTCCACTTAAATATGATTTTTTTTTCTTTAAACAGTGTTTGTTCAGGCTGTCATGAAACTTCCAGCAATCCTCCTGCCTCACCCTTTTGAATACTAGGATTCAGCCATGAATTTGGTTAAAACTCCTTCCCGGGTGGCTTGGCGGGAAGCAAACTTAGCGACATCTACCCCCTTCTCCTAAAGTCTCAAAGACAAACTAAGGCCTCAGATGATCAGCGCTCACTCTGGGGAAGGTAATGAGCACATTAGGCTTCAGTACAGTGCACAGATGAGTAGTTACAGGGAAATGGGTGCTATCATAGTCATTACCTACTCATTACCTTCCTGCATAAGCCAACCGTGGAAGCCCTTTAGCCAGCTTTAAGGACTAAAGCTTTCCCATATCCCTCCCCCACACACACACACAATCGACACCACTATATGCTCTAGCCCTGCTCTGAGACCACATGCAATTAGGTCAGAGTTGCATACCAGATGTGCATTATGGAGCATTTGTTTACTCAGATGAGGGCCTTTTGATCCTCCCCTTCCCTCCATGGAGGGTGTCAGTAGCCCAGTCAGGATGACCCATTTGCAAGAGGACACAGGTGAACTCCACAAGATGATGGTTGTTTGGCTCAGAGGACAGTCACTCACAACAGTGAGCCGCCACCCAGGCTCTGAAAGTGTTACTGTTGTCTCCGGGTGCCTGCCACTTGTTAAACTGTACATAACTCTTTGAGGATAGTACATTAAATTATTCATTACCAATCATTACACCTCAGAGAGAATGAGTAGTTCAAGATTACATTACAGTGTTCTGCAGCCTGGGAACAGTTTATAAGAAAAATTTGCTCCTGAAGCAAAACAATGGAGAAGAGCAAAGCAAATTGTTTTCCAAAAAGTGTGGATCAAAATGAGGGCTTTATGACCTTTGTCCATGATCCATCTATCCATCCATCCATCTATCCATCCATCCATCTATCCATCCATCCATCTATCCATCCATCCATCCATCTATCCATCCATCCATCTATCCATCCATCCATCTATCCATCCATCCATCTATCCATCCATCCATCCATCCATCCATCCATCCGATATGAAGTATTCACTCTGTACTGGGAGTAGTACAAAGAATGGATGGCACCACATGAATTAAGTCTCTAAATGAAAAGACAACTAAGAATACTGAACACTAACCTGGCCTATTCTCAGTTTCCCTTTGAACTACTTCTTAAATATTCTTTGGGAAGCTGGAGCATCCTGGTCCCTATGTCTAGGATACAGGATGCCCAGGCTGGCCTGCCAGGAATCAGGCAGCACGCTGGCCATCCGAACATGGCTCCTGTTCTTGACCCTCTCTATGAATTTGTATTCTTCTGTCTGCTAACTAAGCAGTATGGGCATTGCTAATGAGGAGCAGTATAAGGGCTGCAATTTTATCAACTCTTCACACACAGAGAAACAAAATCAAACATGTTCTGGGGAGATCTTGCTAAATGGGTTCTCTCTAAACACCTGAGACTTGGAACGCCAGGCTTCTGACTCCCACCCACAGTTCTGAGGACCCAGGACCCTTTCCTACCCCATTATGTCACTAGGGAGACAGGCTGGTGTTTTTGTTTGCTTTATGTTTTCTCCTCAAAGTGTAGAAAGGTGTTGGAAACAAGAGCCCAGGTTCAGGCCTGTAATGAAGACACTTGGGTCTTGCCAGCTGCACACAGGGAGGCCAGCTGCCCCCCAGAGGTTAAGACATCAGCAAGTTGTAGCTCCAGTTTTAAAAGTGCCACACAGGTACTTTCAGGTCAAATGGAAATGTGTCCCTGAACTCTGCCTTGTGAGCTTAAGACTGATTACATTACTGCTGAGGCCGTGCCTAGTCAGAACGCACCTGCAAAACGAACTACAAGAACAAGCCATCCACCATCGGGTAATTCCTATCATAAAGCTAATGAGAAAATAACTCAGGAGCTACCAATGGCTTTTGCCCAAAGAGATGAATAATGTGGAGAATCCTTGGCTACGCAAAGAACAGAGGAAATTAATTGCTGAAGCCTCCGCAGCATGCTGAAAGCCAAGAATTATCCTCTGGATCTGCACTTGTAATTTACAGCAGCTGCCTTCTTCAGACAGGCTGGAGTGACTCTCGGGCAGCACAAGGCACAGCTGACAGCAGCTGTGAATCTGAAGCTGGGTCAGCACTGAGCCACCACATGACTGATGCCCGTCCTCGGGCACGCGGGCATCCCCCAGTAGGCACTGTCTGCTTATTGATGTTTCATGGCGTGTGGGAACTAGGACTGTCACAGACATATCATGAATAGCTGACACCCTTTGTGAGCTTCTTGCCAGAGGGGAACTCAGGGGACAGAGAGAAACCTATCAAGAAGTTTCCTTGAGATCAATGCCAAGATCCATGGCATTTATAAAAGGACATAAGCCAGGGAGGAGAGGGAAGAGAGAGAAGGGGGCAGTTAGAAGAAAATGAAGCCAGAGAATACAAATGGACTGATAAGCGACTGATTTGTCTAAAACGCAAGACTAAGAAGGAGGCGTATAGAGAGGAATGCTTTCTTCAAAACCAGATGCAGGCCTTGTGTAAGGGAGACTTTGTCCTTTATGACACAAATGTTGCAATTTGTTTCCTTGATCATGCCTTAATCTAATATTTCTGTCTGAAGGACAGACCCTGAAGATTTGATATAAAGCCAACTGGCCATCAAACACCCTTCTGGTTGTCTAATCTGTTGCCCCAGACGCAGAGAACACTGGGAAAGGATGGAGCAGCAGAGGGAGAAGCCCTGAAGTGCAAGCAGGAGCGTCCTGTGGCAGATTGGCTTTAAGTACTCAGGACACAGCGTTGACTGTGGGCTCTCAGTAGAGAAGTAACTGGCACAGTCATGGTCCTGTTGCTTGAGGCAGGCTTCCATGAGAGGAGCTATGTGGCTCCAGGAGCCTCAAATTCCAAACAGACTCAGGTGATTCATCCCACTTCAAGAGCCAGCTTCTCTGAAAATGTCATTACATTAAGTAAGCTCAGAATTTTCAGTTACATACACCTTACTGTGGATGGACTAGGGTCCGGAGAGCTTGGCTGAACATAGCCCGTCCCCAAAAGGCTTATATATTAAAAATCTGGTCTCCAGAGAGAAAGTGTTTTGAGGTGGAGACATTTCATAGGTGGTGCAGACTGGAAAATGAGCAAGCTGAGAGGGCTCCACTTTAGGGATGGGATTCACAACAGTCTCACAGGAGTGGGTCAGCTTACATAGGAGTGGGACCAGACTAGGATTCAGGAGAGCAGCGGTCACAGTGGTGCTGCTGGCTCTCCTCTTCCATCTACAGCTCTCCTACAAGCTTCTCTATGATGGGACACACTGGGAAGCCTTCACCAAATGTGGTCACCTACGTCTAGGTTGACCATACCCCCAAACCATGAGCCAAAATAAAACTCTTTGCTTTATAAATGACCCCGCCTAAGGTACTCTGCCATGGCAACAAATACACAGACACATAAATACACACAGAACATCCTTTTCTAAGAACAACACTATTAGGGATGACAGTAAGTGTGGTCGGTGGTTTTCTTGGAACAATGACAGAACATGTCTATCATCCAGGAAACAGGTTACCCCCTCTGCATGTTCCATGCTCCTCCTCAGATTCTAATGGGAACAGAGGCTGAGTTGTTTTAAAAGCTTTTTGATTATCCTATTTCACTGGCAACAAACACAACTGTACCAGGGGGTCGATGATGTCATCATACAAGGGGACCAATTTTCCCAGCTGTTTGAGCCTTATAAGCCAGATAAACTCCCTGCTTGCTCCCAAATCAACTCTCCATAACCCTGCTTGTGGAAGACTCCAACTACACCATACAACAGGAGTTTAGGTCCATGTTAAAAGAACAAAATCTACCTAGCACTGGTCCCGGTGATCATTAAGAGACACACTCTAACCTAAACCAGAAGATAATTCACGGCCATTTCTAGCTTTAGTGTTTGTTTTGCCTACAGCCTTCTCTATTAGGTGTGCTAGCTACAAACCACCCATTCTTGTCTAACAGTACCCCCAGTTCTTTACTTCTTCCTTCCTTCCCTGTGTAACTCCATAGGAGAAAGAGCCCATGATCATCAGTCACAGCAAATGAGCAAACCAGCATAGGGCAGGACTCCGCCTCAACAGCGACACCATGTGGTATCAAGAAGTAATGACAATGGCACACTGACGAAATAGACAAGGGGAGAAAGCCAGACTTCTGAGATCTCCCAAACTCTAAACCAAAATAAACCTTTCATTAAAAAAAAAAAAAAAAAACTAATCATTTCATAACAGAAAGTTGACTCACAGATATACTATGTTCATCCTTCTTTCTCTGTCTCTCTTCTGTCACTACCACCTCCTGCCTCATCCCACTTAAATGACTATGCTCAGAATAACAGTCTGGAAATCTTGGCCAGTAGTGACTATCACAGCCATCACTGCCACACCTACAATCCCAGCCATAAGGAGGAGTCTCTTAAACTCACTGTCCATGTAGTGAGACACTGTCTCAAAAACATCCCGATGATAATAATGGCCATCACAAAACCAGCTAGCATTCTCGCACGTAGGGCAAAGTGCCTGCCGTGCTGTGTGACGGTGATCTTCTGTGAGAGCACCCAGACATTTACCAGACCACTCCTGCTTCAGCATTTACCTGTGTGCACCCAGGTTCTTCAGCTGGATGATGAGGTGGCATCATTAACAGGGTTCTCCAGAAAAACTTAAATTATAAAGCATTAAAACTAGGAACCTCCTGAAGAACAGGGATAGGGACTGATGACATGATCCTGGTGACAGAAAGGATGTCAGAGTGCAGACAGAAGCAGACTGAGCAGGGCTCATTTGTGGGGTAGTAACAATATTCCAGCCACAGGCTACTGGATGACCTAAATCTCCTTCACCAACACCAGCACATCCGTACAATGAAAGCCCTGGAAATCATAACCCCATCAGCAAAGCTCCCTCTAGCTGCCACTTGTCAAGTTCCTTTGTATGACATTCTCCTGAGATGCCCAGCTATAGTCTTATGCAAGTGTGCTTAGCCTGATCAAGGTAGTCTACACTAAGCTATAATGCCCAATAAGCCAGATTACTAAATGCATGCATGCTACAGTTAATAATATTTTTCAATCTGTGATGGGTTTCCTGGTACCTAATATCATCATAGCATGATTCCCATCTGTAAATTAAATCATGGCATATGTTAGTGAGACTAGGAGCAGGAGGGAAAGGCTAGCAGCTGTCTCACTGAGCCGGTCTCGGAGTATTAGATGGAGTACATGGAGATGACGTGATAGACAGTGGAACAGTCAAAGAATGGTCTAGAAAGCATAATGGAGTCACATGGCTATCCACAAACAGAACTTCCTGAGCAGAGAGGAAGAACAAAAGCAATGGCTTCAGTTGATGTGAGAAATGGCCAAACATTGCTCTGAGAGCATCAAAACAACAACCAGCAAAGGCTTTCCATTCAAAGAAAACTGCTTCACGTTGACTATCCCTCTGACACAGCTCTGCTCCACCATATAATGACGTCATCTCACTGAGCCCTTAAAAATTCTGTAAAACTGCTATTAAGGCAGCTAAGTTCAGTAATCATCATGGAAACCCAGCTCACCCTGACTAGGTGCAGAGAGTGACAACAACTGGGCAACTGGTTGAAGAAAACAAGCTTTCTTTTATGAAACAAAAAGTTATTTCGATAACTGTAAGTACATCGAGTACACTTATTCTGGAATATTCTTAAAATTCAAAACAGAACTGACCAAGAGGCTCTAAAACATTCCAAAAGATAGAATATAGAAACCGAAGCTATGAGAGCAACCCAATGTTCACTTGAGGAAAGACGTTCCCATGGTAGGTGCTGAGGATGCAAAACCAGAGAGTCTTACAGAAAGCTCTCTTCCTTCAAGTCCTGAGCTCTCAAAGCAACCTCTTGTCACCCAGTACTTTCCTTTGTAGCCTCTTGCTATCTACCATTCCAAGTTTTGAGATTGTTGTGGCAATAATTTTCCATCATTAGGCACAGGGTAGCATGATTGGCAAGCCACTTTTCATTTTCATAGCATGTTCCGCTCATGGCTGTCATCATCAATTGTTGTGTAATACTGTAAAAAAAAATGCATAACAGACCTTAGGTAGTGACTAGAGTATAGCTTTAATAGCTATGTCGTGGCACCAAGTTGCTTCTATATATTATGTTTATCTCCATAGACAAGTGCTACTCTCAGCTTTAATCAGACAAGCTCCTCTTTGCAGGAAATGGCAGTGAATACAGAGGTGCACGGCTGCCCAAGAATAAGTAATGGCTGAGTGCTCAGGCCCAATGTCAGACCTGAACAGGACATTTATACCACCCCCTCTGAGGCTCAGGGAACACTGTGCCAGAGACACTGAGCAAGAGATAGAATATAGGGAGAAGGATGCTGTGAAATACTCTCTACGAGGAATACCCCCAAGCAATGCAATAAAGAACCTGCAGCAGCTGTGGCTGTCTGCAATAGGCCTGTGCAAAAATAAGTCTGCCAACAGTCAATCGTGGATCAGAAATGGGTTATCAGGCCCTACCCATCCCCACTGAACTAGTGGGTACTGGTGGGCTCTAGAGGAGAGGAAGTCACTCTCTTCAGTTACGCCCCCACTGATGGACCCACCATGATGCAGTGGCTCAAACACATGGTCACAACGCTGGCCCAGGTTAAATTCAATGTGTCAGACCACAAAGCAAAGCGATGTAAGTGTGAGACCTGGAAACAGGTGTAGGAGGAAGATCAAAGTGGAGAGGGTGGCGTTAGAATGTCCTATATATATGCATATAGGAAATTGTCAGAGAAATTTTTCATTAAAGTTGCAGGAATAAGCTGTCAAAACCCAAGGGTTCAGATGGTAGCAGAGGACCCACCACAGATCCATTTTGATGAGTGCTTCTAACATCATTAGAGAGGTCTTCTTAAAGACTTTGATAAGCAAGGGCTGCAGCCACATTCTTGTTAAACTACAAATCAGTCTAAACTCTCACCACAGTAAGTTGAATGCTTTTTCTGAAGAACCCTGATCTCACTTACTTTGGATGAGGTTGTGATTAGAACATTTCAAACACTAGCCTTGGCTTCGGCTGACTTACAAATGACTTTACTATGGCATTAGCTGTCTCCTTTACTCATTTCTTACACACACATGCACCACACACCCACCACACACACACACACATATTCATACATACGCACATATATAAAAATGTATACACACATACCTATATTCATATACATACATACATACATATTCATATACATACATACATATACATACATATACATACATACATATATATGTATGTATAGAATATATATATTCTTACCCATAATAGCTTCATCCTTTCACTGAAGCATATTTTCATACATTGGCTCTGCAGGCAGATGGCAGTCCCATACCGAGTGGGCCCTCAATCAATGTAAAGCAACAATATCCACATACCTCTTAGGGAGTTCCCTGATATTAAAAGTTTTTCATTACTTCCCACATTCTCTCTTCCATTCAGCAGAGCCTACCCTATGGGTGTATTATTTTTCCTTCAAAATGTCTTTATGCCAGATCCTTCTCTTCTCTGACTGAAATCCATCCGTGTTTATTCCTCAAGCTCCTGCACTTATATATTTTATTACAACTCCTTCATATCCTTTCCCATTCCCAAACCTAATCCTTCTCTTCTTTACCCTGAGGGCCTCTGCCAATATAACTTCAGGTGAAGCAAATGAAAATAGTAGCTTTTGCCCCAGGCTTCAGACTTCCTCTACCAAAATTAAAACATAAAAACATTGCATGGATATTAATATTATATTCCCTGCCCTGTAAACTTTCTATAACATTCCATGGCCTGTCAGTCAGCAGTAGTTATTGAGTGTCCGGGCTGTGGAGTTACCGTCCTTCTGAGGACAGAGAAGAGAAGGGTATTTTTTTTTTTTTTTTGCCTTTCTTACTAGCAGTCCACATTCCATCCTCTTCTACAGTCACCATATGGGCAGTCCCTCCTCCCTGCTCCCTTTCTCCAATGACAAGAGGGAATGCTGGAGGTATTTTGTCCATATTAGGCACCCACCCTGTTGGGTTTCTAAGAGAATCCTCACAGTTCCTACACATTTCCAATCCATTATAGGCCTCACTCAGCCCCCCAAAACAAGGCCAGGACAGTCTGCTGAAGTGTCAAGGTGGCCATTGAGAAGCCAGGGACTGTGGGAGACACTTCACAGCTACCCATTTACTTTTCAGAGCTCTTCTGCAAACCAGGTATTCCTATTTTACAGATCTTGGATGACATGCAGAGAGGTCAACAACTTGTCTTGAAGTTAGAAAAGTGAGAATGGAGAGGAAAATCAGATCTATCAGACTCTAAAAAGCTTCTATAGTGAGGGTTCTGTTTTGCTTTTGTGTTTGTTTGTTTGCAATTGAACCTGAGAAAATTGTGTGTGTGTGTGTGTGTGTTGTGTGTTGTTGTTGTTGTTGCTGCTGCTGCTGAATATATATATGTTGCTCATGTGTGTGCAACCTGTACATGTAGAGGCCAGAGGTCAAATACAATGTCTGGGGTCTTCTCTCTCTCTTCACTAACTGAACCTGGAGCATTCTGACCAACCAGACTGGCTGTGGTGGAGATTCTCTGTTCCACGTCCCCACTCTGCTATTACAAGCATGTACTGCCACATTCAGCTTTGGACATAGGTGCTGGATCCAAACTGGAGCCTCCCCCTTCTGCAGCGAGCACTTCACTCATGGGCTCTTTTCCTCGGCACAGGTTTATTTAGCCAGTATACGAGATGCTGGCAAAGGCCATTGCATTCAAAGAGAAGGGTTCAGGGTTAGAAATGGGGAAGAGTGTGAAAAACCCAAGATGAAATGCACACGTGCACGAACTGGGGAGGCAATGCAGGTGGATTTGCTGAAACAGTCAAAGATTTCTTAGGACTTATCTGGCCAGAATCCAGCCTATTACCAAGGCTGAATAATCCTAACAAAAGTACCCAGAACAGTGGCAGAGGTCACAGCTATATCTTCTCAAGGATAGTCCTTATTCCTACTGGAGATCCCCAACCCTCCTACCCCATGTCACTCCTCACAGCAATAGTTCAGGGTCCAAGGCGCCTGCCACAGCAATCACATCATAGCTTTGTGAGCACTGAAGTGGTATAGGAGCTATGTTTCCTGTGACTTTTGAGGTTAAGCCGCTATCCCCTGCCCATTCATAGCCTGAGAAGGGCAGTATTAAACACCACCATGCTATGCACACCTTAGTCATTTGGGATGCCTAAGAAAATAATATTTCCTGAATGGCCAACAACAGAGATATTCTTCCCATGATTCTTCAGGCTTACAAGTCTAATATCAACGTGTCAGTAAATCTGATGCCTGGTTCATATATAGCACCTTGCTCTTGGTGGAAAAGGCAGTTCACTCATATTGGCCAATAATTACATTCACAACAGTCAACTCCAAGATCCAGTCACCTGCCAAAAGCCCTGCCTCCTGATGCCATTGTACTGGATATAAGGGCATCACAGTATGAATTTTAACACATTTAAGCTGTAACACCACCAAAGCCCAGATGACTCAATTCATAAACACCAGCAGTTGCTTTGTGACATAAGGATTGTCTATGAAAATGGCCACTTGACTGTGGAGATACACAACGACTGGAAAATAAAAACGGTCTAGTTCTCACCAGCTGCCACTCATGTCCTCCTTGTGTACATTTGTCAAATTCGGTAGAATGAACGATGCTGACAGGGACAGGTGATCATATTAATAATAAGGTAAAAGAAAATGGCCAAGTCTGAGGAAATGAATCCTAAATGTCTCTTTTAAGACAGGAGATGCAGCCCAGTGAGTGCACCTGTAGAAGGAAAATGGATACCATGTCCCCAGATCCTTTTGTCCTTCGAAGGATATTTCAGATACAGAGATTACATGGATCTCACTTTTTCAAATTTAATAACTAATAAAACATTTTCTGTATCCCAAATTGAGACATGAATTTCTCCATGTGCCCTATAGGCCACCCAATGTGAATCATCTCTAAAATTATCTTTCACTTGACATTCTTGGATGTGTAATTGGATAAATCTTTCATTTTCAATAGAAGGATTCCACCTGCCACACTAAGTGAGCTATGTACAACCTCTGAAATGATAACACAGCCCATAACTGAGCCTATATTATACACCTTCTTTCTCACCTTCTAGTGACTTTCCACTTGGTACACACAATCCAGGTATTTTATTTACAAACTATAAGCCTAGATTGGGCAGGTTTGGGAAATATTTTAAGTTACATCCCAGTCATATTATCTTTATTACTTGCTATTTTTCCTGGCCATGTGCTCATGGTCCATTTCCTCCACCCTTGGTTTCCTCTTTCTCTTTCTCTACCTGTGAACTCCAGCCAGGAAACTTAAAACCCACCCACCTCTATCTATTGTTCAATCACAGGCATTAGTCTTTTATTGACCAATTAACTTGGGGAGCAAGGTTACTTAGCATCACTTGGTACATCTGAGAATCTCCTCCTTGAGAGCAACCAGGCCTTGGAACTAGTATTTAGCATTTGAATACATAGCAGCATCAGACCAATACCCTACATTGATGCATGTAACCAATTCCTCAAGTTTGTTATGCAATTAAGCTATCATTTAAGCTTCCCTTAATCTCCCAATACAAATGTAAGATAACTACTGTTGGGAGCAACAACTTAATAGGTACCCATTATGCAAAATACAGATAGTGAACTTGATGGTGTCTGGAACCTCCTCTCTGGGCATGACTGTGAGACTGTTCCTAGATTGGTTTCAGTGGGAAGATCTATCCTAATGGTGAATGTGCACTCTATGGACTTGGATCCTAGACTGTAAGGGGAAAGCAAGTCAAGTAGCAGCATGCATCTCTCTGCTTTCTGATTATGTATACATTATGACTAGCTACCTCAAGTCCTGCTGCCATGATTTCTCCACCATGGTAGACTGTGCCCTCAAACTCTGAGCCAAAATAAAACCATCTTTCCATGGGTGGCTTTTGCCAAGTATTTTGTCACAGCAAAGTGAGAAAGGAAAAGTATCAAATACCATGCCATCTATCAATGAACCTGCCAAATGCCTGTTCTAATCCAGTATCCTTGTCCTGAGCGATGGTGTCATATAGTGAATGCTAGGTGGCTTTGAAAATGCCCTAGACCTCTTCCTGACCCAGCAGCCTTAGCTGTTACATCATGAGAGCAATATTTTATATGGAAGGTTCATTGTGAGGAAGGAGTAAGTTACACGTAAAGTTCTCTGAATGGTCCTTGACATATAACCTTGGCTATACAGTTTGCTGATGTTATAATTCAAAATATCCAAGCAGCACAATTGGTGCATGCATCAGTAAAATGAGATACTAACCAACATAGATAGGAACTGGAAGACAGAAAAAAATCTTCTTAACTATCCAACCTAGCAAACACCTTTTCTCTTTGGGAAGACACAGCACCACACATACTGCTCAAAAATAAACACTGGTGTCTGGGGCTGGATCTCAGGGTGGGGTCATGGCTGGCCAGTGTGGACTCTAAAGAACTAGGCTAGATGGCTTGATCTGTTCTCCTCTGAACTCAAACTTAAACTTCACTAATAGTTCCTCCTATGGAAAGAGAGGTTTAATGTATAGTATCTTTCCCTACCTGCTTGAGCATGTGTCTGTGTGCTCTTGTGTATGCATCTGACTCTCTGTGTGTCTCCCCCACCCAGAGATAATGAACAATCAACAATTTCCTAGTTTCCACTACTCATAAAGAGGTTGGTGTAAGCCACAGTGTTTGGTCTCTGAGTTGGACAGCAATATCTCAAAGATTTGGAAAGATAGACACTCTGGTTTCCCCAAGCATATAGAAAGAAGGTTAATGTGTTGATTTGAATGAGAATGTACCACCCTGAGGAAGGTTCATATGTTTGGATGCTTGGTCCTCATTTGTGCCAACTGTTCGGGAAGGACTAGGTATGGTCTTGTTGCCAGAGGTATGAACGTTGAGGTTTCAAAAGCCCATGAAACTCCAATGAGCTCACTCCCTCTACTTTGTGGTTGTTGTCTCTCAGCTACTGCTCCAGTGCTGTGCCTGCTTTATGAACTGCCTGCTGCCATGTTCCCCAATGTGATGGCCATGGGCTCTTCCTCTGGAACTGTAAGTCCAATGAACTCTTTCTTCTATAAGTTGCCTTGGCCCTGATGCCTTAGCACAGCAATAGAAAAGTAACGAAGACAGCCAAGGTAGGCCCTTCTGTAGAAATGTGGACACTTAGGTTCCTGGAATTTGGTCTTCACATCTCTTCCTCCCTGGAGCTGAAGAGACAAGCCTGAATCCTCAATAACCCTTAGTAGAAGCAAACCATAGAGAGAAGAGGAAGAGAGAGAGAATATTTGACTTCCTGCTATCTGTAACAGCGAACAATAACCCCAGCAGATATTGATATCCCAAAGGCTCTCAGGTCATCTTCTCTCTAAAATGAAGAGCAGACTCCAAAGTCCTCTGTGCAAAACACTATGAGCTACAAGACTATAAGCTTCATCAAATCAGGGAAGTACAGTGCATCACATGTGGCCATGACCTTAGCATGAAGTTATCCCAAGCTGACTTGTTAGATTTCATCAACCTCATTCTATCCTGTGTTTTTATTCAAGAATGAACCTTCTCCAAACTTCAGCCTTGTGTTTGAGGGAATTCTTCCCACATGGGGATTGTCAAGGTAGGACACTGAATAAATACAAGCCACTTTGAAAGCTCCGGCATTCTGGCTATTGAGGAGCAGGGCTTCAAATTGGTCAAGGGTACACTGAGATTAGGCACATGAAACTGGGCGAAAATAATTGCATCTTATTCTATGATTCTTCATGCTTGTTCTCAGCTCAAATTCCATCTGGACATTTCGGAGTGAGCCAACCATGTAGAGGGGAGTGTTTTTCACCTGCTCCGACATTTTTTAGATGATTTTTTGTGATTGGATAAATCAAACCTAACTTCATTTTAACCCTTCAAGCATTTTGTGATATTGATGGGAAAAGGAAGTCCGCAGGAAAGAGAAAACAATCCCAGCCCCTGTGTGAAAGGGTACAGAACCTGGATGGAGGGCTTTATCTTAGCAGCACAAGTCTGTCCTTTCTAACAAAGAGGGATGCTTAGAGCATAAAAAGGAGACTATCATAAGGGACATAAGGAGGAAGGGACCAAAAATTAAAATTCTATCTGACAATCCAGTCCCCAACATAAGTGCAGTTTTAGGTTATGCAAAATTTTTCTTTGCAGTGAAATCAAGAGCTGGCTGTAATTCTGACACCATATTGCAATGCTGCTTAGGAAGCTAAGCAGATGTATGTGTGGTTTATCAAACAAAGATGTTGTTGTTTAACATGCAAAGCCACAGCAGTCACATTTGTTAGAAACGTTGGGTTTCATCCAGCAGGATCAGAAACACTTTTCCTGCTTTAGGAAGTCATACTTCCATTATGTCTGGATATAGCTCCTCAAAATTATAGTTTCCTTCCCCTTGGACCTCAAGAAAATATGAGGATAGAGAATCAGCTTTGGGTCTTTGCTCACTTGAGTTATATTTTAAAACATATGGAAGCATTCTGAAATAATCCATAGGACTACTAACTTTTCCCTTCCAGATATTATTATATAATCAGAACAGGGAGCTAACTAACTGAAATGAGAAGGATGGGAGGGGAAGCAGGGATGCCTGGGAGATGTCTCAGTGGGTAAAGTGCTGCTGCAGACCCTGAGGTTGATTCCAAACGCCCTGGTAAGAATCCAAGTGTACTGGCCTTCTCCTGTAATCCCAGCACTATGAAAACAAAGATTCCAGGGGCTGGCCAGCTATCCTAGCCAATCAAAGAGACCCTGTCTCCAAAAATTAGATTAACAGTGGAGAAAGGCACAGGTCAGTAACCTTTGCCCCCACCCCCATATACAACACACACAAAGAAGGGGGAGGGAAAGTATATGAAGTGAGATAATTTACTGCTGCAAATGAATGGTATTCCATGCAGACTAGTTCTCGGTCTTGACACATTTCCATATGATAACTCAGTCCATACAAGAACATCTGAGTTCCTGTCCCATTCAGAATGGAGTTCTGACCGGCTTGATCTTTTTGCAGGTGTTGTTCAAGAACTGATGTGAGTTGATGTGTGTAGTGGCCACATCCCACTGTCTTGTAATTGTGCACCTACTATGGGCAATGATACCTACTATGAGCAATGATAAGATTTTGTGGGATGACTTAAGTGGCCTATCCTATTTAATTCTTGTAGCACTGTTGATTTCTATAAATGAACCAAATATGAATCAAAAATAACTAGACAAGAGCCATGCAAAGGCATGTTCCCAAATAAAGATTTGAAGCTAGGCGTGCAAGATTCCAACACATATGTGAAGTTATATATCGGGCACATTGTACTAGAAGCAAATAATTCATAGAATACGTATCATGGTTCCTACACCCACAGAATATGGGAGGAAAATGAAGAGTGACAGGGATTGTATTAAATGGTCATTGCAAAAGGCTTTTATCCCTGCCACTAGACTCTGAGGATTTAGAATTCACCATAATGACATGTTCTCTTTACAGAATCCCACTTCTCATGAGTCCCATGTAAGAACAGCCCCACCTTGCTCTGGGTGTGATCTTCTGAAGAGAAGCAGGAATCCTAATGAATCTTGGGACCACGCTCAAGTATACTGGGGCACATAAAAGAGAACACAATGCAAATCCTGGCCATGCCAACATTTTACTCCTAAAACAAACTTAGCTTGGGCTTTTATTAAAATCGATTTGAAAGGTTTTAGAAAATTAGAAAAGTCACTTAATTATAAAGTGTTCTGAGAAGGAGAATTGAAAATTGAAAGAAATGGTAGGAAGAGAAGAGCCAGTGGCTTCTTGGACACATTGTTTTGTTGAGTTTCTGACCTTGGCCTCCTGGGTGTGGATACAGAACGAAGACCTGCTGCCTGTGTGGATGAAGAACATCTCTCCTGCTGCCTTCCAGGTATGACTCAGAGGGTGAGAAATGCGTGCATCTGTCCCAGTGACTGATGGTCGGGGGGAAAACTCCATTTTTCACAAATTATAGACCTTTTTTTTTTTAATGCTGGTAATGCACAGAAGATTAAAGTGAAGTCTATATTTCACAAGTGGAGGACCAAATGATTTAAAACCTGTGTTATAATGACCTACTTTAGAGTGAAGAATCAATTTCTTTTACAGCAAGAATCTGTTAATTTAAGGAAAGGCAGAGGGGAGAGAAGCATGTGAACTGAGCACAACAGAAAAGCAGGAAGGGGGGAGGGAGGGACGCGAGCCAAGGAGACTGAGCAGGCTTTTTCCGGTGGCATTTTTGTGTGCTTAGCAACTTACAGAAGCCGGAGGGAAGATGAACTTCAGATTCTGTTTTGGTTCTAGCTCCACCCCATTAGTTGGCTCCATTAGTTGCCTATTGCTAGAGCAAATAAGCACAAGTGACTACCTTATGGCACTGCACATGTATCATCTCACAGGTCACGAACCAGGCATGGGTCACTCCAAACTAAAACCAAGAGGCTGGCTGCTATGTACTTTGGAGGCTCTAAGGAAGAAATGGTCTCCTTGCTGGTTCCAGCTGCTTGCAGCCACCCACATTTCTTTCTTTTTTTATTGATATATTTTTTTATTTACATTTCAAATGATTTCCCCTTTTCTGGGTCCCCACTCCCCGCAAGTCCCATGAGCCCTCTTCCCTCCCCCTGTTCCTCCATCTACCCCTTCCCACTTCCCTGTTCTGGAATTCCCCTATACTGTTGCATTGAGTCTTTCCAGAACCAGGGGCCACTCCTCTGTTCTTTTTGAACATTATTTAATTTGTGGATTATGTCTTGAGTATTCAAAGTTTCTAGGCTAATATCCACTTATCAGTGAGTGCATACCATTATTGATCTTTTGAGACTGGGTTACCTCACTTAGTATGATGTTCTCCAGCTCCATCCATTTGCCTAAGAATTTCATGAATTCATTGTTTCTAATGGCTGAATAGTACTCCATTGTGTAAATATACCACATTTTTTTTGTATCCATTCCTCCGTTGAAGGACACCTAGGTTCTTTCCAGCTTCTGGCTACTACAAATAGGGCTACTATGAACATAGTGGAGCAGAGGTCCTTATTGCATGCTGAAGAATTAACCCATGGACTTCTTGCTGCATGAAGCTGTCGATGACCAGGTGAGTCCTTCTCATAACACATTACTTTGTCAATTGCTATCCACCTGAATCCTGCAATCTGCTTTTAAGTTCTCTCCTTAGTGGACTCAATTGTAACCCAGGATGCTCTTTGTTAGATCAGTTGACTGGCAAACATAATTCCACCTGTACCCTTCCTTTGTGCCACAACCTAGCATACCTCATGCTGTAGAAATCAGAGCACAGACATCCTCAGGACATGGATGTTCACCTGTCTTGTATGGATGCTGCAGAAGCTTAGCAATGAACCCTTGGCTTCCTCATCTATCAGGTGGGAACAAACAAACTTGCCTTGCAGAAGTCCTATGACATCTAAAGGCAGTACATGCATAATTCATCTGTAAGGGAGAGTACTCAGTGAACAGTGCCCATCTGCCTTGGTCAGGGTTACTATTGTTGTGGTAAAACACCATAACCAAAGCAACCTGAGAAGGAAAAGTTTATTTGGCTTACTCTTCCATTCCTCAGTCCACCATCAAAGGACTTCAGAACAGGAACTCAAGCACAGCAGGAACCTAGAGGCAGGAGCTGATGCATAGATCTTAAGGAGTCTTGCTTATTGGCTTTCTCCCTCTGGCTTGCTCAGCCTGCTTTCTTATAGAACCCAGGACCACCATCCCAGGGTGTCCCCACCCACAATGAGTTGGGCTCTTGCCCATCAATTACTACGTTTAAAAATGCCTTCCAGGCTTGCTTACTGCCCGATCTTACGGAAGCATTTTCTCAGGTGAGGTCGCTACCTATTCAATGATACTAGTTTTTTGGTCAAGTTGACAAACTAGCCAGAAGAGCATCCTGATAATCTTTAACTGTCAACTGACCCCATGCAAAAAGTAACTCCAGGTTCCTAACAACCCCAGCACTTAACTAACAGCACGAAATGACAATTCTCTCAAGCTCTCTCCCCCTCCCTATTCTTCTATCAAACTCAACTTTCTGGTGAACTGTCAGCAGCAGCAATACATTCCCACGGCCCAGCAGGGAACAGCAAACTTGGTTTTCTGCCTAAGTTAATGGGAGGGGAGGGCATTTTTCTACCTTTGCTTCCTACACAGAACCCTGTGTGGAGTCAAGGGAGCTGAGAAAAGGAAAAGAAGTCAAAGCAGCTGATTAAAGATTTGCCTCCTCCTGCCTCACAGAGCAACAGTCTCCCTGGCAGGAGCCCCTTCATAGCCCTCAGAGACCTCAGCAAACATTGAAATCTTACTTTGAAAGTTCTAAATATCCTTTCTGCTGTCTTATGCCAATACTGACTGATGGCTGCTTAAAGAGGAGCAAACGCCTGAGCATCATCTCCTGTGACAGAGATGAGCACTGCTGGAAGTTCTGCCCAAGGGCCCACCCCTTAGCTGATGCTTTAGCTCATGCCTGCTGTCACATGGGAAACCAGGGGGAGCTGGTCCTAGGCCAGTCCTGAGTAATTAACTGAAGATGCTGACAGAGTACTTGGAGGCACAGCCAGGACCAAATTCACATATGATGAAGAAGTAAGCAGTTTCCTCACGATAACTATGAAGTGGGGACTCGTATTCCAACAAGTACTAACAAGCCCTTCTAGGGCAGACCATCCTCTTTTCTACAAGCCTGACTGCAAAGACCTGCGGCTCACACCTAGAAGCCCAGAGTTATACTGATCTTGACACACCTACAGCCTCATCCCATTAGCTGCAGCTACAGAGCCTTTCTGTGGCAGGGTAGCAGACTTCCTGTCCAATCTGTTTGCTTTTTCTTGGGACAGAATAGAGGTTTCCGCCATAATCACAGGAAGGACTGAAGCAGACCTGGGGTGAATGTTACATCACATCTGCCATTTTGTTTTGTTTTGTTTGCTTGTTTGTTTCTGACTACCTAAGATGTCCCTTTAAACAGAAGAGGATGAGCTGCCAAGATAAACTCAAGCAAATACAATATTACAATACTGTATCGAACAATATAAAAGCATTTTAAAAAGAAGTTGATGCCATTCAACTTGAAGGGATAAAATTAAAAAAAAATTCTACATATTTCTATAACCCACTGATAATTTGTTCTCTTAGAGGAAACAAACTCTAATGTTACTGGTCTTTGCCCTCAGTCTCTTGCTTCTTCTTGAAGGTTCCAAGGCTAAAACTACTCCCACGGAGGTTGTATCCAGTATCTTTGGAATCTAAAAACTCCCATAATGGCCAAGACTGTAATATATGAAGGCAGAGCATACTCAAGCCAAGCACACACAGGGAGTTCCATGTACTCCCTGGAACAGCTGAAGCTACACAGTGAAGGTAAGAGACAAAGACTCAAAGGCAGTGAGAGGATGTATTGGCAAGCCACCCACAAATAGGCATCCACACATTGGAGGACAAGCATCTGTCTCCCTTGGATTTGTGTATGAAAAATAGAGCAAATAGAAAATACTACACTGTCAAGATGACATAGCTCTATGAAATCACTGACATGGCATCCTCTCTCTCTCTCTCTCTCTCTCTCTCTCTCTCTCTCTCTCTCTCTCTCTCCCCTCCCTCCCTCCCACATGTGTGTCTTTCATCTGTCTCTGTTTCTCTCTGTCTGTCTTTCTCTGTCTGTCTGTCTGTCTGTCTCTCTCTCTCTCTCTCTCTCGCTTGCTCTCTCTCTTGCTCACTCACTTGCTCTCTCTCTCTCTCTCTCTCTCTCTCTCTCTCTCTCTCACACACACACACACACATACACACACACACACACACACCACGTTCACTGAGACAGAGTCCCATAAAATACAACCTAACATTTCCTTATGAATTTTCATACTCCTCTGTGATCCATCACAGCAGTTATTACACCCAGAACTCTCATCCATCACGGCGAGCACTAGAGGCAAGCAGAGGATGAGAGGATGTGCAAGCCCTGCGCCCAGGGCTTCTCGCTCCCACACAAGCTATAAACTGAAAGCTCACTGAAGAACCAAGTACTGAGGCTGCAGTCATTTAGCAGACCATTCCTGCAGGGATGGGCCTGGCAGGGCAATCCCCAGTGCGCCAGGGAATCCACTTACAGTGTGCATACTGGGAGCGCAGAGCAGCCCCCAGCAGCAGACTGAGCTGTTGCATCCAAGAGGCTGGGAATGTTCCAGATCTCCCTCCTGGAGCTCCACCTTCTGCATAAATGAAATGGGCAATCTTTTTCCATTGCTGTTCTTTCTCAGAAAGTTCTAATTTCCATCTGCCTACATCAGATCTTCCCTCATCCTAGGAACCTTGGGAGAAGCAGGAGGGAGAGAGTAAACAAAAAGAAACAGAACAGAGAGGGAGAGGAAGGAAAGAGTAACTGTCCCCTCCACATACATCTTCCATTTCATCTATGCAGGAACTCTAAGAGCTTTTAATACTGTCACTTTACAAATTTAAAAAAAAGTGTTACTTATGCTTCTATTGTGAGATTATTATATACATGCTTCCACCCCAAAAAGTCAGCTAGAGCTGAGGACAGTAGGCTACAGTCACCCCTGCATTCCTGAGAGCTATAGGCCTTCCTAAGTGGTGTCATCAATACTCTGCTTGGACCCTCAGCCCCACTCATACACATAAGTACAGAGAAACCAGCTCACTGTGGAAGAGAACAAATTAAGAAGTTCCTTTATGCAACTGGGGTTCTTACAAGTGGAGGAGGGGGAGCACTGAGGTTTCAGTGTTCAACTAGAGGCTTGCTGAGTCTAAGACACTCATCAGACCACCCAGATTCAATTGGGTACTTGGACCACGTAGTTTGAAGATGTAGGAGAGTCCGGGAGATTTGTCTCCTTTGCAACAGTGGTTGTGATTGCTGCCTGAAGGCTGGA